>NC_082672.1:73418928-74052142 GCF_025265405.1 Mesoplodon densirostris
CATTTGTCCCCAAAATATTATTTTCACTTGATTTTTTTCAAATCAAGATGCAATCAAGGACCTTGTATTGTCTTTAGTTATATTTCTCAGGCCTCCCACACCCTTTCCCAATGATACTGACTTTTTGAAGAGATAAAGCCAAATGTCTCTTAGGATTGTCCCAAGTTTTGGATTTTAATTTTTTTGTGTGTTTGGTGTCCATTGGCTTATTCCTCTATTTCTTTAATTTCCTGTAAATTGGAAGTTAGGTTTAAAATAAGCTTGATTAGATTCGAGTTAAACATATTTTGGCAAGACTCCTTCATGGGTGAAGCTGTGTAGTTATATCATGTTAGAAGTCTTACACTGGTTTTGATGTTAGATTTGATTGCTGGATTACGGTGGCAGCAGCCAAAGCTGTCCTTCCTAAATACTTGAGTTATTAGCAGGTCATCTGTAGGGGTGTAACTGCAACATGGGACTGTTTTGTTCCTCATTAGCCTTTAATGGTTTTGTGCATCCCTTGATGATACTTGGTGGAATCAGTTGTAGCAACTAGATGGTCCCATCTGGGGCTGATGGGAGAGAGTGATGCCCAAAGTGTGTTGCGCATGTCCAGTCTACTCTGTAAGATGCAGCTTAGTAGAGTTTTGATATGAGTCAGCAAAAAGTTGATTTACTGTCTCTGTGCAGTCAGACCTCTCTGCTAATGATAATCTGTATCTGCAGCCGCTCCCCAGCGCCAGCATCACCGCCTCAGCTCCACCTCAGATTATCAGGCACTAGATTTTCCTAAGAAGCGCCCAACCTAGATCCCTCGCATGTGCAGTTCATGGTAGGGTTCACGCTCCTATGAGAGTCTAATGCCACTGCTGATCTGACGGGAGGCGGAGCTCAGGCGGTAATGTGAGCGATGGGGAGCGGCTGTAAATACAGATGAAGCTTCACTTGCTCGCTGCTCAGCTCTTGCTGTGCGGACCGGTTCCTAACAGGGGGTTGGGGAACCCTGCTCTAAACTATAGTTCCTACTGAAGAGGCAGATTAAAGGGAAGGGATTAACACTTGGTTATGAATTTCCAGAGTAAGAGTTGGTAAAATGATCACATTAATTGCCTGAAGTGGCAAATTATTTTTTTCTTTTTAGGTTGTCGTAATGAGTTCTTGGATTTTAAAAATATGTTTTGTTACACTCCTTTTTATTTTTCATCCCAGATACAATGAATGTGTGTTGATGTCCAACTGTGTAAGTTCTGATAGGGAGAATTATGTACTCTGCCATTGTTGCAGAGGCAGAGTGCTTCTTAAAGTACTTATTGATTTTTTTTCCTCATTCTTAGATTAAATATTTTAATTTTGGCTTCAGAACCATAATTTCCTGTTTTATGTGTATAATTACAGTTGACTCTTGAACAGCACGGGTTTGAAGTATGAGGGTCCACTTACACATGGATTTTTTTTCCATAGTAAATACTGTAGTGCTACACGACTCGCTCATGCAGAATGGTGGGTGGCTGACCATAAGTTATGCATGGATTTTCGACTGCATGGAAGGCCGCCACCCCTATCCCCCGAGTTGTTCAAGGGTCACCTGTACAGTTTCTTTATGAAAGATTTCCTGATATGCAACTTCACAAAAAGTACATCTGATGTCAGTTTGGTAGCTGATCTGTTGATTGGTTTGGTAGAAAATTTTTTTCTGGGTTTAAGGTTTAACATTGATAGAAGTGCTTTAAATCAAGTTTGATAACACACTGGTCACAGGAAAATTGTCAAACTAATGACCTTGAGTAATGGACAAGCAGTGTTGTCTTTAATATGGAAATATTCATGTGATATTTTAGGAAAATAGTTATTTCATATAAAAAAATTTTCCAAGGAACACATAATTTTAAAACCATTTTTTAAACATTTGGATGGGTCATTTTCTAAAATACATTAATTAGAAAGCTCTTCCTTTTTAAAAACAATGTAATGAACATAATTTAACTTTTAACTGTTGATTGAATTATCTTAGGAAATAAATTATTACTCATTATTAGTGATATCCTTAGGTACTGTTTTAGTACTAGGGCTTTTGGTCCCTACATTAATTGGACCTGAGACAAATACACTTGGAAAAATTTTTTTAAATGGTTTCTTTCTCTTTTTTTAATAATAATATCTTTAGACCTAATAGTGTATCTTTCTCAAACATCTGATATAATTCCATCCATCTAATTGAGAGGCCAGGAAACTGAGATAATTAGAAAAATGTGAAATAAAATTAACGTTGTACATGCTTTTGAATTATGGTGTGTGCATTTGTAACACATGGCAGAAATAAATTTTATTAAATTAGTTTTTCTCTGAGGGCTGCTATTTACTTGATTTTCGTTAGGAAGGGCTCTAGAATTAAAATGTTAACTAAAATGAACTTGGTAAGGGATCACCTGGTCCATTACTGCTCATAGGGACCCAGAGAGACTATTAAAGATAACAGAAAGTATTTACTGACTTCTAAGCCTACATTGTGGAATGGAACAAGATACATTTTGCTATATATAGTTGATACAGGCTAAATACATAAAATATTCATTTTTTACTCATTAAGGCTCTTACCTAGGTATATTCAAAGTTTATCCAGTATGTTTGTTTATTAGAATTCTCTTGTATTCTCCAAGTTCTTACAATTCTCTTATGTGTTCTAAATTTATTGCAGAGTTGATGCTTTTTCTATCAATCTTTTAAAATTTTCAGTCTTGCGTTATAAGTGACATATAAAGTTATACGATATTTAAAGTATATATCATGGTGACTTGATATACATTGTGGATGGATTCCCCCCATCTAGTTAATTAATACATTCTTCATCTCATATGTTTATCTTTGTGTATGTGTGTAGTAAGAACATTTAAGTTCTATTCTTGTTGCAAATTTCAGTTATACAGTACAGTGGTATCAACTATAGTCACCATGTTTTTACATTAGCTCCTCAGACCTTATTCATTTTATAGCTGCAAGTTTGTAAGTTTTTACCAACCTTAGCCTCTCCTTATTTCCCCCTGGAAACTACCTTTTTACTCTCTTTTTCTCTAAGTTTGACATTTTTTTAGATTCCACATATAAGTGGTAGCCATGTAGTATTTGTTTTTTTCTTTGTCTGGATTATTTCACTTACCGTAATGCCCTCAGTGTCCATACATGTAACCCCAAATGGCAAGATTTTTTCCTTCTCATGTCAGTAGTATTCCATTTATATATACCACATCTTTATCTAGTCAGCCAGTGATGGACTAGCTTGTTTCCATATCTTGACTGTTGTAACTAATGCTGCAGTGAACACGGGAGTGCAGATATCTTTCCAGTATCCTGTTTTCATCTCCTTTGGATATACACCCAGGAATGAAATTGCTGGATCGTATGGTAGTTCTATTTTTAATATTTTGAGGAACTTCCATACTGTTTTCCATAGCAATTGCAGCAATTTACATTCCTTCCAGCAGCGTGCGAGGGCTCTCTTTCTCCACATCCTTGCCAGCACTTGTTTCTCTTGTTTTTTTGAAGATAACCATTCTGACAGGCATGAGGTGATATTTCATTGTGGTTTTGATTTGCATTTCCGGATGATTAGGGATTGTTGAGCACCTTTTCATATACTTGTTGACCATTTATTTGTATGTCTTCTTTGGAAAAATGTCTGTTCAATTCCTTGCCCATTTTTTAATTGGATTGTTTGTTTTCTTGCTGTTGAGTTGTGTGAGTTTTTATATATTTTCTATATTAACCTCATATCAGCTACATGATATGCAGATATTTCCTCCAGTTCTGTAGGTTGCCTTTTCATTTTGTTGATGGTTTCCTTTGTTGTGCAGAAGCTTTTTAGTTTGAGGTAGTCACACTTGTTTATTTTTGCTTTTGTTGCCTTTGCTTTTGGTGTCAAATCCAAAAAATTATTGCCAAAACCAGTATCAAGGAGCTTACTCTCTATGTTTTCTTCTAGGAGTTTTATGGTGTCATGTCTTATGTTCATGTCTTTAATTCATTTTGTGTTGATTTTTGTGTATGGTGTAAGATGGTCGTCTAGTTTCATTTTTTTTCTTTTAATTAATTAATTAATTTTTGGCTGTGTTGGGTCTTCATTGCTGTGTGTGGGCTCTCTCCAGTTGGGGTGAGCAGGGGCCACTCCTTGCTGCAGTGTGCGGGCCTCTCATTGCGGTGTTCTCTCCCACTGTGGAGCACGGGCTCTAGGCGTGCGGGTCTCAGCAGTCATGCCACGTGGGCTCAGCAGTTGTGGCGTGTGGGCTCCAGAGCGCAGGCTCAGCAGTTGTGGCACATGGGCCCAGTTGCTCCGGGCATGTGGGATCTTCTCAGACCAGGGCTCAAACCTGTGTCCCCTGAATTGGCAGGTGGACTCTCAAACACTGCGCCACCAAGGAAGCCCTAGTTTCATTCTTTTACATGTAGCTATCCAGTTTTCCCAACACCATTTATTGAAGAGACTACCCTGATTGTATATTCTTGGCTCTATTGTCATAAATTAATGACCATATATGCATGGATTTGTCTCTGCGCTCTCTATTCTGTTCCTTTGATCAGTGTGTCTGATGGTTATAGCTTTGTAGTATAGTTTGAAATCAGGGAGTGTGATGCCTCCAGCTTTGTTCTTCTTTCTTAAGATTGCTTTGGCTATTCAGGGTCTTTTGCGGTTCCATACAAATTTCAGGATTGCTTGTTCTATTTCTGTGAAAAATTTGTTGGAATTTTGTTAGGGACTGCATTGAATCTACAGGTTGCTTTGGGTATGTTAGATATTTTAACAACATTAATTCTTCTAATCCATGAACATGGAATATCTTTCCACTTATTTGTGTCTTCAGTTTCTTTCATCAGTGTGTTAAAGTTTTCATTGTACAGATCATTCACCTCCTTTGTTAAATTTATTGCTAGGTATTTTATTCTTTTTGTTGCAATTAAGGTTATGTTTTCAATCTCTATTTAATGTACTTGATCAAAGTTCCATTTAGGTAGAGACTTTTATCTGTTGTAAAGAGGCTTTAGTTCTGATGCATTACTAATTGTATCTTTCTGAGCGGGTAGCTTTTCTGTTTGGTTGTTTCATGTTCGGATATTTCCTCTCATATTTCGGATATTTCCTTCTAATCTTTTAGCATTCTTACTCTGAGTTCTGCAAGGGGTCAGTCAACACTACTGTGATATGGAGTAGAGGTTTGTTATTCTGTTTCTTTTGTTTACTAATGCTAACTTCCTGGTTGGAGTCCAATTTAACAGCGTGGTTCTAATCTCTTGAGATAAAAATTTGGGAACCTTGAATTTTTGTATACGTTCATGCATTTTTCATCCAAGCTGTGCTTAGGACTGAACACTCACTGTATGTTCCAGCTGCTGTTATAGAAGTTACAGATATATCAGAAAGCAATGACAAATTCCTGCCCTCGTGGAGTTTATATTCTATTTAATGTTGTGTATAATACCATTAAAAGTCTTGTCCTGGGCTTAAGATTAAGATTGTTAATTGTTTCAGTCTTACCTACTGAAAAATATGTAATCCTCTAAGAACTTTTTGCTTGGCCTTGTTTGGGTAAAAGCAAACAAAATGTTATGAAACAAAGTGCCTAGTTGGGATCTGGTTCATTGCAATGTGAAACTCAATAAATAATGGTAAGATCCATATTGTAAGAGGGTTAGTCACATTTTTCTCAACCAATTCTTGTTTTATGGTAACATTCTCTTTAAATAGCATTGCAGGCATCAGCAGCTTACCGCATGATTCCACAGTTGTGAGGTATAATGATTTGCTTTGGTGAAAAGTGGTTGGTAGTGTTTGCTCATTTAACAAACATTTGTTGTGTACCCATCATATGCCAGTGCTGGAGGATACAGTTGTGTTTGAGAAAAAGTCCCTGTCCTCCTAGAGCTTCCAAGTAGAATGTAAGGTGATAAAGACTATGTGGTTGGTTGTTTGGTGGCCAAGACCGTCTATTTGAGTTGGGCTGGTCAGGGCAAGTCTATGTGTGGAGGTGACACAAGAGTAGCAACATGTTTAGACCCATGTAGTGGCCAGCCTTTTGAAGATCCTGGGTTCCTGGGTAAGGGAAGTACACTCCCAGTAGAGAAATAGCAAATGAAAAGTATACATTAATTTAAGTGTTGATTAGTCAGTTTTTTGGTCAGATTAAAGTAATCCAGTGTTAATAAATAGTTCTGCAGTTGACCCTTGAACAGTGTGGCGTTAGGGACGCTGGCCCTCAGTGCAGTCAAAAATCTGAGTATAACTTACAGTCTGCCTTCCATATCAGAGGTTCCTTCCTGTCCACAGTTCCACCATATCTGTCGTTTCACGTCCACAGATTCAGCCAACAATGGATCATGTGATGCTGAGTATCTACTATGGAAAAAAATCTGTGTATAAGTGGACCTCCACAGTTCAAACGCATGTTATTCAAGGGTCAACTGTAGTATCACCTCGGGTTGTATTTATAGGAATACATTCACGTTTAGTTTTTCACCCAAGTTGAGTCTGTAGTTGGTGGACTGTGTAAATGAACTGTAAGACAACAATTTCCCCATATACTATCCCACCAGAAGAGAAGAAACCCTAAGAGATAAAAAAAGGATTTAAACAACCAAGAAGCAAATCCTTAAGCAACTAAATAATCCACAGTACCCCCTGAACACTCAAGTTGTTATTAATGGTGTTTACCTGGTCACTGTAAGTTTTCCAGAATTGGCTGGTGGATGGCCAAGTGCCTCCTCTCTCTGCTTGTTTTTAGAAATATGGAGCAGAGGTAATCCAACTGAAAATTTGTTATGTACATTTTGATATTTTCCTTAATTTCATAATAAATATTGCCTGGTAATTAAAAAAAAACTTAGGTACATTTTTTGCCCTTATATCTTATATTTAGGTACATATTGAGATATTTATGAAATTAGATTTTCATGTTTTCTGATTAGGTTTCTATTCTCTGTTTTTCATGGATATGGTTTGTAGTTACCATGATGTGATATCTACTCTACTTTTTCTCTGTGCTTGATAGAATTGAAAAGAAGTCTGAAAGAGTCTCTATCAAAGTCCTTACAATTGAATTTCAGTGTTAACCACACATCACCTTTTATATTTATTCATCAGTGTATTTGTCTTGCCCTGTTCTTTTTGCTCTGTTTACAGAAAACTCCTGGAAGAAATTTTAATGCTCTCTATCCCCAGTATCTCTCCTCCAAATTCTGATTTTGCTCTCACCAGCTGCACTGGGTTGCAGGCAGTGTCACTCTGCCAGGTTCGATCTTTGGTTCGCCACTTGGCGGTTATTCTCTCACCTTGCTGTCTTCTTCCTCTCAGTTTCTTCTGATTCTCCTCTTCATCTTCCTGACCTCTAGGTACCGGAGTATCTCAGGGTTCAGATTTTAGGCATCTTCTCTATTTCTACTCACTTTTATGGTGATATTATACAATTTTATGACTTAAAAAATGCTTTATAATTCAGCTCCCAAATATATATACTCCAGACCCCTGTGTTTACTTCTTTGGATGTCTCTTGGGCATCTTAAGCTTAAGGTCTAACACTGAATTTTTATTTTTTTTTGTTTTGTAAATCAACTATACTTCAATAAAATTTAAAAAAAAAATAAAAGGGACACCAGTGCTGTGTCAGTGACCTGGGGCCACCCTAACACATCACCCCAGCTTAACAACAGAAATGTGTTGTCTCACAGTCCCGAGGCCAGAGTCCAAGTTCACAGTGTCGGCAGGGTTGGTTCCTTCTGAAAGCTATGGCGAACAGTGTGCTCCAGGCCTCTCTCCTAGCTTCTCGTGACCTCAGGTGTCCTGGGCTTGTAGATGTAACACTGAATTCTTGGTACCTGCTTCCTCACCTCCTAGCCCCCCTTGTACCACTTATGCCTACAGTCTCCCTCATCTCTAGAAATGGCAACTTCTTTCGAGCTGCTCAGCAGAAAACTTTGAAGTCATTCTTTACGTACTCTCTTTCAAGTTCTGTATTCAGTTGATCAGCAGATCCTGTTGGTATTATTTTCAGAATACATCCAGAATCTGGCAACTTGTACATCTCACTTTCTTCACTGCCACTGTGGTTTTAGCGGTTACCATTTGTCATCTGGATTATTGCATTAGTTTGAAAGTGGCTTTGCTGCTTCCACCCCTGAGGATTCTCTCCCATCTATTCTAAAAAGAGCACCAAGAGTAATCTTGTTAAAAGTTAGATCCTATCACCCTTGTGTTCACAGCACTCTGGTAACTTTCCATTTCACGCAAAGGAAAAAGTTGAAGTCCTCATGGCCTGCAAGAATGACTTGAGCTTGCTGCCTTACCTCTATTTTTATCTCCCTTCTCCCCCTTTTCCCTAATCTGGCCTCACAGACCTGACTCCATTCTGTTCTTCCATCATCCTAGGCATACTCCTGCCTCAGAGTCTAGGTACTTGATGTGCCTTCTAGCTAGAAGGCTACTCCCTCAACTTGTTGAGCTTTGGCTGAGAAGTCACCTCAGCGTTGTCATCCCCAGACTCCTTCCAGCCTGCACAGCGAGCTGCTTTCTTTTGGCCTGGAAGCTCTTGTGCAAGAGACAGCTGGAACCAGTACTCCTGGCTTTCCCTGGCCATTTGGTTTAAAATTACAGACCACACTGTGTTCCCTTCCTTGTATTCCCTGTTACTCTTGCCTTTTGTTCATATGGCTTATCAGCTAACATGCCGCGTATCTTATGTATTTGTCTCACCCTCGTTAAAATGAAGCTTCATGGGAACAGTTTTTAAAAACTTTTCTGTTTTATGGAAAACATCAAACAAAGCAGCGAGACTTGAATAATGACCCTCATCTACCTGTTACTCATACAGTTAATAGTTGGTCTTTTTTCATTTATATCCCACCCACTTCTCCTTACCTCCCCCCAACCAAGATTATTTTCAACCATAGCCCAGGAATCATATTATTTATCTGTAACTATTTCAGCATGTATCTCTAAAATATAAGAAGTCTTTATTTAAAAAAAAAAAACACTAATATTATCCTGCCTAAAACAATTAAGGATAGTTTTTATTATTTCCAGATATGCAGTCAGCGTTCAGTTATTTACCCAGTTCCCACTCATTGTTTTCTTTCTCCAGTTTGAATTGGAATTGAAATAGGTCAGTCTGTTCATTTTGTTGCTGTGTAACTTTACTATATTTCAGCCTATGTAAATGCCACCCCTTACTACATATATATATATACACATACATGAAACCAGGTCATTTGTCTTCAAATTCTGTATCACTGGTATATGGAATAATCTAGGCCAGTGTGTGACACATAGTAGGTGCTCAAATATTTTTTAAGGAATTACCTTAAAGGTACCTAACTTATGGTATTTTAGAATGGAATGAAAATGTTAAAAATTTAGGGAATGATTACTATCTCACTCTTATAGTAGCCTGATAGAGTCATGTTGGCAATAAGCAAAATTATTTTGACAGTTGGGAAGGGGTCAAATGAAGGGCACTTAGGGCTATAGAAAATTGTTTGAAAAAAATCTGCCAGGATATAATAATGGCTACAGTCTTATGGTTTGCATGTCATGCACTGTGTAGGAAACTACAATAGTTTATTCAGTTTTCACAGAAACCTTTCAGCGAGGGTGGTAATGTCTACATTTTCCCAGTGAAGTAATTGGGGTTCAGTGGCGGAAGTGGAGGGGGATGTGTGTGCTGAGCATTAATGTTTTTCTTAATAAACTTTATAGAACCAGAAACAACGGTTTTTTTTTTTGGCGGTATGCGGGCCTCTCCCGTTGTGGAGCACAGACTCTGGATGCGCAGGCTCAGCGGCCGTGGCTCATGGGCCCAGCCGCTCCGCGGCATGTGGGGTCTTCCTGGACCAGGGCACGAACCCGTGTCCCCTGCATCGGCAGGCGGACTCTCAACCACTGTGCCACCAGGGAAACCTACCTTTTTTTTTTAACATCCTTATTGGAGTATAATTGCTTTACAATGTTGTGTTAGTTTCTGCTGTATAACAAAGTGAATCAGCTATACGTATACATATATCCCCATATCTCCTCCCTCTTGCGTCTCCCTCCCACCCTCCATATCCCCCTCTAGGTGGTCACAAAGCACGGAGCTGATCTCCCTGTGCTGTGCGGCTGCTTCCCACTAGCTAGCTATTTTACATTTGGTAGTGTATATATGTCCATGCCACTCTCTCACTTTGTCCCAGCTTACCCTTCACCCTCCCTGTGTCCTCAAGTCCATTCTCTATGTCTGTGTCTTTATTCCTGTCCTGTCCCTAGGTTCTTCATTTTTTTTTTTTTTTTAGATTCCATATATATATGTGTTAGCATACAGTATTTGTTTTTCTCTTTCTGACTTACTTCACTCTGTATGACAGACTCTAGGTCCATCCACCTCACTATAAATAACTCAAGTTCGTTACTTTTTATGGCTGAATAATATTCCATTGTATATATGTGCCACATCTTCTTTATCTATTCATCTGTCGATGGACACTTAGGTTGCTTCCATGTCCTGGCTATTGTAAATAGAGCTGCAATGAACATTGTGGTACATGTCTCTTTTTGAACTATGGTTTTCTCAGGGTATATGCCCAGTAGTGGAATTGCTGGGTCGTGTGGTAGTTCTATTTTTAGTTTTCTAAGGAACCTCCATACTGTTTTCCATAGTGGCTGTGTCAATTTACATTCCCACCAACAGTGCAAGAGGCTTCCCTTTTCTCCACACCCTCTCCAGGATTTATTGTTTGTAGATGTTTTGATGATGGCCATTCTGTCTGGTGTGAGGTGATAATACCTCACTGTAATTTTGATTTGCATTTCTCTAATGATTAGTGATGTTGAGCGTTCTTTCACGTGTTTGTTGGCAATCTGTATGTCTTCTTTGGAGAAATGTCTGTTTAGGTCTTCTGCCCATTTTTGGATTGGGTTGTTTGTTTTTTTAATATTAAGCTGCATGAGCTGTTTATATATATTGGAGATTAAACCTTTGTCCATTGATTCGTTTGCAACGATTTTCGCCCATTCTGAGGGTTGTCTTTTTGAGAACCAGACACAGCTCTTTAAAACAATGTGCATGTATAATAACTTAAAAAGGAAAGCTTTAAAAAGTGGCACCAATGATACTACTTCCCTCTGCATGGAAAACCTTTCCAGCTTCTTTTTCTAGGGATTCACGCGTGTATTACACATTTTGGGGGAAAATTCTTTTTGACAAAATATTTTTAATGTGAGATGATTTAGGAAGTGTGAATAAGAAGAAGGGAAAAATCCTTTCTGAAATAACCATCATTAGCATTTTGGTATATGTTTTATTGGTGTGTGTGTGAGAATATAAGACTTGGGAAACAGTTTCATCATATGCAGTTTTTTTCCCTCATAAAATGCCTTTATTTAGCGTATTGAAGGCTCTGTAGATCTGCAGTGAAGAAACTGTTTTAACTTCGTTTAACCCAGTGTCTTTCTTTTAGATTTGTTTGATAGAAAACCCCTTTCTGTGAAATACTAACCAGTTTTTTCCCAAAGTATGAATTGAGTTTGAGAAAAGTTGGAATGTTTGTGCATGTTTAAATATAAGACTTTAGAATGTGTTATATTTCAGCAGAAAGGATGGATAATTTAATAGTGTTGGAGTAACTGAAGGCAGCATTCTGAAGAAAAAACTTGACACCAGATAATACTAAAATAAGGTAAGCGAGGGAAAATACTTGCATCAAGTAGGTAACACAGATATTACATGAAGAGTTCATATAAATTACTGAGAGAAACACATTTATTAAGACCTGAGTAGGCGAGTAGGCGAGTAGGCAAAGCTAAAGAAATACAGAAAGGCAGTGTAATATATGTCAGGCTTTCCTCGTCACCGTGTTTCTTTTAAAAATCTGAAAGTGCTAGTAAGTTCTTAATTGAGACTTAATGTGAAAAATTTTGCACTGTAACTTGTTTATACTCTTTATTGAAAGCCATGTGATGAGATTAAAATTGGTAAAATCTATAAATTTGCCTTCTTTGACTCAGTAAACCTGTGTTTTAAAGTTTATTGTAAAGAAGAAATTTAAGAGGGAAAAAAAGATAACATTATTTGTGTTGTTCAACTTAGAAACATAATATCTAAAATGATAAATTCATTTGACTAATTGTATGTTTACACAACTTGACTAGTTGTAACACATACAAATGTGTTTGTGTTTGTCATTTGTGTAACACCACAAATGACTAATTGTATGTAACACAACTTGATGGTGTGTATCTGACGTGGCCTCTTTTTGGAAGGATGTATGAATCGTCCATAAAGGAAAGAACGCTCACTGAAGGGAGGCCGAGGATGGGCTGGGTGGTGGTCTCCTGTGGTGTTCGAGGCGGAAGCTGTGGGGACTCTGTTGCAGGGATGTGTCTGTGTGACTTCTTACTCTCCTTCCAGGCCCTGTAAAGTACACACCTAACCTGTATTGTCGTGACACTGGAAAGAGATCATGCTCTTTAGTTTTTTGTCAACTCTGACATTTAGTGCCAAGTTTCATAATAGAGGAGATAAGTGTCCTAGAAGCGGTTGAGTTTGGCCTCTGCACTGCCAGCGTGAGTTAAGCCATGTCAAATGTGAAGAGTCCCTGCTGTACTATGGTTCTCCCTTTTGTATGGTATAAGGTGATGTAAACTAATCCCAGTTTTGAGAAATTCAATAAATTTAGCTTTAAGTAGTTCAGTTTTATTCTTTTTATTTCATTTACCTCCTCTTCAAGAAGATAGATGTGAATTAAATAGTCTGGATTTGAATAAAGTAGTATTTGTGTCAGGAGGAGTTCACGTAGGCCTGACTCAGCAGATTTAAGGAGGGCCATATGTAGGTGAGGATGGGAGGAATTTTAATGTGATCTAAATTCAGGCTCAAGGAGATTTTGAGTATGATTACAGATTTTGTGCAGAATTTCAAAATGGGGATGACACCTAATTCTGACTTGCGGGAGGGAGGAAAAACGTAGTGTTTTCCCACATTATCACGTTTGCCTCCTGCATAATTCAGGCCGTTGCTTTTTTTTTTTTTTTTTTTTTTTGATAACCCCAAATTCCCTTTTTAGTGGATGTGTTGAGTAGGACTGGCCACTTTTTAAAAACTGGAAGTCAAATACTGAATCTTAGTTTGCCTGTAGCAGTGGGAGGGGCAGATGTGGGAGGTCCCTGAGAATAAGCAGTGTTTTGAAAAGAACACAGATTCTCCTTCACTTCCTTCTGTTCATTTTCTTAGTGGAAGCTACGAAAGTTAAGTTAAGTGGAAGTTGAACGATTTAAAACGTAAATACCTAATTGGGAGGGTTTTGCCAGAGATACTTCATTCTGTACTCTGAATTACTTTAATCAGATAAATGGATTAGAAGAAAGAAATTTCAGGTACTTTTTTTAATGGTTGATTTGTTCTGGGGGGAGTTGAGAGAAGAAAGTAAGGGAAAAAGAATACATAAATGTTGATGGTGGGGTCCATGATGGGGGAGACTGTGAACAGAAGCCAGCATCTTCTAAGTGCCAGGTTGTGTTCCAAGCCCTTCACACACACAGATTTAGTCATCACAGCGCCCCTCTGACTGCTAGCAAGATCTCCATTTTATAGAAGAATTTGAGGCACAGCTAGGTTAAGTAGTTGCTTTGGTTGTTGGGGGCCTACTTCTGCTTGAGAGCTCTGGAAATGTTGGAGACAGTGTTAGAGCTTGATTTAATGTCAGGGTGACTTTTTGAGATGAAGGAAACATATTGCCAGGAGCTGCAGGAGTAGAAAAAAGGTGACATTCTTGGAAACCTCACTTCTGAGAAGCATCTCATGTGCAGTCTTAAGTATTCTAATTGTAGGTTGTTGACTTAAGAGGTTTTAAGATACTGGGGCCTCAGGCATCCCTCAGCTCCCAGAGTTCTTTGCAGCAGTGGAAGATGCTCAGGTCTCTTGCTTCTTCCCTCCCCCGTCCCCACTCTCCTCTTCCCTCTTTGCCCATTCTCTCTCCCTTCTCCTTCCCTCACTCCCTCTTTTGTGTGGAGGGGACTCGACCACCTCCCCTCCCCCCCCCCCGTTTCTTTTACTTACACAGAAAAATCATCTTTCATCCCTTTAACTTCCTTCAGCCCATTGTCCTCATTTTCTTTTACCCTTAAATTTCTTGAAACTAAATGAAAGAGAAACTGCCATTGTCATTCTCCACTTCCTCACTTTTTAACCTCTTGTCATCTGGTCCTCTGCTTCTGTGTTTCACATTAGTGGATTTTTCTCCTTCCTTTGTTCTCTCTCTAGCAGTTAACCTTCCCAATCCCTGAAATTCTCCTTACCCTTCTTTTGTGGTGGTGCATTAACTTTGATACTTCTTTTGCCTGCTCTTTTTTTTCATGTCACTAACATTCAAAAAGTTAAGTCATTACCTTACTTTCAAATTTATTCTTTGTAACTTCTCTCTTTCAGTTAATTGAAACATTTCTCTCTCGATCATCAAAGTTTAAATTTTCCAGGTCCCTTGTTTCCCCTAATTCTTTTATTCAGCAAGTGTTTCTGGAGTAGCCACTATATACCAGGTTATGACTCTGGGTTCTGGAGTTTCAGTGGTGAATAAGAGAAAGTCCCTGGATTGTAGAGATTACATTCTAGTGGGAAATTACATGTTTCATTGGATAGTGAAACACATTTTAAAGGATAGAATATGCTAAGGGTCAGGAGGCAGTGGTGAGAGAATGCTGTTTTGGAGCAGATCCTCAGGAAAGGTATCTGTGAGAAGGTCGATTTTGAGTGAAACCTGAAGGAAGCGGGAGAGTGAGCCGTGTGGCTGTCTGGGAGGAGGGCGCTCCAGGAGAGGACGGTCAAGTGAAATAGCCCTGAGATGGCCTTTCGCTTCCCTGTGTTCCGGGGAGACCAGTGTGACTGGAGCACAGTGAGTCAGTGGTAGGAGAGAAGTCAGGGAGTTTGGTGGGGGAAGCCCTTCTTAGGACCCTGGAGACCCTGGCTAGGGTTTTAACATACATCTAAGTGTGTTCGTTAGGGTTTGGAGGGTCTTGTCAGAAGAATGGTAACGGGATACAACTGTATATTTTAGAAGACTCTAAAATACAGTTATGACTGTGTGGAGAATAAACTCTGTGTGTGTGTGTGTGTGTGTGTGTGCATGTGTGTGTGTAGGAGGTGGCCATAGAGGAACGTGGGACACTAGGAGACAAAGTAGTTTTGATGGGAGAAGATGGTGACGTGGAGTAGAATGTGAGCTGTAGAGGTGATCAGTGGTGATCAGGTGGGTGCTGTGTTCTGTAGATAGAACTGGCAGGTTGAGCTGACCGCTTGGATGTGGGGTATGAGGAGAGAGGAGCTGGGGATAGTTCTGGAGCTTCAGGATTGAGCAGCTGGGTGGATGGAGTTTCCATTACCGGGACTGTCTTAGGAGGACAGTTTTACTGAGGGGAGGCGGAATGGGTGGAGTCAGTGTTTACTTTCTATTTGCTAACCTTGAGATATCTGGTGGACAACCTAGTGGACAGGCCAAATTACACTCTTCCAGAGGTCCAGCGTGAGCTTGGGGCTGGGGAAGGTAACTTCAGAGGGTCAAGCGAGTGTCGATTGACTGGGTGAGATCATTTAGGGAGGGCAGAGTGCGTATAAAGGGTAGGTGGGAGTACTGAGCCCTCAGGTCCTGTCCTGTGTGGTAGCTGCAAGAAGAGCTCTGTAGAGGGTGTTGAGCAGAAGTAGCTCGTGAGGGAGGGGCGTGGGATGTTCAGAGGTGAAGTGAGGAGGAGGGATGCAGGAAGGGGCGAGGGGTCAGCTGTGTCAGCTGCTGCCAGCAAGTGGAATAAGACAGAATCTAATAATTGACCTTTGGATTTGGCTTTGCTAAATCCTGTTGATCCTGCTATGCAATATAGCCCTAAAATTCATAACACACCTTTCTACTCCCTGCCAGCGAACACTGTTAATCAGATTTTAATTACCTTTCTCCTGGACTGTCTTTTGAATTATTACTTTCTCTCCTGATTACAATACAAAACTCATGTTTATTGTAGAAAACACAGAGACAGTATAACAGTGATTAAAAAACCCCCAGTTCCTTACCCCACCTAACCACTAGGTGGTCATTGATAACACTGTGGTGCCTTCCCCCATCCATTTCTATCTCTGCATACTTGTAATGCATATAATGCATAACTTTTGCTTTTTAAAATGAACATGGTGGAACTATTAATCTAATGTTAAAAATTCTTTGAGAATGTGTGTGAATGTGTGGCAACATAAGTATTTCATCATGGTGGAGTAGCCGTCTAACTGAACTCCCCACCTGTTTCCCCTAATTATATCTTAAATGAGTCCTGACGAATTTTCCTAAGATACATTCTTCTTCTCTAAGCTTTTAGTGCCTATAGCGTAGTGATTAAAAGCATGGACTCTGTTTTTGAGAGTAATTCCATGCATATAGCAGGAAGTGTGCAAGATAGGAAAAAGAATACTTATCTTTTATAGATCTTTTATAGAATAGCTATTGTTATAATTTTCATCTATTTCCTGCTAATCATTTTTGTCTAAATGTACCTATACAACATTTCATTTGTCTGTTACTAACAAGGATCACACTATGTTTTCTAGCCAGAATTTTTTTTTCGTAATTTATTCTCTCGTCTATACTTTATAATATATTGGTCAAAGTATATAAGCAGTTTCGTGATTCTGTTTGTTGTCAAATTGCTCTTCGAAAAGATTGTACCATTTGAAAGTATATTTATAAAGAATTTTGTTCTCTTTAAATTTTAGGATAGACCACTATCTTGTTGAACTCTTAAATGAAGTTCTACTTGGATACAAAGATGAGGACTAGATAACTTCTTGAGGTTCCTTCTAACCCCTAGGATGAAGATAATAACTAACATTTGTGTAGTGCTCTAAAGTTTACAAAGTGAGTTCTCATACATCATCTCACTTGATCCTCACAACAGCCCTGTGAGGTAGGTAGGACAGGTATTGTTATTCTCATTTAAGAGATAAACTAGAGAGGTTAAGGGACTTAGTCAGGTTTTATTTAAATGTTTTAGCAGAGACTTGAAACCAGGACGTATGATCTAAATAATCACATTCTTTTTACAAGATTTCATACAACTGCACATTTAGAATTGCTGTATGTCAGCTAGTTAAGTGACATTTGTTAGATACAGAAATAAGCCTGTTGATAATATAAATAGTGTTCCCCAGTCCTTTTCCATGCCCCCTCCCCTGCTGTTAAATGAATGACTCTCTCTTTTGACTAGGGGAAGGTAATTTAATTGTATAGTTCTATTTAAACACCTATTTTCCCTAGCATTTGGGGGAGGGGAAATTACATTATGTTTTTCATTTCTGTGTGTGTGTGTGTGTGTGTGTGTGCTTGCTACAACTTAAGAGTATATTTCCATTACTCTCACACATGTAGCATAAAGTCTTCAAGGAATAGATTACAGTTAGAACTAGAATCTTTTGGTTCTAGCATGAACCTAGAATCACAAGCTTTTCAGGGTATTTACTCTTTTTTGTACTACTGTAACCAGTTGGGATAATTAAGTATCCAGGTATAGCTGCTTATGATGTTCACAAAGGTACAGTGAATGATAAGTGACTGTGAGTGATAGTGGAGGTCAAATCAAGAAGAATTACAACTAATCTCCTCTTTGACTAGCTGCCTCATACGGTAGAAGTTTGTAAAACCGAACTGGGAGCTTGGTAGTGGCATTATCACATTTTAGGAATAGACCTAGATTTTCAGGACTACTTGGTATTACATTAAACTGTTTCACAGTGTTTTCTGTACTGCCTTTAAATACTTAACATCACCAATATTTTCAAAAATTTTTTTTTTTGTTTTTCTTTCTAGTTGTTGGTCTTGACGATATTATGGATGAAGGAGTTGTAAAAGAAAGTGGCAATGATACCATTGATGAAGAAGAGCTGATTTTACCTAACAGGAATTTGAGGGACAAAGTAGAAGAAAATTCAGTGAGATCACCAAGAAAATCACCTCGTTTAATGGCACAAGGTAATCCTTCCAGAGAGGACTAGCTAGAAAATCAAGTGTAGGGACAGATGTGATAGGTTGTAAAGTTGCTGAGCAGTGATAGTAGTTTCTTGGTGTTTGCTAATCTGAGCATTTTGATAATCAGTTTTGAGATTGTATCAATTTGTTGGTATGATTTTTAAAAAGTTTTATTGAAATTACACATTCACATGATTTAAAGAGTTGACTAGTTCTATGAGTTTCCAATACTTGCTGTCCTACTACTTATTTCCCTTTCCCCAGAGGAAACTACTATTACCGCTTTCATCTGGTTTTGTTAATTTTTTGGTATTTACTTCCATGTCTCTTAAGTAACACATGTATATTGCTACTACTTGATTATTCTGATGTACGTGTTCATTGATTTCCCATTCTGGAGGGTGAATGTAGCATTCCTTCCTCCTCTTGCTCCCCCATCACACAAAAGAACGTTTTCTCATCTTTCTGATACATAATTTTGTAAGATCAGTAGTAATTACTTACGTTATTGTGACTCAACGTGCTGTTAGTGATGATCCACTTAGTGAACTATAGTCGCTTTTCCTATACAACTTTTTGTCTTTCTGATTTAATAATTGATTTTGTTGTTCCTTTGCTTATAGTTTTATGCATTCGCACACACAGTTTTCAGTGTACGTATCAGTAATTCCACCCCAACTACTCTGCCAGTTGTCTGAATCTTTCTTAAAGATATTTGTGCATATCAGGTATTCTGTCATTTTCATCTTATTGAGGAAGTGTCTCTGGGGGCCTTCTGATCTGCTTCCCTGTGCACTGTTGTGTTAGTTCTATATAAGTCAGATGCATGGCTGTTGTCCAGAGAGCTCTCTTTACTATTCTTCTGAGGATTGTGTTCTGTATTGCATTTCCTGTTTACTTTGCTTTGAAGTAGCTCCTTCATTTTGGTGACATACCTCTTTTAGTACTTTTGTGAGAAAAAGGAATATGGATATATATTTTTGAAACCTTGTATGTTTGCAAATGTATTTAATATGTTCTCACATTGGAATCATGGTCTGATTGAACATAGAATTCAAGGTTGGAAATTGTTTTTCCTTAGAAATTTGAAAGTGATGCTCCATTTTCAGTTCTGGGAAAATCTCTTGAATTATTTCATTGATTATTTTCCACTTTATTTCGTCAACTCTTGCTTCCTGGAACTCCTGTTATTCAAGTATTAGATGGCGGGGACTGGCTCTTCCATTTTGTTCATCTTTCCACCTCTGTATTCTTCCTCTACGTGCTGAAATTTTCTCATGTTTATCCTTCAACTTTTTCATCAAATTCTGAATGTTCTTTTTTTGTTCTGGGAATAGTCCTTTTTGTAGCATTCTGGTCTTGTTTCATGCATGCAGTATCTTATGTTGTCTTTCATAAGATGCTTACAGTGTTTTAAAGGTTTTTAAGGTTTTTTTGGGTTTTTTTTTTTTGGTTCTATCTTTCACATTAAGAGACTTTGCTAAATGTCTGATCATTGATAGCTTGCTCAACGTTTAACGTTTTGTCAGCTATGAGCATCACTGTATGGTAATCTGGCTGTGTTACTTTTTGGAGGAATTCCTGTTGTTAGACTTTAGGCTTGTTAGATTGTTAGCATATCATGGGAGCCCTTGAGGGAAGCTGATGGGGGCATCTCATCTTTCAGTATATACAAATACACATAGTCTTAGAGGTTTCAGTGTACTTTGCTGCTGCTCTTATCTACGCTGGATGTTTCTTAGTCTAGAAACTCTGTTTTTACACTCCCCGAAGAGTAAGCCTCAGTCTTTGATTAGGACCTGGGAAGGGCACTTGCCCAGCGGATGGAGTAGGGGAGAGGGAGCTCGGGGTCCGACTGCTTTTTAAACAGCTTTCCACTCATCCTCATTTTAACTGCCTGCCTTCCTGCCTACTTTAGAGTTATCTGGGATCACCGGTTCCTAAGCCTTTTGAGGTGTAAATCGTATTGGTTCGGCCAGCAGTGCCAGATAACTGTTTATCTTCTTTTGGATGTCCTGCATCAGTTACTTCTTGGTCATCTTTTGTTTGGCTTCCAAAATCATCAGTGTTTTCTCTTCTCCTGCCCTTTCTTTCCTTTATTTTACTTTTTAAATTATAACAAATACTTTTAACATCTTTATTGGAATATAATTGCTTTACAATGGTGTGTTAGTTTCTGCTGTATAACAAAGTGAATCAGCTATACATATACATATGTCCCCATACCTCCTCCCTCTTGCGTCTCCCTCCCTCCCTCCCTATCCCACCCCTCCAGGTGGTCACAAAGCACAGAGCTGATCTCCCTGTGCTATGCGGCTGCTTCCCACTAGCTATCTGTGTTGCATTTGGTAGTGTATAGATGTGCATGCCACTCTCTCAGTTCCTCCCAGCTTACCCTTACACAGCCCCACGTCCTCAAGTCCGTTCTCTACATCTGCGTCTTTATTCCTGTCCTGAATCTAGGTTCTTCCTTTTTTTTCTTTTTAGATTCCATATATATGTGTTAGCATACAGTATTTGTTTTTCTCTTTTTGACTTACTTCACTCTGTATGACAAATTCTAGATCCATCCACCTCACTACAGATAACTCAATTTCGTTTCTTTTCATGGCTGAGTAATATTCCAGCTTCTTTTTTTTTTTTTTTTTTTTTGCGGTATGCGGGCCTCTCACTGTTGTGGCCTCCCCCGTTGCGGAGCACAGGCTCCGGACGCGCAGGCTCCGGACGCGCAGGCTCAGCGGCCACGGCTCACGGGCCCAGCCGCTCCGCGGCATGTGGGATCCTCCCAGACCAGGGCACGAACCCGTATCCCCTGCATCGGCAGGCGGACTCTCAACCACTTGCGCCACCAGGGAGGCCCATTCCAGCTTCTTTATCTGTTCATCTGTCGATGGACACTTAGGTTGCTTCCATGTCCTGGCTATTGGAAATAGTGCTGCAGTGAACATTATGGTACGTGGCTCTTTTTGAATTATGGTTTTCTCAGGGTATATGCTTAGTAGTGGGATTGCTGGGTCGTATGGTAGTTCTATTTTTAGTTTTTTAAGGAACCTGCATACTGTTCTCCATAGTGGCTGTACCAATTTACATTCCCACCAACAGTGCAAGAGGGTTCCCTTTTCTCCACACCCTCTCCAGCATTTATTGTAGATGTTTTGATGATGGCCATTCTGACTGGTGTGAGGTGATACCTCATTGAAGTTTTGATTTGCATTTCTCTAATGATTAGTGATGTTGAGCATCCTTTCATGTATTTGTTGGCAATCTGTATGTCTTCTTTGGAGAAATGTCTATTTAGGTCTTCTGCCCATTTTTGGATTGGGTTTTTTTTTTTTTTTTTGGTATTGAGCTGCATGAGCTGCTTGTGAATTTTGGAGATTAATCCTTTGTCAGTTTCTTCATTTGCCAATATTTTCTCCCATTCTGAGGGTTGTCTTTTGATCTTGTTTATTATGGTTTCCTTTGCTGTGCAAAAGCTTTGAAGTTTCATTAGGTCCCATTTGTTTATTTTTGTTTTTATTTCCATTTCTCTAGGAGGTGGGTCAAAAAAGATTTTGCTGTGATTTATGTCATAGAGTGTTTTGCCTATGTTTTCTTCTAAGAGTTTTATAGTGTCTGGCCTTACATTTAGGTTTTTAATTCATTTTGAGTTTACTTTTGTGTATGGTGTTAGGAAGGGATCTACTTTCATACTTTTACATGTCCCTGTCCAGTTTTCCCAGCACCACTTACTGAAGAGGCTGTCTTTTCTCTGTTGTATATTCTTGCTTCCTTTATCAAAGATAAGGTGACCATATGTGTGTGGGTTTATCTCTGGGCTTTCTATCCTGTTCCATTGGTCTATATTTCTGTTTTTGTGCCAGTACCATTCTGTCTTGATCTGTGCTTTTTTAGTATAGTCTGAAGTCAGGGAGGCTGATTCCTCCAGCTCCGTTTTTCTTTCTCAAGATTGCTTTGGCTATTCGGGGTCTTTTGTGTTTCCATACAGACTGTGAAATTTTTTGTTCTAGTTCTGTGAAAAATGCCAGTGGTAGTTTGATAGGGATTGCATTGAATCTGTAGATTGCTTTGGGTAGTAGAGTCATTTTCACAATGTTGATTCTTCAGCCCAAGAACATGGTATATCTCTCCATCTGTTTGTTATCATCTTTAATTTCTTTCATCAGTGCCTTATAGTTTTCTGCATACAGGTCTTTTGTCTCTTTAGGTAGGTTTATTCCTAAGTATTTTATTCCTTTTGTGGCAGTGGTAAATGGGAGTGTTTCCTTAATTTCTCTTTCAGATTTCTCATCATTAGTGTATAGGAATGCAAGAGATTTCTGTGCATTCATTTTTTATCCTGCTACTTTATGAAATTCGTTGATTAGCTTTAGTAGTTTTCTGGTAGCATCTTTGTGATACTTTATGTATACTATCATGTCATCTGCAAACAGTGACAGTTTTACATCTTCTTTTCCCATTTGAATTCCTTTTATTTCTTTTTCTTCTCTGATTGCTGTGGCTAAAACTTCCAAAACTATGTTGAATGATTGTGGTGAGAGTGAGCAACCTTGTCTTGTTCCTGATCTTAGCGGAAATGATTTCAGTTTTTCACCATTGAGGACGATGTTGGCTGTGGGTTTGTCATATATGTCCTTTATTATGTTGAGGTAGGTTCCCTCTACGCCTACATTCTGGAGGGTGTTAATCATAAATAGGTGTTGAATTTTGTTGAACGCTCTTTCTGCATCTATTAAGATGATCATATGGTTTTTATTCTTCAGTTTGTTAATATGGTGTAACACATTGATTGATTTATGTATATTGAAGAATCCTTGCATTCCTGGGATAAACCCCACTTGATCCTGGTGTCTTTTCCTTTTAATGTGCTGCTGGATTGTGTTTGCTGGTATTTTGTTCAGGATTTTTCATCTATGTTCATCAGTGATATTGGTCTGTAGTTTTTTTCTGTGACATCCTTGTCTGGTTTTGGTATCAGGGTGACGGTGGCCTTGCAGAATGAGTTTGGGAGTGTTCCTCCCTCTGCTAGATTTTGGAAGAGTTTGAGAAGGTTAGGTGTTAGCTCTTCTCTAAATGTTTGATAGACTTCCCCTGTGAAACCATCTGGTCCTGGGCTTTTGTTTGTTGGAAGATTTTTAATCACAGTCTCAATTTCAGTGCTTGTGATTGGTCTGTTTCTGTTTTCTATTTCTTCCTGGTTCAGTGTCAGATGGTTGTGCTTTTCTCAGAATTTGTCCATTTCTTCCAGGTTGTCCATTTTATTGGCATATAGCTGCTTGTAGTAATCTCTCATGATCCTTGTATTTCTGCAGTGTCAGTTGTTACTTCTCCTTTTTCATTTCTAATTCTATTAATTTGAGTCTTCTCACTTTTTTTCTTGATGAGTCTGGCTAAAAGTTTATCAATTTTGTTTATCTTCTCAAAGAACCAGCTCTTAGTTTTATTGATCTTTGCTATTGTTTCCTTCATTTCTTCTGATCTGATCTTTATGATATTTTTCCTTCTCCTAACTCTGTGGTTTTTTTGTTCTTCTTTCTCTAATTGCTTTAGGTGTAAGGTTTAGGTTGTTTATTTGAGATGTTTCTTATTTCTTGAGGTAGGATTGTATTGCTTTTAACTTCCCTCGTAGAACTGCTTTTGCTGCATCCCATAGGTTTTGGGTCATCGTGTTTTCATTGTCATTTGTTTCTAGGCATTTTTTATTTCCTCTTTGATTTCTTCAGTTATCTCTTGTTTATTAAGTAGTATATTGTTTAGCCTCCATGTGTTTGTATTTTTTACAGATTTATTCCTGTAATTGATATCTAGTCTCATAGTGTTGTGTTCAGAGAAGATACTTGATACGATTTCAATTTTCTTAAATTTACCAATGCTTGATTTGTGAACCAAGAAATGATCTGTCCTGGAGAATATTCCATGAGCACTTGAGAAGAAAGTGTATTCTTTTATTTTGGGATGGAATGTCCTCTAAACATCAATTAAGTCCACCTTGTTTAATGTATCATTTAAAGCTTGTGTTTCCTTATTTATTTTCATTTTGGATGATCTGTCCACTGGTGAAAATGGGGTGTTAAAGTCCCCTACTATGATTGTGTTACTGTCAATTTCCCCTTTTATGGCTGTTAGCATTTGCCTTATGTATTGAGGTGCTCCCATGTTGGGTGCATAAATATTTACAATTGTTATGTCTTCTTCTTGGATTGATCCCTTGATCATTATGTAGTGTCCTTCTTTATCTCTTGTAATAGTCTTTATCTTAAAGTCTATTTTGTGTTACGTGAGAATTGCTACTCCAGCTTTCTCTTGGTTTCCATTTGCATGGAATATGTTTTTCCATCCCCTCACTTTCAGTCTGTATGTGTCCTTAGGTCTGAAGTGGGTCTCTTTTAGATGGCATTATCTGGGTCTTGTTTTTGTATCCTTTCAGCCAGTCTGTGTCTTTTGGTTGGAGCATTTAATCCGTTTACATTTAAGGTAATTATCGGTATGTATGTTCCTATTCCCATTTTCTTAATTGTTTTGGGTTTGTTATTGTAGGTCTTTTCCTTCTCTTGTGTTTCCTGCCTAGAGAAGTTCCTTTAGCATTTGTTGTAAAGCTGGTTTGGTGGTGCTGAATTCTCTTAGGTTTTGCTTGTCTGTAAAGGTTTTAATTTCTCCGCCGAATCTGAATGAGATCCTTGCTGGGTAGAGTAATCTTGGTTGTAGATTTTTCCCTTTCATCACTTTAAATATGTCCTGCCACTCCCTTCAGAATTTGAGTTGAAAGATCAGCTGTTAAACTTATGGGGAGTCCCTTGTATGTTATTTGTTGTTTTTCCCTTGCTGCTTTTAGTATTTTTTTTCTTTGTGTTTAACTTTTGATAATTTCATTAATATGTGTCTTGGCATGTTTCTCCTTGTTTATCCTGTATGGGACTCTCTGTGCTTCCTGGACTTGATTGACTCTTTCCTTTCGCCACATTAGGGAAGTTTTCAAGTATAATCGCTTGAAATATTTTCTTAGTCCCTTTCTTTTTCTCTTTTTCATTGTGGGACCCCTATAATTTGAATGTTGGTGCGTTTAATGTTGTCCCAGAGGTCTCTGAGAATGTCATCAATTCTTTTCATTCTTTTTTCTTTATTTTGCTCTGTGGTAGTTATTTCCGCTATTTTATCTTCCAGGTCACTTATCCGTTCTTCAGCTTCAGTTATTCTGCTATTGATTCCTTCTAGAGAATTTTAAATTTCATTTATTGTGCTGTTCATCATTGTTTGTTTGCTCTTTAGTTCTTCTAGTTCCTTGTCAAACTTTTCTTGTATTTTTTCCATTCTATTTCCAAGATTTTGGATCATCTTTAATATCATTACTCTGAATTCGTTTTCAGGTAGACTGCCTATTTCCTCTTCATTTGTTTGGTCTGGTGGGTTTTTACTTTGTTCCTTCATCTGCCATGGGTTTCTCTCTCTTCTCATTTTGACTAACTTACTGTGTTTGGGGGTCTCGTTTTTACTGGCTGCAGGTTCGTAGTTTCCGTTGTTTTTGGTGTCTGCCCCCAGTGGCTAAGGTTGGTTCAGTGGGTTGTGCAGGCTTCCTGGTGGAGGGTACTCGTGCCTGTGTTCTGGTGGATGAGGCTAGATCTTGTCTTTCTGTTGGGCAGGACTGCATCTGGTGGTGTGTTTTGGGGTGTCTGTGAACTTCATATGATTTTAGGCAGCCTCTCTGCTAATGGGTGGGATTGTGTTCATGTCTTGCTAGTTGTTTGGCGTAGGGTGTCCAGCACTGTAGCTTGCTGGTCGATGAGTGGAGCTGGGTTTTAGCATTGTAATGGAGGTCTCTGGGAGAGCTTTCACCATTTGATATTACATGGAGCCTGGAGGTCTCTGGTGGACCAGTGTTCTGAACTTGGCTCTCCCACCTTAGAGGCACAGGCCTGACACCCGGCCGGAGCACCAAGACCCTGTCAGCCACATGGCAAAAAAATGAATGGCAGTTACACTGAAAGGTGCCTTATTAATAGCAAGAATGGAAGCCGGAAAACAGTTGACTCTCATTTGTCTCGTGCTGAGGGAAAATAACTGTCACAGTAGAAACCAATGTCCCCAAAACTTTCAGATGAGTGGTTTATTACGAGGATATTAAAACACAGGAACCAACAGCCAGATGAAGAGATTCATAGGGTGAGGTCAAGAACAAAGAAACTTCAGTCCAGCAAGCAATGTGGCATGTGGAGGCGTTCTACTTCACCATTCAGAAGCTCTCTGAAACCCCTTCTTTTGGATTTTAATGGTGCCTTCACTATACAGGCATGGTTTGTTAAATTCTTAGGGCATTGGTCCTTTCTTTACTTTTAGATTCATAGCTTTTGTATAGCTTTAATGTGCGGTTTTGAGAAGTGGATTATTAGCTCAGATGCATATCTGTACTTCATCATCTTTTTCTCAGTTTTTTAGAAAATCGGTTATTTGGTATATATTTGTGACTTTGAGAAACAGAAAGAGTAGAGTGAACATTATAGACAAATAATGGTAATGTTTGGCCTATACCGCCTGGCTTCAAACTAAGGCAGTTTATAGTTAGAGGAGAAAGAGTTACTTTATCCTTTGTCAGTTAATCAATTACTATTGGAAAACAATTTTTTATCTGAATACCTTCACAGTTGAATGTGCTATGCATTTATCAACCACTTACATAATGGGTGTTAAAAGTTCTTCATTTATTTTATTTCAGGGCATATAAATATAGTTGAGCTATAAATTATTACAGGCTGTCTTCAGAGCTTTAAAAATTATCTAAATATTAATAACAAACCATTAAAATTTTAGTTATTTTAAAATGTTATATATCTGAGCATGAGTGGTTCATAATCCACTAAGTAAGTTTTTTTTTTTTTTTTTTTGGTACGCGGGCCTCTCACTGTTGTGGCCTCTCCTGTTGCGGAGCACAGGCTCCAGATGTGCAGGCTCAGCGGCCATGGCTCACTGGCCCAGCCGCTCCGCGGCATGTGGGATCTTCCCAGACTGGGGTGTGAACCCGTGTCCCCCGCATCGGCAGGCGGACGGACTCTCCACCACTGTACCACCAGGGAAGCCCCCCCCCTTTTTTATATATAATTTATTTTTGATTTTTGGCTGCATGGGTCTTTGTTGCTGCGTATGAGCTTTCTCTAGTTGTGGCGAGCAGGGCTACTCTTCATTGCAGTGTGAGGGCTTCTCATCACAGTGTATTGTTGCAGAACACGGGCTCTAGGAGCGCGGGCTTCAGTAGTTGCAGCACGCCAGCTCAGTAGTTGTGGCTCGTGGGCTGTAGAGTACAGGCTCAGTAGTTGTGGCACACGGGCTTAGTTGCTCTGCAGCATGTGGGATCTTCCTGGACCAGGGCTTGAACCTGTGTCCCCTGCATTGGCAGACAGATTTTTAACCCCTGCGCCACCAGGGAAGCCCCCACTAAGTAAATTTTTGAAGTTGTTGGGTACTTACCTGATGACCAGATATTGTGCTGAGTCCTGGGGAATTAGAAAGGGTCTCTAAGATAGGATGACCGTATAATTTATTGTCCAAATGGGGACACTTTTGAGTGTCATGACTACAAACATCAACTAGGACTGTTAGAGACAAACGAGGAGGACCTGTGACACCTTCTGTGAGAGTTTCACAGGTTCAGTGATATGTGACAAATTAGGGAAATGTTCTAAATACTGGTGCATAGTAGCATTTTGCATTAAAAAGGAAGGAGGCTTTTTAAAAATTAGTGATGTTCAATTTTCATACAGAGTTGATTCAGGTATTATGCGTAGGCTTGGATATAGCTTCTTATTTTGTATTTCAGTTTGTGGGTTGTTTTTTTACTTAGTGAATTATTATTATTTTTTCTTAGTGAATTATTTAGCTTTCTTTCCAATTTCTTTTCACTTTGTGTTTCTTTTTCTCTTGGAGGATGTATCCAGATAGGGAAAGGAGGAAAGTCTCTGTTAGTGGATTCTTTGTTAGGAACATTGTTACAAGTGGGAAGCTTTATTAAATTATTTTCATACTTTCTGCATTTTCCCTTATGATACATTTTCTTGGTTTAAATCTCTTTAATTATAACTTCTTTTTTTGTGGATCTGTGTCTAGTACTCTAGTGTATATTTCATTTCTTAAAATATTCAAGCTATTCAAGGAATAGCTTGAATGCTAAAATGGAGATATAAGGGAAGCACATTCATAAAGACATTAGAGTTCTTTTGAGGCTGTGCTTTGAAACTCACACAGATCCTGTTTGTGATAGGTGGTTTAGTTCAGATTTTATTGGCACCTGAATTTGTTTGGTTTTATATACTTAAAGGTATTTAATGTTTACAACTGTATGACAGCCTTGCTTTAAGATGGGTAGTGATATCAAGGAACCTCATTGATTTTACCCCCAGCTTACTTTCATAGAAAAGAAGCTTGATGAAAATATTTCTTATTGTAAAGTATAATATCAGTCTGAATTTTATACAGGTTATTTTCTACCCCAGAATTATAGAACTTTGATAAGTGTATAAAAAATGTAACCATCATCATGAGTAGATGTCAGTACATTTTCTTTGAAATGGGAAAATAAATTTTATAGCTCAGAATAAAGAAGTGATGTATTCTAAATTGCATTGAAATAAAAACACATGGCAAAATAACTAAGTTTTTTTTTATTTATTTTTTTCCCTTATGATAGAACAAATAAGAAGTTTGCGACAAAGCACTATTGCCAAGCGTACAAATGCAGCACCTTTAAATAGCACAAAAAAGGCATCAGGGAAGACTGTGTCTGCCCCTAAAGCAGGGGTGAAACAACAAGAAAGGTGTCAGATGAAAGAAGAAATTGGTACGTCCCCGAAACCCGAGCACCAGAAAGAGAGCAGGAGGGGCAGCCGACACGGTGGACAGATCGAAGAAGCAGTTCCATCGTGTCTTGAAACGAAGGGTGAAGCTGGGTTAGACTCTGAGCAGAAATGTAATAATCAGGGAGAAGCAAATGTGCCATCTCATGAGTTAAACTGTCCACTCCTTTCAGAGACTTGCGTTAGTATCGAAGAAAAGAAAAATGAAACTCTGATGGAGTGTAAAGCCAAGACTGTTAGCCCATTGTTTAAGTTTTCAGGTAAAGAAGAACATGAACGGAACGATTCCATTTCAAGTAAAATGGATGGGACTGTTGTTGAAGAAATGAAGGTAGAAGGAGAAGTTGAACAAGAATCGAAGGAGACAATAAAATTAGTGCACGAAAATGACAGTGTCAGTGAGGAACCTGCATCTTCCGTCGCTTTCTCTGGCAGTGCTGCTTGTACAAACCCGAATGAGAAAGAAAGGAACCTTGTCAGTTTGTCTGGTTCTGTGGATGAAGTAAATGAATGTAGTTTGGAATTGAAAGATAGCGTGGAAGTTGCTGATAAAGCTGAGAACTCCCTTCAGAGAATAGAAATGGAAATGGCTTATTGTAAAGACCCAGAGTCTAATGATAAGCAGTTGGAGGGCACCAGATTTAATAAGTCAAACTTAGAGGTGGTTAATACTAGTGCTTTTGAACCAGAAGGTAATATTTTAGAAAATGCTATTTGTGATGCACCTGACCAAAATTCAAAACAGTTGAATATTGTTGTAAGTATGAAAATGGAGTCTCATGAAACAGCAAACCTTCAGGATGACAGAGACAGCCAGTCAAATAGTGTTTCTTGCTTAGAGTCAAAAAACATAAAACCCAAACATACAAAACCTGTAATTCATTCTAAGCAAACCATGGCCACAGATACTCGGAAAAAAGTTGTTGGAGCAAAGCATGAATTAATGCATAACGTAACTAAAGTTAATGTCAAAAGTGTGAAGCGAAATGCTGATGAATCAGAATCTAAGCAAAATTTTCATAGGCCAGTCAAAGTGAGAAAGAAACAAGTTGATAAGGATTCAAAGATTCAGAGTTGCAATTTTGGGGTTAAATCTGTGAAAAATCAGGCTCATTCTGTATTCAGAAAGATATCACAAGATCAAAATTTAGTCCAGATTTCCAAACCCTTAACTCATTCTTTGAGTGAAAAGCCTCACGGTCACCCTGGTTGCTCAAAAGAACCTCATCATCCTGCACAAACTGGACATTTGTTGCATTCCAGCCAGAAACAGTGCCATAAGCCCCAGCAGCCGGCTCCAGCAGTGAGAACCAATAGTCATGTGAAGGAAGAGCTTGAGCACACAGGTGGTGTGGAACATTTTAAGGAAGAGGATAAATTGAAATTAAAAAAACCTGAGAAGAACCTACAACCCCGTCAAAGAAGAAGCAGCAAAAGTTTTTCTTTGGATGAGCCACCATTGTTCATTCCAGATAATATAGCGACTGTAAAACGGGAAGGCTCAGACCATAGCTCTTCATTTGAAAGCAAATATATCTGGACTCCCAGCAAGCAGTGTGGGTTTTGCAAAAAACCACATGGCAACAGGTGTGTGTGTGTGTGTGTGTATATATGTGATATGTACATTAAAGAGAAATTGCTTTTTTTTAGGGTGGGATTAGTGGGAGAACTTTTTATAGAAGATTATTTAACATACAAAGACTTTTGCACAAACAGAAACCCCTCATCAATCCCGGATATATGATAGTAAGATGGAGCCACTGAATTTACAAATATGCCATCCTAGAAACTTTAAAACGCACAGTCTGACCAAAAGCTGGTATATATGGAAATGTTTTATCATTGTAACCAGTTAGTGTAATTTAGTCATTGCATCTTAAAAAAAAAATGAGAAAATTGTTATAGTGCTTTGGGTGTGTAAGTTATATATTATTTTGTTTGGCTTGAGAAGAACTAGTAATACATTGTGAAGGGCATAATGGCAATTCTGTATATATACTTTGAGATGAAGTACACTTACTCTGACTTAATACCACTACTTCGTAACTATCAAACTTGACCTCAGAGTGAAATTTGATAGCTAAAACAACTGTTAAATGACACAGGGGAGTTTTGTATGTAACATGGAATGGAGTGAAACATGTATTTTGTTTTTGAATGTTCTAGTGATTTGGGTTTCTTGTGAATTCTCATCTTTCAGGAAGTGATTTTATAGTACTGCTGTTGTCATTCTTCCTTAGGATTCAGTGTTCTGTAGTTTTATGACACTGCCACCCTCCCCGCCCATGTATGTTTTATTTGCTAGCTTTTTGAGAGAAAGAGAACAAGAGGTGAAGTGGAGTTTCCAGCTACAAGATTATCCTGTTCAAGTGTTGAGATTGCTGTTGGAACTTCTATCAACATTGATATGATAAATGAACATTGTAACTTGCACATTGTAATATTATCTTTACTCATGAAAGTAAATGTTAGAACGATTTCCCAGCACAATTAGATTACATGAAAATGAAATTCTTTAGGGAGGGACAGTTTAGTGCAGTGCGGTGTAACACATTATTTTGGTATGGAGGGTGTGGTTGGGAGTTCTTGAGGCTATTCTGTAAAAAATAACTTTTAGGTCAAGGGGTTTTTTCATTTGTGATTCAGCCCATGGCCTATTTTTAGTGTCAGTGGTTACTTTATAACAGCATATTCCAGTTTTTAAAACTTGTGACTTGTTTGAATATAGTGCTACATTTGCCCTCACTTTTGTGCTGTTTATGCTTTTTTGTTTAAAACACCTTATTCAAATATTCTCAAGTGGGCCTAAGAGAATTAAGGGCTGGATGGTCCTTGTAAGTGCTCTTTTAAGTTAGCCCTTTTTTCTTTGCCAGCATCTTCTAAAAAACCATCATACTGACATGTTGTCAGAGTATGAAATAGGAGCCTTAAACTGAATGAGTTTCTGAAATGAAACTTTGGCCTGGAGTTGGAAGACATGTTATAATGTAACTTTTTTGGAGATAAACTTCTGTTATGATGGCGTGGTCCTCAGGAGTTTGCCCAGGCTTTTGAATGATGATTGTCACTTCACCAATATCAGTTATTTTCCTAAAATGAAGATTGATAAGTCCCATTGTTTTTTACCTAAGGCTGCCTTTTGGATCTAACCTATAAAACCTAGAGTTTCTTTGCCCCAGTCTGGAAAATGACTTAGAATATTAGATGTGTAGGGATTTTGAGTTTACCCTATGTAATCGACATGAATAATATGTAATAATACTGGAAACTATCAATTTTGGAAGCAGCATTTCACATTCAATTTTGTGAATAAAGAAGCCTAAGTAACTGATTGTTTTTTTCTTTACATATTAACTAGCCTTCACTACTTCTTTGATGCACTCTGCTTGTATATATAGAGGTTACCCAAAAAATGCACCTGTCATGCAGCATGTAATTTTCCTAGTTTAATCCATGTGTAAGAATATGAATTTATTAGGAAGGACATATGTGGAAAAAACTTTCATCCATGCGCCAGCTACATTCATTGAAAGCTATTTGTTAATACGACATTTTTTTAGCACTTGTGACAAATTTACTTCTGTAAAGATTATTTTATAACTCTTCAGCATTTTACGTGTTGCAACTGAGGTTAGCTTCCTGTATGTGCTTCCAGTTGGAAATTATATTTTTAAATACGGATTCATTCATGCCATGGCCAAACGTAATATTCGACCATAAACTTCTGTATGTATCCTAAAGACAGTAGTCATTGACTGCCTCACAGTTTACACTTCATGCTGTTGTTTTGGCTTCCATTTATTTTCCTGATTCAGCCTTGTAGCTAAGGTATATTCATTACTTTAAAAGCCAGACTATTTAATACTTTTTAAAAAACTTACCTTTGAACGTCTTTTAAACATATGCCAGTTGGCATTTTGGAAGGAAGAAGTCTTAGTCTTTTCATAATACCTACCTTGTAGTTTCTAGTATTTCCCTGCCTCTCCAGATGACATTTGTATCTTCAGTTTGTATTACACTTTCTTGCCCAGTTCTAGAAGATTAGTTCATTGGATGAAATTTAGAAACAAAAAAATATCCTTAGCTTAATGGAGTCATAGCTTTATACTCAAACAAGAAACCTTTTTCTGAGAAGGAAATTTTCTCTTAGAGAAAGTGATTCTGGTTTTTCTCAGGAGTTTAAGAGTTTGATAGAAAAGTACTTTTCTCTGCAGATTAGATTGTTAGTGACAAAAACAATGTTTTAATGTTTATGCGGAATAAAATCATTTTACCCTAGAAAAGAGTGAGTCCATATACATTCACAGTAATACAGTCTTAGTTGTTACTTAAAGGAACCACTTAGCAGAACTTAACGGCTCATCTTGTAACAACTCCATTGTTGGTGAATTTGTGACATGACTTTTTAAGAACAGGAATTCTCAGTGTTGCTTTTGTGGTTTACTTTGAAGAAACTTGAATATTTTCTAAGAATATATTTTGGTTTGTGCCAAAAAGATTAGAATTAAGATTACATTTTAAATTAGGTTTAAATTATAGTAGGATTTAAAATTTTGTGTCTGAATGTATAACAGGAGAACAAAATATAAATATTTCTGAACTTTTCTGTTTAACTGATTTCATGGTGACTTGGTCCAGTTAATTCAGAGTTAATCTTTTACCACACATTAATTTTTTTTAGTGAAATATTTAACACCCGGGTTATAGTCTTATCTTTGAGTGATTTTGCCTTTTGGTAATGAGAACTTCCAAGGACAGAGCAGAAAATGAGAGGGTAATTATGTTAGCTATTTGATCCATACTCCCTCTCCCTTTTTAAGCCATGAGGGGTAATATGAAAAGGGAAGACAGTGTATCTTCTCTTTTTGTGATAGGCCACTTAATAAAGTTCATAGTACTTGTAATATTTCCTTTTTTGAAATTTTGCAGTTTCACTTTCAAGGGAATCAATTTCATTTTCCCCTAGGACATGTAATTATTTTTATCAATGTCATTTTTTGTTTTGATTTCTCAAAATTTTAACTGCATTATTTTTTATATAAAATCTAAAATATTATTATTATTAAGATAACGTCTGGATGGCACTGTAGTTTTGAGATTTGTTTTTCAGAGCTTCTCAAGTTTGAGGAGACATTTCCATAAATAAACTTGGGGCATGGTGATATAATGAATACATTCCACATCATAAAATGACTCTATCCTGGTTGAATAAAGATTTGAAGTTTCCTAATAGCTTTGTTAGATTTGGATTTGGGGCAAAAGCAGAGCCATGGTCATAGTATGTGTCCTATTGAAACTATTCCAGGCTTGCTTTGAAGGAATTATTAATATAGCTGAGATGAGAAATCACATTAGCTTTCCTTCAATAATTCAAAAGAATTCAGCTTAGATAGTTGCTTTCAAGAAATAGGAGTTCTTACAACTTCGCAATCTGAAATAGAAGAACTTTTAAATATCTGTATTTTTCAAACTTCGTATTTTTCTGTTGGCTGTATGATCTGTATCACTGAAACATGCATGGACCCATCTAAAGTCTCCCAAACCTAGAGAAATAATTTCTGTCTTGCAGACAAATACCACATTGTTGGAAAGTTTTCTCACTAGGGCTATGAATCCAAAATATTCTGTATTTTTATTTATTTTTACTTAAGGCATGAGGTGGTTTTTTTTTTTTTTAATGGATTTGTTTTAACTTTTAAAATGAACCATTGAGGAAATGACCACTTATCTGAAAAAGATAGCACAGGCATCGCCAGTTAGGGTAAAGAATGGTGAATTGTAGACATGAAGAATTCAAGTTTCCTTGGTGCATGGCAGTGGTTGATCCACAGTGGAAAGGCACATGAGAGAGGAAGAATAGAGTGGTCTGCAATTGGGGGGTGGGGTATTTGGCGTGTCTTTTTCAAGACATCCTGTAAGGTTTGAAACTCAGCGTTCTGATTCTTAAAATTTCTACATTAAAACAGGACCACTGGTATATTTAGAAAGGGTTGGCCATATCACCCAGTATATTACCTTTAACATCTTCCTGTTGGACGATAGGTTTTTAAAAGGACTTTGGTCACTGTTGCTGGTGCCACTGTTCTTATCGAAATCAGCACAAAGTCTTTAAATCATTAAAGAATATACTTAAATTCTCCTAAATCTTTCAAACATACCATGAATTACTAACCTGAAGAAGAAAAAAGGAAAATGTTAAACGTGATTAAGTGAGCTTTGTCATTTTCTTAATAATGGGTTGAAAAGTATGTGAAAAAGGCAATTTTACCCTCAAATTGCTGTTTATATATCTGTTTCGCTATTTTACTCTAAAATAATTCCAGATATTTCTAAGTTAGAAAAACAAACTTTTTAGAGTCATAAATCTGTCCTTGGACTTTTTCATTGGTTAGTGAAATTATTTCTTAGATAAAATGCAGTAAAGGGAAAATATAAGGAGATTGTTTGGAAATTAAAAAAAAATTCACGCTGAATAGTAATATCTTCATGTTGATATAATTTGGTCATTATTTGGGAAAACAAGTTTATTATCTAAAGTACAAGGTCAAGTAGTAAGGAAGCCCATGCTCAGAAGTACATAAAAAGGTCCTTCAGCTAAATCATTGTGACACTATGAACCAGAATATTTTGAAGTCAAAGCATAGTTATATATATATATATAGTTAAGGTGGTTAATAAGGAACAATTTGTGAGGCTCCACTTTGTTAGTTTTGAGTTGCATTTTTGTTGCATCTGGTTTTTCTCTTTGTTATTTAAAATGATTAGTTGGATAAGTGACTCTAATTTTATGTATGATTTCAGGTCTATGTGGTAAATGTAGTAACTTTGATGGGTTGTCTGTGATCAGATTATCACAGTTTATCACCCTTCTCAGTGGAGAAATACTGTTATTCTATACATTGTTACTCTATACAGTATGCTGACAAAGGTCAGTTGCCCTTTATTTTTATCCTTATGTGTCCCCCCCCCGCAGTATTTTCTCACTCAGAGGGGAAATGTTTGACTTCTTAAAAGTTCCATTTTCATAGAATATTCTTTGAAAACTCTCTCCATGTTGAACTGATAGAATGGGTAAAGACAGAAAACATGCAAAATACTGGAAAAATATTAAAAATTCAATTTAGGCTCACTCAGCATTGGTTTTTAAGAAAATGTGTCGAATCAAAGTGTTCTTTTTTTTTTTTCTTTCCAGGTTTATGGTTGGCTGTGGGAGATGTGATGACTGGTTTCATGGTGATTGTGTTGGGTTAAGTCTTTCTCAAGCACAGCAAATGGGAGAGGAAGACAAAGAATATGTGTGTGTGAAATGTTGTGCTGAAGAAGATAAAAAGACTGAAATAGTAGATCCAGATATTTTGGGAAACCAGGCTAAAGTTGAAGTCCATAGTGAAGATAAAGCAATGGAATATGAAAAGCTTGGGTTATCAAAGCACACTACAACAAATGACAAAACCAAATATATAGATGATACAGTGAAGCACAAGGTCAAAATTTTGAAACGGGTGAGCCTCTCATTAATGCATTATTTTTATTTAAGAACTTCGGGCTGACTGCGAATTTGAAATTTCTCTTTAGATTTCACTGTTGTGTACGTTTTCACATTTATTTTTCCGTAAAAATGGGTTTTTACTTAAAATGTTTTGTCAGGCTTGGTGAAACCAGGTAGTGACATCTTCAAAATATTCAGATCTTATTTCTTACAGTCTTTTGTGCTATTTCTAGTCTGTAGTTTGGTGCTTGCATTTTCTGTGGTAGAATGTGTGTGAGATTTTGTGGTGGTAGGTATAAATTGTGCTTGCTGAGAAGATTTTCTAAAAAGCTTTTCAGTCCGTAAATATCTATGAGTCCATAAAACCACATTTGGCATTATTTTCGAGTGAAAGAGTTCTCTCTCTAAGGAAAAGTAATCTTAGTTCTTTTGATTTTTGTTCCAGTATTTGCTTGGAACCCGTATCTCATAATGTTTCTCTTAAAATATGGCCTTTTAAAAAGTTGTCAGTTTTCCCTCATCTTACATTTTCAACTACCTTCTTAAAGTATTTTCTAAATAGAAATTTCAAGATATTAGTCAATTACAGGAGAAATGTACAAAGGACACAGCACTTTATCTGATTAAATTTTATTTTCATTGTCTACTTTTTTATTTCCTATGATTTTTCTAATCATTGATTTGTTATTCTTATAGGTAGTGCTAGGGAGGAAACACTGGCAACAAATATATATGGATGGTCAAGTGTAATATTCCAGAACACAACGGACATAAATTAGGAACCTTGGAAATATTTTAATTCGACCATTCAGATTGAAGAACATAAGCATGTTTTCTCTAAAACCGTTTCCATTATTTACAAACTCAGTTCTTGGGACACTCCTTATGTGATAAATCTGGATTAAGTTCCAGTTTGCCAAATCCTTGTGCCATCCAATGTTTCCTGTCTGCCAAGACTTTGTGAGAATCAGATTATGTCCTTCTGATATTTACTATTACTTTTCCTGTTGATTTGATGGCACCAAAGTAATTGATAATATAGAACTGAGCGTCATTGAAAACAGTTTATAGCAAGGCTTTGGAAAGGTTCTGTTAACTTTTAATCATCATTTCTTGGGTACAATTTCTTGGCCATTCAGAAATACAGCTCATTGTTTAGTCATTCAGTTGAGTTATCTCCATCTTGTCTAAAAAGACATTATAAAACATTAACATTGTGAATGTTTTGAGAAACTCCTCTATCCAGTCTCTGTATCAGAAAAGGAACCGAGGTTAGTCTGATACTGTAAATAAATACATGAGCCAAGTGATTACTGCTTTTCTTTTCTTTTTGATACTGAACTGTTGAATCTTATTTGACTAGTCTGATTTTAGTTGATGGAATCTGCTTTTTAAATATCACTTCTTATCCCTAGATTTTATGTTGAACCATTTATTGAGTTCCTATTGTGTGCCAAGCATGGTACCAGATTTGAGTATGTATGACTGATTGAAAAATGTTCCTGCTCTCAAGTAAGTCTAGTTGGAGAGGTAGAAAATAAACAAGTAAATAAAAAAGTATAGGATTCACAGTCTAGAGAAAATTGATTTTTTTGTATATACTCTTTATCTTCTTAAAAACTATGATTATATATATATACACAAGTATTCTCACTGGTATGATGTGATTTTTTTTTTTTATAAATTTATTTATTTATTTTTTTGACTGAGTTGGGTCTTCGTTGCTGTACGCGGGCTTTTCTCTAGTTGCAGTGAGCAGGAGCTACTCTTCATTGCGGTGCGTGGGCTTCTCGTTGCGGTGGCTTCTCTTGTTGTGGAGCACAGGCTCTAGGCTCACGTGCTTCAGTAGTTGTGGCGCACGGGCTTAGTTTCTCTGCGCCATGTGGCATCTTCCCGGACCAGAGCTCAAACCCGTGTCCCCTGCATATTGGCAGGCGGATTTTTAACCACTTCCCCACCAGGGAAGTCTGGTATGATGTGATTAATTAACTCCCAAGGGTCTCAGAATTCTGGTTTCATTTGTAGTTCTTTGTGGGTTATAATTAGGACAAAAATAGGTTTGTTCTACCTTATAGGAGTTAAAATTGCCGATAGGTACACTGAGAATTTGATACATTTATAGGTAAATGTGACTTCATTTGTTCTAGAAAGTAGTAAGAAATACAGATAATTGATTTCTCCACAATCCCCCCTTTTTTTCATATCTGCAGCCGACGAAGAGAACTCTTACTATCTTATACCTAATTTTGTTTCTAATGCCATTATTTCTCAATGTTTTTTAGTTCCCCATTACAGACTATTATGTGTTCTGCAGAAAATAGGTGCTTAACAAATGGATTTTGGATGAAATGGTGAAGGTCTTTTTTGCAGTTAATTGAGTTTTATATATCTTCAAAAAACAGTTATTGGGCTAAAGAGTGGAATGTGTTTGATATTTTAATAGGTTGTCAGCTGATTAGTTATTGGGCTAAAGAGTGGAATATGTTTGATATCTTAATAGGTTGTCATACTAATTTTTTTAATCCACATGCTCAGGAGGCTTGCTTTGTATTTAAAGATAGTTTAATAGTTTTCATTCTAATTAATTAAATACTATTTTTCCTAGGAGTCTGGTGAAGGCAAAAACTCATCAGACTGTAGGGATAGTGAAATAAAAAAATGGCAGCTAGCTCCTCTTCGAAAGATGGGACAACCAGTTTTACCTCGGAGATCCTCAGAAGAAAAAAGTGAAAAAATAACAAAAGAGTCTACAACTGTTACTTGCACAGGAGAAAAAGCTTCAAAACCAGGTAGTAAGAATAATATAAATTACTATATACTAATTATATTTTATTTCATACACTTTCAGTTAGTATATTTAGGGAAATTTATAAACTTTTACATTTTAAAGGCAAGAAAAATAGTTTAGGTGATTGACCCTACTTGAAATAATTATTGGTCCAAATTCTGGGGAAGTACTAATGAACTTAGTAAGATAAGGCCCCTGCCCTCATGGCACTTAAATACCAATGGGAAATGGCAGATAACAGGTAGACAGATAAAATGGTGTGGTATTTTTAGAGAATTTAGGCACTATAAAGAAAAAGTTGAGTCATGGGATAGAAAGTCAAGGTCAAGGAGAGTGGGGGAGTTTGTTTCAGAGAGAATGGAGGCGGTAATGTGCTCTGGGATCTAAAGGGATGCAGAGTTGTTTGGGAGGAAGGAATCCAAAGGGGGCACAGCCAAGCTGAAGGCTTTGAGGTGGAGATAGTCTCTGCATTTGAGGAGCAAGAAAATCCCTGTGGAATGATTAGAATGTGTAATACACGAGGGATAAAGTGAGTTTAGACAAAATTATGTAGGAACTCTGAGACCATGACAGGAGTTTATTTATTTTTTGTTCTCAATATAATGGGGGAACCTTTAGAGGAATTTGTGCAAGAGAGTGATGGCTCGCTGTGGTTTTCTGTGGAGACTGGACTGTAGGAGGATAGGAGAGAAGGAGAGTAGACTGGTTAGGAGTCTTTAGCCATATCCTAGGAAAGAAAGAGTGGTAGCTTGGAACAGAGGTACAGTGAGGGAAGTGGTCAGATTCATATATATTTTATAGTAGACTTGGCAGAACTTGCTGTTGGATTAGGTGTAGGTAGGTGAAGGGAAGAGGAGTCTTAGGAGATGATTAGATCAGTGTTGGTGCTGTCTGCAGAGCTGAGAAAGAGATTGGGGAGGAAAATTGAAAAATATGTTATGGGTATTTTGACTTTGAGATGGGTATTAGAGATCCAAGTGGAGATGTTTTGAGTAAATTTTTGGCTGCTGAGTCTGGACTTTGGGCAATGGTATATAAATTCGGGATCTGTCAGTGCATAGGTGTTATTTTAAATCATGCACTTAGGTATAAAGAGCTACAGAGAGAGTTTCATAATGCAGGGGCAGAAGCAGAGGCCTTGGGGTGCGTCAGCATTTAGAATGTGGGAGGAAGAGGGATCCAGCAAAGGAGACGAAGAGATGGCCGTTGAGGTAAGAGAACTAAGAGACCATGGTGGCCTGGAAGCCAGGTGAAGTTCCAGGATGGAGGTAATGATCAGTTGTGTCCGATGCTGTCTAGACAGCTGTTTTGGTGGAGCAGTGGGGACAGAAGCCAATTACAGTGGCGTGTGGAAGTATGGAGGGTGAGAAACTGGAGTAGTGATTATGAATAACTCTCTGAAGGCATTTTGCTGTTAAAGGGAACAGAAATGGTGTAGTGGCTAGAGGTGGATATGAGGTCAGGATTTCTCTTAAAGGAGATATTATAGCATATTTGTAAGACTAATGGGAATGATCCAGTAGCGAGAGAATTTGATGATGTGGGCGAGAGAGAGAGGCTATTGTTGAGGTTCAAAATCCATGAAGAGATCAGAGGGGAATAGGATTCTCCTGGAGGGGTTGGTCATAGGAAAGGACAGCTGATGCATTGTAACAGTAGGGAAAGCTGCATGTGGAAGCAGCGGGGACACATGAGGTACGTTAGGTTTGGTGATGGGAAAGTAGCTGACACTGCTTCGCTTCCTCAGTGAAATATGAAGTGAGAAAATCAAATGAGGTCGAAGTTGGAGGTATCATTGGTTTGAGAAGAAAGGAGAAAAAGCATAAAATACATTTTTGGAAAGTGGGAGAGCAAATTTACTAGGACAGTTTAATAGGGTTAGGGTGGCAGATTGAGCTTTCTACTTGAGATTTGTGGTTGTAAATTTAAAGTGAGATCTGTCAGCACCAGCGCTTACTTTCTCCAGGTACCTTCAGCTGTTTGTAGGCTATTTGGGTGAAGGATAAAAGTTAGCTTTCACCAGGTTGTGGTTTTTGCCAATGCTGATGTTTAAAGGAGAGAGAATTAAGATGTTCAGGCTGCAACGGAATGGTAGGTGTTGGGCTACCTGGCCAAGGTTGGTTGTGTGGGAAAGTGAGGACATGAATGGCAAAAAAATGATCGATTTAAGAATTGTTGGAATGAGGAGTTTGTAGGACATTGAGATTCTGAAGATGTGCATAAATTAATAATGATGGAATGAAAAATCATTTGAAAAGCTTAACATTCAGATTAACACAAATGTTTTAAAACCAGAGGAGATTCATCAATTTTGTGGTATTAGTAAGGACATTACATTATCTGCACACCTAAAAAGTTGAGATCAATTTTTCTAAATAGTTTTTTACAGGTATATGTGTTTCATATATATATATATATGAAAAGTAGCTCTAAAAACCATTATCTAATATGGGAAAGGGGTATATACATTTTATAGCATTAGGGCCACTTTTTACTCACTTAATTTCTAATTAAAATTCATTTAGAACTTTTTTCTTATTGAGGTATAATTGACATATAACATTAGTTTCAGTTGTACAATGTAATGATTTGATATATGTATATATTGCACAGTGACCCACTACAATAACTTTAGTTATCATCTGTCATCATACATAGATTAGAATTTCAATGTCAGGAATATTTCAGTGTGGAATATGGAGTCTGATCTTATGATTTAAAAATAGTGATTTTTAATCAGTCAACTTACATTGTGCATTAAAAAGGAAAATATCTTTTTAAAAGCAATTTAGTGAGTTTTGATATTTATTTAAATTAGGTGCTTATGAGAAGCAAGAGACAAAGAAGAAGAAAACTGAAAAGGGCCCCCCTGGTGCACATCCTCCGGCGGCTCCTGCCTCCAAGCCTTCCACAGACCAGATCCGACAGAGCGTCCGGCATTCTCTCAAAGATATTCTTATGAAAAGGTAACACGCGTTGCTATTGTAGAAGATTGAATAATATACGCTTCATGTATTTGGAAAATAATTGAATTATTCTAATTTTAAGACTTACAGACTCAAATTTGAAGGTACCAGAGGAAAAGGCAGCAAAAGTTGCCACAAAAATTGAAAAAGAGCTTTTCTCTTTTTTTCGGGACACAGATGCTAAATATAAGAACAAATATAGAAGTTTGATGTTCAATCTGAAAGATCCTAAAAACAATGTAAGTATGTTTGTTCATGTCTGGATCTTTATGCTTCCAACTTTCCTAATACATAGGGATTTATGATTTTCATACAATAGATCTATAATTTATTTCTTGAAGTGAGACCAGTAATTTTAATAGTCTTTTGCTACTAAACTGAGTTACGAATTCTAAACAGTGGTGACTAGTGTTATGCAATGTCTGTTAAAATATAAAATACTACATCTATCTTAACCCGATTGATGTGAATTTTCTTTCCTTTATGTCCCTTGTTTAATCCAGTTTATTAAAAAATTCATTCATATGTACTCTTCAAAAACACTGTTAAACCAAAATTTGTAGCACTATGTATTTAATACTTCTGATGTAAATTTGAAAATAGAGTTACACTGCTTAAGAAAATAACTTACATTTTGATAAAAAAGAAAGCTGTTTTAGAATATTGTTATTAATTTAAATATGACTAGTTCTAAGAATCTTTTAGCAGTGGAGTAAACTTTAATTGACTCCTTAATCTTTTCCTGGGACTTAGAGGAAATCTGAAAGCTGTGGGTATAGATGCAAACTCCTTACACGTTTGTTTAAGTTTTACAACGTTTTCACATGAGTGATACCAGTTTGTCAGTTTGTGTAATGGTATTTGCTGTAGTGTGCGATATGAGGTATTTTCTGAAGGATGCGAACAGCTACGTAAGAAAAATCTACATTGTACAATCTGCCATCATGGTGCAGGGGATCAGTTACTTTTTGAATTACGTAATATGAAAGCTTTTCTTCAAGTAAATATTTATTTCCTTCAGGTTTATTCTTACAGTTGGTCCTTTGCTCTGGAGTCCACTGTAAGCCTGTTAGGATTTAAACATATGAAATCTTAAAAATATGAAAGACATCACATTCAGTAAAGTTCTTTTATGCAGTATCTTTTATGCAGTCATGGGTTGGCTATTGTGACAGTGTCTGTCCCTGGGAAGACTTAATACAACTTTGCAAAGGTGTTATAGTGACTTCACCATACATGCTTCTCCATTATGTCTTGGTTTTTATACAAAATGTGTATTTAGCTACCTTAGATGGTAAGCTTCTAGAACAAGCTGTCATTTATTCTCTTTGCAGGAGGCAATACATGAATCATGAAACATTTGTCAATTAGGTTTCAAAATTTCATCTTCATTTATCACAAGTTTCTATACAGCAGCTCCTCGTTCTTTTAAAAACGTTTTTCTCTCCTTTCCTTCCCATTTTTAAATATCTCCAGATATTATTTAAAAAAGTGCTAAAAGGAGAAGTAACCCCTGATCACCTTATAAGAATGAGTCCAGAAGAACTAGCTTCTAAAGAGTTAGCTGCTTGGAGACGAAGAGAAAATAGACATGTAAGATTATCTGTAAATATGTGTTTGTCTCTATCAAAATATCTACAAATATGTGTTTGTCTATATCAAAACATATTTTTTCAGCCACAGAGAAAAACGATATACACAGAGGTAGTAATTCACCTCATAGTGCACAGCAGCAGACTTGTTCTTCTGTATTTTTTTGTTACTGATCCTCCATTAGCCTATTCTTAAATTTTTTGTTGTTGATTTTTCCTGATCTCTTCTGCTTTTTCCTCATTTCCTCCAGTTATCAACTTACATAACTACCTTATATTTTGTAAATCAGAAGGATGGGAAAATAAGTGTATCTTTTCTTACATTTGCATGTTTCAAAAGCATAGTTTGAAGGTTTTATGAATATTGGTAATTTGTGGAGCCAGGTTAAGTCAGAATGAAAATTTTCTAGGTTTATAGTCCTTTAATATTCATTTTCAAATGCCAAAAGATTTCAAGAATAAGGTTTTTTTCCGTTAACAATTTATTGATAAAATGTGACCCTGAAGTATCATGTATGAATGTTTATATTCACAGAATACCTTGTGTATAGTTAACTAGTGCTGTCCCAGACCTAACTGATGTGTTAGATAACATATGTAGTACGTGCACTGTATTGCATTTTTTTAACATCTTTATTGGAGTATAATTGCTTTACAATGGTGTGTTAGTTTCTGCTGTATAACAAAGTGAATCAGCTATACGTATACATATATCCCCATATCTCCTCCCTCTTGCGTCTCCCTCCCACCCTTGCTATCCCACCCATCTAGGTGGTCACAGAGCACCAAGCTGATCTCCTTGTGTGATGCAACTGCTTCCCACTAGCTATCTGTTTTACATTTGCTAGTGTATATATGTCCATGACGCTCTCTCACTTGGTCCCAGCTTCCCCTTCCCCTTCCCCGTGTCCTCAAGTCCATTCTCTACATCTGCGTCTTTATTCCTGTCGTGCTGCTAGGTTCTTCAGAACCATTTTTTTTCTTTTTTTAGATTCCATATATATGTGTTAGCGTATGGTATTTGTTTTTCTCTTTCTGACTTACTTCACTCTGTATGACAGACTCTAGGTCCATCCACCTCACTACAGATAACTCAATTTCGTTTCTTTTTATGGCTGAGTCATATTCCATTGTATATATGTGCCACATCTTCTTTATCCATTCATCTGTCATTGGACACTTAGGTTGCTTCCATGTCCTGGCTATTGTAAATAGAGCTGCAGTAAACACTGTGGTATGTGACTCTTTTTAAATTACGTTTTTCTCAGGGTATATTCCCAGTAGTGGGATTGCTGGGTCGTATGGTAGTTCTATTTTTAGTTTTTTAAGGAACCTCCATACTGTTCTCCATAGTGGCTGTATGAATTTACATTCCCACCACCAGTGCAACAGGGTTCCTTTTCTCCATACCCTCTCCAGCATTTACTGTTTGTAGATTTTTTGATGATGGCCATTCTGACCGGTGTGGGGTGATACCTCATTGTAGTTTTGATTTGCATTTCTCTAATGATTAGTGATGTTGAGCATTCTTTCATGTGCTTGTTCGCATTCTGTATATCTTCTTTGGAGAAATGTCTGTTTAGGTCTTCTGCCCATTTTTGGATTGGGTTTTTTTGTTTTTTGTTTTGTTTTTTTTGATATTGACCTGCATGAGCTGCTTGTAAATTTTGGAGATTAATCCTTTGTCCGTTGCTTCATTTGCAAATATTTTGTCCCATTCTGTGGGTTGTCTTTTGGTCTTGTTTATGGTTTCCTTTGCTGTGCAAAAGCTTTGAAGTTTCATTAGGTCCCATTTGTTTATTTTTGTTTTTATTTCCATTTCTCTAGGAGGTGGGTCACAAAGGATTTTGCTGTGATGTATGTCAAAGAGTGTTCTGCCTATGTTTTCCTCTAAGAGTTTTATAGTGTCTGGCCTTACATTTAGGTCTTTAATCCATTTTCGGTTTATTTTTGTGTATGGTGTTAGGAAGTGTTCTAATTTTACTCTTTTACATATAGCTGTCTGGTTTTCCCAGCACCACTTACTGAAGAGGCTGTCTATTCTCTGTTGTATATTCTTTCCTCCTTTATCAAAGATTAGGTGACCATATGTGCATGGGTTTATCTCTGGGCTTTCTATTCTGTTCCATTGATCTATCTTTCTGTTTTTGTGCCAGTACCATTTTGTCTTGATTACCTTGTAGTATAGTCTGAAGTCCGGAAGCCTGATTCCTCCAGCTCCATTTTTTTTTTTTTTTCAAGATTGCTTTGGCTCTTCGGGGTCTTCTGTGTTTCCATACAAATTGTGAAATTTTTGGTTTTAGTTCTGTGAAAACTGCCATTGGTAGTTTGATAGGGACTGCATTGAACCTGTAGATTGCTTTGGTAGTATAGTCATTTTCACAGTGTTGATTCTTCCAATCCAAGAACATGGTATATCTCTCCATCTGTTTGTATCATCTTTAATTTCTTTCATCAGTGTCTTATAGTTTTCTGCATACAGGTCTTTTGTCTCCATAGGTAGGTTTGTTCCTAGGTATTTTATTCCTTTTGTTGCAGTGGTAAATGGGAATGTTTCCTTAATTTCTCTTTCATATTTTTCATCATTAGTGTATAGGAATGCAAGGGATTTCTGTGCCTTAATTTTGTATCCTGCTACTTTACCAGATTCGTTGATTAGCTCTAGTAGTTTTCTGGTAGCATCTTTGGTATTGTCTATGTATATTATCATGCCATCTGCAAACAGTGACAGTTTTACATCTTCTTTTCCAATTTGGATTCCTTTTATTTCCTTTTCTTCTCTGACTGGTGTGGCTAAAACTTCCAAAGTTATGTTGACTGATAGTGGTGAGAGTGAGCAACCTTGTCTTGTTTCTGATCTGAGTGGAAATGGTTTCCGTTTTTCACCATTGAGAACGATGTTGGCTGTGGGTTAGTCGTATATGGCCTTTATTATGTTGAGGTAAGTTCCCTCTATGCCTACTTTCTAGAGGGTTTTAATCATAAGTGGGTGTTGAATTTTGTCAAAAGCTTTCTCTGCATCTATTGAGATAATCATATGGTTTTTCTCCTGAAGTTTGTTAATATGGTGTATCACATTGATTGATTTGCGTATATTGAGGAATATTTGCATTCTTGCGATAAACCCCATTTGACATGGTGTCTGATCTTTTTAATGTGCTGCTGGATTCTGTTTGCTAGTATTTTGTTGAGGATTTTTCCATCTGTGTTCATCAGTGATATTGGTCTGTAGTTTTCTTTTTTTGTCACATCTTTGTCTGGTTTTGGTATCAGGGTGATGGTGGCCTCGTAGAATGAGTTTGGGAGTGTTCCTCCCTCTGCTAGATTTTGGAACAGTTTGAGAAGGATAGGTATTAGCTCTTCTCTAAATGTTTGCTAGAATTCGCCTGTGAAGCCATCTGGTCCTGGGCTTTTGTTTGTTGGAAGATTTTTAATCACAGTTTCGATTTCAGTGCTTGTGATTGGTCTGTTCATATTTTCTATTTCTTCCTGATTCAGTCTTGGCAGGTTGTGCATTTCTAATAATTTTTCCATTTCTTCCAGGTTGTCCATTTTATTGGCATAGAGTTGCTTGTAGTAATCTCTCATGATCTTTCTTATTTCTGCAGTGTCAGTTGTTACTTCTTCTTTTTCATTTCTAATTCTATTGATTTGAGTCTTCACCCTTTTTTTCTTGATGAATCTGGCTAATGGTTTATCAATTTCGTTTATCTTCTCAAAGAACTAACGTTTAGTTTTATTGATCTTTGCTATCGTTTCCTTCATTTCTTTTTCATTTATTTCTGACCTGATCTTTATGATTTCTTCCCTTCTGCTAACTTTAGAGTTTTTTTTTGTTTTTCTTTCTCTAATTGCTTTAGGTGCAAGGTTAGGTTGTTTATGGGAGACGTTTCCTGTTTCTTAAGGTAGGATTGTATTGCTATAAACTTCCCTCTTAGAACTGCTTTTGCTGCATCCCATAGGTTTTCGGTCATCGTGTCTCTGTTGTCATTTGTTTCTAGGTATTTTTTTATTTCCTCTTTGATTTCTTCAGTGATCCCTTCGTTGTTAAGTGGTGTATTGTTTAGCCTCCATGTGTTTGTATTTTTTACAGATCGTTTCCTGTAATTGATATCTAGTCTCATAGCATTGTGGTCGGAAAAGATACTTGATACCATTTCGGTTTTCTTAAATTTACCAAGGCTTGATTTGTGACCCAAGATATGATCTATCCTGGAGAATGTTCCATGAGCACTTGAGAAAAATACGTATTCTGGTTTTTTTGGATGGAATGTCCTATAAATATCAATTAAGTCCATCTTGTTTAATGTATTATTTAAAGCTTTTGTTTCCTTATTTATTTTCATTTTGGATGATCTGTCCATTGGTGAATGTGGGGTGTTAAAATCCCCTACTATGATTGTGTTACTGTCGATTTCTCCTTTTATGGCTGGTAGTATTTGCCTTATGTATTGAGGTACTCCTATGTTGGGTGCATAAATATTTATAATTGTTATATCTTCTTCTTGGATTGATCTCTTCCTTATTATGTAGTATCCTTCTTCGTCTCTTGTAATAGTCTTTATTTTAAAGTCTATTTTGTCAGCTATGAGAATTGCTACTCCAGCTTTCTTTTGGTTTCCATTTGCATGGAATATCTTTTTCCATCCCCTTACTTTCAGTCTGTATGTGTCTCTAGGTCTGAAGTGGGTCTCTTGTAGACAGCATATATATGGGTTTTGTTTTTGTATCCATTCAACCAGTCTGTGTCTTTTGGTGGGAGCATTTAATCCATTTACATTTAAGGTAATTATCGATATGTATGTTCCTGTTCCCATTTTCTTAATTGTTTTTGGTTTGATATTGTAGGTCTTTTCCTTCTCTTGTGTTTCTTGCCTAGAGAAGTTCCTTTAGCATTTGTTGTAAAGCTGGTCTGGTGGTGCAGAATTCTCTCAGCTTTTGCTTGTCTGTAAAGGTTTTAATTTCTCCATCAAATCTGAATGAGATCCTTGCTGGGTAGAGTAATCTTGGTTGTAGGTTTTTCTCCTTCATCACTTTAAATATGTCCTGCCAGTCCCTTCTGGCTTGCAGAGTTTCTGCTGAAAGATCAGCTGTTAACCTTATGGGGATTCCCTTGTGTGTTATTTGTTGTTTTTCCCTTGCTGTTTTTAATATGTTTTCTTTGTATTTAATTCTTGACAGTTTGATTAGTATGTGTCTTGGCGTGTTTCTCCTTGGATTTATCCTCTATGGTACTGTCTGTGCTTCCTGGACTTGATTAACTTTTTCCTTTTCCATATTAGGCAAGTTTTCAACTATAATCTCTTCAAATATTTTCTCAGTCCCTTTCTTTTTCTCTTCTTCTTCTGGAACCCCTATAATTTGAATGTTGGTTCATTTAATGTTGTCCCAGAGGTCTCTGAGATTGTCCTCAGTTCTTTTCATTCTTTTTTCTTTATTCTGCTCTGCAGTAGTTATTTCCACTATTTTATCTTCCAGGTCACTTATCCGTTCTTCTGCCTGTTATTCTGCTATTGATCCCTTCTAGAGAATTTTTAATTTCATTTATTGTGTTGTTCATCGTTGCTTGTTTCATCTTTAGTTCTTCTAGGTCCTTGTTAAATGTTTCTTGCATTTTCTCTATTTCCAAGAGTATGGATCATCTTTACTATCATTATTCTGAATTCTTTTTCAGGTAGACTGCCGATTTCCTCTTCATTTGTTAGGTCTGGTGGGTTTTTATCTTGCTCCTTCATCTGCTGTGTGTTTTTCTGTCTTCTCATTTTGCTTATCTTACTGTGTTTGGGGTCTCCTTATTGCAGGCTGCAGGTTCGTAGTTCCCGTTGTTTTTGATGTCTGTCCCCAGTGGCTAAAGTTGGTTCAGTGGGTTGTGTAGGCTTCCTGGTGGAGGGGACTAATGCCTGTGTTTTGGTGGATGAGGCTGTATCTTGTCTTTCTGGTGGGCAGGACCACGTCTGGTGGTGTGTTTTGGGGTCTGTGGCCTTATTATGATTTTAGGCAGCCTCTCTGCTAATGGTGGGGATGTGTTCCTGTCTTGCTAGTTGTTTGGCGTAGGGTGTCCAGCACTGTAGCTTGCTGGTCGTTGAGTGAAGCTGGGTGCTGGTGTTGAGATGGAGATCTGTGGGAGATTTTCCCTGTTTTATATTATGTGGTGCCGGGAGGTCTCTTTTGGACCAGTGTCTTGAAGTTGGCTCTCCCATCTCAGAGGCACAGCAGTGACTCCTGGCTGCAGCCCCAAGAGCCTTTCATCCACACGGCTCGGAATTAAAAGGGAGAAAAAATAAAAAGAAAGAAAGAGGATAAAATAAAATAAAGTAAGATAAAATAAAGTTATTAAAATAAAAAGAAATTATTAAGAAAAAATATTTTTTAAAGAAAAAATAATTATGGATTGGAACCTAGGACAAATGGTGAAAGCAAAGCTATACAGACAAAATCTCACACAGAAGCATACACATACACACTCACAAAAAGTGGAAAAGGGAAAAAATAATAAGTCTTGCTCCCAAAGTCCACCTTCTCAATTTGGGATGACTCGTTTTCTATACAGGTATTCCACAGGTGCAGGTACATCAAGTTGATTGTGGAGATTTAATCCGCTGCTCGTGAGGCTGCTGGGAGAGATTTTCCTTTCTCTTCTTTGTTCGCACAGCTCCTGGGGCTCAGCTTTGGATTTGGCCCCGCCTCTGCGTGTAGGTTGCCTGAGGGCGTCTGTGCTTCGCCCACACAGGACAGGGTTAAAGGAGCAGCTGCTTCGGGGGCTCTGGCTCACTCAGCCTGGGGGGAGGGAGGGGTGCGGAGTGCGGGGGGAGCCTGCGGTGGCAGAGGCCAGCGTGAGGCGCGCCGTGCCTTCTCCTGGGGAAGTTGTCCCTGGATCCCGGGGCCCTGGCAGTGGCGGGCTGCACAGGCTCCCAGGGAGGGGAGGTGTGGAGAGTGACCTGTGCTCGCACACAGGCTTCTTGGTGGCTGCAGCAGCCTTAGCGTCTCATGCCCGTCTCTGGGGTCCGCGCTGTTAGCCGTGGCTCGCGCCCGTCTCTGGAGCTCATTTAAGCAGCGCTCTGAATCCCCTCTCCTCGCGCACCGGGAAACAAAGAGGGAAGAAAACGGTTCTTGCCTCTTCGGCAGGTCCAGACTTTTCCTGGACTCCCTACCGGCCAGCAGTGGTGCACTAACCCCTTCAGGCTGTGTTCACGCCAACCCCAGTACCCTCCCTGCGCTCCGAGCCAAGCCTCAGCTCCCAGCCCCGCCCGCCCCGTCGGCCGAGCACAGAAGCCTCTCGGGCTGGTGAGTGCCGGTCGGCCCCGATCCTCTGTGCGGGAATCTCTCCGCTTTGCCCTCCGCACCCCTGTGGCTGCGCTCTCCTCCGCGGCTCCGAAGCTTTCCCCCTCCGCCACCGGCAGTCTCCGCCCGCGAAGGGGCTCCTAGTGTGTGGAAACCTTTCCTCCTTCACGGCTCCCTCCCACTGGTGCAGGTCCCGTCCCTATTCTTTGTCTCTGTTGTTTCCTTTTTCTTTTGCCCTCCCCACGTACGTGGGGAGTTTCTTGCCTTTCGGGAGGTCTGAGGTCTTCTGCCAGCGTTCAGTGGGTGTTCTGTAGGAGTTGTTCCACGTGTAGATGTATTTCTGATGTATCTGTGGGGAGGAAGGTGATCTCTGCGTCTTACTCTTCCGCCATCTTCCCCCCCTCTCTCTATGTATTGCATTCTTAAAACTAAAAAATTCTGAAAGTTACCAATGCTGAGAGTTTTATTGGGGGTTTGTGAACTTGAAATATCTTTGAAGGTGAAGGGAATATGTGACTTCAAATTATTGTGACCACAAGATAGCCACATTATCCACTGCTTTTATTATAATGGCCTTAGAGTATTAGCTCTTTATTTTAGAAAATAGTGGTTTCTTATATATTAAGTCTACACGATTTACCTGATCTTAAGCATTAATCCTCCATGTTGATCATCTACCAAATTTAGTTTGATGTGCAAGAGGCCTTAATTTGATACATTACACTAAGTCACATATTTCTTTACTTTCCCCTTGTATAGTTTCTCGTATTTTGCAAATATTATCACCATCTCTTTTTTCCCTCCGTATCCCAAATGTGCACGTGCCTCTCTTCTTAGAAACTGTGGCTGCAGGTGTCATCTGCATGGGAGACCTGCTGTTTCTTTCTTTGGGCTGTGTATGTGATTTCTTTCTTTAAAGGAAATTTGCACTTAACAGTGACAAGACAAATGACCGGATCCGTCTTTACCTTCCTTAACCCACTCCCCTCTCAGCTACCTTTTACTAATCCTGTCTGCTCTTGCGTTTTTAGTATGCTTTGTTGCTGAGCTTGTTCACTGTCACAAAGTATGTTTCATCAGGAGCCTTCTGATGGGGGATTTGCCCATTTCTGTTGTTTGACTAAATTTCTGCTGCTGTGGCAGATGTTAGAACATCAAGTTAGGAATCTAAGAGGAACTTGATTGTTATTTCTCTGTGGCACCTGCTGAAATACTAGATCAGAAAGCAAATTTTAAATGTAAATATCATGTTTCATCACTTTGCAAATTAGATTACACTTCAGCTGCCTCCAGTTACTGTACATGTAAAATTCTCCAGGCTGACGTATGAGCTCTAATTCTTAAAACCCCAGCACTCAAAACTGACATTTGCAAGTACTCAGTATATGTTTGTTGCTTGAGAGACTACCTAAAGGTTAAAAATTATCTGTGATTTTAACTGTGAAGTTTTCTTTAAAATATGTCCTATTAGACCATAGAGATGATTGAGAAAGAACAGAGAGAAGTGGAAAGAAGACCAATCACAAAGATAACTCATAAAGGTGAGATAGAAATTGAGAGTGATGCTCCAATGAAAGAACAGGAAGCAGCCATGGAAATTCAGGTAAATTATGATAATAAAAATAGCATGTTTTATAGTGCTCAAAACATGAAGATTCAGAAAAGATTTATTTGCCCGTTTTTGATAGAAGGGAAAATGTTTATACTTAACCATTTTCTTCTGTTAATACTTATGGTAATTTCAAACTGAGCCTCACTCACATTAAATGATTCACTTGGAATATAAAAATAAAGGGGGGCAGACTTCCCTGGTGGCGCAGTGGTTGAGAATCTGCCTGCCATTGCAGGGGACATGGGTTTGAGCCCTGGTCCGGGAAGATCCCACATGCCGCAGAGCAGCTAAGCCCATGTGCCACAACTACTGAGCCTGCGCTTTGTAGCCTGTGAGCCACAAGTGCTGAGCCTGCGCTCTAGAGCCCGTGAGCCACAACTACTGAAGCCCACACGCCTAGAGCCCGTGCTCTGCAACAAGAGAAGCCACTGCTTCTCTTGTTCTTAAAGTAGAAAAAAGAATTTTTTAAAGTGTGTATTTATTAGAGTTGTCTATATTATTGGTTTAATGTTGTTTTGAGAGTGTTTAAAGCATTGTTTTTCTGTACGTAGTGTGCAGACCACCTGCATCACAGGCCTCGAAATCTGTAGGTGCTTCTTAGACTAGTTTGAGAGCAGGTGCGGCTTTTCTTACTTTCAAATATCAATGAGAAAATAATAGATATTGTTAGAGGCCTTGAAGAATGAGAAATGTTTGAGTTTTTGCTCTGTTTTATGCCATAATTAACATCTAGCATTTATTTTTTAAAGCGTGAAAAACAACCTATGAATGGAGCAGTTCCATTTTGGAAAAATATCAGTATGAAATATCAGATGGTTTAAATAATTGAGGCCAAAGTTTTTCTGTTAACCTATTTTCACTCTCACTGTTGTTAGGAACCTACAGCTAATAAGTCAGTGGAGAAGACAGAAGGATCTGAGAAACCGAAAGAAGAGATTGACTCCTTGTCTAAAGATACCACTAGTCAACACAGACAACATCTTTTTGATCTTAACTGCAAAATTTGCATAGGTAATTTGAAGTATTTCTTCCTTAATGTTGCTTCCATTTTGAAAGGGGAATACATGTAAATTGTAATTTAAATAGGTTTTTGTTTTCCCAGTACTGGCGCAGAGTCAGATTGTGACTTAGTAGTAGTAGTGAAATCAACTTAGTAAGTAGTTCACTAGCGTTTCGAAAACAGAATAGAAAATATCATGGTGAATTGCACTGATAAAGGTAAGTATGATTTTGAGAGACTTTAGTTCCAATTATTTATGTATAACAAAAAAAAACCACACATGCATATGTACATGTGTGTATCCGTGTCTGACACGGATATGTGGAGTGTGTGTGTATGTAAGTAATGGATCATGATATAAAATGTTACTTTACAGATCATGATAAAAATCGCTGAAAACCTGCTTGGGTAGGCCATATGAAAGATTTTCGTCTTCTGTCTAAGAGCAGTGGATAGTGATTGAAGGGATTTTAGCAGGAGAATGATATGATCAGCTTGGAATTTTATGAAGATTTCTCTGACTTTGAGTAGAGATGATGATGAAAGAAGCCAAGAGAAGAAGGCGCGAGGCTAGGTGGCAGGCATTTGTGCACTAGGTCAAGAGGGAGATGCAGGTGCTTTTAATTAAAGGGAGGCTTTGAGATACTCAGGTAATATTGACAGATGTTAGAGGCTGGGTTTAGGGCATAAGAAATGGGGATGTGTTGAGCAAGAGTTTAAGTTTATATTCAGTTTATTGGTAAAGGTGGAGGACGAGAGTTTTTTAAAACTCTAGAGATGTAGCTCTCGATTTTTATTTTTTTACTGTGGTATGCTAAAGGACTGATACATACTTTGTTCAGTAAGATGAAAAATTTTTTAGGTTAGTTAACATGCTGCCCTCCATCATTGTTTTAGAGACTAGGCAGCTTTCTTATAATAAAAATGACGTATCTTCTCAAAATTGTGTGTTCACAGTTGGTACAATGCTAAAGACTTAAAGGGCAGGGTGTTTTTAGACATTGTTATCCCTGAAGAAAGCTATCCATGGTTTACTAGTATTTTTAGTATACTCATTAGGTTTTTTGTCTGGGAAAAATCTTAATAATTTTTTTGTTAATTCTATTAATTTCTACTAATTTTGATGATTAAAATGATAATTATAATTAATATAATATTTAATATTGTAATATTTCAATAAATTTAATGGTAGCACACAAAATATTTGTTAAATACTACTGGACTTGACCTATTTTCAGAAAGTTTGAGTTTTTCTTCTTGATTCTATAGAGAAAATCAGTGTCATTTTCTAAACTTTACTAGTGTTTTTTCATGCTTAGTAACTAAGTAGCATTGTAGTATGCATATGTCATGGACTGCTGCTATATGTAACACGAAGTAGGGATACAGATTTGTTTTACTTAGTTCCTCATGTTACCTCTCAAGACTGTGGGAATTTGTTGTAGTTTAGTTTAAAAAATGCTTGATAGGGAATCAGGAAACCAGTTTTAGGTTCTGGTTGTAATGTTTCCTTTTCAAAAGCTTGTCTGAGTTGTTTAACATTCTCTTTTTTTAATTTTTCACATCAGTAAGTGAGGTTGTTCTAGAACTCATTGTGAGAAATGATGATAGTTACAAATTACCCCAGGAAATGTATGGTTGTGCAACAGTGCAGTCAGGGGAACTGAATAACTTTAGAAGTGAAAATGGATGAAGTTACAGAAATTTCAGTTTACAAAAGTGGTATATTTTGGTGTTTTCTGGCTTCAGGTCGAATGGCACCGCCTGTAGATGATCTTTCTCCAAAAAAAGTGAAAGTTGTTGTTGGAGTATCTCGTAAACATTCAGACAATGAAGCAGAAAGTATAGCAGATGCTTTGTCTTCAACCTCAAATATTTTGGCCTCTGAATTCTTTGAAGAGGAGAAACAAGAGTCTCCGAAGTCAGCATTGTCTTCTGCTCCACGGTAATTTTCTGTTAGTTATAATTTCTATTCTTTATAGCTCTTTGCCATATTATACTTGAAGTCTTCAAAAACTTTAGAAAAGTGACATGTTTCTTAAGAAAGAAACCTTTCTTTTGAGACAGTGACTGTACCTTCCTGTACCCTAACTGAGATTTTTAAAAAGACTCTAAAAGTTAATTTAGAGATTTGAGGGTGTGGGGACTTGACTTTAAAACTCTCTTTAATTGCATTAGCTCCAAGAGGCAGGAGATAAGTCATTAAAGAAAAATTGCTTGCATTTCTCTGGACCATATTAGTCCACAGGACAGCCTAGAAGAAAGACTTTGTAAAAACATGGCTATGTAAATATAAGTACATTAAAGTGAAAATATAAACTCTTTAATCATAGCCTTTACATATTTTGGTTTTCTTGACATGCTAAAATAGAAATGATTGATGAGTAAATAGAAAATGCATTTATTCATGAGCAGATCTTTAGGCTGAAAACTTCTTAATATCATTTTTTAGTCCAGAGATGCCTGGAACTGTTGAAGTTGAGTCTACCTTCCTGGCTCGATTGAACTTCATCTGGAAAGGTTTTATCAACATGCCATCTGTAGCAAAATTTGTTACCAAAGCCTACCCAGTGTCTGGTTCCCCTGAGTACTTGACAGAGGTACTGTGAACTTTTCTACCCTTCTATGCCTGGGTTGACATATATGTTTCTGAAGCCAAAAGGTAAAGAAACAACATAATAAAATAAAAATATTTAATTTTCATTCATGATAAAAATATCTATTGACAGTGATCCTTAAACCATTCAATTAATGGAATTATGAGTCCACAAATGGAGTTTTAGAACTGTAGAAAATTGTGCCCTGAAGTATTAAATCCACATGTCCTGTACTCTTTCCAAGACGTATTCTCTGTCAGAATTAAAGATTAATGAGAGTCTGCGTGGATATCTAAGTTTTTCTTTAAGTACAGACTTACGTAAAAGATGGACATATTTATGGCCTTCAGTGTTAGCTTGTCATGGAGAGTTTTTCATTGTTATCAAGTCTTGTAATTCCCCTACTGCTTAAATTTCCCCAACTTCATGACTGTGGTTCTTACCTGCCCATTTCTGTGAATATAGATATACACCCAGTTGACCCTTGAGCAACACAGTTTTGAACTGCACACGGATTTCTTCAGTAGTGAAAACCACAGTACCACATGACCCGCAGTTGGTTGAATCCTCAGGTGTGGAACTGTGTATACGGAGGGGCAACTGTAGGTTATACTCGGATTATCAACTGCACAGAGGGTGGGCACCCTTAATTAACCCCCATGTTGTTCAGGGGTCAGCTGTCTAGTTGAGACTCGCCAGTTAGTTGACAGTCCTGAGAGGAATGACCTTGGTTGCTGCAGTGGTGCCCTTGGTTGGTTTTATACCTGAAGGAATAGGAAGGGACTGCTGTGCAGTATTTATGGGAAACAAGCAGCTGTAGTATTATAGTATTATGATAAGTGAGAAAGTACAATGTTTTCTGAACTTTTTTGAATAAAGTTTATATTTCTCTGTGTTTATGCAGAAGGAAAATAAATCAGTATATGTGTACTGTATTTTTGTTGAGATTATATTTTGCTATTATGTTCATATCTAACATTTTTTCATTCATTCTCAGTCTGCTGACCATAAAGGCAAAAGTTTTTTAAAAAATGGTTTTCAGCATTTTGTAAAACGTAAATCATATATATGCCTGTTCTTTTTTAAGACTAATATAAACGTTTCTTTGTATTAGGATGAAATTAGTTTGACTCAATGTAGTATTGCTTATCTAATCTCCATCAGCTTATTTGTCTAGTTGTGTTTTTGATTAATAAACGACTTAATTATTTTACATATAGTTTGGTTGGCAAGTAATATTTTAGATACACTGATTTTATAAGAAAAAAATTCAGTGCTTTTCTTTTTGAACAAATCTGTTTAGAAATTTAGTCTTTGATTAGTCCATGGTGAAGATAACTCTTCTTTTAAATGGATAACTAAGTCCTAAACTACAAGACCCTTTTGATTTTAAACAAAACTATTATTTTCTTTTCTGAGCCAGTTTCTGTGTGATTGCTTTCCAGAACTCCACCTCTGCTTTCTACTTATTTTTAGTTTGATTTGGACTAAAATCCCAAATAAAATAAAGCAATTAATCACTTAAATTTAATTGAATTTATATTGATTGTTTTTTATGATTTTTCTCTCTTCATAAAAAAACAAATATACTGATTAAAGTTTCAAATATTCTTAATTGTACAGCTCTTGATTGATTTTATGTATAGTCATCTGTTCTCAGAAAGATTACGCCTTTAAAAAAAAAAAGAACCTTGCATTATTACAATGTTATTCTCTTCTGTGCAAAAATATACTCTATAATTAAGCTTGATAACTTCTGAAATCCAACTGTTAGTGATAAAGGCATACCCCAGCTCACTACCACCAAAAAAAGGAAGGGGAGGTGGAAGGGGAAAAACAATGGCCCCTAATATTCTGGAATCTGTTGTACTCTCCCTGGATTGTCAGAGTGGGATGCTGGCACTGCTGCTTTGTCTTGACCTCAGATTCTTTCTTAACTGTGTTTTGGGCATCCACCTCAGTCACTTGGAGTTGACATTTGCGGTAAAGCCTAATTGCTCTTCCTGTACTTTCTTATGTTCTCTGATGCATTTTATAATCTTACTTGTTTTTTTATCACTATGTCATATTAGTCTTAGAGCTAAGTTTGTATGAAGTATAGACATTATAATAAATACAATCTGTATACATTGATCACCTTCATGTCGTTACCACAGGATCTACCAGATAGTATTCAAGTCGGTGGTAGAATATCACCTCAGACAGTTTGGGATTATGTGGAAAAAATTAAAGCCTCAGGAACCAAGGTGAGGAGAACTTTTTTCACTCTACCCATATTAGAGAGTATCTGAAAAGTAGACCACTGAGAGTTCTTGTGCAAGGTCCCTTGGGGAGGGAGCCAGTACAAGTACTAAATCTACATAGTATGCCTGACAAAGCTGAACTGTAGCCATTTGCTAGAGCTCAAAGCCCAGCATTCCTTTTGTGGTATGCTCTCTCAGTGATTTCTGTCATTGTTTTGAAAGAAATGTTTTAGAGTAAGTATTGAGATTTCATCCTGGAATTTTGCCTTGCTTTGATTGTAGACATGTGTTTTAGTTGGGGCATAGGCTAAGCTGTTGGGACAAAGAGACCCTAAAGTTGTTTATTTTCCTGCTATGTTGGGTGGGTCAGTAGTTCAGGGCTTTAGGCCGTTCAATTCAGCAGGGATGAGGCTCCTCTGTCTTGTCATTTTGCTGTTTGCAAGACTGTTGTCCTTATCATTCAAGCAGGGTCAGAGCTGACTTAGCAGCACCAAGTGGGAAAAAAAGAATGTCTGTCCAGTTGTTTTAGAGGCAAGACCTAGAACTTGCAGTTATCTTTTCACTTCCTCTAGCTTCCATTGGCAAGAGCTTACTCATAAACCTCATATGGCTACTAAGGAGGCTGGGAAGTGTGATCTCTATTGGATGGCCCTGTGCCCAGCTAAAAGTTAAGGGTTCTGTTTGTAATAGGAGGAAATGAGGAGGATGGATACTGGGAGGTAATTAGTAGCCTCTATAGCAATGTCTCTCTTTTTCTTTTCTCTCTCTATATCTTCTATCATTTCTTTAACTCAAAGAACGTAACTACACAGGAATATTTAATCATTAGAAGAAGTCATTTTTCCCTCCAAGGATGATAATACCCAGCATATTATAGACATTCAAAAAATAAATCTTGAATAAATGAACATTAACTTTTTTATCTTTTATGATCAGAAGTCTTTAGTAAGATTAGTAGTGTTCCATAATGGATAATCTTCAGCTGAAAATAATATTTTTTCCAATATAGATTTTAGAATTTAAACTGATACTGTATTAGAATACAAATAGGACTTTGAAGCAGTATAAAAAAAATTTACTACATTTACTTTCACTTTCTCATGATAGCAAAAGTCGTAGGAAAGTATTGGGAGGTGTTACTCTTGGATGTTTTGGGAATGCTCTTGATCTGCCCCTCTGGTACTGCACAGTGTGCTTCCATCTGGGCTTGGTGGCCCCAAAGGAGGACACTCTGGATGAGAGACCTCTTAGAAGAGGCGGAGCCGTAGTTCAGCTCATTCATGTGTCTTCTCTAGGATCTTGCATCAGTTTAGGCTTTGCAGTAGATCTGGCTCTCCCCGTTTCATGTTTCATGAAGAAGCGTCCATTTTTCACACTACCAAATTGACACCAAATTGGGACTGTCTTTTCTATCTGAAACAAAGCCAAGAACCCAGAGGCAAGCAAATAAGTTCCTCAGTAAGCCGAATGATTTTACAGAATTTATGGCTGTGTGTATTTGAGGTCTTTCAGCCAGCCCCCTTTATTCCTAGATTCAGTCCCTCTAACTGGGATTATCCGTGGATTTGTGCATTTCTGTGTGTGTGTTTCTGTGTGTGTGTGTACGTGGTGGGGCGCTGGTGGAGGCTGCTGTTAATTTGCAGTGTGCTGAGCATATAGGCAGCCCTCTGCAGAAGTGAGTCCATTGGAAGTGAGGACACAGGATAGACATCAGGAGACGTGGCCTTAAATGTCTTCTCTGCCACTGACAGCTGTGTCACCTTGCACAGGTTAATTACCGTGGGACTCAGTTTCTATGGGACAGTTTCAGATAAAACAAATCACCAGTGGATCAGCCAGGATCTTTTCCTAAGAGTTGTTTCCTTTTAGTATTCATATCTGCATTTAAGTTGTAAGCCACGTTACTTGGTAACAGTCATAAAATTCAACAGATTATTACTCATTGAGAATGGTATTTAAAACCAGGCTGTTGTTTAGGTTATTGTTTTAAACAACCATTTGTTATTTGCTTGAATAGGAAATTTGTGTGGTTCGCTTCACACCTGTGACTGAAGAAGATCAAATTTCTTACACTTTGCTGTTTGCATACTTCAGTAGCAGGAAGCGCTACGGAGTGGCCGCTAACAACATGAAGCAGGTTAAAGACATGTACCTAATCCCTCTGGGGGCCACGGATAAAATCCCACACCCTCTTGTGCCCTTTGATGGACCTGGTAGGTATTCGTTTAATAATAGAATATGAATGAAGTGAGGTGAGAAGCAGGGCTGGAGCAGGAAAGCTGAATCTGCTTTCCTTCTTGGGGCCCAGCCCGTTAGATCTGCCGTGAGAGGGACAGGCACCCATTGAGGAGCCTGTAATAAGCTAGATGCAGAATTTTACTCTTTATTGTAATGATTGAAAATGACTATTAATTAGGTATTCGTTTAATAATAGAATATGAATGAAGTGAGGTGAGAAGCAGGGCTGGAGCAGGAAAGCTGAATCTGCTTTCCTTCTTGGGGCCCAGCCCGTTAGATCTGCCGTGAGAGGGACAGGCACCCATTGAGGAGCCTGTAATAAGCTAGATGCAGAATTTTACTCTTTATTGTAATGATTGAAAATGACTATTAATTGATGTTTTTGATTTTGTACAGGCCTTGAACTGCACAGACCTAATCTATTGTTGGGCTTAATTATTCGTCAAAAACTGAAACGGCAGCACAGTGCCAGTGCTGGTGCTGGTCACACAGCTGAGATGGCTGAAAGTGTACCAGTAACATTGCCGCCTGATAAAAAAAGTAAGGTAGAAGTTTCCACAGAGGAAGCAGCAGAAGAAGAAAATGACTTTTTTAATTCTTTTACAACTGTGTTGCACAAGCAAAGAAATAAGCCTCAGCAAACTCTTCAGGAAGACCTTCCAACGGTCATTGAACCTTTAGTGGAAGTCACCAAACAGGAGCCACCAAAACCTTTAAGATTCCTTCCTGGGGTCTTGATTGGCTGGGAAAATCAGCCTTCTACTCTGGAATTGGCAAATAAACCTCTTCCTGTGGATGATATCCTTCAGAGCCTTTTGGGCACTACTGGTCAAGCATATGAACAGGCTCAGTCAGGGACAGAACAAAGCACTCTTAAAGAAATTCCATTTATAAATGAGCAAGGCGACCTGAAAGCAGAGAAGGTAGATACAGTGGAAGCAACTGATGGGGAAGCCAAGGAAGTGAAGGTTAAAGGAGATAAGCCTTCAGAGTCGGCAGGTGGTTCAGTAGGAGAAGAGGCGTCCGGAATGGGGGCCTCTTCTGTTTCTGCCGGGCCTTTGACAAGTCTTAGTCTCAGAGGTAAACCACCAGATGTTTCTACAGAAGCATTCCTAACAAATTTATCGATGCAGTCAAAACAAGAGGAGACGGTGGAGAGTAAAGAGAGAGCGTTAAAAAGACAGCAGCTACCAGATCAAGAGAGTAACTTGCAAGATAATTGGACTGCAAACACTAGTTCTCCCTGCAGGTCTAATGCAGGAAAAGGAAACATAGATGGTAATGGGAGTTGCAGTGAAAACCTTGCTGCTAACACGACACGGGCCCCCCAGTTTATCAACCTGAAAAGGGACCCTAGGCAAGCAGCAGGGCGAAGTCAGCAGGCGTCTGCTCCAGAAAGCAGGGACGGAGATAGCTGCCGGAATGGAGAGAAGCAGCCCCTGCCTGGCCTGTCGCACAAGGAGCACTTAACCGAACAAAGCAGCGTTGAGGAAAAGTTGCCTTCTGTAGAGAAGAACTCATGTATTCAGCAGAGTGATGATTCCGGGGTTGTACAGAACTCGCCATCAGTAGAAAACGTACACAGTTCTCAAACAGAACAAGCAAAACCCTTACAGGAGGAGATTTTAATGCAAAATATTGAAACTGTGCACCCATTTCGAAGAGGATCAGTAGCAGCAACATCTCATTTTGAGGTTGGAAACACATGTCCCTCTGAATTTCCTGCAAAAAGCATCAGCTTCACTTCCAGAAGCACCAGCCCCAGAACAAGTGCAAACTTTTCACCCGTAAGGCCACAGCAGCCCAACCTTCAGCATCTCAAGTGTAGCCCGCCTGGATTTCCATTTCCAGGACCTCCAAATTTCCCCCCACAAAGCATGTTTGGATTTCCGCCACATTTGCCACCCCCGTTGCTTCCCCCTCCAGGCTTTGGCTTTGCTCAGAATCCCATGGTTCCCTGGCCACCTGTTGTTCATCTGACAGGCCAACCGCAACGTATGATGGGTCCCCTTTCACAAGCGTCAAGGTATCTAGGCCCGCAAAATTTTTACCAGATTAAAGACGTTCGGAGGCCAGAAAGGCGCCATAGTGACCCTTGGGGTAGGCAAGACCAACAGCAACTGGATAGACCGTTTAACAGGGGTAAGGGGGATCGTCAGAGGTTTTACAGTGATTCACACCACCTGAAAAGAGAGCGCCACGAGAAGGGGTGGGAGCAGGAGTCCGAAAGGCACAGGCGCAGAGACAGAGCCCAGGACAAGGACAGAGACAGGAAGAGCAGGGAGGAAGGGCACAAGGGTCAGGAGCGGGTACGGCTGCCGCACGGCGAGCGAGGAGTGGACGGAAGAGCGAGCAGAGACAGCAGGGCTGTAGACAGGAAGGCAGACGCGCCTAAGGGTGAAGACCAGGAGAAGGACAGAGAGCGGGAGAAGGGTAAGCATAGAGAAGGCGAGAAGGAGCGAGACAGGCACCACAGAGACAGGGACCACACCGACAGAGCTAAAGGCAAAAGGTGAAGTCAGCAGGCTGCTGCAGGGGTCCACTGAAATAGCTGTTAAACGTCGTCTCTTTAAAACTTCGTATGATTGCCTGCTAGGATCGTGCCGTCTTTTACATTTTTAATATTGGTGGTTTGCAGAGCAGTACATTCTGTGTGTCGGTGCGGAGTGCACTGGGCCAGTGCTCATCATCCCTTCTTCATACCAACTGCCCTAGTTATAGGAATTTAATATTTTTAAAAGTTTTACATTGCTGTATATTCAAAGATTTGTTTTATTAATATGCAATAAAGGCTTAGAAATTTTAGTTTTATTCCTTAATCGGTAAATATGGTTAATTACGGAATCTATTTACTGCCTCTAGTGAATGTCCTTTATATAATGACTAATTTGAGAGTAACGTGTACTCTGTAAGTTTGTTTTAAATTGCACTGTTTTTAAAGAAACTGTAGAGGAGCAACATAAAGCCAAGCAACTTGGTAATTGGATTATATTAATCATTCAGTCGAGCAGTTTTTGACCAAGAATCAGAAACCCAAGGAGTACATTTATCGCTTTAGTCTGCACTCATTGAAGGCGTTTGTTACCGTACTACAGCTTTGTGGTAGTCCATTGTTTTCCTTTTCCTTTTTGGCTCTTCAGAAACTTGAATACTTAAGCTTGTACATGATCTTGTGTTTTGCTATCCTTTTTACTGTACAATGTAAATATTTTAAGGGATATTTTGATTCTAAATATGATAAAAGAATTTCTCACCTATCTTGTGTGTGTGATTTGAAATTCAGTAGTAAAATAATTTCTTTGAGACTTTAAATACCTTTAGCCATTGTTCTTCTCTTACTCAGCCAAGAGCCTATAGGCTAGGATGAGGAGAAAAACGATTTCTTTATCTTAGATTATAGGCTATTAAGATAAATCGTGTAGTTCTGAAGAGGCTAGAATTAAAAACTGCCACTGAAAAACTGTGCAGCTATAACCCACTTTGTAGGTATGTTTCTGAAAACTGGTACACCGTCAAAATTTGGTACACTGACTAATCATTGTAAGACCACAGAAATTTTATTTAAGAGAAACGTATTGTGAATCTTTCTGTAAAACGTGTAATTAACTCTAATTTGTTTGGGGGGTAAATAACTACAGTGTCATTTGCTCGTTTTTCTTGAAAGCACAGGGAGGCTATTGCTAATCCAAACCTAAATTTATTTACACCCTTAACTACATATACTGTATTGATTGCTATAATTTAAAGCAGTGGCTATCAAATGATACCAACACTTGAGACCAAAAGGAGGGAAAGAAAGGCCAGTATTTTAACTTACCTGTATTAATGAAGAAAGATACACATGACTTCACAAAATTAAGAAGATGAAGTTTGTTTTCCTAAAAAGTCTACAGATTAGAGTTAAAAATGGGTTTTGAAACTGATTCAGCCTTGCTGTTTTTACTGGAGAGAAAATGAGTGGAAATTCAAAACCAAACCATTTTGTCTAACTTGCAGCAACTTGAGACCCCCCCCCCTTTTTTTTTGTCATCCATATCCTCTGAAATTTATCATCATATATGTTCTAAAACAGAGGACTTGTATTCAAATAAAGTTTTTTTTTTTTTAATTTGCTCTACTTTTCTTTTGCAAGCTGACTTGTTAGAAAACAAGTCAGTCTGCCAACAAAAAAACCTAAGGTCAGTCAGCTTTTGCACCATTATGAAGAAATTGTTCTCAAGGTTTTACCAAAAAAAAGCCCCCAAACCAAAATAAAAATTAGCTTTTTTATTTTCAAATACACTAATCCCTTGGTGTCCTTTGGGGGACTGGTTCCAGGAATCCCCCACCTGTGCCAAAATCCGCAGATGCTCAAGTTCCTTATATAAAAGGGCATAGTATTTGCATATAGCCTACGCACATCCTCTTGTATACTTTAAATCATCTCTAGATTACTTGCAATTTTATAAACCTAATACAATGTAAGTGCTATGTAAATAGTTGTAAATGTGATGCAAATGCTATGTAAATAGCTGCGGGTGCACAGTAAATTCAAGTGTTGCTTTTTGGAACTTTCTGAAATTCTTTTTTCCTATCTGGTGGTTGAATTCAAGGCTGTAGAACCCACAGATACGGAGGGTCAACTGTATGTGTGTCAGTAAACCTGCTTTCACTGCTCTATCTGGTCGAGGGTTGATGAGACACCAGATCTCTTTTGCAAGGTACAAGAAGAATGGATTAACCAATTGAAGAAAGCCTTGAAGTCAGGTTTTGATTACCTCTTGGCCAATAGTTTTTTATACATGTTGTTGGGAAATTGAATTCTTCCTTCATATCTCGTAGAATCACGGTAGATCCCGTACAGCCCTCTGTTGGTAATGACCATCTGGTATTACAGGGCTGCTAAATGCTGGAACCAGCTCTCCTAGCCGCTGGGACTGAAACATTGTGGAGAGTAGGTATGGATGTGTTGAGTATTTTGAGGCTTTTAACTTCTGAGGAAAGAAAGAAAAAGAGAAAAGTTCTCAAATTAGTAGTAGTAGCTCCAAAGCCATTCTCATTCTTTCACCTACCAAGCATCCTTACACATCCTTATATGAAGTTCATCTTCTAGTTTCTCCTGTTTTAAGAAAAGCTTGCTCTTTAAAAACAGTTGGATGTTTTCAAAAATTTAGAACCATCTTAAGACAGTTTATACACATCGGTTAAGTAAAATGTACCGGAATGTCTTAGTACTTCTCAAGTCCGCCCTTCGGAAGCCTCGTGTCGGTAAGAAAGCCTCCATGAACACTCCGTACGTCGGGCCTCATATTGAGCGCTTTATGGGAACCTCGGTCAGCCTGCAAGGTGACGACTTACCTTAGAGCTGAGGCAACTGGGACTTAGAAAAGTTGGAAACTCATCCAAGGTTAGACTGCTATTGTCAGAGCTGGAATCCTAGCTCAGTTCTACTTTTCTCCAAAGTCTGAATGTGTGGTGGTTGTGCTCTGAGAATGGAGAAAGGGAGAGGGACAGAAGCCTGATGATGACACGCCTTTCACAGCCCTTTTTCTCTCACCATCACACTAACCTGTCTGAAACGCCACAGGGCCACCCGTTCCTCAGAGTGAGCAAAAAGACATAACCCAAAGTCTAGGTTCTCCTGTACAGATTTGCAAAGTTTATATTCATTTCAAATCCTAATTCTCCAGTTCTCTTTTATTAGTTTTCTATTGCTGCTGTAACAAATTATTACAAATTTAGTGGCTTGAAATCACACAGATTTGTCTTAGGCTTCTGTGGATCAAAGTCTGATGGGGATCTCAGTGTTGTCAGGGGGTGCGCTTCTTGAAGCTCTGGGAAGAGCCCATTTCTGTGCGTTTTCCATCTTCTGGAGGCCACCCACCTTCCATGCCTCATGGCCCCTTCCTCCATCTTCAGAGTCAGCAACATGGGGCTGAGTCTTTCTGCCGTCTCTGACCCTCCCTTCTGATTTCCTCTTCCACTTCCAAGGACCCTTGTGAGCACAGTGGACCCACAGAGATAATCCAGGATAATCTTATTTTAAGGTCCACTGATTAGCAACCTAAATTCCATCTGTGACCTTAATTCCCCTTTTCCTGTGTAACCTAGCGTATTTACAGTTTCCAGGGATTGAGATGTACAACTTTGAGGGTCATTATTTACCATAGCTCTTAACTTGCTAATTGTAGCTTAAATTTTAGGTGAACCAAATCCTAGTTACAAGTTATTTGGAGTTATGAAACATCTAAGGCCATAGTAAATGTTTAAAAGTTAAGAAAAATAATACCAACGATAGGAAAGTGGAGTGACAAGCCACTTGGATATTATTAACGTGTTTATGTATGTGCGATAACATAAAACTACTTGTCGGCTGGTGAATTTGCATACAGCTGTTCTCAGTGTTTTTAATAGCGGCTGTGTATAAATCAAGTTTAAGCGCATTGTGAGAGCTTGCTGGTGAACAGGATCTTATTAAAGCAAATAGTTTAATTGAAATGTTCGAACATGCTGGTTGCATTATTCCCATCTCCTCAGATCCCTCTAAAACAATGGTCAGGTTGTCACTTAGTAATGACCACAAAAGGCAGTTCATATAGTCAGCACTTGACTTCTGTCTCCCCGGGCAAATCATGAATAAAATTGGTTACTGCTGTTATGAAGGTGCCAACCACCCTGATCCTTTGGCTTCTGTTTCATAAAGCATTTTAATTCATGTATAGAGCAAGAGGGTACATGAATGGGTGAGTTGAAACATACATATTAGGTCAATAGCTAGAAGTGTCCTAAAAAATGAGTTCACTGTTTTATAGGTAAATATTTCTATCTCTTGGCTAAGGTATTTCAGCTTACTTTAAAAAATGTTCTCATGTTTACATTCAACACTTTGTTTCAGAAGCATCATGACAGTATAGTAAAATAATCTGAAAGGTCCTTAGCAATTATTTTTATTTTGTGATGGAAAAGCATATCACATAGGAAATCTTCAACGCCATCATCACTAGGATAAGCAAGAACAAATAATATTGATAATTTACCACATGAAATTTTGGATTTTAAGGTGAAAAAATATTTTAACCAAGTCATTCTTACAGGAGAATCTCTAGGTAGCAGTGTTCAGTTCTTCTTTTGTGCCTATTTTTCAGGCGTTTGCTACGTTTTTAGAATTCAGTGGTGAGCAAACCCTAACCCTCCAACCTCTTGGAGCTTGCAGTGTGGTGTAGAAAGGCCAGTGGTCACATCTGAATGTAAGACTACGGCTGTGAGAAGCAGCTTTAAAGCAACAATTCTCAAACTTACTGGTTTCAAGACCCCTTTACACTGTTAACAGTTAATGAGACCTCTAAAGAGCTTTTGTTTTTTTTGGATTGTGTCTATCCTTATTTAGCGTATTAGAAATTACAATTTTTTAAATTGTAAAAATAGTTGTTTGACAGTAATCCCATTATATGTTAATAACATTTTATGTAACAACTTCCAAGCTAAGTCAATTTAGTTAAGAGAGAGGTTTTTTTCGTGTTTGTACGTCTCCAGTGTGTCTGACTTAAGAAACAGCTGGATTCTCTTATCTGCTTCTGCATTTAATGTTTGGCAATATGTCATTTTGTTTGAAATACATGAAGATCTGGCTTCACACAGATTTGTCCTTGGGAAAGGAAGAATCTGTCTGGATCCCCTGAAAATATCTAGGGGCCCTCGGGTCCTTCAACTCTACTTTGGGAAGTGCTGCTTTAAAGAAAGGCACACTATTATGAGAAGATGTGGCCAAATGTGATGGGTGTGTGGTAATAGGTAAAGTTTCCTTGAAGCTTTTGTAGCCTTCCTAAAACAGCTTTCTTGCCTTTTTGCATAAAATGTGTATCTTTAAGTCAGCTATCAAAAGGAATTTTTTTAGAACACTGTGATCTCAGCTCCAAAGTTAAATGGAATGGTATGGACCAAAGCAAATTTAGGTCACAGTTTTTCAGCATAGGTTGGATGGAGTTGTCTTGTGTAGTTTCTGTTAAAAAACAAAACCTTTGAATTGATGCATAGACATTCTGCAGTTCTACCTTACATTATATTTTGCTCACACACTTTCTAAAGTTGACAGGAATAGTATGGGGACACTTTGTGTCCCATCGAATAATGCCGAAGTGCTTAACTTTGGTTTGGGGGCTTTGCAAGACTGTAGCTTTCTGATTGCAATGGAGTGGCAAAAATAACAAAAACAAAAACAAAAACAAAAAAACCTGTAAAGTTCTCCATTGATAAACTGTTCATCTAGCTGCTTTGTATAGACCAGAATCTGTACAGGCAGATTTTGATTATTAATAGCATTGGCAAGTTAAACTGTGCATCAATCCTATGTGTAAAGTCTTTTCTCCATTTAATAGGTAATTATAGGTTTTTCCTTTTCAACTTCACATGCTCCTATTACCAAGATTTTTTCCTCCACACAGTCCTGTTCTACCTGTTAGAGCTTTATGTCGGTCATGTGTTGTCAGTTGCTTTCCTGGTGGCAAAATTGTCATAAATACCAAACTCTGAAAATGTTAAGTAACAACAGCAGCAATGACTGTCTCCCAGTCTGAACGGTGGGAGGGTGAAAATGCTCTTCACAGTTACACCAGTAACTGGTGTTTGGGCAAAATGTACTTTCTCAAGTTATGCTTTTAATGGCACAGATATTATCAGGACAATAATTTTCAATAACATTATTCAGAACCTGTTTTATTTGCAATTTGGAGACCTGTAGACTTGAATGGTTAACTATAAATGCAGTTTAATTTTAAAATTTGATCAGTTATATAAGTACATGGTTTAAAAAGTCAAGGAATTCTACAACATTTATAAACAAAACCCAACAGTGTCTGCACTGCTCTCCAGAGATAACCGCATCCAATTCTTTTAGACATTTCTTAGGATATTTGCGAATGACATGTATATGCTATCTTTTTAAGTTAAAAAAAAAACTATAATATCCATTGATAACTTACTGTGGAAGACAAGGATTTAACTTTCACCAACTAACTCTCCTTTCCCCCATCTCTGCCTCCCCACATTCATTCAGTGATTTTTGGTTTAAGTCTGTGTTCAGATTTCACATTATTTCAATCATATAACTATTCATAGCTGAGCCATGTAATAGACTATGATATTTCCTTTGTTAATAATTTTAATTTTTCCTTTGGTTAATACTTTTGCCTTTTTCTTACTTTTCTTTGTATGTATCACTAATTCATTTTCACCTAAATTCTATTTAAGAAACAGCTCACAGATGAATAAACACTAAATGAACTAATGGAGTGAAAACTCAGGACTCAGAGAAATTGGATGTAGGAAAAATGACCAAAATATTTTCCTCAGCTATATTTTATAAGCTTATAAAAAAAGTTAACATTTAGACTATTTCAGGTAATAGTAAACAGTTGATGTCCAGTAAACAGTATGCCAAAGAAATAACTATCAACTATATTTACATATATATTTTATATATTTAAATTGCTAGTTTGTTAACCTAATCTTGTTCATCACCATTATAAACATCGTATCCTTCTGATTTAATTAAGTCAATTTTTTTTGAATCCTGAAAAAATACATCTTTAATTTTGCCAACAAAACTTCTTTTAAAAATCTCTTGAGTAACAATATTTACCTTTCGGCCATATTCAAAGCCCCCTAGATAACAAATACCATCATAGTTTAGAGCAACAAACTTTTTGTGTGGATCAGTATCCTCAGAGAGAATTAGATTGTCATCTAGGTAGGCCTTAATAAGAGTCTGATTTTGAATTATAATTAAATGGTGCCATTTATTGCAACAGAATGTACCATTGCTGTAAATCATAGGTACAGAGATGCTTTCTCCTAAGTTAACTGCTATTTTCAGGGTCTGATTATGGAGACCAATTGCCAGAAAATCATTTTCTTCATTTTGAGCTCTTCCTACCCATACAATTAAACCTTCTGTTTCAGTAGTACTGAAATATAAGGATATAGTAGTGAACTGAAGATTTCTCGTTCTGTAATCTGGATCAGTGTATTTAATGTAAGAATTACCCATAAATTTTGCAGTTGAAAATGAAGTGTTGTTTTCACAGTACCTTCCCACCCAACCCAAAGTACACAAACAACTGTAAGAAAATGATTGGTCAGGTATACATAGAGATTGGTGGAGGCAAAGATTATTCAAACAGTACACAGACTGGTCACATGTATTTCCTGCCCAGTGTGGTGAGCAGCTGCAAGAAAAAGTTGCGCCATGTACTATACATTCACCCCTGTTTTTGCACACATTGTAGCCACAGGCTGTCCCATCACAGTCACCTACATTTGAACCACCTTTTGCTCCTAACTCGGTTAATTGTAATTCTTGATTATTTATAATAACTTCTCGGACACAACCTTGAAAACCTACAGGTTCTTTCCCTGTTGCCATGGGATTTACAAGATGTAAGGATGACACTCCTCCAATATAGAAGTCGGTATTTGTGTCCAGGGAGCTCATTTTAGCGTTGGCCTTTTCTGTTACATTTATCCCATCCAAAACCAGGTAGCTTTCTGCACCATCTCTTCCTGCTTTAATCACATGCCAAGTACTTCTATTAATAGTTACTTTTTGGAGAGTTTCTAGAACGATAGTTCTGTCACCAAGGTTGTAGCGGAGTTGAACGGAACCGTTTACTAAAGAGATACATAAAAAATCACCTGTGGAGAAAGAAAAGCAACAGTAAAATGTCACTTCATTAAAAACTCTTGCCCCTTTTTTGGAGAAAAAAGATTACAAATCTTGATCACAGTTAAGTTAGAGAGTTTTGTGTCCATTTACAGATCAAAATATATCTGTATACATTCATACCTATATCCTGTATTCTTTTGTTCTGGAGTTGGCCACATATGTTTTCCCTGGATGTAAATATTTCACACTGAATGAATGTATTGTGGTACCAAGTTAAAGTGAGGTTTTTCTTTAATGGTTTAAAGTTAAGGATAAATGTGTAAAAATTAAGTTGGATGTTTTACTCTGAGCCACTGATGCTGTTTTTGACAGACATTGGTGGTGGGGGGAAGATAAGAGAAGTGTTGACTGGAAAAAATGCACAACCTACAAGTTGAGAATTATGTTTTATTTGGCGGACTTTCTAAGGACTTCAAGCCCTGGGGGACAGGACTCTCAAATCACTCTGAGGGACTGCCCTGAAGAGGCGGGGCGGGGCCGGGGTGCGGGGAGACGGATGACAACAGGATATAATCAACAAAGACCAGGTGGTCAGAACATCAAAAGATTACTGTTAATTAAAGAAAACCAGACATCTCAAGGTAAGGAATTTAGTGCTTTTCTATGTATGGGAAGATGCAGGAGTCTGGACTCACTGAAATCATTCCTTTGACATGGCACCGCAGCTACCTGGGGCCAGTGTCCTGTGCTTTTTCATCCTGAGTCTCCTCAGGATGCACCGTCTGGGGTGGCTGCAGCAGCTGACTGCTTGATGTGGGGCATCCTGTTTCCATCCTGCGTTCCCCCAGGGTTCACCTGGGGAGGCTGCAATGTGGTGGCTTGATGGCTGCAACATCCTTTGTTTACTGATAGAGCAGCAGCATTTCTCCTTCACAGAAGTAAGAGCGATTAGCGGTGGTGCTATGATTATCTCATATCGTGTGCTTTCCAAAGTTTCAGCCGTGCTCTTGGCAGCAAGCTCTATCTACAAGTACGCAAATCTCTATGAGCTCCCTGCTTGGGTGTTTTAAAGGCACCTCAAGCTCCAAAGTTTCTCTGTTTGTGAACTTCCTTCCATACACCTGGTCTCCTTCAGCCTTTCCAAACTCAGTTAAGTCACTCCATCCATCCAGTGATCAGATAAAATATTTAAGTGTGATCCTGGGTCTCTAATCAAACAGGTTTTAATAGCATTTTGGTTCGTTGTAAACACCTTCATTCTGCCCACTTCTCTCCTGCCACCTTAGTTAAATTTACTGTCCTCTCCAGCTTGATCTATTGGGAGAGCCGCTCCACTCTTCTTGCTTTCCAGTTGATTTTCTAATCTACACTGAAGCTCAAGTGATCTTTGCAAATGAAAGTCTGATCATTATGCTATCCTTTAATGGCATTCCCTGTTGGGATAAGAACCTAGATTCTTTAAGGTATAGAGACTCCCTCTCCAGTAACCTTACCGGGAGTGTGCTCCCCCCTCTCCTCCAGCACCACTGACCTTGTTAGGGTTTACCCTTTTCTTACAGAACCTTTGTGTGCGTTGTTTACTTGGAACACTCCCCCATCCCGCTCCACCTACTCTAGGTGACTCCTGCCCATCTTTCAGGTCTCGGATCAAATGCCACTTCCTCAGAGAAGTCTTCCTGGATTCCACTATTGCTTTAACAGCACTAGTTTCTCTCCTTCACAATATTTCTCTCATTTTATAACTCTATAGTCATGTCTGAACAAGTCTGAACACATAGGATCCAGCATGTGTATGAAGTTGCAGTGAGGCATTCAGAGGAAAAGCAAATGCAACTCTCCATGCCTGGGAAAAGAATGTAGCCCTGCAAGGTAAGATTACTTCCAGAGGGCAGCAAAGTGTTTAACATAGCAAACCATGTAGAAATCTTCCTTGAGACTGTATTTTCCCTTCCCCCTAACATTTCACAACCAATAAAATGTACCCTTTTCTCTTCCAGGGAGATTTCTTGACAAGTGATACTCTCCTCCTACATGCATGGTCCACACTGTCTCACCTCCTTCCAGCACCCAATGTCTGTTCTTTTTCCTCCCCTTTGTGGTCCACACCAGACTATTCAAGGATGGTTGGGAGACCTAGCAGCTTTAAAGTCATGCACCTCTTGTTTCCACCTGTATGAGCCCATGCAAAATACGGTTGTCTTGTTTTTAATCATTTTCCTCATAGAGAATTTCTAGTGAATATAATCTACATCATTACATCCGTGATTATTTGACTGACAGCTGCCTTATCCACCAACTTGTAAGTTTCCTGAGAATAGGATGTATGCCCCTTTGGCTTAACACTTTATCCCCTGCACCGTGCACAGTGTCTGGCACAGAAGATGCTCATAAGTAATTGTTCAATTAAGAAATTCCTTTTGTATACTTGTGGGGTGAGATGACTCAGTATTTCTCAACAGCTAGTTTTAGGCTGAAAGCAAAAAACAAAAACAAAAACATCTTTTCCCTGTAATATATATGTTTAAAAATTTTCCCGACAAAAGGAAGAAATTCAGTTTATTCATGGATTTTCTAACATAAACACCATTTTAAGCCTAAAGAAAGAGAGAAGCTGCATTATGAGATTTTAGGTTATATATGAAAAAATTAAATACAGATTGAATCATCTAAATTTTTATACCACAGAATCTAGAACAATGAAATATAATTGATATTAAGTTTTAAAATTTATAACACTCCGAATATACTTTATGGCCTGCAAGTGGGCACAAACCTCTTTCACAGGATCATGGAAGAAGTTTCTCTTGCTACTTGTAGCATGTTCTATAGTAAATAATCCTCAATAAAGAGCTACGTTGGAATAAAAAATATCTAAAAACTGATTAGGAAAGCTGAAGCTGTGATCTGTAATATTATTGGCCAAGTTGACAACCAGAAGAAAGATCAAGGAGAATAGCTTCAGCCAAGGAAGGCTAATCTTAATGCAACTTTGCTTGTATGCTCTTGTCTTATTTCTCTTTTATTGTTCAGTTGTTTGAATATTCTTTAACTTTACATTGTGGGTGACGAGGCTTTTCAATACACATTTATCTGTGAGGATTGTAACCACATCAAGATGAATTCAGGCTATCTGTGATTAGTTGGTGCTTAACATAAAATTGATTTTGTATCAAAAAAGCTCATTTTAAGGTATTAAATATTTAGCAGAAACAGATAAACAAGTGCCGTGGTTTATCTCTTTAAAATTTCTTTCCAAAATCAGAGATCTAAAATCAACTAAGATAATTTTTAGGTTATTTTGTTTTAAATTTTGCACTATTTGAAATTATTCAAATTATTAAGCTCTAAAGAGAAACAGAAACCTTGTTAATTGAGAATTTGTTTTTCTACATATGAAAACCTAACTGGCTGCTGATATCTAAATTTGTGGGTTTTGACGTTGTGTATTAAGTATTTGGGCATTTTTACTAATAGCTCCTCTTAGCAGAGGATCAGCTAGAAGACTTGGTTAATGTTTATATCAGACATAGCTCTTAGAGAAGTTCAAAGTACGGGGCAGTCACCTGTATTTTATGCAACCTTAAATGAATGAAACATACTTTACCACCTGGTTATTAATAAATAAGTTTATGCCTTTCATCTGATAATTACCTTCAGGTTAATCCAAGTCTGAGAATGTAGAGTATAGATTTAATATTTTAAAGTTTTCATGAGTTCCTTAAATAAGTGTCAAATGCAGCACCAGTTATGACATGAAACTAATCTGTTTTCATCTCTGTTAATAGTGCCTAAGGGCATAAAAAAGGAAAATCTTGGCTGTTATGAACTGAAATACAAAGCTATTTAGATGTAAGAAAGTGTGCTCCCTCTCTCCTATGTGTGTTAATGTAAATGAGCTTTTTATTTTATATACATAAATATAACTATCCAGTGTACTGATTATAAAACGATAGCACAACGTACTTGGCCAGTCACAGTCCTGAATATCTCTTGATTTTCTGCCCTTATCATACAAAGGTTAACCTTGAGTTTTTATGAGCAATACAACTTAATATGATTGTCTTTTAATGTCTCTTGATTTAAAAATAGAAACTTTCTGTTTGTACATGATTCTCCCATTTGGCATTTTCACGGGGAGATTTAAATCAATCATACATTTAAAACCAAATATCAAATCTCAGGAGAACAAAACTCTTCTAAGAGATTTATCTTTTTCCTTTGAAATTATCATCTTTTCTCCTTGAAATTATTTTGAAAGTATTTTACCAGTGCCTTGAGATGGAACCACTTTTGTCTAATTCCCTGAGAGTCTCATTATTTAGCAGCATATTGAGACACCTTTAAAAGAACTCCTTACACTAGATTGTGAAAATCAGAGCATCATTTTTGTTCACTGTTGAAACAAAATAAACTGATTTATTTATCATTACCAAAATTTCATTTTTTGAGAAACAAGTTGAAAGAAAAGCCAAATGGAAACATCTAAAAATATTTGGCAGTAGAAATGTAACTATATAGGCAAATGTCTTTGTCAAAGTTCTGGAGAAAGATATTATGAAGATGGAAATCAAGAGTTAGCAATAAAAACTCAAAAATCAAAATTTCAAACTGAAACATACTAAAATATTTTTATTTCATATTATTTTATGATAACTTATGCAATTTTTTATAGTTAAAAAACATTTTTATAAACTTATTTTGGAACATGGGTCCCAGGTTTACTATTTAAATGACTGAATAACTTAAAGGGACTTTTTTGAGTTATAAATGTGGATGGATTTACTGGGAATGTATCAGTCATGCCTTCCTTTCCTTTATCTTTTATATGCATATTTTGTCCATTTTGACATAGGACTATTATGCATAGCTTCAACCTCTTTTTTTGATGGGATTGTTATAAAGTTGAACATATGCTATATTTGGACTTTGCTAACTGTAATTCTAACAAAGCTCTTGCTATTTTGCTAACATTCATATTTAGGAGTCAATTCAAAGCATACATCTGCAGTGACAATAGAACTAAAAATCAAATGTTTACATATTTTATAGACTAAGTGACTTAAAAAAATACTCTATGACACATCACTTAAGAGCCTATTAGGAATTCATTAGAATATTTTTTTTTTCCCCAGCAAAGATCTTGCCAACTTTACCTGACTCTGCTTTTAAGCGTTGGGCAACATAGAATAGGATGCCATCTGCAGTAAGAGGCTGGAACTGCAATTGAATATGTGTCTTTTTTCGAACAGGAAAGGAAGCAAAAGACATCCAGGATAATTCGTGGCTTTTGAAAGATGGATCACTTATAGACAAAGCTTAAAAAACAAAACAAAACAAAGACCTGAATTTCAAAAGTGTATTTCTCATAAATACAATACATTCACATCGTTTTGTCATTTAAGAACTTACCTTCCAAGAGTTGCTTCCAACTGAACACATTGAACTTTGGTAACTGTTCTAATCCCACTAACTAGAGGCCAATTAAGAAAACCTTCTGTGCTCCTTTTGTTTCTTACTGTGTGACACAAATCCTCTGCTCCAGGTTGCATTATAGAAAGGCTTCAGATGCATAGATTCTGAGAATATCTTTTTCGTATCTCAAAAATGTGAGATTCTAGGGAATGTCTTTCATTAAAAATGCTTACGTTAAAATAGATTCAAATAGGGGAAGATAGAAGGCATCACTATATGAATTATTCTTCAGTTTCTATATATCTGATTAAAATATAAATGTAATCAAGTCAAGAGATATTTTAAGTTATATATATATTTTTAATTTTTATTTTTTCTTTATTATTATTATTTTTGGGGGCTGCGTCTGGTCTTAGTTACAGCATGCAGGGTCTTTGTTGAGGCCTGTGGGCTTCTCTAGTTGTGGCGCACGGACTCCAGGGCGTGTGGGGTCCAGAGTGCATGGGCTCTGTAGTTTGCGGCACGTGAGCTCTCGTTGAAGTATGCAAGCTCAATAGTTGTGGCGAGTGGGCTTAGTTGCCCTGCAGCATGAGAGAGCTTAGTTCCCTGACCAGGGATCAAACCCGAGTTTCCTGAATTGGAAGGTGGATTCTTTACCACTGGACCACCAGGGAAGTCCCTAAGTGATTATATAAATGGAAATAAATGTCAGTTTACTTGGCATTAATTTAGGACCATACCTCTGCAGAAAGTGCTAACTCTTGGGTTTTACTTCAGGTTAAGCATGAGAAAATTCATTTCAGTATGAATTGAAGTAGAATCATTTATACAGATTTATAGTCCCTGAGATATTACTTGTTGCTTCTGTGTATAACTGACCAGATGGGAATTATGAGATGAAGAAGGAAAGTTCTGAACACTTGGCAGTTTTTATCTCTTTACGGAGTCTATATTCCTTCTTTCTTTCTCATTTTATAATGTGACAGTGCTTCTTAGTGTGTGTGCTGGTTCACCACTTACCTTGAGCCATTAATCTAGTTATTTTGTCTTTTCTCCCTCTGGGTCAGGCCTGTACTAACTGTTGTCTTTCCCTTTTAGGCTGATAGGTATCTGGTAAGTGTTTACCCCAGAGGCATTTGCTGATTTTTAAGCAACTACATCATTCATTTTGACTTATTGCAATTCAGAATGGCAGAGGTTAGAATCACCCGGGGTAGTTGCTAAGGATGCAAAGTCCTGTACCTCATTGCTAGAGCATCTGAATTATTAAAACTGAGATGTGGTCTAGGAAGTATATTTTAATAAACATCCAGGTGTTTCTGACTTAAGTGTCACTTGAACCATATTTTCATAAACACTGAATTAAAGTTTATATTAAGAATACAGAGGAGGTTTAAAAAGTGTGTCCTTTTGAAATTATTTTTTTAAGTATTACTAAAGCAATACCTATTTATTATAAGTAATTTAAATAATACGGAAGAATGTAAAGTGAAAAGATGAAATTCCATTGTCCTTTCTCTTCTCTTAATTCCCAAGAACCACTATTAACAGTTTATTGAATATTATATAGCCAGGACTTGTTTTTCAGTGCACATACAATTAGTGTGTGTGTATACCTAGTATCTGATTTATTTCACATAAATGAAACAATATTATATATAAACTGTACGTAATATACTTGCCTTTTTTACTCAATAATCTGTCTTCACGAAACTTTGACCTTAGCGTGTTTTGCCTATTGGTTCTTTTAAATACTTGCACAGTATTTTTTAAAAATAGACTTGGTTAAAAATAGTCCATGGTTTACTTAGTGTTCATTCTTAGTGTACATTCTGTGGGTTTTGACAAATGTATAGTGACATGTATCTACCATTATAGTATCATAAAGAATAGTTTTACTGTCCTAAAAATCTACTGTGCTTCATTTATGTACCCTTCCCTTCTCCCCTCCCCCTGGTAACCACTGATATTTTTATTGTCCTCATAGTTTTGCTTTTTCCAGCATGCCATAGAGTTGGAATCATACAGTCTGTAGCCTTTTCAGATTGGCTTTTTTCAATTAGTAATAGGTATTTAAGGTTCCTCCATGTCTTCATGGCTTGATAGCTCATTTCTTTTCAGCGATGAATAATATACCACTGTCTGTAAGAACAACAGCTTATTTATCCATTTACTGACTTAAGGACATCCTGATTGCTTCCAAGTTTCAGCAATTATGAACAAAGCTGCTATAAACAACCGTGCACAGGTTTTTTTGTGTGGAGATAAGTTTTTAACTCATTTGGTTAAATACCAAGGAGTGTCATTGCTGGATCATTGGTAAGAGTATGTTTAGTTTTGTAAAAATTGCCCACTGTCTTCCAAAGTAGCTGAATCATGTTGAATTCCTGCCAGCAGTGCATGAGCATCCCTGTTGCTCTACACCCCTTCTAGCATTTGGTGTTGTCAGTGTTTTGGATTTTTGCTGTTTTAGTAGGTGTGGTATCTCACAGTTGTTTTAATTTGCAGTTCCTTAATGACATATGATGCGAATCATTTTGCTTATGCTTATTTTCCATCTGTATATCTTCTTTAGTGAGGTGTATGTTCAGATCCTTTGCCCATTTTTAAATTGGGTTTTTCATTTTCTTGTTGGTGAGTTTTACAAGTTCTTTGCATATTTGGATAACAGTCCTCTCTCAGACGTGTTTTTGCAAATATTTTCTCCCAGTCTGTGGCTTGTCTTCTCATTATTTTGAAAGTCCTTTGCAAAGCAGAAGTTGTTAATTTTAATGAAGTCCAACTTAATTCTTTCTCTCATGGGTCCTGCCTATGGTGTTTCATCTAAAGTCATCACCAAACTTCAAGGTTATTTAGATTTTTCTCCTATCTTCTAGTTTTATAGTTTTGTATTTTACATTTAGGTATACGATCCATTTTGAGTTAATTTTTGAGAAGAGGATAATGTCTGTGTCTAGACTTTTTTTTTTTGCATATGCATATCTAGCTTTTTCAACACCACTTGTTTGAAAGACTCTTTTTTTCCATTGTATTGCTGTTGCTCTTTTGTCAAAGATTAGTTGACTGTATTTGTGTGGGCATGATATTTTATAGAATGGAAGTAGGATAATTTCCTTAGCAGGATCTTATTATTATGAATGGTTTGTAGCAGGGATAAGGCTTTATTTTATAAGCAGATAACTAATTTTTTAAAACTAATGAATAGTTCATCCTTTTGATCCATGATTGACACCAGGTCTTCATATGTTTTCATCACCTTCAAATTAATATCTTGCATAACCTTTTCTCTGCTGTCTCCTTTTTGAGAAAGAGTTTATGGGAAATATTGATCCAAATAAAGAACATATATAGAAAACACCTATCAGGCTAGGTTTTGTGATGGTACCTATCTGGCTTTACTACTTTTCCTTGGCTGGACTGAGCACCTGGGAGGTCTCAGGAATGGGAGAGATCAGTCAAGAGCAGCATGATCAGAGGACCACCCTCTTTCCAAACAGCAAGGACAGGAATTGTGTCTTAGGAGGTTTCTCCTGAAACATCCTGTTGTTGATACTGGGTCAGCGCCAGAACCAGGAATTCTCTATGCACATGTGAGCTCATGATAAGACAACTGACCGCCCCACCAGTGCTTCTCCAAAAAAGTGACGGGTAAGAAACAATATGTAAAGGTCACTGAACTAAAAATCAAAAGAAATAGATTTTATTAGTAGCTCTGGCATTGTATGTCTTGAAAAGGTACTTAATACAGACTTATTTCTTTTTTTATATAATGAGGAAGACTTTCTTGACTCTAATAGCCTATTATTTAATTAAGCATTCAATCATATTTAGAAAGTACTGGGAGAAGTAAATTTTCTAATAATGGCACACATTCAAAATATTGGTATGAGATATTTAAAAAGAGGTACATTTTTATTTACCAGGCTTCAAGGAGGGAGTAGAACAGGAAAAATACCTAAGTTCTATATGACTCAACTGTTTCTTTTACAGATTCAAAAAGAGTGAAGGGGAAAATTGACAGGGCCATACCAGCTGCTGAGTCATTGAGTAATTTCCAATTATTTCTTGTATGCCTACTAACTCCTGAAAATCATCAGTTTATGGTGAAGGTATTCCACATGTATTTTGAACCATAAACGTAATACTTCCTGATTTCCATCTTCTAGACTTGCTAACCACTGACAACCCTCCTTATCCCACCATAGGCAAATGTTTGTGCTAAGACTTCCACTAGGTTCCCAGAAGTAGACTTAAAGGATTTTGGCTGACTGTCAGAGGTGTAACAGTAAAACAAACAAACAAAAATTCCTGGTGCTTTCACCTTTTTTGGGTAGAGATATTGAGCAAACTAAATAAACATGTAATATGCTAGATGTTGATACACCCTAGAAAGAAAAATTAGGGAATGTGTATGTAGGCTCAAGGAAAGTGATATTAGAATAAAAGCTTCAAGGAGAGGCCTATGAGGATCACTGGGGAGGGAGAGAATAAAAAGGGCAAGGCCCCGTGGAGGGTTCTTGCCATGATCAAGGTACAGGAAGGCGTTGGTGTGACTGAAGGGCAATAAAGAAGAGGAGAGTTTTAAGGGACAAGGTCAGAGGGGTTATGGGGACCAGATCACATTGTAAAGAACCGTGAAGTATCTGAGATTTTATCTGCTGGCAGGCTAATAAGTTAGTGTGCCAAATTTTCATGGATGATAGCAGAAAACACGAAACTCCTGGGTCAGAAACAAAGGACAATTTATTGCTTACAGTATTAGCAATAGCCAGAGTGTCAGAAATTTTGTTTACTTAGGAAATCTGAGGTCAGAGACACAAATTTTTTATAATGGGCAGTGAGCATGCTGTGGTGCTCTGAAGGAAGTCACTATGTCTATCTTCCAAGGATGTTTTTTACATAAACATACTAGAAAAGATAATCCAAAACAAAAGCAGCAGTGCCTGTGCTCAAAAATTGTGCAGAAACCTGAGAGACCCATAGGAAATTGTCTACACATGGATGGCTCAAAAGTCCATCATAAAGACTTTGGCTTAGACAGAATGAAATTGGAAATCACTGGCAAGGTTTGAACAGAGGAGTGCCATGATCTGACTTAAGTTTAACCGTATCACTTTGGTTGCTGCACTGAAAGTGACAAAAGCAAATGTGAAAATAGGGGTCTCCCTGTCAAAGAAGTGATTACAATAATACTGGTATGAGATGATGGTGGCTTGGATCAGAGAATAGAGTGGAAGTAGTAAGAAGTGTTTAGATTTCAAATCTATTTTAAGGTTAGAGTTGACAAGATTTACTGAAAGATTACATGTGGGAAGGAAGAAGAAGAGGAATCAATGATAACTGCAAGCTTTTTACCCTGAGAAACTGGAAGGATGATGTTGCCGTTAACCAAAATGATGGGGACTGTGGGAGGAGCAAATCTTTTGGAGAAGATGTGGAGCTCAGGACAGCTGAGATGCCTTTTAAACTTTTAAGGCGGTAGTCGACTAGGCTGATGATCTGGAATTCAGTATTTAACAGTAGTTAATGTCAAGTCACAGAAATCAGTAAGAAATATAGAAGATTTAAACAGCACAATCAACTAGTTTGATATAATGAATGTGAAGAACACAGCACTTCCCAATACACATTCTTGTCAAAAAAAAACATGTGAAACGCTTACAACTATTTACTATATACTGGGCCATAAGACAAGTCTCAATAAATATCCAAGGAATGTTATTACATCCACACGTATAGATTTGTACAAAGCTATGATTCAGAGGAAAAACAAGCTAACCCTATCAGTAGCAGGTAGCACTAGGCCTTATGATGATCAGTTTAATCTTCACTTCTGAGGCTTTTTTTTTTTTTTTTCTTTTTTAGTGTATAACACATTTGCTGTGTCTGAGCTTGTTTTTGAGGTGTTTAAAAAATCATTTTGTCCAATAGAAACAAGGACACTTAAAGTGCTGAAAGTGCTAAAAAAATTTTTTTAAACCCAGTTATATAATGAAAACAAAAAGGAAAATAACTTTTAATAATTTATTTTGAAATAATTGTAAACTTATAGAAAAGTGGCCATAATAAAAAGAACTCCTATATCTCCTTCACCTATATTCTGCAGTTGTTTCTATTTTATTGAATTTTTTTCTTCTCTGTTACACACATACATGCACACACACCATTTATCATTATTAGTCTTTTTTTCTGAAACTTTTAAGAGCAATCTAAAGATGTGATGCCCCATCCTTTCTAAATATTCCAGTGATTATTTTCCCCAAACAAGGATATTCTCTCATATAATTAGCACACAAACCTCAAAATCAGGAAATCAACATTGGTACAATACTACCATCCAACTTACAGACTCAATTCAAATGTCATCAATTGCCCCAACAGTGGCTATTTCCATGCTGATTCAGGATGCCCTCCAGGAATATGGGTTGCACTTGGTTGTCATGTCTCTTCAGAGTCCTTCAATCTGGAACAGTTTCTCTGTTCTTATCTGTTTTCTAGGTCTTACATTCTTAGGATAACTGTCCACTTAGATTCATCTGATGTTTCTGCATGACCAGATTCAGATCATGTAATCTTTGCGGAAATACCAAAAAATGATGCTGTGCACATGAAGAGGTACACAATGTAGACCCATCTTTTTACTGGTAATGCTAATTTTGATTGCCTGCACATATTTGTCTTTGGCAGGTTTCTTCACTTTAAATTCTCAATTTCCATTTACAATTAATTTGTATTTTGTGGGAAGGTATTCCAAGATTTTATCAATATTCTGTTCCTCAGCCAACTACCACCTTCACTGACTACTCCAGCTGGAATCAGCATTCCAGAGATTGTTGTCACATGTTGATTCGCTATTTGTAACATTCCTTTTACAGATCAATTGAAATTCTACTAATAAATAAACTTAAGGAAGATCTCTCCTCTTTCCTTCTCTCTTTCCTTCCCCCCTCCCTTCCTCCCCTCCTTCCTTCCTTCCTTTATATTAGTATAGTTTCATTATTTTTATTCAGTGGGTTGTAATCCATTAATATTATAATTAATATAATTAATTAATTATAATTAATTTGTTTCTCAAACTCTTACTCATTTGACCAGTTGGAACCCCTTCAAGCTGGTTCCTGCATCATTTTCGATTGAAGGTTTCCTAGGAAACAGAGTCTGAGGTGGAGATTTGTGTACAGGAGTTTTATTGGATAATGCTCTTGGAAACAACACCTGTGAGAGGGTGAAGGCAGCAGGAGAGAGAAGTTGGCAATTGATTTCATGAGATCTCTGGAGCTGGGATGACCCTTCAGAGTTACTTCACATTGAGGCATGGTGGCCAGGCCTTTGAGGCACCCCTCTCCCCATTGCCTACACATCAAATAGTCATTGGATTCAGGCTGTCACTGGGGTGGACAAGGCAGTTCCCTTCAGTCCTGGGGAGGGACTCAGCTTTAAGCTACCTGCAAGCAATTTTCCCAGCAGTTGAGGTAGTGAGTACCTTCATTTTGAAAGGGGAATGGAAATCTGCATTTTGCACCATAACATCCACTTCAAGAGGATTTAACATTGGCTTTTTATGGTACTATGTTTACTTTAAGAATTAGGAAGTAAATTTCTTAACCCACTGATTATTTGTGCTGAAGATTATAGGAAAATTTTCAGCACTTTCAGAACCACAAAAATTCAAAAAAAGATAAGTGTTTATAATAAAGCATAATCCTAATTAGGTTAAGATTCTATGTTCTGGATGTTAATATGAAGCCTTGCCTTTTTTGTTTTCAAAATACCTTGCTTGAGGTGCTGCACATAGGCTTGCACCTCCCATTTCTCTCAATGGCTTGAAATTCTGGTAACTCAAATCTGTGTGTTCAAGAATTTCCATGTCCTGTGTTCTTAGATAAGGGATGGATCTATTTAAATAGATAAGACAGATGAAGATCTACTTTTAAATGACTGTGCTTTTTTGAAACCATGAATAGTTGATACCTTTTAGTGCTGAATTACGATGATTTTGTACATTAAATTTTTACAGCTCAAGTAGAGTACTAAAAGTTTTGATGCCTTTTAGATGTGAGTGGGTCTGCCCACGGAGACAGGTAGAAGCCATAAATAGGACTTCAAAGTGTTCTGATTCAGTGGGTAATATGTTCACTCTCATTAGAACAGCAAGACAAGGAAAGAAATGGGGTTCTTTTTTTCCCTTTAAAACTGAACTTGATATTAAAAAATGATAATATGTGCCCAGGTCCATGGTAATTCAAAGACAACTCAACTGATGAGTTAAAATTAAAGTATGCTTGAACCTAAGCAAGATACAGAGTATGGATATAAGGAAAATAAATATAATGAAAAAGAAAAAAGCAGCTGCTGAAATATACTGTATTTGTAATTCAGGTATTTTCATATTTCCCTCTTTGATGTGTGCTATTTGAGAGCATTTTACCACTTTCAAAACCTGAAGTAAGATAATGATGACATGTTGACAAAGTTTGATGCAGATCTGTTCATACCACCCCCCACACCCTGCCCACGAGAGCTGCCTCAGCCTGCAGCCAGTGGCTTCCAGCTGCTCCAGAAAACCTTCCTGCTGGGGACCTCCCCCATCATGGCTGGAGCTCAACTGCTGGCTTTTCTGCAGAAGTGTGGAGATGTCTCTTCCTTTTTATTCTATGCTTGTTTCAAGAATATCCAATCAGTACTTCTTCAAACCTCAATGTCTTCCAAAATCTTTAGTAAAAATGACTCTTCTAGTATTTTTAATTGCAGCCTCCTCCACTTTCCCATGCTGAATTTGGGGATATATAACTTGGGAGACAAATAGGCACAATTAGAAAATATCACCCGGCCCACAGATTCTGCCCTGACCTTCCATCTGACAACTCGGAGGCTTGATTAGTAGGTAAACTTGTCTGCCTGACTTTCTTTGAGATAAGTAATCCAGGAAACTTCTCAGTGTTACGTTTCCTGTTGTCTAAGAGTCTCAGCTGAGGCCTCAAAACGGAAAACAATGGGTGTCATGTATACCCACAAGTCTAAAAAGAGTTTATGGACAATAAAATGTCACTATACACCTACCGGAAAAACTAAAGTTAAAAAAAATAAAGACAACACAAAATGCTGGTGAGAATGTGGAGAAACGTGATCTCTCACACATGCTGGTGAGAAGGTAAAATGGTACAGACACTCTAGAAAATAGCTTTGCAGTTTCTTATAAAACTAAAATATTGCTTGTTTTAGAAATCTATGGATTCCCTAAATCAGATAGTGCATCACTACAATCCAAGTGTTTCCACCTCACTAATCAGCCCATTCTGCTTTCTTTTTCACAAGATTCCGCTGGCTTGGTGCCAGTCAATGCCAAGTTTGTTAAACAGTGGTAAATATAAATATTAATCGTTTCTTTGGGGGTCCCATTTATAATAGATAAGGCCATAAAAGCGATGGTCAAGAGTGAAACTTGTGTAATTTGGAAGTCATCTGAATTTTTAGCTATTATTTATCTCAGAAAACTATCCCTTCTGAAACTGCCCCTCCCACTGACCAGCCCTGAGGCTGTCGGCCGGAACCTCAATTCTTTTTTCTGGTGGGGGGAGGGGCACACCACACGGCACCTGGGATCAGGCACATGGGATATTAGTTCCCCAATCAGCGATCGAACCCCTGCCCCCTGCATTTGAAGCACAGAGCCTTAACCACTGGACCACCAGGGGAGTCCCTTTTTTTTGAGAACCTCAATTCTTTATTCAAAAAGAGGGGTGTTGGTGTTTTCCTCTTAATTAACCTACATTGATTAGTAAAGTCTCTTAAAAATGATTCATTGTCAGAACGAGTTTGTATGAGTTACTGGAAAACATGGACATTTCCTAAACTCTAATGGGAGTGAGGGTGGGTGGGTTACAGGTTGGTGCACTGCTACTGCTGCAGACAGACCTTTCCCTTTATCAGTGTTCCTTCCCCACCATCAAAACCTCTGATCAGGTTCCAGCAGTGTTGTCTTCTCAAATCGGGGGACCCAAATAGTTGTGTTCCCATTTGCAGTGTCCTATCACAGCACTCTTAACTCTCTTCTATAGTTTTTAATGCTTTATGCTCATACCTGTTAGAAGGTTTCTTAAAATAAATCTAATTGTTGACTTTAGTCAATAACTAGAAATTTTGGAGAAATTATTTTAAAATATCTTTCTAAATAAATTGATGATGTGGAAAGAAAGAACACTCAGAGGCAAAACAAACAAAACCAAACCAAAACCAAAGAAACAAACAAAAAAAACAAAGTGAAAAAAGGGAAATAGAAGCTAAATAGACATGATGATAAAGCCAGATTTTGCTTTGAGGGTATTTGTCAAACTTCCCAAACCCAAGCTTCAGCATTCAACTCTTTAAGGAAAACATAAATTATACTATAACTTAAATGCTACAGACATTAAAAAGATAATCAGAGGTTCTAATGGGCAACTTAGTAGCAATAAATTTGAAGATTTAAGAGAAATCAATGAATTCCTAAAGAATTACAGCTTATAAAGATGGAATTAAGGAGAAATTTTTAAAAATACATGTATATGCCTATAAGAATAAAAGCAATTGTATCAGTTATCAAAATTTTCCCACAAGGACACACCAGGCCAAAATGATTATATTAGCAAGTTCTATAAATTATTTTAAGAAAAATAATTACCATCTTACACAAACTCTTCCACATATATAGAAGGAGATAATACTCTATGATTCATATTTTGAGTATAGAATAAGCTTGATATAAAACCCTGTGAAGGTCAGTATGAGAAAATAAAATTATAGAGCGATCTCACTTATACACATAGCCATAGAATTCTATCAAACAGAATCCAACTCCCTGTGTAAAAAAGATATGTCATAACCAAATTGAGTTTATCTCAGGGTTGCAAGTTTAATTTATCATTAGGAAATCAACCAACATAATTGACCATATTAAAGGTAAAAAATCATATGGTTATGTCATTTGATCCAAGAATATTTGATAAAATTCAACATCCAATTAATGATGAAAACTCAACAAATTAGGACTAGCATTTTGTTTCCTAGTAAAGGGGATCTACCAAATACCTATATCAAACAGTTACCATAATTAATCCTGAAATGTTAAAAGCATCCTCTTTAAGATGAAGAACAAGACGTGTGCCCACAGTTATCACTTCTCTTCAGGATTAAACATGACTTTAGTCACTACCATAAGGCAAGAAAGAAATAGTATGTGGGGGGGACCTTCAAGACAGCAGAGGAGTAAGACGTGGAGATCACCTTCCTCCCCACAGATACACCAGAAATTCATCTACACGTGGAACAACTCCTACAGAACACCTACTGAACGCTGGCAGAAGACCTCAGACTCCCCCAAAAGGCAAGAAACTTCCCACATACCTGGGTAGGACAAAAAGAAAAAAGAATAAACAGAGACAAAAGGATAGGGATGGGACCTGCACCAGTGGGAGGGAGCTGTGAAGGAGGAAAGGTTTCCACACACTAGGAGCCCCTTCGTGGGCGGAGACTGCGGGTGGCGGAGGGGGAAGCTTCAGAGCCACAGAGGAGAGCACAGCCACAGGGGTGTGGAGGGCAAAGCGGAGAGATTCCTGCACAGAGGATCGGGGCCGACCGGCACTCACCAGCCCAAGAGGCTTGTCTGCTCACCTGCCGGGGCGGGTGTGGGCTGGGAGCTGGGGCTCGGGCTTCAGTCGGAGCGCAGGGAGAGGACTGGGATTGGCGGTGTCAACACAGCCTGAAGGGGTTAGTGCGCCACGGCTGCCCGGGAGGGAGTCCAGGTAAAAGGTCTGGACCTGCCGAAGAGGCAAGAGACCATTGTTTCAGGGTGTGCGAGGAGAGGGGATTCCTTCCTGGTGTGCCCACAGAAGGCAGAGCACCGCCTAAATAAACTCCAGAAATGGGAGTGAACCACGGCTGTCAGCTTGGACCCCAGAGATGGGCATGAGCCGCTAACAGTACTGCTGCTGCCGCCACCAAGAAGCCTGTGTGCGAACACAGGTCACTATCCACATCCCTCAGGGAGCCTGTGCAGCCCACCACTGCTGGGGTCCCGGGATCCAGGGACAAGTTCCCTGGGAGAACACATGGTGCACCTCAGGCTGTTGCAGCATCACGCAAGCCTCTGCTGCCGCAGGCTCACCCCCATTCCAAACATGACTACCGTACCCCTCACTCCCCCTGGCCTGAGTAAGCCAGAGCCCCTTAATCAGCTGCTCCTTTAACCCCATCCTGTCTGGGTGGAGAACAGATGCCTGAGGGCGACCTACAAGCAGAGCTGGGGTTAAAGCAATAGCTGAAGCCCAAGAGCTGTGCGAACAAAGAAGAGAAAGGGAAATTTCTCCCAGCAGCATCAGGAGCAGTGGATTAAATACCAACAATCAACTGATGTACCCTGCATCAGTAGAATACCTGAATACACAATGAATTGTCCCAAAACTGAGGGGGTGGACTTTGGGAGCAACTGTAGACTTGGGATTTGCTGTCTGTGACTGATTTGTTTCTGATTTTTATGTCTATCTTAGTTTAGTTTTAATCACTAGCTATTGATGGTGGATTTGTTTATTTGTTTGGTTGTTCTCTTCTTTTTTATTTATTTTAATAATTTTTAAAAATAAAAAAAATATTTATTTATTTATTTACTTTCTTTTTTTCTACCTTTTCTTCTGAGCTGTGTGGCTGACAGGGTCTTGGTGTTCTGCCCGGATGCTGGCCCTGAGCCTCCAAAGTGGGAGAGCTGAGTCCAAGATGTCGGACTACCAGAGAGCTCCCAACTTCATGTAATATCAATTGGTAAGAGCTCTCCCAGAGATCTGTCTCAACAGAAAAACCCGGCTACACCCAAAACAGACAACAAGCTCCAGTGCTGTATGCCCCATGCCAAACAACTAGCAAGACAGGAACACAACCCAGCTCATTAGCACAGAGGCTGCCTAATATCATACTAAGTTCACAGACACCCCAAAACACACCACTGGATGTGGCCATGCCGATCAGAAAAGCAAGATCCAGCTCCACCCACCAGAACAGAGGCTCCAATCCCCCCCACCAAGAAGCCTACACAAGCCACTGAACCAACATCACCCACAGGGGGCAGACACAAAAAACAATGGGAACTACGAACCTGCAGCCTGCAAAAAGGAGACCCCAACCACAGTAAGTTAAACAAAATGAGAAGAAAGAGAAATATGCAGCAGATGAAGGAACAAGGTAAAAAACAAACAGACCAAACAAATGAAGAGGAAATAGGCAGTCTACCTGAAAAACAATTCAGAATAATGATAGTAAAGATGATCCAAAATCTTGGAAATAGAATGGAGAAAATACAAGAAACGTTTAACAAGGACCTAGAAGAATGAAAGAGCAAACAAACTATGATGAAAAACACAATAAATGAAATTAAAACTTCTTGAGAAGGAATCAATAGCAGAATTATTGAGGCAGAAGAAGAAATAAGTGACCTGGAAGATAAAATATTGGAAAGAACTACCACAGAGCAGAATAAAGAAAAAAATAATGAAAAGAATTGAGCACAGTCGCAGAGACTTCTGGGACAACATTAAATGCACTAAAATTTGAATTATAGGGGTTCCAGAGGAAGAAGGGAGAAAGGGTCTGAGAAAATATTTGAAAAGATTATAGTTGAAAACTTCCTTAACATGGGAAAGGAAATAGTAAATCAAGTCCAGGAAGAACAGAGAGTCCCATACAGGATAAATCCAAGGAGAAACATGCCAAGACACATAGTAATCAAACTGTCAAAAATTAAATACAAAGAAAACATCTTAAAAGCAGCAAGGGAAAAACAACAAATAACACACAAGGGAATCCCCATAGGTTAACAGCTGATCTTTCAGCAGAAACTCTGCAAGCCAGAAGGGACTGGCAGGACATATTTAAAGTGATGAAGGAGAAAAACCTACAACCAAGATTACTCTACCCAGCAAGGATCTCATTCAGATTTGATAAATAAATTAAAATGTTTACAGAGAAGCAAAAGCTGAGAGAGTTCAACACCACCAAAGCAGCTTCACAACAAATGCTAAAGGAACTTCTCTAGGCAAAAAACACAAGAGAAGGAAAGGACCTACAATAACAAACCCAAAACAATTAAGAAAATGGGAATAGGAACATACATATCAATACTTACCTGAAATGTAACTGGAATAAATGCTCTAACCAAAAGACATAGACTGGCTGAATGGATACAAAAACAAGACCCATATGTATGCTGTCTACAAAAGACTCACTTCAGACCTACGGCCACACACAGACTGAAAGTGAGGGGATGGAAAAAGATATTCCATTCAAATGGAAATCAAAAGAAAGCTGGAGTAGCAATTCTCATATCAGACAAAATAGATTTTAAAATAAAGACTATTACAAGAGACAAAGAAGGACACTACATAATGATCAAGGGATCAATCCAAGAAGAAGGTATAACAATTATAAATATTTATTTACACCCAACATAGGAGAACCTCAGTACATAAGGCAAATGCTAACAGCCATAAAAGGGGAAATCGACAGTAACACAATCATAGTAAGGGATTTTAACACTGCACTTTCACCAATGGACAGACTATCCAAAACGAAAGTAAATAAGGAAACACAAGCTTTAAATGACACATTAGATGTGATGGACTTAACTGATAATTAAAGGACATTCCATCCAAAAACAACAGAATACACTTTATTCTCAAGTGCTCGTGGAATATTCTCCAGGATAGATGATATATTGGGTCACAAATCAAGGCTCAGGAAATTTAAGAAAATTGAAATTATATCAAGTATCTTTTTTGACCACAACAATATGAGACTATATATCAGTTATAGGAAAAATATGTAAAAAATAGAAACACTTGGAGGCTAAACAGTGTGCTACTAAATAACCAAGAGATCACTGAAGAAATTAAAGAAGAAATCAAGAAATGCCTAGAAACAAATGACAGTGAAAACATGACGACCTAAAACCTATGGGATGCAGCAAAAGCAGTTCTAAGAGGGAAGTTTATAGCAATACCATCCTACCTCAAGAAACAAGAAATATCTCAAATAAACACCCTAACCTTAAACCTAAATCAATTAGACAAATAAGAACAAAACCCCCACAAAGTTAGCAGAAGGAAAGAAATCATAAAGATCAGATCAGAAATAAATGAAAATGAAATGAAGAAAACAATAACAAAGATCAATAAAAATAAAAGCTGGTTCTTTGAGAAGATAAACAATATTGATAAACCATCAGCCAGACTCATCAAGAAAAAAAGGGAGAAGACTCAAATCAATAGAATTATAAATGAAAGAGGAGAAGTAACAACTGACACTGCAGAAATACAATGGATCATGAGAGATTACTACAAGCAACTATATGCCAATAAAATGGACAACCTCGAAGAAATGGACAAATTCTTAGAAAAGCCCAACATTCCAAGCCTGAACCAGGAAGAAATAGGAAATATAAACAGACCAATCACAAGCACTGAAATGGAAACTGTGATGAAAAATCTTCCAACAAACAAAAGCCCAGGACTAGATGGCTTCACAGGTGAATTCTATCAAAGATTTAGAGAAGTGCTAACACCTATCCTTCTCAAACTCTTCCAAAATATAGCAGAGAGAGCAACAGTCCAAAACTCATTCTACTATACCACTATCACCCTGATACCAAAACCAGAGAGAGATGCCACAAAAAGAGAAAACTACAGGCCAGTATCACTGATGAACATAGATGCAAAAATCCTCAATGAAATACTAGTAAACTGAATCCAAGAGCACATTAAAAGGATCATACACCATGATCAAGTGAGTTTTATCCCAAGAATGCAAGGATTCTTCAATATATGCAAATCAATCAATGTGATACACCATATTAACAAATTGAAGGATAAAAACCATATGATAATCTCCATAGATGCAGAAAAAGCTTTTGACAAAATTCAACACCCATTTATGATAAAAACCCTCCAGAAAGTAGGCATAGATGGAACTTAACTCAAGATAATAAAGGCCATATATGACAAACCCACAGCCAATATCGTTCTCAATGGTGAAAAACTGAAAAATTTCCTCTAAGATCAGGAACAAGATAAGGTTGTCCATTCTCACCATTATTCAACATAGCTTTGTAAGTTTTAGCCACAATAATGAGAGAAGAAAAAGAAATAAAAGGAATCCAAATAGGAAAAGAAGAAGTAAAACTGTCACTTTTTGCAGATGACATGATACTATACATAGAGAATCCTAAAGATGCTACCTGAAAACTACTAGAGCTAATCAATGAATTTGGTAAAGTAGCAGGATACAAAATTAATTCACAGAAATCTCACACATTCCTATACACAAATGATGAAATATCTAAAAGAGAAATTACGGAAACACTCCCTATTTACCATTGCAACAAAAAGAATAAAGTACCTAGGAATAAACCTAATGAAGGAGACAAAAGACATGTATGCAGAAAACTATAAGACACTGGTGAAAAAATTGAAGATGATACAAACAGATGGAGAGATATACCATGTTCTTGGATTGCAAGAATCAATATTGTGAAAATGACTATACTATCCAAAGCAATCTATAGGGATTCAATGCAATCCCTATCAAACTACCAATGGCATTTTTCACAGAACTAGAAAAAAAATTTCACAATTTGTATGAAAACACAAAATACCCAGAATAGCCAAAGCAATCCTGATAAAGAAAAAATGGAGCCGGAGGAATCAGGCTCCCTGAGTTCAGACTATACTACAAAGCTACAGTAATCCACACTGTATGGTACTGGCACAAAAAGAGAAATATAGATCAATGGAACAGGATAGAAACCCCAGATATAAACCCATGCACATATGGTCACCTTATCTTTGATAAAGGAGGCAAAAATATACAATGGAGGAAAGACAGTCTCTTCAATAAGTGGTGCTGGGAAAACTGGACAGCTATATGTAAAAGAGTGAAATTAGAACACTTCCTAACACCACACGCAAAAATAAACTGAAAATGGATTAAAGTCCTAAGTCTAAGGCCAGAGACTATAAAACCCTTAGATGAAAATATAGGCAGAATACTTTATGCCATCAATCACAGCAAGATCCTTTTTGACCCACCTCCTAGAAAAATGGAAGTTAAAACAAAAATACACAAATGTGACCTAATGAAACTTTAAATCTTTTGAACAGCAAAGGAAACCATAAACAAGACTGAAAGACAACCCTCAGAATGGGAGAAAATATTTGCAAATGAACAACTGACAAAGGATTAATCTCCCAAATATATAACCAGCTCATGCAGGTCAGTATCAAAAAAACAAACAACCCTATCCAAAAATAGGCAGAAGACCTGAAAAGACATTTCTCTGAAGAAGATATACAGATTGCCATCAAACACAGGAAGGATGCTCAACATCACTATCATTAGAGAAATGCAAATCAAAACTATAACGAGGTCACTTCACACCGGTCAGAATGGCCATCATCAAAAAAGCTATAGGGCTTCACTGGTGGCTCAGTGATTAAGAACCTGCCTTCCAATGCAAGGGACATGGGTTCGAGCCCTGGTCCGGGAAGATCCCATGTGCCGCAAAGCAACAAAGCTAGTGTGCCACAACTATGGAGCTTGTGCTCTAGAGCCCACAAGCCACAACTACTGAGTCCACATGCCACAAATACTGAAGCCCACACACCTAGAGCCTGTGCTCCACAACAGAAGAAGCCACTGCAATGAGAAGCTCACACACCACAATGAAGAGTAGCCCCCACCTGCTGCAACTAGAGAAAGCCTGTGCGCAGCAACAAGGACCCAATGTAACCAAAACAAACAAACAAACAAACAAACAAAAAACCCCAACAACAACCTACAAATAATAAATCCTGGAGGTTGTGGAGAAAAGGGAACTCTCTTGCACTGTTGGTGGGAATGTAAATTGGTACAGTCTCTATGGAGAACTGTATGGAGGTTACTTAGAATCTAAAAATAGAACTAACATATGACCCAGAAATACCACTCCTCAGCTTATACCCTGAGAAAACCATAATTCAAAAAGAGTCATGTACCACAATGTTCATTGCAGCTCTGTTTACAATAGCCAGGACATGGAAGCAACCTAAGTGTCCATCAACACGTGAATGGATAAAGAAGATTTTGCATGTATACACGATGGAATATTACTCAGCCATTAAAAGAAACGAAATTGAGTTATTTGTAGTGAGGTAGATGGACCTAGAGTCTGTCATACAGAGTGAAGTAAGTCAGAAAGAGAAAAACAAATACCCTATGCTGACACATATATATGGAATGTAACAAAAATTGTTCTGATGAACTTAGGGGCAGGACAGGAATAAAGACATAGATGTAGCGAATGGAAACCTAATCCAGGACATAATCCACTAACTGTATGTGGTGTTTGAGTGTGTGGTCCTCGGGAGGCCTGTGCTTCTGTTCCAATTTTACTTTGTTTCCAGTGTCTCTTTAAGTGTTTCTCTGTGCAGTTTGGCATCAACAACCTCTGAGTCACTCTCCATAATGCTCATGATCAACAAATACTTATGTTAAGGACATCATAGTTGAAACTTAGGAAATTCAAGACAGTTTCTATGAAGAAATCTTTACACATTTCAGGATACATGGTTTTTATTTACTTTTTTAACCATCATGGTTAAGAAGTTTGAAAGGTACTTAAAGGACTAAAAATACCTCTTCCTTATTTCTTTTGTAAGATATTCTTGTCTGATAATCTCCTGGTCTTTATTATTGGGATAGGAGAGTGGCATTATCATTAAGCCTGATTATCTAACATTTCAGTTTTCCTCTCCTTTTCATCACATTGTAAGATTGCATTTTCCTGCCCTTTTTGAGGTTAGAAGTGACCTTGTAATTTGCTCAGGCCAATCAAATGTGAACAGAAGTGATGTGTATCACTTCTGTCAGAACCAGGGCATGAGTCGCTGTATTACCTTTTCTTAGACTCAGTGGTTGTAGTAGAAGCATCAGTCAAGAAGGAGCTTCTATCCACCTGGGTCCCTGAGTAACTAGTCTGAGAAAAGCCACCTTGCTGACATATTCCGTGAGGAAGAAATAGATTTTTGTTTGTTAAGCCACTGAGATTTTGGGATTGTTTGTTATTGCATCATAACCTAGCCTAACATGATTGATACAGGGGGTTTACAAAGATCAGCAGAAAAAAAGAATAGTCTTAAGTTTTATGTAATATCAGTACATGTAGTCTTTTTGTTTTAATCACAATTGTTCATGTTCAGGCAAAGTTGTGTTTACAAAATATATCTCTAGGACTGTTTGTCTAGAGTAGTAGTTCTAATCTGTTAATTGATCAGTGATAACAGGGACACCATCAATTTCCCTAATTGTACAGTGATACATAGAAGTTCCATACAGTAAAGGTATTTTGAAATAAGCTAGCCATTGGTTGGACTTGGAATTCTTTCACTCTGAGAGGGTTCTCTACTATGGTTGGGGTGGCCTCTCTCAGATAGATAGAACCTAGTAGTAAGAGAAAGGGTCATGGTGTTTTTAAATCGGGTTAATGCCTATGGGTTAGTTATGTCAAAGCTCAACCTGGGGCCTAGTGAATTAAAAAACGATTTTTTTGCAAGGCTAAGTTAATAAGAGTGTTAATAAGAAACATTTCATATTCAAAAGTACAAACTGTCATGTTATAATTAAATGAAATTGTCTCTGTTAAACTAAAAAACAGCAAGAAGAAAAAGTCTAATGCATTTAGTGTCAATATTCTGAAGACAAACAGTACCTTATTCTTATTTACTATAAATAGATAAAACCATTAAAAACAAGAAACCCATGATATATGGTAGCATCAGCTATGATGAAGGATCTTTAATTTTGTACATTCTTTTCTTCCTCTGGGAGAAAATATTCTAAACATTTTAAATGATTATTTGCAGAGAATCTGGGGTCCTAAATGTATTTATAGGCAAGGTATTAAACCAATCTAGGAGAATAGAATTACCAGTCATCAAATTATTGCATACAATCTTTTAAAAATTAGTTAATTTTACCCTTTTATTTGGAAATAATTTAAAATGCATAGAAAATTTTAAAAATAAAATGAGTACAAAGCATGCTTTATCCAGATTCATCTTTTGTTAATTTTCTTCCCCTTTATCTAGTGCTGTCTAGCTATCTGTCTACATGATATTTTTTCTCAATAATTTGTTCCATACATCATGGCTCTTTGCACCTAACAACTTAGAGATATTCTCATATATATAACCACAGTACAGTTATCACCTTTAATAAATTTAATATTAATACCATCCTTTCATCTTACCTAATATTAATATTTCAAATTTTTCTGTTGATCCAATAATATTTTACCCTAGAGTATGAAATCTCATATGACTGAGATGTTGCATTGAGTTGTCATATTTCTTTTTTTTTTTTTTTTTTTTTTTTGCGGTATGCGGGCCTCTCACTGCCGTGGCCTCCCCCGTTGCGGAGCACAGGCTCCGGACGCACAGGCTCCGGACGCGCAGGCTCAGCGGCCATGGCTCACGGGCCCAGCCGCTCCGCGGCATATGGGATCCTCCCAGACCGGGGCACGAACCCGTATCCCCTGCATCGGCAGGCGGACTCTCAACCACTTGCGCCACCAGGGAGGCCCTGTCATATTTCTTTAATGTCTTTTAACCTAGAACATTTCCACAGTCTTCATTGTCTTTCATGACATTGACGTTTTTGAAGGATCTTTTCTTCCCTCTTTTTTTTGAAAGGTATGTTCATCATTTTGGGTTTGACTGATATTTCGTTCTAAGCAGATTTAGGTATGCATTCTTGGCTGAGGTGTTTCACAGGCAATGTGTTCTTCTCAGGGCATCACACATGGAGGCACATGTATCTATCTGTCCCTCACTGGTGAAATCAATTTTGCTCACCTTTGTCAAAGTGTTGACTTATTTTCTTCCACTGTATGCTATTCTGCTGTATAAATATGGCATTTTTTCCCCTTGCAATTCATATACAGTTTATGGGAGATACTTTAAGCCATGTATATCTACATTCATCAAAACTATCCCTAGATTTAACATCCTTTCATTATTCTAGCCTGAATCAGTCTTTATTTGGATGCAAAATTCCCTCCACAATTATGACGTGGGTGCAGTAGCTTCTCAAATGCTCTCCGGAGTTCTCACAGAGGTTTCATGGTCCATGTGTTGTTAACTTGGTGTCTCTGTAGGGGAAGGACAGCCTGTAGCTTCCTAGATTGCCATCATTCTGACCCACATCTCTGCTTTTAAAGCACAGATTTTTTTAAAATCTAAAGCTCTGCAAGATTCCCCTCAAGCATTAAAAATTTCATCACCTCTCTACCCTGGATGCAGTAACTGCTTATTTCAGCACACTTCTTAAATCACATTAAGTTGAGCAAGTCCCATTGAAAGTGGTTTGCTACCAAATGTTTCTGTTCTCAGTGGTAGAACTCAAGCTTTCTAAAATAGATTACTAATTTCCAGAGCGTTGTTTCTCATGATGGACTCAAAGCATAGTCTATTCAATAAATAAATAGTTCTCTATCTCCACATGTTATAAGCCTATGAGGTTAAATTGTTGCCCTCACGGATACACGTCTGCTTTGTTCTCAGCAAATGTGCTGAGTTTAGGGCTCTCCAACTAAGCTCTCGATTTCATGACTTTAATGCAATAATCTTGACTTTAGCCACAGCTCTCCAACTCTACCACAGTTATGTTCTAGTCAGTCAGTCAAGAAAAAGAGATGAGAATAATTTGAGACTTTTTGTGGCATTTATTAATCTGTTATTTGCATTTAGGTCTATGGATAATGCACATAATTTCACTGTAGCTCCTTAGCTTGTAAATGATTAATGAGAATCTAATGGATAGAAGTAACTTTTTTTCCCCATCCTTAACTCTGTGATTACCTCTCCATTCCAAGTTAAACAGTTGGACAAATTTTAGATTAACTAAGTACATACATTGATATTGCAGCAAAAATGAAGCTAAACATCCTTGCACTTTGCTGGTTTATTATCATAGTCTACTGGGGGATGGTGGGATCCAGCAATTGAATCTGTTGGCTAGTTGCTAACAGAAGAGATGGCTAAGTATCAATTACTGAAACTATAAGTCATTCCTTTAGGCAGACTTTCTTTAGCACCCAGATGGATAATGCTGAACAACTCTAATTACTTAACTCATTTAATTATTTGGATGGCTATTTTGTTCAAATGGTCTTTGAAAACCCATCAAGATAGAGTGTTGCTTAAAAATTAAGTGTTTTCCCATTTATGATAAAAACCCTGCAGAAAGTAGGCATAGAGGGAACTTTCCTCAACATAATAAAGGCCATATATGACAAACCCACAGCCAACATCATCCTCAATGGTGAAAAAGTGAAACCATTTCCACTAAGATCAGGAACAAGACAAGGCTGCCCACTCTCACCACTCTTATTCAACCTAGTTTTGGAAGTTTTAGCCACAGCAATCAGAGAAGAAAAGGAAATAAAAGGAATCCAAATTGGAAAAGAAGAAGTAAAGCTGTCACTGTTTGCAGATGACATGATCCTATACATAGAGAATCCTAAAGATGCTACCAGAAAACTACTGGAGCTAATCAATGAATTTGGTAAAGTAGCAGGATAAAAAATTAATGCACAGAAATCTCTGGCATTCCTGTACATTAATGATGAAAAATCTGAAAATGAAATCGAGAAAACACTCCCATTTACCATTGCAACAAAAAGAATAAAATATCTAGGAATAAACCTACCTAAGGAGACAAAAGACCTGTATGCAGAAAATTATAAGACACTGATGAAAGAAATTAAAGATGATACAAACAGATGGAGAGATATACCATGCTCCTGGATTGGAAGAATCAATATTGTGAAAATGATTCTACTACCTTAAGCAATCTACAAATTCAATGCAATCCCTATCAAACTACCACTGGCATTTTTCACAGAACTAGAACAAAAAATTTCAAAACTTGTTTGGAAAAACAAAAGACTCCGAATAGCCAAAGCAATCTTGAGAACGAAAAATGGAGCTGGAGGAATCAGGCTCCCTGACTTCAGACTATACTACAAAGCTACAGTAATCAAGACAGTATGGTACTGGCATAAAAACAGAAAGATAGATCAATGGAACAGGATAGAAAGCCCAGAGATAAACCCACGCACATATGGCCAACTTATCTTTGATAAAGGAGGCAGGAATGTACAGTGGAGAAAGGACAGCCTCTTCAATAAGTGGTGCTGGGAAAACTGGACAGGGACATGTAAAAGTATGAGATTAGATCATTCCCTAACACCATACACAAAAATAAGCTCAAAATGGATTAAAGACCTAAATGTAAGGCCAGAAACTATCAAACTCTTAGAAGAAAACATAGGCAGAACACTCTATGACATAAATCACAGCAAGATCCTTTTGGACCCACCTCCTAGAGAAATGGAAATAAAAACAAAGATAAACACATGGGACCTAATGAAACTTCAAAGCTTTTGCACAGCAAAGGAAACCATAAACAAGACCAAAAGACAACCCTCAGAATGGGAGAAAATATTTGCAAATGAAGCAACTGACAAAGGATTAATCTCCAAAATTTATAAACAGCTCATGCAGCTCAATAGCAAAAAACCAAACAACCCAATCCAAAAATGGGCAGAAGACTTAAATAGGCATTTCTCCAAAGAAGATATACAGACTGCCAACAAACACATGAAAGAATGCTCAACATCATTAATCATTAGAGAAATGCAAATCAAAACTACAATGAGATATCATCTCACACCAGTCAGAATGGCCATCATCAAGAAATCTAGAAACAATAAATGCTGGAGAGGGTGTGGAAAAAAGCGAACACTCTTGAACTGCTGGTGGGAATGTGAATTGGTACAGCCACTATGGAGAACAGTATGGAGGTTCCTTAAAAAACTAAAAATAGAACTACCATATGACCCAGCAATCCCACTACTAGGCAGATACCCTGAGAAAACCATAATTCAAAAAGAGACATGTACCAAAATGTTCATGGCAGCTCTATTCACAGTAGCCCGGAGCTGGAAACAACCTAATTGTCCATCATCAGATGAATGGATAAAGAAGATGTGGCACATATATACAATGGAATATTACTCAGCCATAAAAAGAAACGAAACTGAGCTATTTGTAATGAGGTGGATAGACCTAGAGTCTGTCATACAGAATGAAGTAAGTCAGAAAGAGAAAGACAAATACTGTATGCTAACACATATATATGGAATTAAAAAAAAAATGTCATGAACAACCTAGGGGTAAAACGGGAATAAAGACACAGACCTACTTGAGAATGGACTTGAGGATATGGGGAGGGGGAAGGGTAAGCTGTGACAAAGGGAAAGAGAGGCATGGACATATATACACTACCAAACGTAAGGTAGATAGATAGTGGGAAGCAGCCGCAGAGCACAGGGAGATCAGCTCGGTGCTTGGTGACCGCCTGGAGGGGTGGGATGGGGAGGGTGGGAGGGAGGGAGATGCATGAGGGAAGGGATGTGGGAACAGATGTATATGTATGACTGATTCACTTTGTTATAAAGCAGAAACTAATAAAAAAAAACACATGGAAGTCTACTAAAAAAGAAAAAATATTAAGTGTTCTTCCAATTAAGTTCCCCATAAATGCTAGCCCCCAAATGGGGAAGTCATCATCTAAAACAGTGACATAGTAAATTCAGTGTAGAGATGAAAGAAGATGATTGGACAGGGTAGCAGCCTAATCTTTGGGAGAGTGAGTTAGCTGGGGAGGAAAAATAGGAAGTCAATGTAAACTTGTGGGGAGAACTACAGACTGAGTGAACTACAGTGAACCCTGTATTATTTTCTTGGGAATCAGTATAAGTTGGTTTGAGCTGCAGCTCCCACTGAGATTCCTATCACCAAATAGGCTCTTTCCATGACCTGCCCTGTCAACATTAGCCAGTTCTTAACTCAGAGTGAAAAAATGGTTAAGTCTGCCTCCAGAAGTTTTTCTTGTTTGTTATTGGGTCAGAGGTTTGATACTGGTTCAAAACCACAACGATACATTGATTCTTAAACATAATTTTTTATTGAAATGAAAATAAAGTGTATCTGCCATCATTGTCAAAAAAATTGTGTTCTATAAAATCACATGATTGTTTTATGATAAAGAAATTTGGTGATTCCTTTTTTTTGTAGATTATGTTAATTTACTGATAACACTATTTTAAAAATTATTTTATCTTTTTCTTTTTTTTTTTTTAATTTTTGTCCACGCCAGGTAACATGCAGGATCTTAGTTCCCTGACCAGGGATCAGATGCATGCCCGTTATAATGGAAGCATGGAGTCTTTACCACTGGACCACCAGGGAAGTCCCTGGTAATTTCCTTTGAGTACTTACCTCATATGAATTCTGTCAGGTAGGCAAAATGATACTTATTATATTAGTGAGAGTTCTGGCAGTAAACAGCACACACATATAAGGTAACAGATGCTAAGTTAAACTTTTTAATTTTCATGGTAAAACATCAATTTTGTCACTTATAAATCTGGAAAACAAAGCATGTAATGATCCTTTCAATTAATAGCCAGGATACCTGGACTTCTACAGACGTCTCAATTTTCATATTTTGCTATGCTTTGACCATCAGAAACTTGACCGACACAACTGATATCCAAGAGTAATGGTCTAATGAAAATGTCAAATAATTATCTCTCAAGACAACTGACTATTGCCCCAGTAACATGTCAGATCAATAGAAATCTATTTTTCAAAGATAATTTGACATAATTATCTTTACAGAACTATGACCTAATATTATGCCCGTAGCCTTTATTGTGTCAATATAAAAAATGACCATATACATAACGCCTCTTCATTTTCTAGAAAGTTGTCATCAAACACAACATTTATTATGCTATTTAATTTTATTTTTCTAAAAAATGGTTCATGCTCAATACATTTTTATTACAGTTCAGTGCCAGGGCACAGTTCTCTGTCCTTGATGTGATGACTGGTATGCTTTCTTTAATTAGGCAATATTAAGTAGCAGTCAGTTGTATTTTATGTTTCACTTCAACTTCCAAGAAACCCAAAGCTAATTTTACATTCAGTTGTGTGTTGTGAAATGATTTAGACTCACTTTGTTTTGTCTTCCTTGTCCTACCCTTCTCTTCTTTCCTTGGCAAGAGGGCATAAGTTTATCTTTCTATCACTATCTTGGCTACTTTTCAAATACATGTACATTTTACTGTGAGCTCTCTCTTAAGTTGTTTGGAAGTATCTTAAATAATAAATTCAGCCACTGAGTCAGGTAAATTGTGTGGGAAAATTTATGGCTGTTTCAGGAGTCTCAAAGGCTAATTTACAGCAGGTCTGGAAGACAACATTGATTACATGCATGTGTCATTCAGGTTTTAAACCTTGAATAATCATCACTCACTTCACAAGTGTTAACTGAACACCATCTATGTGAAAGGCACACCCAGACCAGTAAGCAAGTCCTGATGAGTTTTTAATTTAGTGTGCCTTACATTGGTCTCTTCTATTCTCAGAGGTATTTTAATAATTTACACCTTACCTGGCATACATTTCCTTTTCAGATAAAGAGGTTTACTCACATTTCCAAGTGCACCTTTCCATCTCCCCCATGCTTTGCTGAAGTGGTTTTCACTCTTAGGACGGCACCTCACCATCCTGTATGAGTCTATCCAAAGCTTACCTATTTTTTTACCTAATCTAATTCCACTGATTTTTTCTTTTTGAGATTTTTTCTTCCAGTTTTATTGAGATATACTAGACATACAGCAGCATATAACTTTAAGGTGTACAGCATGTTGATTTGACGTACATACATCATGAGATGATGACCACAGTAAGTTTAGTGAGCATGCATCATCTCATACAGATACAAAATAAAAGGAAAACATATTTTTTCCTTGTGATGAGAACTCTTAGGAGTTACTCTCTTAACAGCTCTCATGTGTAACCTGCAGCAATGTTATTAATTCCATTGCTTTCTAAGGCCTTTTCAGGCCCCACTAGCCAGAAGTTACACAGGTACTGTCATTTGTTGAGCCATTAAAGAATTCAGTACCATGGGATGTTTTTTACTCTTTTCCCTGAACTGTTATTTAAATTATATACTTTAATTTTCACAGACTTTTGCCTGGTCTCTATCTAAATTATTAGTTCTTTGAAAGGAGGGACCCTACCTTATCATGTTTTGGATCTGTCCATATTGCCTGAGTGGTTTCTCAATAAATACTTTTTAAAAAACTTAATAATCTGCTATACTTCTATAGATAATGTGTATTTTTTCAAAAAAAAAGTCTTATTTGGTCATTTGGAAAAGTTTATGTCTACTACATTGATCATGATAGCTTGAAATATTTTTTACATCTTTATATAATAAAAACTATTGTCTTTTTAAAATAGGAGGTTTAAAATATTTTAGCTTAAGAAGAATCTGTTTAAAACAAATCCATATTTTACAAAAAAGATGATAAAAATACCTATGTGTACATAACCTGCATTTAGCACAAGTCTAATCTAATACTTTTCCTTCCTCTGTAAGAGGGGTTCATATTTAAGGAGTACTTGTTATGTGCCAGGTTCTGTGCTGGCCTCTTTGTGTCACTGACCCCTCATCATGACCTTTATGAGGGTGGCTTGGAATCTTAGACAGTTCTGTCATTGAGACCACAGGGCTTTCTTGACCATTTGCCTTGTGATATTCCTTGGTTAGGATGGTACAGGAAGGTTTGCTTTCCTATTTTTCTTAGGATAAATTATATAGATTTTTTAACAAAAGAAGGAATGAAATAATGAAATATCTTGCAATCTTTATATCTTCCACTATGGTCGTGAGGATTTTAGTTTGCTTCTATTAGAAACTAGACGGAGCCTGTCTCTCAGTTCCTCAAATTAGAAAGTAAAGTTTGTGGTTGGATTCCATCACTGTCAATCACCTCAGATAAAAAGAGGGTGTGGGCAGACCTGCCTCAGGGGAAGAAGCCACAAAGTCCTGTCCGTAGAAATTGATTGTAAGCAAACCTTTTTTTTTTTTTGGTCTGCCTTCCTAAGATGGGGAACATGGCTCAATATGTAAAACATTTCAAGGGAGAAATCTTTAGCAGTAGAGAGCTGAAAATCCACTGTGTTGAGGGCTTTTGTTTGTTACTTAATGTTATCTTGAATAGAAAATAAAAAGGACTTTGTTGAAGAAAAACCTCTCAATCTGTCTCTTAGAGTTTTTAACCTTTCACTCACTACTTTATAAACAGTATTAATTATTAACTTAGGGCTTGACAAGGAGAATGGACTCTCCCTGGACTTCGGCCCAAAATTCCTCTAAAACAGAGACTTAAAAACATACTCTTTTCACACATGAGAGGCCTGATGTTCAGGAAAGGTAAGTTCCTTCCTCAAAGTCCAAGGTTAGGAAATGACAGTTGTGTGTGTATCTTTCTACTAAGATTCTAGTAGAGTCAATTCCTTTAGGTACTCAAAAAGCTTAACGTTCATATAAACCTTAGAATTGTTATATATAACCCATGCACTGTTTCACTTACGATTTATCAGGTTGTATAGAAGAGCACAAACAGAAGACTAAAGAATTAAAACGTGTGTTCCTGAAAATCATAGCCAGTGCTTATTTATTTTTTACCCTTTATAATATCATAAAATTGTAGAGGATCTAGTACAGATGTAACTACATCCTTATTAATTATCATGATGGGATTGAAAGTGGGGAAATAAAGACTTAAGTTTATTTTATTTTTCTATGAAGAAAGCTTGCACATTACCTGCCTGGCTAAATGCACCTGAAAATGAGCATCTGAAAAAGGCAAACAGTAATGATCCCTGAAATTGACCTCTACAGTGCTATGGACCCATTTCTCTACTATTAGGAAAACCACGACTCGGCAGGAAGGCATCCCACGTGTCGGGAATACTTGGAGAATTGAACTTCGCCATTAGCTTGAATTAATTTCAATAAAACCAGGGATAGGTGGACCGTAAAGTAGGGCATCAAGAGACTAAGTAGCTTGAACATCTGCCTGCTTCACTCAAAATGCCAGCAAGTGCGTGGTTTCTTTATCTTAGAGGAATGAGTGGAAGGAAAATTGCACTACGGATGGAAAGAATGTAGGGAAAATGGAAGCATTTTAAGTATTTCCTCAGCTAAAAGTTAAAAACACACATATTATGGAATCTCACTTGGCTATATGTCAACGATACACAATAGCCAGAATTTAGTTAGTGTAAAACTATTTCAAGAAAAAAAGTAATTTACCAATAATGTGGGGAAAAATAAATGGGCAGGAGAGATTTTATGATTCAGGAAAGGTTACATGTGTAGTTGTAAATCATAAATTCTAACAGGAAAGACAAGTATAATGGAAGAGAAGAGCAAATAAATAAGATTTGAGTGTAAGAGAAAAGAAATTGGACAAATTGTCCATCTCACAAAATAATTGTAAACCAGAATTCTTTTAGAATAGAATATTTTAATGACTATTCTGGATTGCAAAATACTCTACCCTAGTTTCACCTGTTATGATTTCTTTTTAAATTAAGGTCAATAGTCCCTGTGAAATATACACCTAGATGCTGTTTGCTGACAATCCTCCTGCATCTTCAGTTTAATTTTAAAGATGGTTTAGGGCCCTTGGGCGTTTAAAAGCCCACATCGATCTAGTTCTAATGTGAACATTGTGGATTCCTGCACTTCTGGAGCTAGGCTCAGATATTTTGAATCAGTTTTGGTGGCTGTGACCCTACAAGCCATTGGATTCAAGGGGTTTGTTGATACTTGACTTAACCACAGGGGAATTCCTCAGTGGAATTCCAACGGAGTTTGGGGTGGGGCCTTAGTGAAAAGAAGTTACCCAAACAGGAATTATCCTTCTCTTGTCTTTAAATGGATTTTTCTTTCTGTCAGCTAGAGCTGAATGTTTTAGGGGACTTGAAAGATAACTTTTTCCCCATTAGACATCTAAGAGCAAGGTATAGATTAAATCAGATCTCACTGCTTAAATTATAACGCTGGGACAGAAAACTTCCCCTGGCCATCCTCTTCTTACCTAGAGAGTAAGTATTCTGCCTTGCTCTCCTCCTTCCCCCTCCTCACCTGCTGGTGACTTCTGTTGGCCAAACTCCACTGCAATCCACTGGAGAAGGTGTTAGAGTACGGGTCAGGGAGTGTGGGTGTGGGGAAGGTGGGCAGATGGAAAACAGCTGGCATACTCGATGTTGCTGTTTTACACATAATGGAATCGAGGCTCAGAGACTTCACTGATGCAGCAGAAACTGAATTGATAGTTTCTAAGAGCCACAGGACTTAAATTCAAGTTTTCTGATTCACGCTTACGATCTTCACAGGCTCCTATTTTCTCACCGTGGAATTACAATTCTTTATGATATTTTTCAAGGCTCGGCATGATCTAGCTTCTGCTTGCCTTTCCAAACTCATCTTATAATACCAACTCCTATTCTAGGAATACTGACTGCCTTTCTCTCCCTCAAACATGTGACATCATTTTCCTGTTTCCAGGTTTAACCGCTGCCCAGAGGGTCTGCCCCTCAGTCTGTCACACGTGGGTGAGTCTCACTGGCTGACAGCTCAGACGTCACTGCTCAGAGAGGCCTTTCCTGACCATCCCCGCTTGAGTGTACTCTCCCAGTGACTGTCCATCTCCTCGCCCTCTTGCTTTCCTTCATGGCATTCACTCATTCTGTGCTTTTGCTCATTGACTGGTGGGCATGCCGCCTCCTACTAGCACGTCACCTCCATGGAGACAAGGCACCTGTCTGTCTTGTTCAGGCAGTCTTCCCAGCACGTGTTCTGAAACTGGTAAACAATCTTAATGAACTGGTGCCAAGCGTTACTGCCAAGGGAGGAGACAAGAACAGAGAATGCTAATGTGAGGCAGATGGCCTTCAGCATCCCTGCGCCACGGCTTCATCGGGCTTGTCAATCCGCTGCAGTTTAGTTTCTCGTCATTCAGAGCTTATAAGCATGAGTTTGGATGCTTCTTGGGGATGGGGCTCATTTACAATAAAGACGATCATAAAAATGAAACCAGGCAGGTATGACAGCGTAAGTCGGGTTCCGTGTGCAGCCAAACTAATGTGCTAAGACTTAGGTTTCTTGGAAAGGGGAAGGAGAACAAGCAGAAGGGGAAAATAAGACATAGAAGTTAGGGGTTTGTAAGTTTAAGGATGTTGGCGTTGGATTTCTTGGTAATTTACACACCAGTTTATAACTACAATAAAAGTGAATTGAACCCCAGGCATTTCTCCTGCATTCTAGGTGACCCTAATTTGCTCAACTGAGTAGAAATTATGACTGCATGTCACAGACAGCTGCTGGTTATGGTGCAATAAAGAACAAGCTCTCTGGGAATAAGGAAAATGCAGCTATTGACAAGACAAAGGAGCACACTGCTGCCTGGTTTCAGGGCCTGCTTGATATCTGTTCTCTGTTTTTGTTTTTAAATTAAATTTTAGTACTGTAGCTAAGATGTTGGAAAACTGCAAAGTCAATGGGTCAATGGAGATAAAGGAAACGGATCTTTTTTTTTTTTGGGGGGGGCATAGGCTTCTTCTTCTTCTTCTTTTTTTTTTTTTTGCTTTATAACAAATTTAATCAGTTATACATATACATATGTTTCCATATCCTCTCACTTTTGCGTCTCCCTCCCACCCTCCCTATCCCACCCCTCCAGGCAGTCACAAAGCACCGAGCTGATCTCCCTGTGCTATGCGGCTGCTTCCCACTAGCTATCTACCTTATGTTTGGTAGTGTATATATGTCCATGCTGCTCTTTCACTTTGTCACAGCTTACCCTTCCCCCTCCCCATATCCTCAAGTCCATGCTCTAGTAGGTCTGTGTCTTTATTCCTGTCTTACCCCTAGGTTCTTCATGACATTTTTTTCTTAAATTCCATATATATGTGTTAGCATACAGTATTTGTCTTTCTCTTTCTGACTTACTTCACTCTGTATGACAGACTCTAGGTATATCCACCTCATTACAAATAGCTCAATTTCATTTCTTTATATGGCTGAGTAATATTCCATTGTATATATGTGCCACATCTTCTTTATCCATTCATCCGATGATGGACACTTAGGTTGTTTCCATCTCCGGGCTATTGTAAATAGGGCTGCTATGAACATTTTGGTACATGTCTCTTTTTGAATTATGGTTTTCTCAGGGTATATGCCTAGTAGTGGGATTGCTGGGTCATATGGTAGTTCTATTTGTAGTTTTTTAAGGAACCTCCATACTGTTCTCCATAGCGGCTGTACCAATTCACATTCCCACCAGCAGTTCAAGAGTGTTCCCTTTTTTCCACACCCTCTCCAGCATTTATTGTTTCTAGATTTTTTGATGATGGCCATTCTGACTCGTGTGAGATGATATCTCATTGTAGTTCTGATTTGCATTTCTCTAATGAGTAAAGATGTTGAGCATCCTTTCATGTGTTTGTTGGCAGTCTGTATATCTTCTTTGGAGAAATGCCTATTTAGGTCTTCTGCCCATTTTTGGATTGGGTTGTTTGTTTTTTTGTTATTGAGCTGCATGAGCTGCTTATAAATTTTGGAGATTAATCCTTTGTCAGTTGCTTCATTTGAAAATATTTTCTCCCATTCTGAGGGTTGTCTTTTGGTCTTGTTTATGGTTTCCTTTGCTGTGCAAAAACTTTGAAGTTACATTAGGTCCTATGTGTTTATTTTGTCTTTATTTCCATTTCTCTAGGAGGTGGGTCCAAAAGGATCTTGCTGTGATTTACGTCATAGAGTGTTCTGCCTATGTTTTCCTCTAAGAGTTTGATAGTGTCTGGGCTTACATTTAGGTCTTTAATCCATTTTGAGCTTATTTTTGTGTATGGTGTTAGGGAGTGATCTAATCTCATACTTTTACATGTCCCTATCCAGTTTTCCCAGCACCACTTATTGAAGAGACTGTCCTTTCTCCACTGTACATTCTTGCCTCCTTTATCAAAGATAAGGTGACCATATGTCCGTGGGTTTAACTCTGGGCTTTCTATCCTGTTCCATTGATCTATCTTTCTGTTTTTATGCCAGTACCATACTGTCTTGATTACTGTAGCTTTGTAGTATAGTCTGAAGTCAGGGAGCCTGATTCTTCCAGCTCCATTTTTTGTTCTCAAGATTGCTTTGGCTATTCGGGGTCTTTTGTGTTTCCATACAAATTGTGAAATTTTTTGTTCTAGTTCTGTGAAAAATGCCAGTGGTAGTTTGATAGGGATTGCATTGAATCTGTAGATTGCTTTGGGTAGTAGAGTCATTTTCACAATGTTGATTCTTCCAATCCAAGAACATGGTACATCTCTCCATCTATTTGTATCGTCTTTAATTTCTTTCATCAGTGTCTTATAATTTTCTGCATACAGGTCTTTTGTCTCCTTAGGTAGGTTTATTCCTAGATATTTGTTGCAATGGTAAATGGGAGTGTTTCCTTGATTTCACTTTCAGATTTTTCATCATTAGTATATAGGAATGCCAGAGATTTCTGTGCATTAATTTTGTATCCTGCAACTTTACCAAATTCACTGATTAACTCTAGTAGTTTTCTGGTAGCATCTTTAGGATTCTCTATGTATAGGATCATGTCATCTGCAAACAGTGACAGCTTTACTTCTTCTTTTCCAATTTGGATTCCTTTTATTTCCTTTTCTTCTCTGATTGCTGTGGCTAAAACTTCCAAAACTAGGTTGAATAAGAGTGGTGAGAGTGGGAAACCTTGTCTTGTTCCTGATCTTAGTGGAAATGGTTTCAGTTTTTCACCATTGAGGACGATGCTGGCTGTGGGTTTGTCATATATGGCCTTTATTATGTTGAGGAAAGTTCCCTCTATGCCTACTTTCCGCAGTGTTTTTATCATAAATGGGTGTTGAATTTTGTCGAAAGCTTTCTCTGCATCTATTGAGATGATCATATGGTTTTTCTCCTTCAATTTGTTAATATGGTGTATCACGTTGATTGATTTGCGTATATTGAAGAATCCTTGCATTCCTGGAATAAACCCCACTTGATCATGGTGTATGATCCTTTTAATGTGCTGTTGGATTCTGTTTGCTAGTATTTTGTTGAGGATTTTTGCATCTATGTTCATCAGTGATATTGGCCTGTAGTTTTCTTTCTTTGTGACATCCTTGTCTGGTTTTGGTATCAAGGTGATGGTGGCCTCATAGAATGAGTTTGGGAGTGTTCCTCACTCTGCTATATTTTGGAAGAGTTTCAGAAGGATAGGTGTTAGCTCTTCTCTAAATCCTTGATAGAATTCGCCTGTGAAGCCATCTGGTCCTGGGCTTTTGTTTGTTGGAAGATTTTTTATCACAGTTTCAATTTCAGTGCTTGTGATTGGTCTGTTCATATTTTCTATTTCTTCCTGATTCAGTCTTGGCAGGTTGTGCATTTCTAGGAATTTGTCCATTTCTTCCAGGTTGTCCATTTTATTGGCATAGAGTTGCTTATGGTAATCTCTCATGATCTTTTGTATTTCTGTAGTGTCAGTTGTTACTTCTCCTTTTTCATTTCTTTTTTTTCCCATTTTTTTTATTAGTTTCTGCTTTATAACAAAGTGAATCAGTCATACATATACATCTGTTCCCACATCCCCTCCCTCATGCATCTCCCTCCCTCCCACCCTCCCCATCCCTCCCCTCCAGGCAGTCACAAAGCACCGAGCTGATCTCCCTGTGCTCTGCGGCTGCTTCCCACTATCTATCTACCCTACGTTTGGTAGTGTATATATGTCCATGCCTCTCTTTCGCTTTGTCACAGCTTACCCTTCCCCCTCCCCATATCCTCAAGTCCATTCTCAAGTAGGTCTGTGTCTTTATTCCCGTTTTACCCCTAGGTTCTTCATTTCATTTTTTTTTCTTATATTCCATATATATGTGTTAGCATACGGTATTTGTCTTTCTCTTTCTGACTTACTTCACTCTGTATGACAGACTCTAGGTCTATCCACCTCATTACAGATAGCTCAGTTTCGTTTCTTTTTATGGCTGAGTAATATTCCATTGTATATATGTGCCACATCTTCTTTATCCATTCATCCGATGATGGACACTTAGGTTGTTTCCATCTCCGGGCTATTGTGAATAGAGCTGCAATGAACATTTTGGTACATGTCTCTTTTTGAATTATGGTTTTCTCAGGGTATATGCCCAGTAGTGGGATTGCTGGATCATATGGTAGTTCTATTTTTAGTTTTTTAAGGAACCTCCATACTGTTCTCCATAGTGGCTGTACCAATTCACATTCCCACCAGCAGTGCAAGAGTGTTCCCTTTTCTCCACACCCTCTCCAGCATTTATTGTTTCTAGATTTCTTGATGATGGCCATTCTGACTGGTGTGAGATGATATCTCATTGTAGTTTTGATTTGCATTTCTCTAATGATTAATGATGTTGAGCATTCTTTCATGTGTGTGTTGGCAGTCTGTATATCTTCTTTGGAGAAATGCCTATTTAAGTCTTCTGCCCATTTTTGGATTGGGTTGTTTGTTTTTTTGCTATTGAGCTGCATGAGCTGTTTATAAATTTTGGAGATTAATCCTTTGTCAGTTGCTTCATTTGCAAATATTTTCTCCCATTCTGAGGGTTGTCTTTTTGTCTTGTTTATGGTTTCCTTTGCTGTGCAAAAGCTTTGAAGTTTCATTAGGTCCCATGTGTTTATCTTTGTTTTTATTTCCATTTCTCTAGGAGGTGGGTCCAAAAGGATCTTGCTGTGATTTATGTCATAGAGTGTTCTACCTATGTTTTCCTCTAAGAGTTTGATAGTTTCTGGCCTTACATTTAAGTCTTTAATCCATTTTGAGCTTATTTTTGTGTATGGTGTTAGGGAATGATCTAATCTCATACTTTTACATGTCCCTGTCCAGTTTTCCCAGCACCACTTATTGAAGAGGCTGTCCTTTCTCCACTGTACATTCCTGCCTCCTTTATCAAAGATAAGTTGGCCATATGTGCGTGGGTTTATCTCTGGGCTTTCTATCCTGATCCACTGATCTATCTTTCTGTTTTTATGCCAGTACCACACTGTCTTAATTACTGTAGCTTTGTAGTATAGTCTGAAGTCAGGGAGCCTGATTCCTCCAGCTCCTTTTTTCGTTCTCAAGATTGCTTTGGCTATTCGGGGTCTTTTGTTTTTCCAAACAAATTTTGAAATTTTTTGTTCTAGTTCTGTGAAAAATGCCAGTGGTAGTTTGATAGGGATTGCATTGAATCTGTAGATTGCTTTGGGTAGTAGAGTCATTTTCACAATATTGATTCTTCCAATCCAGGAGCATGGTATATCTCTCCATCTGTTTGTATCATCTTTAATTTCTTTCATCAGTGTCTTATAATTTTCTGCATACAGGTCTTTTGTCTCCTTAGGTAGGTTTATTCCTAGATATTTTATTCTTTTTGTTGCAATGGTAAATGGGAGTGTTTCCTTGATTTCATTTTCAGATTTTTCATCATTACTGTACAGGAATGCCAGAGATTTCTGTGCATTAATTTTGTAACCTGCTACATTACCAAATTCATTGATTAGCTCTAGTAGTTTTTCGGTAGCATCTTTAGGATTCTCTATGTATAGTATCATGTCATCTGCAAACAATGACAGCTTTACTTCTTCTTTTCCGATTTGGATTCCTTTTATTTCCTTTTCTTCTCTGATTGCTGTGGCTAAAACTTCCAAAACTCGGTTGAATAAGAGTGGTGAGAGTGGGCAGCCTTGTCTTGTTCCTGATCTTAGTGGAAATGGTTTCAGTTTCTCACCATTGAGGACAATGTTGGCTGTGGGTTTGTCATATATGGCCTTTATTATGTTGAGGAAAGATCCCTCTATGCCTACTTTCTGCAGGGTTTTTATCATAAATGGGTGTTGAATTTTGTCGAAAGCTTTCTCTGCATCTATTGAGATGATCATATGGTTTTTCTCCTTCAACTTGTTAATATGGTGTATCACATTGATTGATTTGCGTATATTGAAGAATCCTTGCATTCCTGGGATAAACCCCACTTGATCATGGTGTATGATCCTTTTAATGTGCTGTTGGATTCTGTTTGCTAGTATTTTGTTGAGGATTTTTGCATCTATGTTCATCAGTGATATTGGCCTGTAATTTTCTTTCTTTGTGACATCCTTGTCTGGTTTTGGTATCAAGGTGATGGTGGCCTTGCAGAATGAGTTTGGGAGTGTTCCTCACTCTGCTAGATTTTGGAAGAGTTTGAGAAGTAGAGGTGTTAGCTCTTCTCTAAATGCTTGATAGAATTCACCTGTGAAGCCATCTGGTCCTGGGCTTTTGTTTGTTGGAAGATTTTTTATCATAGTTTCAATTTCAGTGCTTGTGATTGGTCTGTTCATATTTTCTATTTCTTCCTGATTCAGTCTTGGCAGGTTGTGCATTTCTAAGAATTTGTCCATTTCTTCCAGGTTGTCCATTTTATTGGCATAGAGTTGCTTGTAGTAATCTCTCATGATCTTTTGTATTTCTGCAGTGTCAGTTGTTACTTCTCCTTTTTCATTTCTAATTCTATTGATTTGAGTCTTCTCCCTTTTTTTCTTGATGAGTCTGGCTAATGGTTTATCAATTTTGTTCATCTTCTCAAAGAACCAGCTTTTAGTTTTATTGATCTTTGCTATCGTCTCCTTCATTTCTTTTTCATTTATTTCTGATCTGATTTTTATGATTTATTTCCTTCTGCTAACTTTGGGATGTTTTTGTTCTTCTTTCTCTAATTGCTCTAGGTGCAAGGTTAGGTTGTTTATTCGAGATGTTTCCTGTTCCTTAAGGTGGGATTGTATTGCTATAAACTTCCCTCTTAGAACTGCTTTTGCTGCATCCCATAGGTTTTGGGTCGTCATGTCTCCATTGTCATTTGTTTCTAGGTATTTTTTAATTTCCTCTTTGATTTTTTCAGTGATCACTTCGTTATTAAGTAGTGTATTGTTTAGCCTCCATGTGTTTGTATTTTTTACAGCTCTTTTCCTGTAATTGATATCTAGTCTCATAGCATTGTGGTCGGAAAAGATACTTGATACAATTTCACTTTTCTTAAATTTACCAAGGCTTGATTTGTGACCCAAGATATGATCTATCCTGGAGAATGTTCCATGAGCACTTGAGAAAAATGTGTATTCTGTTGTTTTTGGATGGAATGTCCTATAAATATCAGTTAAGTCCATCTTGTTTAATGTATCATTGAAAGCTTGTGTTTCCTTATTTATTTTCATTTTGGATGATCTGTCCATTGGTGAAAGTGGGGTGTTAAAGTCCCCTACTATGATTGTGTTACTCTCGATTTCTCCTTTTATGGCTGTTAGTATTTGCCTTATGTATTGAGGTGCTCCTATGTTTGGTGCATAAATATTTACAATCGTTATATCTTCTTCTTGGATCGATCCCTTTATCATTATGTAGTGTCCTTCTTTGTCTCTTCTAGTAGTCTTTATTTTAAAGTCTATTTTGTCTGATATGAGAATTGCTACTCCAGCTTTCTTTTGGTTTCCATTTGCATGGAATATCTTTTTCCATCCCCTTGCTTTCAGTCTGTATGTGTCTCTAGGTCTGAAGTGTATCCATTCAGCCAATCTGTATCTTTTGGTGGGAGCATTTAGTCTATTTACATTTAAGGTAATTATCGATATGTATGTTCCTGTTCCCATTTTCTTAATTGTTTTGGGTTCGTTATTGTAGGTCTTTTACTTCTGTTGTGTTTCTTGCCTAGAGAAGTTCCTTTAGCATTTGTTGTAAAGCTGGTTTGGTGGTGCTGAACTCTCTCAGCTTTTGCTTGTCTGTAAAGGTTTTAATTTCTCCATCAAATCTGAATGAGATCCTTGCTGGGTAGAGTAATCTTGGTTGCAGGTTTTTTCTCCTTCATCACTTTAATTATGTCCTGCCACTCCCTTCTGGCTTGTAGAGCTTCTGCTGAGAGATCAGCTGTTATCCTGATGGGGATTCACTTGTGTGTTATTTGTTGTTTTTGCCTTGCTGCTTTTAATATGATTTCTTTGTGTTTAATTTTTGACAGTTTGATTAATATGTGTCTTGGCGTATTTCTCCTTAGATTTATTCTGTATGGGACTCTCTGTGCCTCCTGGACTTGATTAACTATTTCCTTTCCCATATTAGGGAAGTTTTCAACTATAATCTCTTCAAATATTTTCTCAGTCCCTTTCTTTTTCTCTTCTTCTTCTGGAACCCCTATAATTCGAACATTGGTGCGTTTAATGTTGTCCCAGAGGTCTCTGAGACTGTCCTGTGTTCTTTTCATTCTTTTTTCTTTATTTTGCTCTGCAGCAGTTATTTCCACTATTTTATCTTCCACCTCACTTATCCTTTCTTCTGCCTCAGTTATTCTGCTATTGATCCCATCTAGAGTATTTTTCATTTCATTTATTGTGTTTTTAATCGATGCTTGATTCATCTTTAGTTCTTCTAGGTCCTTGTTAACTGTTTCTTGCATTTTGTCTATTCTATTTCCAAGATTTTGGATCTGGGAAATAGAATCTTGGATCATCTTTACCATCATTATTCTGAATTCTTTTTCAGGGAGACTGCCTATTACCTCTTCATTTGTTAGATCTGGTGGGTTTTTATCTTGCTCCTTCTCCTGCTGTGTGTTTTTCTGTCTTCTCATTTTGCTTATGTTACTGTGTTTGGGGTCTCCTTTTTGCAGGCTGCAGGTTCGTAGTTCCCGTTGTTTTTGGTGTCTGGCCCCAGTGGCTAAGGTTGGTTTAGTGGGTTGTGTAGGCTTCCTGGTGGAGGGGACTAGTGCCTGTGTTCTGGTGGATGAGGCTGGATCTTGTCTTTCTGGTGGGCAGGTCCACGTCTGGTGGTGTGTTTTGGGGTGTCTGCAGACTTTTTATGATTTTAGGCCACCTCTCTGCTAATGGGTGGCGTTGTGTTCCTGTCTTGCTAGTTGTTTGGCTTAGGGTGTCCAGCACTGTAGCTTGCTGGTCGTTGAGTGAAGCTGGGTGCTGGTGTTGAGATGGAGATCTCTGGAAGATTTTTGCCGTTTGATATTATGTGGAGCTGGGAGGTCTCTTGTGGACCAGTGTCCTGAAGTTCGCTCTCCCACCTCAGAAGCACAGCACTGACTCTGGGCTCCTCAATTTGGGATGATGTGTTGTCTATTCATGTATTCCACAGATGCAGGGTACATCAAGTTGATTGTGGAGCTTTAATCCACTGCTTCTGAGGCTGCTGGGAGAGGTTTCCCTTTCTCTTCTTTGTTCTCACAGCTCCTGGGTCTCAGCTTTGGATTTGGCCCCGCCTCTGCGTGTAGGTCGCCGGAGGGCGTCTGTTCTTCGCTCAGACAGGACAGGGTTAAAGGAGCAGCCTCTTCGGGGACTCTGGCTCACTCAGGCCGGGCGGGAGGGAGGGGCACGGAGTGCGGGGCGAGCCTGCAGCGGCAGAGGTCGGCGTGACGTTGCACCAGCCCGAGGCGCGCTGTGCGTTCTCCCAGTGAAGCCGCCCCTGGATCCCGGGACCCCGGCAGTGGCGGGCTGCACAGGCTCCCGGAAGGGCGGTGTGGGCAGTGACCTGCGCTCGCACACAGGCTTCTTGCCGGCGGCAGCAGTAGCCCCAGCGTCCCACGCCCGTCACTGGGCTCTGCGCTTTCAGTCGCGACTCGCGCCCGTCTGTGGGGCCCCTTTAAGCAGCGCTCTGAATCCCCTCTCCTCGCGCACCAGGAAACCAAGAGGGAAGAAAAAGTCTCTTGCCTCTTCCGCAGTTCCAGAGTTTTCCCGGACTCCCTCCCGGCTAGCTGTGGCGCATTAGCCCCCTTCAGGCTGAGTTCTCGCCGTCAGCCCCAGTCCTCTCCCTGCGCTCTGACCGAAGCCTGAGCCTCAGCTTCCAGCGCTGCGCGCCCCGGCGGGCAAGCAGACAAGCCTCTCAGGCTGGTGAGTGCCGCTCGGCACCGATCCTCTGTGTGGGGATCTCTCCGCTTTGCCCTACCCAGGTATGTGGGGGGTTTCTTGCCTTTTGGGAGGTCTGGGGTCTTCTGCCAGCATTCAGTAGGTGTTCTGTAGGAGTTGTTCCACGTGTAGCTGTATTTCTGGTGTATCCGTGGGGAGGAAGGTGATCTCCGCATCTTACTCTTCCGCCATCTTACCCGGAAGTCGGAAACGGATCTTTTGAGACTTAAAGTTTAATTCTATCATTTCTGCTTAAGCTTTCTTCATTATTTTGACTTCACAACAAATATAGTTTATAGTTCTTAAAATCAACTTTACTATAAAAATTACTCTATAAAAATAACTTTCAATTGAGAATCTAAAACTCTATAGTCCCCTCCCCCACATAATATCAATACTTATTTCCCAATCAAAACAACTGTTTTTATGATATAATTTCCTATAACTTTTTAATAAAGGAATTAAGCTCTTATTTTATAGCATAGCAGAATATATCTTTGGTCAGTTTTTGTTGAGAATACTATGAGAGTGACACAACTTTTCTGGCACCTTTTATCAAACTTTCTAGACTTTCTTCTTATAAAATAATTTCATTATTGTATCTCTGCTATCTCTCTGTATAATCTATTTATATACATATTAATATATATTTGTATATATACACACACCCAAACAAACTTTAGGTTAATCCCGTGGGCTTTCATCATTTGAGATTTTAAGATGCAGAAATCTGGCTTGCCCTATTGTTACAATCACTAGACCTTTTTTTTTTTTGCCTATTGTAATGTTTATTAGCTGAAAACTTTCCTTTCTTTAAATTATGGCACTTGAAATAACACTATCACTAGATTTTTAATTAGTTTTCTATTTTATACATATTAGTGTATACATGTCAATCTCAATCTCCCAATTCATCCCAGCCCCCACCCCCCCTACTTTCCCCCCCCTTAGTGTCCATATGCTTGTTCTCTATATCTGCATCTCTATTTCTGCCTTGCAAACTAGTTCATCTGTACTATTTTTCTAGATTCCACATATATGGAATATTTGATTTTCTCTTTCTGACTTAACTTTACTCTGTATGACAGTCTCTAGGTCCATCCATGTCTCTACAAATAACCCAATTTCGTTTCTTTTTATGGCTGAGTAATATTCCATTGTATATATGTATCACATCTTCTTTATCCGTTTGTCTTTTGATGGACACTTAGGTTGCTTCCATGACCTGGCGATTGTAAATAGTCACTAGCCCTTATGTTAACTTGTCCTATTATTTCCTTCAGTTTCTAATAGCTATTCCTTTGGGAGTAATACAAGTGCACCATCTTGGTAAAGTATTTTGCTGTTCACTAAAGTCAAGAACTGCTTCTTGAAAATGATCACAGTTTGTTTTTATCATTTGAGAACTGATAAGTAAAATGTATAGCAGACACATTCACTCAGCACTGTATGAAAAGTGTTAGAGATTCTACACCAATGGACACGAACAGGCATGGGCACCACCTTTCCCTGAAAGAGGGTCAGGGAAGTTGTCCCTAAAAAAGGAAGGTCTGAGTCGAAATTTGAAGGATGAAGGTGCGTTAGCTGGATGCTGAGGAGAAGATGAGAACATTTCAGGCAGAGGGAAGAGTGTGTGTAAACTTCTTATTCCAGGAAAGAGTGTAGATTACTCCAGGAGCCAAGAAGGGCCATTTTTGAAGAGCAGGATCTGCTTCTAATGTCATCATGAAAGAGACAGATTCCCATAGCCAGACATTATCTCATACTCACAACTTCTGACACAATTAAACGTTTCTTTCGCTAAATCACTAGTATTCTAACCCTCAAATGTCTTCCATTTATCAACACCTTTGACTTTTGGAGGAAAGTTAAACACACATAGAATCTCAGAGAATATAGGATTAAAAACGTTTGCATGAATATATTTGATAAAATGATCAGAGGAAGATTAAATTACAACATGTATGATGTGATATTACAATAAAGCCCCCAGATTATGCCAAGGTGTACATAACACCATTGGTGATGGGCTCCTGAACTTCTTCTACCCCAGCCCCTGCTGCTAAACATGGGTGCAGAGGCTAAAGCTTTCTCCCCTGGGTGGGGTGTGAGGTGAGATAGAGAAATAGTAGATGATCCAGTCTCTGGATTCCAGGAGCCGGCAGAGGGTTCCCCATGCCCTCGTGTTTTTCTGGCTCAATTTTCCAGATTCTTTAACTGCAAGTTTCCTGAACTCCATGCCACACTGTCCTGGAGTCCCAGCCAGCCCCGAGATGGGGGGGTGGGAGTGGGGATGGGAAGGTAGGGGGATAGGTGCAAACTGAAGCAGGACTGTGTGGATCCGTGGCTGGAGCCTTAATGCCAGGTTGGCCAGCTTCAGCCAGGCTATCCCATTAACCTCACAACAACACAACTGCATCTGCTACACAACTGAATTTTTAGGGCTATGAGCATGGCGTTAGGGAGGTCTTCTTTCACACCCATTTTGCTGTGATATTTAGAACTACACCAGATAGGACAAAGTGAAGCCTAAGTGTTGATTTATGTAAGATGCATAACTTGAGGCATTGAGCAGCATGTGCTTTCCTGATTTTCCCCAAAGCCTCCTTTTCCAGGGCCCTACTTCGTCCTTGTGTCTGTGGGCGTTTTCGCTCTTGTCCTAGGGGTTCTCAGAGCTTTAGCAGAGGATGCAGGTGTGATGGGGGAGATTTAAAGGTAGCTGCATTCCACTAAGCCGCCCACCAACCTTGCCTATAAAGAGAGGCTGTCAGGGAAGTTACAGGAGGAGGTAAATCGTGCAGTGCCGCTGAGGCTTCTTGCTTGGGGATGATGCGCAGTACAGAGCCACATTCCTTCTGCGGTCCATGAAGATGAGTTTGTGCTATTGGCTGCAAGGAGGACAGTGGAGGAATGACTTTGGTCCAGCTCTACTTGGGAAGGAGACAACAGGACTGCCATGCTCCATCCACGCCCTCCCACCCTGCAGTGTGTGTGATGTGGAGGGAATCCAGAAGGTCTGAGGCAAGCTGGGGACTAAATGGGAGAGCGGGCAGACCTAGAAGCACCCTTACACCAGCCACAGTCCATGTGGGGAGCACTCGGGAGACCGCGGGCTCCCTCAAGGCCGTTACATGATTTGCCCAGTGGTAAGGGTATCATCAGTCATAAGGTACGGGGAGGTATGTAAGCTGATGAAACCTAGAAAACTGAGGGCTCCTTATTGCTCCACTGGACATGGGGTCATTTCATCCCTCAAATTCCTCTTGTTTTGCACTGGAGCTGATGTATCTGCCTTGTGATATTCCCAAAGGTCTTAGTCAAGTGGAAGGTACAGAGAGAGAAGCTTAAAGATGGAGCCTCATTCTTGAATTATGAATCTAAATTCACTTGATTAGATTGCATTTAGCACAAGATATCTAGAACATCTAGACTAAACAGACAGGGGAATTTGAATTCGTAAATTAAAGCAATTCTAAACATAAAGCTGTATTTTTGTAGTACTAAATTTTAGTACTATCCTATTTGTGAAATATAATGTCAAATATAGAGGGGGAAAGAAGAGAGTGGACTCTTTCATTATTACACAGATTTCATTTCACTTTCCCAAAAGGAAACTGACTCAGTTAAATCTGTGGACAGCATGAGCTGAGCCTCACCTTGTTCACAGTAGACTCCAGTGGTTCCTAGTGGACAGTGACAGGTGTATCCATGAGGCAATGAAACACAAGTTGCTCCTTTGCTGCAGTGGTGTGGAGGGTCATGCTCAGGGTCGCAGGTGGAAACTGTCTCCGTGCAGAAGGCTCCTTTCCATCCACTAGGACAGTTACAGCTGTAGGATAAGAAAGAAGGCAGCATGATTTGAGCACCTGATGGGTATACACTCGTGTATCCTCCTGACGTTAACATGGCAGTTTTGCCTGAGGTTCCAAGACAGAAAAGATGTTGTATACGAAAGCCAATTGTGATTTAAACTACCAAGATTCACATTGTCAAAGGAAAGAGCTAATAACTTGTTATGGGATTACTGGACTCCATATTAAGGATTTTAAAAGGTTCAGGAAATTGAAAGGTTCCATGGAAATTGAAAGAAAATTTTATGAGAATCATTTCTTTGGACAAAACAGTGTTATAAGTCCTTCTCCCCAACCCCACCCCACCACAGAGGGGGAAGGCTATGGATGGAGTGACCTCCTAACCTAAGCCTAGAAAAAAGAAGTTCAGCTTCTATATGTTCCCTGATACTGGGGGATGCACAAGCCCAGCTCCAGGAGCTGCAGAAGGAGCCTCAAACCCTTCCAGTGGTGAGGCCAATGGTAGTGGACCAGGCGGGGGGCTGTGGCACTCTGAGTTAGGATCATCTTGGGGTCATATAAAAGGGACCTTGCCCAGAGGGTATCCTGGTATCTGAAGGAACCGTGTCAGTAAGAGGCAGTCAGTTTATGGCTGGAGCAGAATCTGAGTGGTAAAGGGCAGTAACCCTTCTGAAGAGAGACTTTGTCTTGGTTTAGAGAGTGGTATTGGGAGGAGCCTGGTAGGGGAATATCTGATGGACTCAGCAAAGGTAGAGTTGACAGATGAAATGCAGGACACCTACTTAAATGTAAATGTCAGATAAACAATAAATAATTTTTAGTATAAATATGTTCCATTCAATATTTGAATTTCAGCTAAGCAATATTTGAGATATACTTAAACAGAAAAATGACTTGTTTTTTATCTGGAATTCAGATTTATCTGGGTGTCCTGTACTTTTCTCCCTAAATCTGGCAACGTTACAGTTAGGGCACATGAGGGAAAGGGTTAGCTTGAAATCCCTGTCTGGCACAGAGAACACTAAACCATCAGGTAAACAGTGTGAGTCAAGGGGGCCATCCGAGGACGGTGTGGGTGCAGAGTCAGAAACCACTGGCCCAGGAAAGACAGCAGCAGGAGATCACACCTCCTTCTGAGACCTTTCATTCATGTGATGAGTCCTAGCTGGGTTTAGGGTAATAGCCTTGAAGAGTAAAGTGTTATTAGTATTTTGAAGTGGACCATTTGAATTAATGATTGAGAGTGTATTTTTAAATTAAAGAGTTTATTAGTCAAGAGAAACAGAAAGTTCAATGGACCTCCCCATGTTTTAATACAGGACCAAGAAAAGGTTGACTCTATGAAATATGGCATGGACATTTTGATAAGGATTGCATTAAATTTGTAAGTTGCTTTGGGTGGTATGGCCATTTTAACAATATTAATTCTTCTAATCCAAGAGCATGGATATCTTTCCATTTCTTTGTATCATCTTCAATTTATTTTTTCAGTGTTTTACTGGACATGGGGCTGTTTCACCCCTCAAATTTCTCTTCCTTTGCACTGGAACTGATGTATCTGCCTTGTGATATTCCCAAAGGTCTTACTTAGTCAAGTGGAAGGTACAGAGGCAGAAGCTTAAAGACGGAGCCTCATTCTTGAATTTCAGAGTTTTCAGAGTATGGGTCTTTCACCTCCTTCGTTAAGTTTATTCCTGGTATTTTATTCATTTTGATGCATTTTAAATGGGATTGTATTTTTACTTTCTCTTTCTGATAGCTCATTTTTAGTGTATCAAAATACTCATGACATTTTTCACAGAACTAAAGCAAATATTCCTAAAATTCTTATGGGAAAACAAAAGACTCCAAGTTGCCAAAGCAATCTTGAGAAAAAAGAACAAAACTGGAGGTATCATCTCCCAGACTTCAGACTATACTACAAAGCTACAGTAATCAAAACAGTGTGGTGCTGGCACAACAACAGACACATAGCTCAATGGAAGAGAATAGAGAGCCCAGAAATAAACCCATGCACCTGTGGTCAATTAATCTATGACAAATGAGGCGAGAATATATAATGGAGAAAAGACAGTCTCTCCAACAAGTGATGCTGGGAAAACTGGACAGGTACATGTAAAAGAATGAAATTAGAACATTTCCTCAGACCACGTAAAAAAATAAACTTAGGGCTTCCCTGGTGGCGCAGTGGTTGAGAGTCTGCCTGCCGATGCAGGGGACACGGGTTCGTGCCCCTATCCAGGAAGATCCCACATGCCGCAGAGTGGCTAGGCCTGTGAGCCATGGCCGCTGAGCCTGAGCATCCAGGACCTGTACTCTGCAGTGGGAGAGGCCACAACAGTGAGAGTCCCACATACCACAAAAAAACCAAAAGCAAAAACAAAACAACAACAACAAAAAAACTTAAAATGGATCAAAGACCTAAATGTAAGACCTGAAGCCATAAAACTCATAGAAGAGAATGTAAGTGTAACACTATTTGACATAAATCATAGCAATATATTTTTTGGCTATATCTCCTAAGGTGAAATAAATAAGAGCAAAAATAAACAAATGGGACCTAATTAAGCATAAAAGCTTTTGCATAGCAAAGGAAACAATAGACAAAAATGAAAAGACAACCTATGGAATGGGACAAAATATTTGCAAATGTTATTACCAATAAGGGGTTAATATTCAAAATATATAAATAGCTCATACAACTCAATATAAAAAAAAACCCCAACCCAATCAAAAAATGGCAGAAGACCTAAATAGACATTTTTCCAAAGAAGACATACAAATGGCTAACAGGCATATGAAAATATGCTCAACATCATTAATTATTAGAGAAATGCAAATCAAAACCACAATGAGTTGTTACATCACACCTGTCAGAATAGCTATTAGCAAAAAGACAACAAATAACAAGTGTTGGCGAGGATGTGGAGAAAAGGGAGCCCTTGTGCACTGTTGGTGAGAATGTAAACAGTGCAGCCCCAATTGAAAACAGTATGGAGGTTCCTCAAAAAACTAAAAATAGAACTATTATATGATCCAGCAATTCCACTGATGAATATATATATCTGGAAAAAACAAAAAGACTAATTTGAAAAGATACATGCACCCCAATGTTTATAGCAGCACCATTTACAACAGCCAAGGTATGGAAGCAACCCAAGTGCCCATCAACAGATGAACCATAGATTTTTCCTTTTACATTTAAGTCTTAATACTTCTGAAATTAGTTTTTGTGTTTGATATGGGGTAAAGATTCAATTACAGTTTTCCACATGGATAACCAATAGTCCTAACACTTTATTGACTTGTTCATCCTTTTTCACTGATGAGCCCTGTCCATTTATGCAAGGTCCTGTGCCTCTCCATCCTGTTCCATTAGTCTGTTGGTCTAATCTTGTGTCTTAATTTCTCCCACTTTATAATAGGTCTTGATATCTAGGATGGCAAGTTCTGTTACCCTTGTTCAGGGTTGTTTTGGCTATTCTTAGCACTTTGCTCTTTCACATATTTTCCCATCAACTAGTCCCAAGTTCAAGATAGGCAAATATTCTTGCTTTCTTCTTGTTGTCAAATGGGGTTTATTTTTCTTTTCTTTTCTTTTTACATTGAGGGTGTACCTCTTAGGGGCCCCAGGCCTGTGAGCAGTCTCCTTAAAATTCCCCACTTGTGGCAGTCCTTTGCTTTTAGGGCTGGTCCACTGTAACCTGTGCAGCCCTCAAAGGTAAATTCACACAGCCCCAAGGTTTTGACAGGAACTCGTAGCAAAAGTTAACTTTGAGGGCCTCCCTTGTGGCGCAAGTGGTTAAGAGTCCGCCTGCCGATGCAGGGGATACGGGTTTGTGCCCCGGTCTGGGAGGATCCCATATGCCGCGGAGCGGCTGGGCCCGTGAGCCATGGACGCTGGGCCTGCACATCCGGAGCCTGTGCTCCGCAACGGGAGAGGCCACAACAGTGAGAGGCCCACATACCGCAAAAAGAAAAAAAAAAAAAAAAAAGTTAACTTTGACACCTATTTTCTAGACTCCTGCTTTCATTTCATATTGTTTTTACTTCAGGTAACAGTGTTCTGAAAATATACATTTTATATTTTATTCAGATTTGAATATTTTCATTTGGAAATATCATTCAGTATATATAATCTCCCATACTTTCACAAACAGAACTCCTTATCAATAAACTTTTTAAAAAAGAAATAAAACAATATTTAGAAACATCTTTCTATATTTATTAACTTCTACAACCTCATATTTAATGGTTTAATATTATTTCATTGAATTGATGAAATATACTTTATTCTCACAGTCACTTGTGAGATATTAGTTTTAGATATTAGTTTAGATATTATGTTTTTAAGTTTTCACTTTCTACAAAAAACACTGTGATAAAACTCTTGTAACTAAATCTTTCTGCATATCTATGATAATTTTCTCAAGATAAATTCAAATATTATCATGACTTCTAGGCTTTGGATACATATTCCAACCTGCCCTCCATAATAATTTTATCAATTTACATTTCCATCATCAGCTTATGAGATGCCCCTGAAATAACAGGTTTGTATGTAATTGAAAATATGGAACACTTTTACAGGCTTATTGTTTTTTTACTGACCCAATAATCATTATTTTATTAAAATAAAAATGTTTTAGTGTCTGCCTAATTTTTATTTATTTTTAAATAAATTTCACAAATTTTCACATATTTATCAAGAACATATTCATTTTGGGCAAAAGACCTTAATAGACATTTCTCCAAAGAAGACATACAGATGGCCAATAGGCACATGAAAAGATGCTCAACATCACTAATTATCAGAGAAATGCAAATCAAAACTACAATGTGGTATCACCTCACACCAGTCAGAATGGCCATCATTAAAAAGTCCACAAACAATAAATGCTGGAGAGGGTGTGGAGAAAAGGGAGCCCTCCTATACTGTTGGTGGGAATGTAAATTGATACAACTATAGAAAAGTGTATGGAGGTTCCTCAAAAAACAAAAAAATAGAGCTATCATGTGATCCATCAATCCCACTCCTGGGCATATACTCAGATGAAACTATAATTTGAAAAGATACATGCACCCCTGTGTTCATAGCAGTGCTATTTACAATAGCCAAGACAGGGAAACAACCTAAATGTCCACCAACAGATGAATGGATAAAGAAGAAGTGGTATATATACACAATGGAATATCGCTCAGCCATAAAAAAGAGTGAAATAATGCCATTTGCAGCAACACGGATAGACCTAGAGATTATCTTACTAACTGAAGTATGTCAGAAAGAGAAAGATAAATACCATATGATATTTATATGTGGAATCTAAAATATGTCATAAATGAACTTATCTACAAAACAGAAACAGACTCACAGGCATAGAGAACAGACTTGTAGTTGTCAAGGGGTAGGGGGTGTGGGGAAAGGATGGATTGGGAGTTTGGGATTCAAAGATGCAAACTATTATACATAGAATGGATAAACAACAAGGTCCTACTGTATAGCACAGGGAACTATATTCAGTATCATGTAATAAACCATAATGGAAAAGAATATGAAAAAGAATATATACATATATGTATATAACTGAATCACTTTGCTGTACACCAGAAACTAAAACAATATTGTAAATCAAGTATACATCAATAAAATAAATTAAAGAAAAAAGAACATATTCATTACAAATTCCTATATTTTCCTTTATTATTTGGCAGTCTAATCAAATTTGTTTCACCAAAATTTATTTCTCTCTATATATATATACACATACATACATATCTATTTAGTATCTACTATGCGCATAGCACTCTGCCAGGTCATACGGATGGCAGCTGTGCCAGGTGAGGGCAATGCTCAGGGAAAGCACTGCTGGGCCACCTACACTGAGGGACCAAGTGAACGGCACAGAGAGGTGCTCCTGGGACCCTGAGACCAGCATGGGGAAGAGCTCGTGGGAAGAGAACATAATTAACAACACAGCACCAACACACTGTTTGACTTTGGTTTTAGGAGGAATTTAAAACAAAAATTCTCAACAGTTTGGAACTTAGAGGTAGAGGCATAAGGCACATACATAAAAAGGTAAAAAATAAACAGAAGTCTCTGAGGGATGTTGCCATTTCATTAAATAATGTGTTTAGATGGGTCATGATGAAATAAAATTTATATGCGTATTGCATTTGAGTTAATAGTTGTGCAAAATATTTTGAAAAAGTTGCATGAGGTTCTCCAAAATGGAGAAAACCAAAATACAGAATTAACCTGTTATAGAATTACATAATGATTTTGATTATTGTTTGAAGATCACAAATAGCATAAAATATGTAAAGGTCTTTTATATGAAAGTAGATTGTTGTCTTACCAATTTCATAAAAGAAACCTCTCTAATGTCATTACCTTAGAACTTGATGATTGTACCATCTAGTGGTTCATTTTTATTTACTTGAAAAAAGAAAATTAAGAAAAAAATTAGTCTCTGCCTTAGAGACAGACATGGCAATGGTAAAATATTTATTTTACTATTAAGTAGATCTTAAATCACATTAGATATAATATAATACTGATGCTATAAACTTACTTGAAAATAATCTTTTCTAAACCTTGAAATTAATTCATTAACATCTCTTCCTTTAATCACAGGTTTACTACTCTTCCCTGAGGAAGACTGGTTTTGGAGAGGTATGTGTGTGAGGCGTCCACATAGTGGGAAAAGCAGAAAAAAACAAAGAGAGGTTGATATTCATTCATTAAAGAATATTTCCTATTATCATTTTTTACATGCTATGTGTCTGACACTGTGCTGAGCAACGAGCCTTCCACAACACATAAGCCCCCATTCTTGACCTCATGAGCTTGCTGTTTGAGAGGGGATCACATTGGTAAGCAGACAATTTTAATACAATGTGACAAGTGATAAAATGAATACTCTTGGAGCCACTGGAAGGACACCTAAGCAACCTTAATGAGTTCAGGGAAGGCTGCTGAAGTGAGATTTGCCAACAAGAATGAGAACATTGAGGGGAAGGGGCAGGAGAAGCGTAGGCTGGAGAAGGAAACTGTGGATAGCGGGCTGAGGGGGTTAAACCTGTAAGTGACACAGAGGTGTGCAGGGAGTGACCTGAATGATGAGCTATATTGAAGAATATTGACCTGGTATGTATAGGATGACCCCATAAATGCTCTAGTGATGTAAGTTTACTCTTGGTGGATCTTACTGAGCTTTGACACTGTAGTTTGCTTTGTGGGCTGTCAGACTCTGGAACAATAACTCAGTTCTTCCAACTGTTGAAAGCCGCTGCAGACAATCCACAAATGAATGGATGTGGCCGTATCCCGATTTTATTCACAAAAACGGGTGCTGGACAAGATTTGACCTGTAGGCCACGGCGTGCTGACCCTAGTCTAGATCAGTAATTCCATGGGAGTAGAGGTCAGGGCTCTTTGCTCTCTGTTGCAGGCCCAGGACCTAAAGTAGTTCCTGGCATATTGGAATTTTTCATTGAACATCCTGGGAATAAATAAGTGAATGACTGAGTCATGACTGGTTTAGGGAGATAGCTGGATGCAGAGTCGCCTGGACAGGGAAATGGCTCTGAGGATGGAAAGGTTGATGGGGGTGTGAGAAGCACTTGGTAGGTGTGTTGGTACCTAGACGAAAGATTCTAGCAACAGAAAACGTTTCCGGACCTCACCTGTGCCAGGCACCCTGCTAAGCACGTCAAGTATGTTGGCTCATTCAGTCCTCCCGACAGCCCTCCTAGAGGACTCCTGTCCTCATCCTCATATTACGGGGCAGAGACTTGAGGATCAGATCAGATCACCAGCCAATTACATGGCTGGTGATGGGAGAGGGAGTCCACCACAATGGCCACTCTTTGTCTCTTAATCTCATGGAAGTCTTTAGGGTTTCAGGATTAAATGACTGAAAGAATATGGTGCCATTATTGGGAATAGGGACATTTGGAGAAGAATATAGTTTAATAGGAGAATATAAAAATCTGCTTTTAGTTATACTGAGTTGAAGGTGAGAGCAGGTGATAACAGGCCCTTTTTCTCCCTTTAAGTACCTAATGAACTGGCTCTTGAACTTGTTGAATATTGAGAATGTAAGACAGATTTGTGAGTTAAGCAGAACAGCAGTCAAAGGGCTAAAGCATCCACTAGATAGTAGCTAAGAATATAAAAAAAAAAAACCCTGAGGAATCATTGATATTATACATAGAACTGTTTTCTTACCTCAGGTCCAATCCCCAAATGTTATCTATCCTCAATTCTTAACACATAAAGAACAATTTGCAGGTTCTTCTACCTCTAAACATGGAGAGGTGATAACGCAGAAGAAAATGTTAGTCATATTCAACATGAAGAATTTAACTTTCTTGTAATTAGACCATTCTAAGACTTCTGAAGTTTAGGATTAACATTGACGTATAAAAATTAATTGGAAATGAGATGATAGAAGGTTTAATATTCTTTGTTTTAGTATCATTTAAACATCATTTACTTGGTTACTAATTTTTCACCACAGAATGAGTGCCGTGCCCCACTCTATTTTATACCAGGGTGAATACAAAACAGAAAACATAGTATTGTCCCTAAGGACTTTATGATAATTTATTTATAACAATGCATTTATATAATATATATGTGATACATGTAAAATATACTGTTCAAAGGTTATTTGGGCCTCACCTTAGTGCCAGGCACCATTTTAAGTACTTTATATGTAGTAACTCATTTCATTCTCATATTTATTCAGTGAGATAAATGTAATTATTAGTCCTCAGTGTGCGGTTGAGAAAGAGACTTAGAAAAGTATAACCCCTGGTTACTCTATTTTTTCAGTTTACCCATCATACAGATTCTGGTTGCTTTGGATGAGAGAAAGTATTTTATACATATTGAGCCTAATGAGGGCAAAGTTTTAGAATTCTCATTATAAGACGAGAAAAGAAAGAAAAAGTTCTTGGAGAGAATTCACCTTGAGCTAGGTCTGTAAGAAATTTATGGCTACAGATTTGTGAGTTGTCTATGCATAAGGAAAATCACAGATACAGCACTTAAAGTGAAATCTATGTGGTGTGTTAATTAAAGCCATATGAATAATGGAATAAATGCATGTTGCTTAGCAATGCAGGAGCCTATGGCCTGTAGGATTCCACTTCTGCACATATAACATATTTCTCCATGATTTAAAGGAAAAGGGAAACATAGCTGAATCTCCTCCTCCTTTGACCATTTGTTGTGTTGGATGGCTTCATTAATGTCACTTTGCTTTCCTATATAACTTATTTCCATCTGAACAATAAGTTGGGAGAATAAGGTAAGTGTGATATGATGGATATCATTTTATCTGCTAAAATTTATTGCATATCAAAATGACATGCTCAAAATTTGAGCCTTTGAAAACTATACAGACAAGTGCTAAAACAAATGGGCCTCCCTGTACACTGGAGTGTGGTCATGTCAAGACTCAATGTACTTACAGGGAAGGGTGGCGACCATCACTCTACCTGCTGACGTTACCCTATGGCCTTCCGTTCCTTGCTGGGGAGATCACTCACCAAACTCTTTGATGATACCTCACGGAGTAAGAAATTTGAGATTCAATGACTCTTTACACAATAATAAAAGTACTGGCAGCCATCTGTGGGCCTCAATCCTAATGGTTCTGTTCTCCAGGTGTAAGTGCCCAAACGTATTATGTTAACAGTTGGACTCAACTCCTCTTAAAGAGAGAGTTGTCTTTGGGAAACTCTCAGGGTGAGCTGCCTGGAGTAGATGGCGGACTCTAGTTGCATTGATGTGAGCCTAATGCTGTACTATAAAAAGAAAATAGCTAAATTGCTCTGGCCAAGGCCAGGAGGGAAATTTGGTTTATTCTAACCTAGAGAGTCATTTGGAGCAAAATGAAGCAATGACAAGAAGACAAAAAGATGGGGTGGAATGGCCATGTATTCACTGCTATGGTGGGAAGACCAAAACACAGGATGAGAGTTGTTTAGGTGGATATAAACCTTTCCCTTCTATATCTGCATGCATCCTGTCCCCCTGCACCAACATAAACAGTCTGATCCATCTCAAAGTGTGAGTGGCCTTGTTAACTTAGTAGAAGTCAAAGAGGTTGATTGTCTCTTTTAGGCATACATGGTCCGGACCAGAGGCTGTGTGGGTGGAAGCAGGACCATGGAACCAGAGATGGCTTTGAGAACATTCACCTTCCTCCTGGAATCTGCATTAACCTTGGAAAGGTCTTTGGACTTTCATAGTTTATGCAGATCTCAAGGATCTTATAGAAAATGAATGACATCTGAGTTACACAAAAACCAAGAGAGAAAAGTTATTCCCCTTAAACCAGAGTAATAGGGACACTTAACAAAATCTACACTGAATCCTTACTTTTGACTCTTATTTTCCAGCTACTTCAATAATAGAGGAACAGAAAGTAGGAATTTAATTTATAATTTACATCCTTCAAATACGTTTTCCATAGGTGGCACCAAATAATGGATTTACTTTGTTTCGGCAGCTAAGAACTGAAGATGGGGAAAGATTGGAATAAAACATCCCCCAATTTTAAAGGTAGTTATCTATAACTGGTGCAATCTTGAATATATTTTTTAATTTTATACCTTATGAATTTTACCAATTAGACAAAATGAGAATTAGGTGTACTATTGTTTTTTTTTAATTCAAATGTATACAAAAGTAGAAAAAAAAAGAATATCAATGAACCGCCTTGAACCCATTGCCCGCTTCAAGTTATCAATTCTCAGCTCTTTAGTTTCATTGTTTCTTTCTCCACCACTTTTTTTTGCCAAAATCTTTTTTTTTTTTTTTTTTTTTTGTGGTACGCAGGTCTCTCACTGTTGTGGCCTCTCCCATTGCGGAGCACAGGCTCCGGACACGCAGGCTCAGCGACCATGGCTCACGGGCCTAGCCGCTCGGCGGCATGTGGGATCTTCCCAGACCGGGGCACGAACCCGCCTTCCCTGCATCGGCAATCGGACTCTCAACCACTGCGCCACCAGGGAAGCCCTTGCCAAAATCTTTTGAAGCAAGTCCTACTTTATCTGTAAATACCATAGTATGTATCACTAACAGATAAGAAACTTTAAAAAAGAAAACCACAATAGTATTATCAGACACAACAAAATTAACACTAATTCCTGTCATCTAATTTTTGTGTTCAGTTAATTATGATTGTCTTGAAAAAGTGATTTTTTGACAATTCTTCAGCACCCAAATAATTTCCACAAATGCACCTGCACAATATGTGTCTTTTTTTTTTTTTTCTTTTAAAGAAGATGTTGGGGGGTAGGAGTTTAGTAATTTATTTATTTATTTTTGCTGTGTTGGGTCTTCATTTCTGTGCGAGGGCTTTCTCTAGTTGTAGCAAGCGGGGGCCACTCTTCATCGTGGTGTGCAGGCCTCTCACTATCGCGGCCTCTCTTGTTGCGGAGCATGGGCTCCAGATGCGCAGGCTCAGTAGTTGTGGCTCACGGGCCTAGTTGCTCCAAGGCATGTGGGATCCTCCCAGACCAGGGCTCAAACCCGTGTCCCCTGCATTAGCAGGCAGATTCTCAACAACTGCATCACCAGGGAAGCCCACACATTATGTGTCTTAAGGTTTGTTACTGAGATAAAAATTCTCCCTCTGCATTTCTTCCCACACAGGCTATTTTTGTGTCACTTGTCCAGTAGAATTTTCCATTCTGGATTTGGCTGTTTGTATCCTTATAATGTTAGTTAGCTTGTTTTCCTCTATTGCCCATATTTCTCATAAACTTATAGATATAGAGGCTTTATTAGATTCACATTTGGGCTACTTTATGGGTGGGACTGTGTAGTTCTAAATACATCACATTAGAGGCACATAATGTTTGCTCTACATTTAATTATGTTATGACTGATCCGTTGGTTCAAGTGGCGTCAGCTTGATACAACCATTGTATAGTTTTCTATCGACCTTTCACTAAGCAGTTCAAGCAGCCATTATTTCCTTGGTGGTTACAAAATGGTGTTTCTCATTTCTATTATTTATCCTGCACTATTAGCTCAGATGTATTAAAAATTACTCCTCATCCACTGTCTGGCTAGTTAATATTATTTAGTGTTATCTATTGTTGCACAATAAATTACCTCAGAGCTTAATGGCGTAAAACAATAATAAACATTTATTATAGTGACTCATAGTAAGTCACTGTGTTTTCAGGCTTTGTCACCTGCAAACTCTTCCTCTACCCCACTGCCCCAGGGACTAGATGAAATACAGTGTGACTATTATTAAAACTGTTCAGTGGATAGGATCATTTAACCCTTAAATATAATAGTTTAAGGAAGGTAGAAGTCATAAACTGTCATTTCCAGAATATCCTATTATTCGCACAGGTCAGCCTACTCAGATGGGAGGAGACTGCAGGAGGATGCGTCTACCGGGGACAAGAATCCCCGTGGGCTGCTTGGAAGCTGGCTACCATTCCTGCAATACAGTCTTGACAGGAAAGGAAGGTTGAACACTTTCTCTTTATCAAACTGCAGAATGCGTGGTGCACTAGCAATCTCTAGGGAGACAAGTTTCTTTCCCTCCCTTGGTGGGGGTGGGTGGAGTATCGTAACAACTATGTGCATTTGCATACTGGCATGTTTAAAGCCATCACAGATATTATTCTGTGTGTTTCTGAAGTCGCCCCATCTTTGGTCAGTGAGAGTCTCCTTAAGCTGGCTCCTGTCTTCTTTTCCAACGGCCCTAGTAGTCTTTGATAACTTTCACTTTCAGGCACAAGAAGACATCCAGGCTCATAGCGTACATTTCCTACCCCAGACTTGAATGTCCAAGTCTCCAAGAAGTCCTGATTTATTTTTAGTGGAAAATGGCATTTGGAGATGACAATTTTGACACTAGAGCTATTCATTGCTGCTGGGTTATTATTGTTTCTAGGTTACTTTAGTGGACATAGCTAAGGAATAAGTTTTTTAGAAAGAGAAAATTAAGTCATGAATTCATATGTTATTTCTAGTTCAAAATAAAGATGAAAAGATTCTTCTTTCATTTTATGTCTATATCTCTTTTCTCTTATGCTGAAGATCTTTGTTCCTAATGATATTAACATAATTACTAATTTTGTTTATATCCATCCATCCAGCCAGCCATCTAGAATCTTGCTATCTATCTATTTTTATCCATAGTTCCAAAATAACAATAACAGCGGTACCACTAGTATCAAGACCACAGGATGCAATTTAGGATAGCTTTATGATTCTTTTTGTCCTTAGACTATAACCCACTGTACAGCTAAATACTTTAAAAAATCAATTGAATTAAATCTCTATACCTGGTTATGCCACCAACTTGAAATACGGTTAAATTCCTTTATTTTCTTATTTTCTTTCAATGTTTAAGAATTACTCTTTTTCATTTTTTGATTTACCAAGTGAAACATTTACCTAGTCCCCAGTAAAACTGTAAGGCAAATTGTATTTTGAAAAGCCTAGCTTTCATCCCATCACTTTCCCTTGTTCTCTTCTTCATTCTATAAGTAACTATCTATAATGTTTTTACTGTAATCTTCCTTTCTTTTCTTAAAAAAATAATGCGCATATGTGTATGTGTGTTATGTGTATTTATATGTATATACTTATATCTATTTATCTACATCTAACTATCATTCCCTTTTCTTACATGTTTCTTTACCCTTTTTTCACTTAATGTATCCTGAGGATCACTCCATAGCAACAGATAAGGATTCTTTTTTTATAGCTGCAGAGTTCTCCACTGTTCAGCTTTACAATCGAGGGATGAACATCTTTTGCTTTAACAAATAGAGTTTGCTCTAGTAAACTGCAGTGTCTGTTTCTCTACAGCCTCACCACTAGATGAGTCAAAATTTTTTTACCTCTTTGCTAATCTCATAGTTAAGAAATACTATCTGTCTTAACTTGGAATCCCTAGAAAATAGAGACTAAAAGCAATTCCAAGGAAATAAGGAACCCTCTGGTAAGTAAGCACGAGTGAGGGAAAAGCAAAGTGGGGGGAAAGGAGGGAAAACTAATGCAGGGTACCAAGCTAGCTGCGTGCAGTTGGCTGCTTGGTAAGGGGAGTGTTTCTCCAGAGGCTGGATAGGGTGATACAATTAATCTGAGTATATAGCAGGGAAAAAAAAAATATAGCAGGAATAGATAGGTTGACATCCGGTCATGATACACCCTGCATGACAGATTAAAGGATTTACACTGTGTTGCTTTGGCAATGAAAGACAACATTTTGGGTGGGAAAGTGATAGGAGCAAAGAGGCTTTTAGGAGCAGACAAACTGGATTAGAGTAAGGAGAGTTTGGGCAACAGGACACGTCTTGGCAAATAATCACATAGTCCAGCAGGGGAGTGCTGGAAAACAGAACTAAGCACTGTGGGATGAAATGTACAGAAGCAAGGAATTCTTAATTTGGAGAGTTTGGGGGTCTCTCTGATTGGGATCTAGGGAGTTTGTAAACCTCTAAAATTTTATGTAAATTTTGTGTCCTAAGTATGTTCGTTGCTCAGGGGAAAGAATTTTTAGCTTTCACCTGATTCTTAAAGGCATCTGTGAGCCAATAATTAGGAAACCCTGGATCGCTGAGCTTTTGTGTTCACTGATCAGTTTATGTTGTAAGTATACCTCTTTTACGAACTTAGTATAAATCTCCGTTGAGTCACATTTTACATCCACATTCTCTGAATTCCTATTATATTTACTGTCTGTGCTGCTCAGTTTTACATCTAGCTTGGTTTTTTAGGATTTGCTTTCCCTACACTGTGCTTTTCTTAAAGGAACTCATCTGCATATCGCCCTCAGTCACTGTCAAAATATGATTTTAGGGTTAAGCAAAGTGCAGCTTAAATGAAGTAAAATCTGCTTAAGAACACATTGTACCAGGGTGGGGAGTGGAGGGTGGGATGAACTGGGAGATTGGGATTGACATATATACACTAATATGTATAAAATAGATAATTAATAAGAACCTGCTGTATAGTACAGGGAACTCCACTTTGCTGTACAGTAGAAACTAACACAACATTGTAAAACAATTGTACCCCAATTAAAAAAGCAAAGAACCCCCCCCCCCAAAAAAAAACAATGTCTCATACACTGAACATATGTACTATGCAATTGCTTAACTATTTCACTAAGACAGTGTCCTGGAAGTGGAAATGTTAGGTCAAAAAAAAAAAAAAAAAAAAAAAAAAGGAACACATTTTACCAAACATGTGAACACATAGGGCTAAGTTAGAACTAAAGAAAAAAGTTTTTTCAAACCTTGGCTACCTACTAACAACAGCAATAGTTTACTATGTTTTTCCTGTTGCATCAGAGTTCATCCCAGGAGCACAAAGGCCTTACATGAACTCTGCCTTATTATCCTCCTCTCGTTGGAGACATTGCATTCGAATGCAGCTGGGTCTGTGTGTGCTGACGTATTTGGAGCAGGAAAGCAGGGCTTTGTTCAGTCTGCTGGAGCCCAGAGCCAGGTCCAGCCTCATCGGACCCCACCCCTCCTTACTTGGCGTGGGAACAATGCCTCCCACCCCCAGCTGGGAGGCACAGAACTACAGGGGAGCATTTTGAGTTCTTAAAAAATTTTTTTATACCATTAAGCTGTGCATTGTTGAGACATTTTGACCACCTTTCAGATTTATCTTTTAAAATTGATTGCAAACACTGAAATTTATGCCTCTGGGTTAAGACTTGCCTCTTGAGCATTTAAAAAATATTTTATTATGTATGTTAGTTATTTTTCAGGGAAAGACTGAACTTTAGTTTTGAGCTGACTATAATGTTACCTAGAAATTCAATTTAATATTACTCTGCTTTGGGTGAAAAAGCATAGAGTCATATAAAATTAAGAGCCTGGGACTAGGTCAAGGATAGAGGAAAACTTCTTAAACACTATTGAAAAGTATATTACAAAACCACATCTTTTTCCTTTAAAAAGAGGATTCTTATTGAGATTAGAGCAGAATTACAAAAACTGTCAAAAAGAATAAAATTCTCCTTAAATTTCTGCTGTTACTGGAGCTAAATGTCCATGTGTGGAAACATTAATATTTTTAAATAGTTCTATTGAGGTATAGTTTACATACCATATATTCACGTCTTTTAAGTTTAGGGAGCCATAATTTTAATGTCATTATATAATAGTCACAAGAGCTATTTCTGACTCTACAGTAATGCTTCACATGTAGTTAATATACTAAGTATTTTGTTGTTATATCAATAAGATGATCCCAAACATTGGCCACAATTTTGATGAGAAAGGCTTTAGGGTCTTTAGGAAATGTGTCAGTGGTATCACTACCATCGTACATTATTACTCAAGTCTAATTTTTATTCAGATAAAGACTCTCCTGTTAGGCTGTGAGACACAACTTTCCACCCATGCAAGAACTCATGAAATCTCCAGGGTATGTGTTATCAGGGAAGGTACTTCCAAGTTGGAGAAAATACAAAATGCCATTTGAAGATATATCTTTAACATTGTTTTTTAAAAATTAAGAATAAATGAACAGATAACATCCAGCAGATAAAGAGCTTTTGTTACATTATGTTAAAAATGGTCCTTACTATTTATGTTCTGTAGAGAATCTTGACTCAGAGACTGAAGATTTGGTTTTGAGTCCTGCAGAACTACTTACAAGGCTCTCAGGCCTCATCTTGGTTCACTCATAATCTCTGGGGCTTAGTGTCCTATCCGTGAAATTGGGACCAGGATAATTGTCCTGACTAATTTAGAGAGTTTTAATTAGGAGCAATGGAAATAATGTAAGGAAAAAGTGCTTTGTTAGCCACAAAGTGCTGGTCAATTTTAAGGTATTACTTTTGTTATCACAAATCAAGAAAATGTTCTTTATTAATCAAAATCATTTGCAAATAGTTCTAAGTGTCTATCTGAAACTTGAGTCCCCCTAAAACTGAGCTCCTCTGCTGAGTTTGTGGTTCACCTCTCGATCCAAAATGTTGTTCCCTTTCTTGTCCAATCCTATTCCCCTCAAGATTGAGGAGTATCAAAGAAAAGCGGGGATTAAACTGAGCAGGACACTGTGGGGCCCTTTTGGGGCCCCAAACCTTTCCATGTCCCTTGTTTCTTGCTTGTAGGAAAAATACTTTCAGTCTCTTTGGTCTCCCCTGAGTTCCAAAGGGTAGATTCAAAGAGTTACTAATTAGGAGAGTGAGGAAATGCAGAAAGAATCAACAGTGCAGGATAGGGCAGGGTCCTGGTTTTTCCTTGGGTGATATACATAACAACCTGACACTTGTCTCTGAGTTCTTCTACAGGAACTAAGGCTCCCACCCAGGTGGAGGATGGTAACTTCAGGCTGAGCACGAGCATGTGGACCCAGACTGGTTGGGACCAGAAAGCCAATCACTGAGATTCCTGGGACACCACCCTGTTACCTCACCACCAACCAATCAGAAGAAAGTCACACACCCTGCAGCCCTCCCACAAATTTTGCCTGTAATAACCCTTACCCCAAAATTGACTTTAGCAGGTGAGAGGACCTTGGTTCTTGTCTTCTCTGGAGAAAGAATTCCACAGAGAGACCAAGGTTATAAGGCACAGAATTTATTAGAAGCACAGTATGTGTGGGAGAGCACACCAAGAAGCAGTCTATTTAGGGCAGGAGCGAAAGTTACACACTTGGAGAAGAGCATGGATGTCCTTGAGAGTGAGGAACACACAATAGGGACAGCCTAGGTTGTTAATATGGGGTTAATCTTCCAGATTTAGATGAGGATGCCTCCCCTTTCCCTCCCCTATGATCACATTGTCTGCAATTTCTTATTTGGGCTTCCACCAGGCACCATTTTGAATCTTTCCCATGAGCACATAAGCGAAAACCCATGGGGTGGAGGTGGGTAAAAACTGCAATGCTAATGATATTACAATGTGTCCAAGGCTACTAGAGGACAGCTAGAGACGCCCTCTGTGTGTGCATCAGACTGGGAAACCTCCTTGACCACAAGAATGTGGAGGCTGAGGTGGGCCTCCTCATCTTTCATCTGATTAGGGCTCATCACACTAATAGTAGTTTATCTCAAAAGGTCAGCATGAAACCTGCTGCAGCAGATTAACCTGAAGCCTATCTATCTCTTACCACAAAGTGCATGCTCCACAACTTTCATGGTCAGAGTTTCTCACTCACATGTTACAGATTTTCTGTTTTAGATGCCATTTCTCCTTGTGTCATGGCCTTATTTAGTGCAAAACTGGGAGATGGCTTTGCCTTCTGCCTAATGTCTATACATAAGGAGGCTGTTCTTGGACCCAGCCCCAGCTTTCCTGCCTCCAAACCGTTGGAGAGTTTGGGCATTTTGAGCATGAGCGGCCCGTTCTGCTTGCTTGGTCCTGTAATAAACCTTTCTCTGCTCCAAACTTGGGTGTTTCAGTTTGTTTGGCCTCCATGTGCATTGGCCACATGTACTTGGGTTGACAACTTATCTATACTTGGTGCCATATATTCAGGATAAACACATGTGGCTCTGAAATGGACACAGGTAGGGCCTATGTTCCACAGGGATAATGCAGAGCTGGGATGGATCTCCTGCCTTCACCTTCAACTTCATGTGCTTTCTTCCTGCCACTCCCCATTCTGAATTATTACATTCTTTATTATTAGCAGTTTATTATTATCACATTAAAAATAACAAAAACACCTAGTAAGTCACCTGAAGAATGATTAGATTTCTTTAGATAAAATGAGGTAAGTTTGTGCCTCTAAATAATTAAGCTTACTTATGGGACAAATAGAATGCATAAGTAAAGCAAGTAAAAGGTTTTAGTAAAAATTGTAAATAAATAAAGATAAAATGATAATGGTAAAGCTAATGCCAAAAAATATTGTTCTCTGATGGTGGCATCACAAGCCTCAGGGCTTGTCCCTAGCACTTTCATGGACTTGATCAAGCTATACATGTTTTTCTTTAAAAGTTTCCATAAAATTCAACTAACACTTTTAACTTATTACAAAGCACACTAGGTATCTTGGACATCCCAGAACATAACAAGCTTGTTCATACTTGGTTTGGATTAACTTAGACTTGACTCCCTACAAGCTCTCCTGCCACAATCTCATATTCAGTAGATCACAAAACACCATGAATATTTCTCTGCAATATCTTCTAAATTAATTTTTTCTTTCCTTATCTATGGCTATTTTGGATTTCTAAATCTGTCTCCCAGTAACTCTCCAATATACCCATCCTGCAAAGGGATGTTGAGATAACTTGCATACATCTGTCTTTACCGTGGCTCTTTCCTGCTCAGGAACTGTCTGCGTCTCATTCTTGATGTAAATCAAATCTGTTACCTTTCATGTAAGTTTTGCATCCTTCTATACTTCCTCTGTCCCATTTCTCGTAGCCAATCAGTAGACTATCCAGTTTAGTCAATTTGGCTTCATTAACGTGAGCATGGGGTCACCGTGCTTGTCCTTCCATTTGTACGTTTGCTTAGAACTTTTGGAATTAAGATTCCTTCTACTTTTTCTTTGATTCATTAATTGAACAAATACTTAATGAATGCCTGTTCTATGCTAGGCACTCTCCTAGGTATGAAGATACACTGGTAACATGAGAGATCAGGCCCATTCTCAGGGAGAAAAAATAGCCAATACATAAACAAACAATAAATAAACAAAATAGGACAATGACATATTATGGAGAAAGTAAAATATGATAATGTGATAGAGAATGAACAGAGGGAGGGATAGTTTTGGGCTGGTCTAAGGGAGTCCCGTTCTGAGGAGGTGAGACAATGACAAGAAGGAGGCAGCCAGATGGAGACTGAAGGCGAAGGTCCTCCAGCTGGAAGACATAGCATGAATGTCTAGAAACAGAAATGAGCTTGGCGTGTTCAAAAGAAAAAAGTAAGTTAATTGTAGTGAGTGAGGAGGAAGAGAGATGGTCTGAGGGGGGCGGGGCCAGATCATGTAGGGCTTTATAGCTCATGGGGAAGGGTTTAGGTATTATTCTACATGTCCCGAGAAGTCACTGGAGTGCTTTTGGTAAGAAACAGGAAGATCTGGTGACCATCTCCTCCTCCCACCTCCTATGTGCTTTCTCTCCAGTCCAAGGTACAGTGATGAGCAGTTCTTTGAACCTTGCACTTTGTTTTTGATCATTTTCTAGTGTGGAGGTGGAGGGGAACTCTTCAGGGCTTTCTAAACTACATGTGCTCTCCCCTGTCTTCCAGGGGAGCCTCTGATACCCCACTGCCCCACTGCTTTGCAGTCAGCCAATGTTGGCAGTGAGTCATACCTTCAGATGTGTCCTGGGAGAAAAACTTTGACAAATCAGTTTTCTATCCATCTCACACATGTATGAGACATAGAAATGTAGGAGTAGCTACAGTGGAAGGAACTGAAGGACAGAGAGCTTCCTTCCTCTTTATTTGGTGTATTCCTGGAGCCCGTCACATACCACTTATGCACAGAAGACATGCTCAACGAAGTAACTTATTTATAAGACAACAATTCCTTTGTTTATTTTCTTCCCACTCAGCAGACTCACATTTTGTTTCATATTAAAGTAGTTCAGAAACCAAACTGTGCAGCTTTGCTGAGGTCCACCTAGAGAGGAGAGGCTCCTTTCTAAGGGAGCCCAAACCCAAATATAAAAGCAAATCACAAATGTGAGCCCTTGTAAACCCTTGTACGGTGAACATCTCTGGCAACACTCTCAACAACATGAATTAAAGATAGTCCATTTTTTCCTGTAATGAGATGTAGTGATTCATTTTCATTATCATAAATGCTGTGCTGATCCATTTATAGTTCTCTTTATCTGTCCCCCAGTCACCTAGCAAGTCTCCATAAAAATATTTTAAATAAGTGTCAGTTTGTGTTCCTAGTTTGCATGAGTAGAGGACCAGGTAGAATGCAAACAACCTGCCACATTCTTTCCTAATAATGTCACACTTACTAAACAGTCGATCCCTGCTCCACGCACATGCCACCGTTGCCACATTTCATCAAGCGACAGGGAGAAACATCACACTGGCCGACGCTGCGCCCAGCATTTGGGTGGCCCTCAGGCGTCCCCAGACTTCTGAAATGGCCATTCTTCTTAGTGCGAACTTGCAGAGTAAAAATACAACCTTGAAAAGAGAAAAAAATACTTCAGATTAAAAAATGGAAGAAATGGATAAAACAAGAAGACAATTATTTTTCATTTTTAATGGAACATTTTACAAAATAAAGTAATACATGTTAATTTAATGAAAAACAAAACAAAACAAAACAGAAGCACAGTGTGAAAAATAAAGTCATCTACTATATCATCACTCCAGAGAAAGCAGTTATTAACATTTTGAGAAATATATCTATATCTATATCTATATCTATATATACACATGTACATATATAGAGAGTTTTTTTCTATGCTTAGTTGTATTTTCTTTTAAACAAAAGTAGAATCTTGCATTAAATATTTAATATATATATTGTACCCAAAATTTGTAGAGCATAAATACCTTTAACTCTTTTCTCATAGCATTAACAATTTTTAAATGATAGCATAATAGTCTCTTAGATCATAATATACTTAATTAAATTTTAATTATTGAACTATTGACTCATTTATTTCTTTTGTTATTAAAAATAATGCTATAAGAAATTTATTACATGTATACCATGTGCTTTTGCTAAGTATTTCCATAGTATAAATTTCCAGAAGGAAAACTACTAGGGTAACAGATATGGGTGCTTTGCAGTGTGCCCAAGTGTCATGTATATTTTGCACAGTTATGTCTCCTGCACCAAACACGGGGACACCCACCTCTTCACAGGCACCACAATGCAAGACTTTATTGTCTGCTTCATTTTTAAAGGAAATAAATAATAAAATGCCTTTGTTATTTTTATTTTTTAACATCTTTATTAGAGTACAATTGCTTTACAATGTTGTGTTAGTTCCTGCTGTATAAAAAAGTGAATCAACTATAAGTATACATATATTCGCATATCCCCTCCCTCTTGCATCTCCCTCCCACCCTCCATATCCCACCACTCTAGGTGGTCACAAAGCACCAAGGTGATCTCCCTGTGCTATGCAGCTGCTTCCCACTAGCTATTGATTTTGCATTTGGTACTGTATATATATGTTCATGCTATTCTCTCACATCGTCCCAGCTTACACTTCCCCCTCCCTGTGTCCACAAGTCCATTCTCTGCATCTGCATTTTTATTCGTGTCCTGCCCCTAGGTTTGTCAGAACCATTTTTTTTTTAGATTCCATATATATGTGTTAACATACAGTATTTGTTTTCTTCTTTCTGATTTACTTCACTCTGTATGACAGACTCTAGGTCCATCCACCTCACTACAAATAACTCAATTTTTATTCTCTTTATAGCTGAGTAATATTCCATTGTATATATGTGCCACATCTTCTTTATCCATTCATCTGTCAATGGACACTTAGGTTGCTTCCATGTCCTGGATATTGGAAATAGTGCACAATGAATATTTTGGTACAAGACTCTTTTTGAATTATGGTCTTCTCAGGGTATATGCCCAGTAATGGGATTGCTGGGTCATATGATAGTTCTATTTTTAGATTTTAAGGAACCTCCATATAGTTCTCCATAGTGGCTGTATCAATTTACATTCCCACCAACAGTGCAAGAGGTTTTCATTTTCTCCACACCCTCTCCAGCATTTATTGTTTGTAGATTTTTTGATGATGTCCATTCTAAGCAGTGTGAAGTGACATCTCATTGTAGTTTTGATTTGCATTTCTCTAATAATTAGTGATGTTGAACATCTTTTCATGTGTTTGTTGGTCATCTGTATGTCTTCTTTGGAGAAATGTTTATTCAGATCTTCCACCCATTTTTTTGATTGGGTTGATTTTTTGATATTGAGTGGCATTAGCTGCTTGTATACTTTGGAGATTAATCCTATGTCAGTTGCTTCATTTGCAAATATTTTCTCCCATTCTGGGGGTTGTCTTTTCATCTTGTTTATGGTTTCTTTGCTGTGCAAAAGCTTTTAAGTTTCATTAGGTCACATTTGTTTATTTTTGGTTTGATTTCCATTTCTCTAGGAGGTGGGTCAAAAAGGATCTTGTTGTGATTTATGTCATGGAGTGTTCTACCTATATCTTCCTCTAAGAGTTTTAAAGTCTCTGGCCTCAAATTTAGGACTGTAATCCATTTTGAATTTATTTTTGTATACGGTGTTAGGGAGTGTTCTAATTTCATTCTTTTACATGTAGCTGTCCAGTTTTCCCAGCACCACTTATTGAAGAGGCTGTCTTTTCTTCATTGTATATTTTTGCCTCCTTTATCAAAGATAAGGTGATCATATGTGTGTGGGTTTATCTCTGGGCTTTCTATCCTGTTCCATTGATCTATATTTCTGTTTTTGTGCCAGTACCATACTGTCTTGATGACTGTAGCTTTGTAGTATAATCTGAAGTCAGGGAGCCAGATTCCTCCAGATCCATTATTCTTTCTCAAGATTGCTTTGGTTACTACCATTTTTTTGTGTTTCCATACAAATGGTGAATTTTTTTTGTCCTAGTTCTGTGAAAAATGCCAGTGGTTGTTTGATAGGGATTGCATTGAATCTATAGATTGCTTTGGGTAGTATAGTCATTTTCACAGTGTTGATTCTTCCAATCCAAGAACATGGTATATCTCTCCATCTGTTTGTAACATCTTTAATTTCTTTCATCAGTGTCTTATAGTTTTCTGCATACTGGTCCCTTGTCTCCTTAGGTAGGTTTATTCCTAGGTGTTTTATTCTTTTTGTTGCAATAGTAAATAGGAGTGTTTGTCTAATTTCTCTTTCAGATTTTCCATCATTTGTGTATAGGAATGCAAGAGATTTCTGTGCATTAATTTTGTATCCTGCTACTTTACCAGATTCATTGATTAGCTCTAGTAGTTTCCTGGTAGCATCTTTGGGTTTCTCTATGTATAGTATCGTGTCATCTGCAAACAGTGACAGTTTTACTTCTGTTCCAATTTGGATTCCTTTTATTTCTTTTTCAAGATGCTTGATATGACTTCAATTTTCTTAAGTTTACTGAGGCTTGATTTGCGACCCAAGATATGATTTATCCTAGAGAATTTTCTATGAGCACTTGAGAAGAAAGTGAATCCTGTTGTTTTTGGATGGAATGTCCTATAAATATCAATTAAGTCCATCTTGTTTAATGTACCATTTAAAGGTTGTGTTTCCTTATTTATTTTCATTATGGATAATCTGTCCACTGGTGAAAGTGAAGGATTAAAGTCCCATACTATTATTTTGTTACTCTCGATTTCCCCTTTTATGGCTGCTAGCATTTGCCTTATGTATTGAGGCGTCCTATGTTAGATGCATAATTACAGTTGTTATATCTTCTTCTTGGATTTATCCCTAGATCCTTATGTACTGTCCTTCTTTGTCTCTTGTAATAGTCTTTATTTTAGAGTCTATTTGGTCTGATATGAGAATTGTTACTCCAGCTTTCTTTGATTTCCATTTGCATGGAACATCTTCTTCTATCCCCTCACTTTCAGTCTGAATGTGTCCCTAGGTCTGAAGTGGGTCTCTTGTAGACAACATACATATGGGTCTTGTTTTTGTATCTATTCAGCCAGTCTATATCTTTTGGTTGGAGCATTTAATCCATTTATATTTGAGGTAATTTTTGATATGTATGTTCCTATTACCATTTACTTAACAGTTTTGGGTTTGTTTTTGTAGGTCTTTTCCTTCTCTTGTTTTTCCCATCTAGAGAAGTTCTTTTAGCATTTGTTATAGTGCTGGTTTGGTGGTGCTGAATTCTCTTAACTTTTTCTGTCTGTAAAGGTCCTAATTTTTCCTTCGAATCTGAGTGAGATCCTTGCTGGGTAGAGTAATCTTGGTTGTAGGTTTTTCTCCTTCATCACTTTAAATATGTCTTGCCAGTCCCTTCTGGCCTGTAGAGCTTCTGCTGAAAGATCAGCTGTTAACCTTATGGGGATTCCCTTGTATGTTATTTTTTGCTTTTCCCTTGTTGCTTTTAATATTTTTTCTTTGTACTTAATTTTTGATAGTTTGATTAATATGTGTCTTGGAGTGTTTCTCCTTGGATTTATCCTGCATGGGACTCTCTGTGCTTCCTGAACTTGATTTACTATTTCCTTTCCCATGTTAAGGAAGTTTTCAACTATAATCTCTTCAAATACTTTCTCAGTCCCCCTCCCCCACTTTTTGTTTTCTCTTCTTCTTCTGAGACCCCTCTAATTCCAATGTTGGTGTGTTTAGTGTTATCCCAAATGTCTCTGAGAGTGTCCTCAATTCTTTTCATTCTTTTTTCTTTATTCTGCTCTGCTGCAGTTATTTCCTTTTTTTATCTACCAGGTCACTTATCAGCTCTCTGCCTCAGTTTTTCTGCTATTGATTCCTTGTAGAGAATTTTAAATTTCATTTATTGTGTTGTTCATCATTTTTTGTTTGCTCTTTAATTCTTCTAGTTCCTCATTAAAAGTTTCTTGTATTTTCTCCATTCTATTTCCAAGGTTTTGGATCATCTTTACTATCATTACTCTGAATTCTTTTTCAGGTAGACTGCCTATTTCCTCTTCATTTGGTCCATCTGGTGAGTTTTTACCTTGCTTCTTCATCTGTTGCATATTTCTCTGTCTTCTCATTTTGTTTAGCTTACTGTTTTTTGGCATCTCCTTTTCGCAGGCTGCAGGTTCATAGTTCCCGTTGTTTTTGGTGTCTGCCCCCAGTGGGTGAGGTTGTTTCAGTGACTTGTGTAGGCTTCCTGGTGGAGGGGACTGGTGCCTGTGTTCTGGTGGGTCGGGCTGGATCTTGTCTTTCTGGTGGGCAGAACCACGTCTTGTCCTGTGATTTGGGGTGTCTGTGAAGTTAGTATGGTTTTAGGCAGCCTCTCTGCTAATGGGTGGGGTGTTTTCCTGTCTTGCTAGTTGTTTGGCTTGGGCTATCCAGCACTGGAGCTTGCTGGCTGTTGGGTGGAGCTGGGTCTTAACATTGAGGTGGAGATCTCTGGGAGAGCTCTTGCCAATTGATATTACATGGAGATGGGAGTTCTCTGCTGGTCCAGTTTGCTGAACTCAGCTCTCCCACCTCAGAGACTCAGGCCTGACACCAAGCCAGTGCACGATGACCCTGCCAGCCAAAAGTCTCAGAAGAAAAGGGAGAAAAAAGGAAAGAAAGAAAAATATATAAAATTATTAAAATTAAAATATATAATAATAAAAATAATTTAAAAAAAGAAGAGGGCAACTAAACCAATAAACAAATCCACCAGTGATAACAAGGGCTAAACACTATACTAAGATAAACATAAAATCAGAACCAAATCAGTTGCAGACAGCAAACCCCATGTCTACAATTGCTCCCAAAGTCCACCTCCTCAATTTGAGATGATTCATTGTCTATTCAGGTATTCCACAGGTGCAGTGTACATCAAGTTGATTGTGGGGTTTTAATTCACTGCTTTTGAGGCTGCTGGGAGAAATCCCCTTTCTCTTCCTTGTTCGCTCACCTCCTGGGGTTGAGCTTTGGATTTGACCCCAGCTCTGCATGTAGGTTGCCCTCAGGCATCTGTTCCCACCCAGACAGGATGGGGTTAAAGCAGCTGCTGATTAGGGGGCTCTTGCTCATTCAGGCCAGGGGGAGGGAGGTGTACGGTAGTCATAATTGGAATGCAGGGTGAGCCTGTGGCAGCATAAGCTGGCATGACATTGCAACAGCCTGAGACTTGCTGTGTTTTCTCCCAGGGAATTTGTCCCTGGATCACGGGACCCTGGCAGTGGCAGGCTGCATAGGCTCCTGGGAAAGGAGGTGTGGATGGTGACCTGTGCTTGCACACAGGCTTCTTGGTGGCTGCAGCAGCAGCCTTAGTGTCTTATGCCCGTCTCTGGTGTCCGCACTGATAGCCGCAGCTTGCGCCCATCTCTGGAGCTCGTTTAGGCAGTGCTCTGAATCCCTTCTCTTCGTGCACCCTGAAACAATGGTCTCTTGCCTCTCTGGCAGGTCCAGACATTTTCCTGGACTCCCTCCCAGCTAGCTGTGATGCACTAGCCCCTTTCAGGCTGTGTTCATGCAGACAACCTCAGTCCTCTCCCTGGCGTCCATCCTGCGAAACCAGAGCCTCAGCTCCCAGCCCCCACCTACCCTGGCAGGTGAGCAGACAATCCTCTCAGGCTGGTGAATGCTGGTTGGCACTGATCCTCTGTGCAGGGATCTCTCTGCTTTGCCCTCCACACCCCTGTTGCTGTGCTCTCCTCTGTGGCTCTGAAGCTTCCCCCCACAGTCCCCCATTTCCACCAGTGAAGGGGCTCCTAGTGTGTGGAAACTTTTCCTCCTTCACAGCTCCCTCCCAAAGGTGCAGGTCCCATCCCTATTCTTTTGTCTCTGTTTTTTCTTTTGCCCTACCCAGGTACATGGGGAGTTTTTTGGCTTTTGGGAAGTCTGAGGTCTTCTGCCAGCATTCAGTAGGTCTTCTGTAAGAGTTGTTTCACATGTAGCTGTATTTCTGATGTATTTGTGGGGAGGAACGAGATCCCCACATCTTACTCCTATGTCATCTTGAAGGTCCCCTCCTTTTGCTATTTTTAATTAGGGTTGAAAGCCTTTCAATGATTTGTCATTTATAATTTTCCCTTTCAGTTGCTTATTATTTACTGTTTTTCTCTATCTACGTTTTTTCTATACCCTGTTAAACACTTATTTGAAAGACCTTTTAATATAACAAGCACATTAGCTGTTTGTCACATATTGTAAATACTCCAGTTTAATATTTGCTATTTAATTTTGCTTATGGTGTTTTCTTTTCTATTTTTATGTGGAAAAGTTTATAATACTTATGTTGTCACATTTCTCTTTTTTTATCTCAGGGATTTACCTTTGTAAAGTCCTTAGAAAGTTCCTTTCCACACATATAATGTATGGTCTTACTTATATGTAGAATGTAAAATTTGCCTTTTGAAGAGCAAAATGCACTCAGAGCAAAAATGTAAGTAGAGGATGGAGTCAGGTGGCTCTGGGTTCAATTACAATCTCTGTCACATAATGACTGGATGACTCAAATCTAACTGTCAATTTTTCCACCTTTAAAATGAGAACAAATATAACTACTCCATGAGTTAAGAGGAGTAAGAAAATATACATGAACTAGTGGTATAATGCTGGCAATATGTAGATCTTGTATTCCCTTCCACACTCTCAGAAATTCACTATTTCCTTTATTATAAAATATTTCCTTTTAGTAAAGATTGTGGGATGCTAATATTAAGTTTTTGTAGTTTTTATAATCATACTCTGCAAAAAAGATTTGTTTAAATGACTATAATATGTATTAATGTCTGAAGTGTTCAGTTAAAACAATTTCTCTTTTATATGAATAAATAAAATACTTTTGTTATGAAGAACTGCTAAAATATGTTTTTGGCTAAAAATGTAGCATTGTTATATTTAGAGAAACATTTGGCTAACACTAATAGTTATATATGTTTATTTCATAGAGAGATACTTCATGTCAGTCAACATAAGATGCAGTGTAAAGGCAATTACAGTGGAAGCCATTTGTAGAATATATATTGTATAATTTCATTCCTATTTATACAGCAGATTAAACATAATCTGCTTAGTATAGTACCATGCACCAGGTATTCCATGACTATATCTTGCATGTGATAAAGTGGGTATGAAAAAGACTTTTGGAGCTATGATATTGGAAAGACTGGTGGAGTTCCAAATAAGTGATAGCTTTTATTTTTGACAGTAAGAGGATTTGTAAATTATTGCAGTGAACTGATTACTCTTCTCTTATGGGCTCTAATTTGAAAAATCTCATGGAATTAAAAAAGAGACAGACAGACAGACAGAGACAGAACAAGAAAAGTTGGACTAGCCAGAAACTGCATGTACTAATGGTATGGGACATTTTCGGGCTGGAATAACATCTTTACAGCATTGTTAATGAATCTGAATCTATTTTATGTCCACACTATTCAGTTGAGTAATGTCTAATAATCCTTGTATCAATGAACACTAGCTGCTGTGACACTAGAATAATTGATAGATAGGATAATAGATTTCCCCATGTTTGTACTAGTCAAAAATAATTTTTAATTCTACATCAGAATTAAATAGATCTGATGGTGAAAGTAAGAGATTTTAGAACACTCATGAAAGTTATGGTTCTCCTCTCCAGAAAGATGCATACAGGTACACACACAATTTTGTGTGTGATTTCAGGAGACTCAGAGACCCACTGAATCGCATCCATGAACCTCAGCGTGAGAACCCTATACCTTTAGAGAAGAGGGAAGAATCCCTCTTATTAGGACAGGAAAACAGTAAGGCCCTCTGTGCCTGGCATATGTAGATTTTTTAATCTGGATAAGGGTTAAATAACCTCTTCATGAACATGAAAGTCTATAGGGAGAATAATGGCTCATTAAAAACATTTCCAGAACAAAAGCAAAAGGGCTTGATCAACAGAAATAATTTGTATTTTAGACTGAGAACTTCTGGATTAATGTATCTGGAGTGTTTAGAGAAATGTGAAAGCCTATGTCAGATACTCTTTTACTGTGTGTGATTTAATCATCATTCTAAAGACAAATGTGATAATCTTAACCTAATTATTAAATTCTTCCATAAAACTTTGTATTTGCTTTGTTATGATGGATTAATATAGTGGCTTCCAAATCTGGGGAGTCTCATTGAAATGCAAATTTTTAGACCCTCATCATAGAGATTTCACTTAAGCAGGGTTCAGAAATCTATATTTTAGTCACCTTGTATCACTCTTTAAAGCCAGTGAGATTAGCTCTGGGGAATCAGGTTTATAGTACAGTTGTGATCTGGTCATGATGATAGGGTGGTACTACTTGTCTATAATTTGCAGTACATAATAAAGGCTAGTTTATGACGGAGGAGGTGCAGACATTGAGGAAGGATTCAAGAGACAAATGATACAATTAAGGGCTAAGCTAAGGTCCTGGAGTTTCCATAAGACTGTGGATTAAGTGGCAATTCCAAGAAGACCCGCCCAAGATTTTCATCCTAAGAAGCTTGGCATGCTTCCAGGCCTGTCAATGTAGTTATTTCTGTCAGAAGAAGGGCCAGCTGTGTATGTGCTGAGTGTAGGCTCATTAACAGACTTAAGGAGAAAATGACAGGTATTGACGAAAGCCAGTCTCTGTTCTTGTTAACAAGATGTGAAGGAAAGTTCCTAATAGAAGGGAAAAAAAGGAAACCAGGAAATGTTAGACTTTGATAACTTTGAAAGCACCAAGTCCTCTGACAGTAGGATGGAATACCACTAATAGCTAACATTTATTGTGTTTATCATGTACTGGTTTCTGGTATAAGCACTTAACATAATTATTTTACTTAATTGATTAACTTACAAACACCCTATGGGGTAGGTTTTTTTTTTTTTTTTTAACAGAGGAGAAAATGGAGACTCAGAGAGTGTAAATAACAGGCTAAAAGTCACACAGCTACTACCTGGCAGAGCCTGGATCTGAAGGCAGCGTGACTAGAGCCAGAGCCACGTCTGTGAGGCAGAGAAAGAGGAGCAAAGGTTTCACTGGAGCTGGGCCTCCTCCTACCACCAGCACCATCATCGTTGCTAACATACTGAGAGCTCTAAGCTTTGTGTTCTCTCCGTTAGCTCACTCTTGGAACTAGAGAAGTGCTGTGATTGTCCCATTTTACAGCTGAGGTACAGTGAGTAACGAGGAGGTTTGTTGACTCACCAGGGTCATGGAGCTTGTAGGTGGCAGAGGGGACACATATCTAGACAGTTGGGTTCCAGAATCCACACTCTTATGCTTGATTATATCCAGAATATTTACAGAAGAAGTGTGTGTGGGAACAAATGACAACAGGTTTTGATGGTCCCCAGCAATATCTCTGTTTCACTGAGTGGAAGATGTGCTTTCTTTTACATTTATAAATTTACCCATCCTTTTCTTTGAATATAATGTTTTAAAAACTCATTGATTTGTTTTGCCCTTCAGATGATCTCCTGCAGTGAAAGAACTGTTGAGCATTGAGCCTTAATATGCTTTAAACTATTCTTTAAGATACTCTTCTGAGAATCAGCACAGATTATATATTCAAACAAAAAGTTTCTTTGAGAGCCTTGGCAGAATGAACTAGTTTTACTAGAAACTGACCTTGTATTATGTTGAATTAGCTGTGTTGTTTTCATATGTTTCAAGTACATGGCATCCTGCATCTGTGTTTAGGCAGAAGTCAGTGGGGGTGGGTAGAATGGGGTTGCCAGGCAGGCAGAGAACTCAAGTGCCCCAAATGCATCACATCCTGGTCCCTAATCCTGGGCTTCTGATGGAGAGTAGGCTGGTCATGGGTGAGTGGCTTAGGACACTACAACGAGCAGCCCCTTGGCCAAATATTCTGGGACTAAGAGCCACCAAAAAGCTTATTTTCACCAAATGTATTATTATAACAATTCAAAACATGCCTTTATGTGATAACTCCACTATGAATCAGCTTTATAGGGAAGGTCTGAGTCTATGTTCCTTTTTGAACACAGGAGACAGGCTATGGCAATACGATTGCTTGTCCAAGTGTGGTGTTTTCTCTTAACCCCCTTGGCCTCTGGTGACCTCCGTGGGCCACATCTTCATGGTGTGGATAGGTGGCAGCCATCTGTCCATCATCTTTTATATCAAGTACATTCCAAAGTTAGATGGAGTTTCAATTTTTACTGTGACTCCATGAGGTCTACCCTACTTACTCTATGTTAAAAAGCACCCTATATAAAAATGACCCACAAGGCTTCCCTGGTGGTGCAGTGGTTGAGAGTCCACCTGCCGATGCAGGGAACTCGGGTTCGTGCCCTGGTCCAGGAGGATCCCACATGCCGCGGAGCGGCTGGGCCCGTGAGCCATGGCCGCTGAGCCTGCGCGTCTGGAGCCTGTGCTCCGCAGCAGGAGAGGCCACAACAGTGAGAGACCCACGTACCGCAAAAAAAAAAAAAGAAGACCCACAATCCTGACCCCCCATATCATGCTCTACTTGTCCTTTTCCCCCCACAGAAGTTATTAACTTATACTACTATATAATTTATTTATTTACTATATTTAGTGTTTATTGTCTGTTCCCACCTTTATCCAACTAGAATGTAAATTCACGAGTGCAGGAATCCTACTTTTGTTCACTGAAACACCCTAACACCTAGTACATAGGTAGTTAAGTGATTAATAAACAGTGAATGAATGATTTCCATTAAAATCTAACTGATCAAGTCTGATTAGAAAGCAATCCTCACTGCTGGTTTTAGAACTAGAAATATACTCTTTAAAAGTTTTTTCTTTTCTCAACTTTTGAGACAGGTAGGTATAGTGTAAAATCCGTCCATGTCTTACCTTGAAAGCCATTTTTAAAATCGGCTCCATTCGGTAGGAGATCTGGAGTGTATTCACTGTAGCCACCTACATAAAACTGACTGAAGACATTGAGACCAACCAGTTTTCCTGGGGAGATGATGGATTTATTTTGCTGATCATCTACCTTCAAAAGGAAAAAAAAATCAAAGCTTATTAAAAAAGAAATTGATTCCCCAGGGCGAACTGTTAAGATTCTCTTTTGTTATTTCCCATTAACTTGGCATGAAAACTTACACAGACCTGAATTTTGGAGAACTCAAACACACTTTACCACTTAATTCTCTGCTTCTTCGCTGGTGTCTGTTACTATGAAATAACTAACAGTCATGGTTCTACATCTCAATCAACATCACAGTTCTTCAAAGATTAGGAGGTGGCATCCCGTTTGACCTCCTCCATCTGGCCTTACCTCCCTCTCATATCAGTTCTCATATGACCACCAGTCATTTATCAGCAAATGGAAACTGACCACGGCACCCAGCCCCCTTCTTAAATTTCTTGGTAGCTCTCCAGATGCAAATCTAAACTACTTAGATAAGTCCTTTGATGATACAGACCTTGTCTCTCTCCAGCCACACCTTTCGCTTCCCTCGCCTGAAAACCACCAGTGTTCCTTAAGTCCACGCTCTCCATGCTTCTTTTTCTGAACTGCTATTTACGCCAGTGTCATCTCTTTTGAGAAGAATTCCCTGAATCCTCTCTCTCATCTTGTTTATGTTAGTTATCCTCTAATTTATCCCCACACCACTTAACTTCAACACCCCCTAGTCTTCTGTTTTGTGCGCTAGTCTGTGAAATTCAAGGAGGCAAGTGGCCCAGCTCTTTCACCTCTATCCCTCAGCACAGATCCCATAATACAGCAGCACGCAGTAAGATTGTGGGACGGATGGAGGGATGACCCTTTACCTTCAGCCAGCCTGCTCGGAAGGACCTCCCCAGATGGACCGTGTGGATCCCATGGCTCAGATCGAGGGGATCGCTGTTGACACTTGCTGTGCCAGATCCCAGGTTGTAACTGTAAACCACGCGGCCGCTGCGCAGACCCACGACCAGGAAGTCATCTCCACTCAGCCCTGGAAGGAGACGAGACAGAGGGCAGACCCACTGAGAGGAAACCCAGGAGGCAGGCAGCTGCTTCACCCACAGACCCGCACAGTGACTTATAACCCACACGTAACTTCTCATCCGCACTCAGGTGTGTGAGCAACTGCGTATTATTATCCAAACCCACAGACTCTGTCTGAGCATGAGGATTCTGGTCAACCCGAGGGAATGCTCAATAACTAAAAAGTGGGAATTAAAATGTCTTTCTTGTCTAAATGAAATTCAGTGTGTACTTCAGCATAATTAGAACTTCACAGTGGAGTAAAAAACTGCTTTGGTACTGAACGAGATTCAAATGATTGAGATAACCCAGCATCAGCTTTGAATTTCTCTCTGTGGTTTGAGGAGAGTATAAAGAAGATTTATTTCTATAGTTGCAGAGTGTGTTCCAATTGTTCTGTTGCAAAAGCTCTCAACCACACCCCCATGACTAGTTCAAGGCTGGCTGTTTCTGCGTTCCTATTTGCCCTCTCCCTGCCCTAGTCCAGGTCCCTTCATGCATCACACCGAGTTGCAGAACCCCAAACACTCAGGATGCAGCTCATAGGGACCCATGGGGAAGGGCAAGTGGTTGGGAGAGTCCTGGCATCGGGCACTAAGGGAAGATCCTGGAAGTAGGTTTGGTGGCTTTAGGAATGTCTGGGATGGTCAGTGGTGTGAGTCCTGGCAGATGGTCAGTACACACATAGGTCAAGGCAGAGCTTCTAGAGCTCGATGGGAGCAAGAGGTCTGTGGACAGCATAGAGAAAATACATCACCCTGTTTCCCAGAGGTGTGTTTGTGGACCTTAAAACTGAAGCTCGCTGGTCATGGAATTGAAGCAAGGACTTCTGCTTGGAGGAAGAATAAGGACCCCATAGAAGTAAGAAGTTTAATCACAGGGCAAAAAGCAGAAGTGAGTCCTTGAATGTGGGCAAATTTGGGTGTGTACAGCACCCCTCTGCATTTCTAAGGGTGATACCTTGTCTGCTTCCTCGGCTTCTCTTGGTTGTTAGGCTGATAAAGGTAAAGGAGAGGACTTCCCTGGTGGCACAGTGGTTGAGAGTCCGCCTGCCAATGCAGGGGACACGGGTTCGTGCCCCGGTCCGGGAAGATCCCACATGCCACGGAGCGGCTGGGTCCGTGAGCCATGGCCGCTGAGCCTGTGCGTCCGGAGCCTGTGCTCCGCAACGGGAGAGGCCACAACAGTGAGAGGCCTGCGTACCGCAAAAAAAAAAAAAAAAAAAGTAAAGGAGAGGAAAAAATCTGCAGGGCTGGGGCTTCCAGATAATGTAAGAGGTGGGTTTTCCTAAAGCACTTGAAAGCAGAAGACTGAAGTATTATTTAGAGATGCTTGAACTCTGCCTCTGCCTTTTTCATGGGTCTGCTGTGAACCCTGAGCTGGGTTATTTTGGAAGTGCCTTAGGTGAGAGCTGTTGTTAAGCATGTCGGGAACTTCCAGCAAATCTCTCTCTCTCTCTCTCTGGTGATTTCTTCCCACCTGCAGTGCTGTGGCAGGTTAGCTGGGCTGAGAATTTAAAATAGGGAGAACTCCCAGGGGAAAACATACATTCAGGAAGGCAGTTAGAAAGGAGAGAAAGCATCCCTAGAGGCTGGAGGCAATGTCTCAGGAGGGTGTTGGAGTGCAGACAGGAAAAGGGGTGGGGGAGAGAAGGGGACAACAGAGTCCTCCTGTAGCTGTGAATGGGGCTCTTTGAGAGATTCTAGCGGCATCTGAATCGTCTTTGCAAGTTGTTCACGATGTTGGGATGGAGACGGTGTCCTGTGGACTGAGCTGCTGCTGGGAGAGCAGATCCACCTGAGCCTCACCCTTCTTTCCTTCCCGACCTGTTTTCATTCCTCTGTTCTGAGTCCCTGGCAGCCCACTTCACGCCAAGAACAACTTTACCCTCAAAGTCCTCTCAGGGTTGGTTCAGGTGCCATGGGCAGTGGAGAAGAAGCAGCGCGGGGTGGGGGACAGTCATTGTAACAGGTTAGGGCAGTTACAAGGAGGTGATTTTGAATTGGTTTCTGAGCTAACCTATAAAAAGACCCACAAGAATTTGCTAGGTGGGTGAGAAAAGGGGGGATGCAGAAGACGGATGTTCGAAGCTGAGGAAATAACTTTGCAAAACCCCAGGAAGGGTAAGGACATGTTGTCCTTAGGGAGATTCTGGGAGCTGGCTGGGGCTGGCGTTAAGTGTATGTGTGGGAAAGAGACATGTACTTAAGGGCCTCCTATACTACAGTGAATGGTTTAAATATTTTACTGGAGACTCTCAGGAACCATGAAAGGATTCTGAATGAGAGAATTACATTAGATATGGCCTTTAGAGGACTCTCATAGCACAGGTGCAGGTAGAACTCAGAGGCAGCTAGTGAACCTCATTGGAAGGTCATTTAAGTGACTCAGGAGAGGAAAGATTAAGGTCTAAATAGATCAAGGCAGTGGCAGATGGGACAGATAAAAGGGGAGGAATTTGTGTGTGATTTGGGAAGAAACTTTGAAAGGATGGATCCATTTGGAGTGAAGAGTTGAGAAAGAGGGAGGAGTTGGGGGCAGTTCTGAAGAGTCTGGTTTACAGAGCCAGTGGGTGGGGAATGGCCGGAGCCTGGAAAGGAGGGTCTGGGAAAGGAGGCTGACTCTAGTTTCTAGATGTTCCTGCCCACAGACACATCCCAGGGTGTAGACGTGGAGATGCACCAGGAGGCGGGGATAGGAGAGCCAGGGAGCAAATCAGACCATGAAGCAGATGACAGCATTGTATCTGCAAGCCATGGGTCTATTAGGGTTGCCTCTGCCACTCTTAATCTGGACCTCCCCTCAGCACCCTGGTGGTGGGCGACAGAGTAGATAGGGAAAGAAAAGCAGCTGACTACCAGGGCTGGTGCTGGGAAGGTGAACAGTATTTTAGGGACTTGGAATTCCTCTGAGGTGGTGTTTTGCAAACCAGGAAGTCCATCACGATCACCCAGGGAGCTTGTCAAAAATACAGATTCTAGAAGCTACCTTATACCACTTGTATGAGAATCTTTGAAGCTAGGTTCTGGAAATTATATATATATATATATATATATATATATATATATATATTTAATAGGCTTCCCATCTGTTTATGAAGCCTGATGGATGTTAATAACTTTAGGAGGGTTGGGGCATGTGACCTGTGCTGTCACACAGGGCTTTGTGTTCAGAAGAGCTTGATTTAATGCTCCACTGTCACTTCTTGAAATTCTTTGAACTGTGCTGTGAAAATGTCCATGAGACAACAGAGCATAAGCTGGAACACAGGCAATACACACACAACATGCATGTTTGTTGTTTCTTGTCACCCCGTTCATACGTAGTGTTGTGACATCCCATGAGAACAGAATTCCCCCAAAACTGGGATGTACTTAGGAGCTGGTGATGAGAAGGAAGGATTTAGAGCAATTATGCTGCACATGGTAAACGAGGGAGGAAGGAATGATGGGAGTTGACCTTAGATGAAGAGCAGTTAAGAGTAACAAGATCTAGGAAGTGAATAAAAATCCTTCTAGAATGTACAGAAAAAACCCAACACAAAGTTGGTCTCTTTCTGGCTAGGAAGAAGAGATGTAACTCAGTTCCACAAATACTGTTCAGCAGAGAGCTTTGAAGGGGGTGTGTTATGGTGAGTCGTAATTAGCATTATAACAACTCATGATACTGGTTAGAGGAAATTTCATGGGTGAAGATGAGATGTTGAGGCCAGAATAGCATCTGGCCTCATCATAGGCAGAGGCCAGTGGAATGGAAGCAAGAGCTTCATCTAGGTGAGGAGAGGGTTAGTGGCGAGGGCAACGATGATGGAGAATGGAAACAAAGTGAAGGATGCTGCCATGACATTTTGGAATAAAAGACCAAAGGGGTTGAGACAAAGAGTTGCCAGGTCACTCAGACCTTCTCATATGGTCCTTAGAAGTGTGTGATACACTAGAGATGATGGTAGTGAAGGTCATAGATTCTAAATATATTGTCTAAAATCTTGGGAAGGAAAATAAAATGCTTGTGTCACAGGCATGTGGTTATAATTAAGTTTATGGCATTTTGTTCACTAAATTATTTAGAAGAGTTTATTGGATTTGTTTGTTTGTGGTTTGTTTCTTCTACTATTTACATCAGTGGTTCTCCAACTTGTCTGGACCTTCTTTTTTTTTTTTTTAAACATCTTTATTGGAGTATAACTGCATACAATGGTGTGTTAGCTTCTGTTTTACAACAAAGTGAATCAGTTATACATATACATATATCCCCATATCTCCTCCCTGTTACATCTCCCTCCCTCCCACATTCCCTATCCCACCCCTCTAGGTGGTCACAAAGCATGCAGCTGATCTCCCTGTGCTATGCGGCTGCTTCCCACTAGCTATCTATTTTACATTTGGTAGTGTATATATGTCCATGCCACTCTCTCACTTTGTCCCAGCTTACCCTTCCCCCTACGCATATCCTCAAGTCCATTCTCTAGTAGGTCTGTGTCTTTATTACTGTCTTGCCCCTAGGTTCTTCATGACCATTTTTTTCTTTCTTTTTTTTTTTTTAGATTCCATATATATGTGTTAGCATATGGTATTTGTTTTTCTGTTTCTGACTTACTTCACTCTGTATGACAGACTCTAGGTCCATCCACCTCACAACAAATATCTCAATTTTGTTTCTTTTTATGGCTGAGTAATATTCCATTGTATATATGTGCCACATCTTCTTTATCCATTCATCTGTTGATGGACACTTCCATATCCTGGCTATGGTAAATAGTGCTGCAATGAACATAGTGGCACATGCCTTTATTGAATTATGGTTTTCTCAGGGTATATGCCCAGTAGTGGGATTGCTGGGTCATATGGTAGTTCTACTTTTAGTTTTTTAAGGAACCTCCATACTGTTCTCCATAGTGGCTGTATCAATTTACATTCCCACCAACACTGATTTAATCCACAAGCATGGACAGGAAGGGGAAATCTATTATATAGGAAGGAGAAAGGGTATCAAAGGTTTCCAATAGTAAGCCCAGGAAAAATGGTGCAGGTCAGTTTGACCTGAAGGAAAAAGAGAGACACAAAACAGAGAGAGAAAATAGGCAGAACAGTGCAACAATCCTTTCTGCCTTAGGGTAATTCTAATGGAGTTCTTACCAGAAGAAACATGCAAAGTAAGTAACAGTAATTAGAGATGGTCTAATTAGCTTCACCTAGAAAGAATGCCTGGTGAAGAGTAGCTGGTAGTTGGAGCCATTGATTCATTAAGTCCTCAAAAGGAAGAATAAGACATGGATAAAAGCACTAACTCAGACCTGTGCATGGGAGAGAATTCCTGGGGGCACCTGTCCTGCCGTTCCTCCCACTGACACAGGTCAATCATGGGATACTATAAACCATGAACATGACAGGCATGTGCTGTCATGTGGTCTCCTTGAAAGGACACCCCAGAAACAAATCCCTTGGCCTGGGGAGTGGCAGAAGCCCCTCTCAGGTGCCCTGTGTGAGATTCAGGACCATTTGGAGGACTGTTCCTTGGATCGTTCTGAGGGAGCATTTGGGAGAAAAGATTAATATAGAGAGTGCTGTGGAAGCCTCGTGTATTTCAGCCCTCACCAGGTAATCCAAAGTTTAATATTGTGAGTTTTAACAACATAGAAACATGATCAACCTCATTCAGCTGATCCAACAATCTTTTAATACCAATAGGAAAAAAAGAAATCTTTCTGAAGTGTTTTATTTGGGATGAAATTTTGATTTATTAGTAGAGAAAGAGTGGACATGACTTGTTATAATTTCTTCAAACTATTCTTCCAATATGGTAAACTATTATAATGTATTAAATGTAATTTACCTTGATAAAAATGATGGGGTCAGAACCAAAAGAGGTAAGCTGAGTCCCAGGTACCACAAGGAGAGGAGTGTTTAATCTTGACCTCTTTGCTAATTTAACTTCTAGCTGCTCACCTCCTCATACTTCCCTTTTGAAAAATGGGAATGGTAATACTAATGCTTCATAGGATTGTTTCTAGCAATAACATAAAATGTTTTTCTTCCAGTTTTATTGAGATCTAATTGGCATACAGCACTGTATAAGTTTAAGGTGTACAGAATATTGATTTGACTTACATACATCATGAAATGATTACACTAAATTTGGGAATATCCATCATGTCATGTAGATATAACATTAAAGGAATAGAAAAAAGTTATCCTTGTGATGAGAACTCTTAGGATTTACTCTCTTAACTACTTTCATGTGTAGGAGAGAGATCTTCAAGATTGTGGGGGAGTACGATGTGGAGATCACCTTCCTCCCCACAAATACATCAAGAATACATCTACATGTGGAGCGGCTCCTTCAGAACACCTACTGAACATTAGCAGAAGACATCAGGCTTCCAAAAAGGCAAGAAAATCCCCATGTACCTGGGTAGGGCAAAATAAAAAAGAAAAAACAGAGACAAAAGACTAGGGACAGGGCTTGCACCTCTGGGAGGGAACTGTGAAGGAGGAAAAGTTTCCACACATTAAGAAGTCCCTTCACTGGCAGAGATGGGGGGCTAGGCAGGGAGAAGCTTTGGAGCCACAGAGGAGACCGCAGCAACAGGGGTGCAGAGGGCAAAGTAGAGAGATTCCCGCACAGAGGATTGGTGCTGACCAGCACTCACCGGTCTGAGAGGCTTGTCTGCTAAACTGCTGGGGCAGGTGGGGGCTGGGAGCTGAGACTCAGAATTCAGAGATCAGATCCCAGGAAAAGGACTGAGGTTGGCTTTGTGAAGACAGCCTGAAGGGGGCTAGGGCACCACAGCTAGCCAGAAGGGAGCCTGGGGTAAAGACTGGACCTGCCAGAGAGGTAACAGACCACTGTTTAGGGATGTACGAGGAGAGGGGATTCAAAGCACCGCCTAAACGAGCTCCAGAGGTAGGTGTGAGCTGCGGCTCTCAGCGCGGACACCAGAGATGGGCATGAGACATTAAGGCTGCTGCTGCAGCCACCAAGAAACCTTGTGTGAAAGCACAGGTCACTGTCCACACCTCCCCTCCTGGGAACCTGTGCAGCCTACCACCACCAGGGTCCCGTGATCCAGGGACAACTTCCCCAGGAGAACACACGGCATGCCTCAGGCTGTTGCAACGTCACCCCAGCCTCTGCCACCATAGGCTCGCCCCACATTCCAATTATGACTACCAAACCCCTCCCTCCACCCCTGGCCTCAGTGAGCAAGGGAGCCCTAATAAGCTGCTGCTTTAACTCCCTCCTGTCTGGGGGAGGGGGAACAGATGCCTGAGGGTGACCCACACGCAGAGGTGGGCCAAAAAATGCTGAACCTCAAGAGCTGTGTGAACAAAGAAGAGAAAGGAAAATTTCTCTGTGCAGCCCCAGAAGCAGCAGATTAAATGCCCGCCATTAACTTGACGTACCTTGCATCTGTGGAATACCTGAATAGACAACGAATGTTCTCAAAATTGAGGCAGTGGACTTTGGGAGCAACTGTAGACTTGGAGTTTGCTTTCTGCATCTGATTTTTTTTGTCTTATGTTTATCTTAGTTTAGTTTTCAGTGCTTGTTTTCATTGGTGGATTTGTTTATTGGTTTCATTGTTCTCTTCCATTTATTAATTTTTTTCTTTTTGTGAGTGTTTGTGGGTATGTTTATTTGTGTGATTTTGTCTGCTTAGGTTTGCTTTTACCATTTGTCCTAGGGTTCTGTCTGTTCTTTCTCTTTTCTTTTTTTTTTAGTTTTTTTTTGTTGTTTTGTTTTGTTTTGTTGTTTTTTTCTTTTTATGACAGTGTGTGTGTCTATGTTCCTTTGTGTGATTTTGTCTGTTTAGTTTTGTTTTTACCATTTGTTTGGGGTTCTATCTGTGCATTTTGTTTTCTTCCTTTTCTTCCAAGCCATGTGGCTGGCAGGGTCTTGGCGCTCTGGATGGATGTCGGGCCTGAGCCTCTAAGGTGGGAGAACCAAGTCCAGGACATTGGACAACCAGAGACCCCCTGGCCCCACATAATATTAATTGGTGAGAGCTCTCTCAGAGATCTATCTCTATCTCAACACTAAGACTCAGCTCCACCCAACAGCCAGCAAGGCCATTTTAGGATGCCCCATGTTAAACAACTAGTAAGACAGGAACACAACCCCACCCATTAGCAGAGAGGCTGCATAAAGTCATACTAAGTTCAAAGAAACATCAAACACAATACTGGATGTGGCCCTGCACACAAGGACAAGATATGGCTCCACCCACCAGAACACAGACACCAGTCCTCCCCAACAGGAAGCATACACAAACACTGAAACAACCTCACCCACTGGGAGCAGACACCAAAAATAACAGGAATTACAAACGTGCAGCCTGAGAAAAGGAGACCCCAAACACAGTAAGTTAACCAAAATGAGAAGACAGAGAAATATGCAACAGGAGAAAGAGTAAGGTAACAATACACCAGACCAAACAAATGAAGAGGAACTAGGGAGTCTACCTGAAAGGAATTCAGAGAAATGATAGTAAAGCTGATCTCAGAAACAGAATGTCTCAGAAACAGAATGGAGAAAATACAAGAAATGTTTAACAAGGACCTAGAAGAACTAAATAGCAAACAAACAATGATGAACAGCACAATAAATGAAATTAAAAATGCTTGAGGAGAAATCAGTAGCAGATTAACTGAGGCAGAAGAGTGGATAAATGACCTGGAAGATAGAAGAGTGGAAATAACTACCAGAGAGCAGAATAAAGAAAAAGAATGAAAAGAATTGAGGACAATTCTCATATCCAACATTAACTGCAGCAACATTCAAGTTATAGGGGTCCCAGATAAAGAAGAGAAAAAGAAAGGGTCTGAGAAAATATTTGAAGAGATTATAGTAGAAAACTTCCCTAACAAGGGAAACAAAATAGTCAGTCAAGTCCAGGAAGCACAGAGAGTCCCATACAGGATAAAGCAAAGGAGAAACACACCAAGACATATATTAATCAAACAATCAAAATTTAAATACAAAGAAAAAATATTAAAAGCAGCAAGGGAAAAGCAACAAAAAACATACAAGGGAATCCCTATAAGGTTAACAGCTGATCTTTCAGCAGAAACTCTGAGGTAGAAGGGAGTGGCAGGACATACTTAAAGTGATGAAAGGGAAAAACCTACACCCAGCAAAGAACTCATTCACATTCAAAGGAGAAATTAAAACCTTTACAGACAAGAAAAAGCTAAGAGAATTCAGCACTACCAAACCAGTACTACAACAAATGCTAAAGGAACTTCTCTAGGTGGGAAACACAAGAGAAGGAAAAGACCTACAAAAACAAACCCAAAGCAATTAAGAAAATGGTAATAAGAACATACATATTGATAATTACCTTAAATGTAAATGGATTAAATGCTCCACCAAAAGATATAGACTGGTTGAATGGATACAAAAACAAGACCCACATATATGATCTCTACAAGAGACCCACTTCAGACCTAGGGACACATACAGACTGAAAGTGGGGGGATGGAAAAAGATATCCCATGAAAATGGAAATCAAAAGAAAGCTGGAGTACCAATTCTCATATCTAAAATAGACTTAAAATAAGGACTATTACAAGAGGCAAAGAAGGACACTACATAATGATCAAGGGATCAATCCAAGAAGAAGATATAACAATTGAAAATATTTATGCACCCAATACAGGAGCACCTCAATATATAAGGCAAATACTAACAGCCATAAAAGTGTAAATCAACAGTAACACAATCATTGTAGGGGACTTTAACACCCCAATTTCATCAATGGATGGATCATTGAAAATGAAAATAAATAATTAAACACAAGCTTTAAATGACACATTAGACATGATGGACTTAATTGATATTTATAGGACATTCCATCCAAAAACAACAGAATACTCTTTCCTCTCAAGTGCTCATGGAACACTTTCCAGATAGATCATATCTTGGATCACAAATCAAGCCTTGGTAGATTTAAGAAATTTGAAATCATGTCAAGTATCTTTTCCAACCACAACGTTATGAGAATAGATATCAATTACAGGAAAAAAAAACTGTAAAAAATACAAACACATGGAGGCTAAACAATATGTTACTAAATAACCAAGAGATAACTGAAGAAATCAAAAAGGAAGTCAAAAAATACCTAGAAACAAATGACAATGAAAACACGATGACCCAAAACCTATGGTATGCAGCAAAAGTAGTTCTAAGAGGGAAGTTTATAGCAATAACATCCTACCTCAAGAAACAAGAAATATCTCAAATAAACAACTTAAACTTACACCTAAAGCAATTAGAGAAAGAAGAACAAAACCCCCACAAAGTTAGTAGAAGGAAAGAAATCATAAAGATCAGATCAGAAATAAATGAAAATGAAACAAAGGAACCAATAACAAAGATCAATAAAACTAAAAGCTGGTTCTTTGAGAAGATAAACAAAATTGATAAATCATTAGCCAGACTCATCAAGAAAAAAGGGAGAAGACTCAAATCAACAGAAGTAGAAATGAAAATGGAGAAGTAACAACTGACACTGCAGAAATACAAAGGATCATGAGAGATCACTACAATCAAGTATATGCCAAAAAAATGGACAACCTGGAAGAAATGGACAAATTCTTAGAAAAGCACAACCTTCCAAGACTGAACCAGGAAGAAATAGAAAATATGAACAGCTCAATCACAAGCACTGAAATTGAAACTGTGATTAAAAATCTTCCAAGAAACAAAAGCCCAGGACTAGATGGCTTCACAGGTGAATTCTATCAAACATTTAGAGACGAGGTAACACCTATCCTTTGCAAACTCTTCCAGAATGTAATGGAGGGAGGAACACTTCCAAACTCATTCTATGTGAACACCATAACCCTGATACAAAAACCAGACAAGGATGTCACAAAAAAAGAAACTACAGGCCAATATCACTGATGAACACAGATGCAAAAATCCTCAACAAAAGGCTAGCAAACAGAACCCAACAGCACATTAAATGGATCACACATCATTATCAAGTGAGGTTTGTCCCAGGAATGAAAGGATTCAATATACGCAAATCAGTCAATATGATACACCATATTAAAAACTGATGGATAAAAACCATATGATAATCTTGATAGATACAGAAAAATCTTTTGACAATATTCTACACCCATTTTTGATAAAAACTCTCCAAAAAGTGGGCATAGAGGAACCTACCTCAACATAATAAAGGCCATATGACAAACCCACAGCCAACATCATTCTCAATGGTGAACAAATGAAACCATTTCCTGTAATATCAGGAAGAAGAGAAGGTTGCCCACTCTCACCACTGTTATGCAACACAGTTTTGGAAGTTTTAGCCACAGTAGTCAGAGAAGAAAAAAAAAATAAAAGGAATCCAAATTGGAAAAGGAGAAATAAATCTGTCACTGTTTGCAGATAACACGATACTACACATAGAGAATCCTAAAGATGCTACCAGAAAACTACTAGAGCTAATTGATAATTTGGTAAAGTCGCAGGACCAAAATTAATGTACAGACATCTCTTACATCACTCTACACTAACAACAAAAAATCTGAAAGAGACATTCAGGAAACAATCCCATTTACCATAGCAAGAAAAAGAATAAAATACCTAGGAATAAGCCTACCTAAGGAGACAAATAACCTGTATGCAGAAAACTATAAGACACTGATTAAAGAAATTAAGGATGATAGAAATGGAGAGATATACCATGTTCTTGGATTGGAAGAATCAACATTGTGAAAATGACTATACTACCCAAAGCAATCCACTGATTCAATGCAATCGCTATCAAACTACCAGTGGCATTTTTCACAGAAGTAGAACAAAAATTTTCACAATTTGCATGGAAACACAAAAGGCCCCGAATAGCCAAAGCAATCCTGAGAAAGAAAAATGGAGCTGCAGGAATCAGGCTCCCTGATTTCAGTCTATATTACAAAGCTACAGTAATCAAGACAGTATGGTACTGGCACAAAAACAGAAAGATAGATCAATGGAACAGAATAGAAAGCCCAGAGATAAACCCATGTACATATGGTCACCTTATCTTTGATAAAAGAGGAAAGAATATACAATGGAGAAAAGACAGCCTCTTCAATAAGTGGTGCTGGGAAAACTGGACAGCTACATGTAAAGGAATGAAATTAGAACATTCCCTAACACCATACACAAAAATAAACTCAAAATGGATTAAAGACCTAAATGTAATGCCAGACACTATAAAACTGTTAGAGGAAAATATTGACAGAACACTCTATGACATAAATCACAGCAAGATCCTTTTTGACCCACCCCATAGAGGAATCAAACCAAAAATAAACAAATGGGACCTAATGAAACTTAAAAGCTTTTGCACAGCAAAGGAAACCATAAACAAGATGAAAAGACATCTCTCAGAATGGGAGAAAATATTTGCAAATGAAGCAACTGACAGAGGATTAATCTCCAAATTATACAAGCCGCTCATGCAGCTCAGTGTCAATAAAACAAAATACCTAATGCAAAAATGGACAGAAGGTCTAAACAGACCTTTCTCCAAGGGAGATATACAGATCGCCAATAAGCACATGAAAGGATGTTGAACATCACTAATCATTAGAGAAACACAAATCAAAACTGCAATGAGGGATCATCTCACACTGTATGAAAGCATACAGTATTTGTCTTTCTCTGTCTAACTTATCTCACTTAGCAGGATATCCTTTAGGTCCAAGCATGTTTCCCCAAGTGGCAAGATTTCACTCTTTTGTTTTAATGGCTGAGTAATATGCCATTGTATGTGTGTGTGTCTGTATATACACACACACACCTTCTTTATCCATTCGTCTATAGATAAGCACTGAGGTTACTTCCATATCTTGTGTATTATAAATAATTCTGCAATGAACATAGGGGTGCATATATCTTTTCTGATAAGTGTTTTTGTTTTCTTTGGATAAATACTCAGTAGTGGAATTGCTGAATTATATAGTAGTTCTAGTTTTTATTTATTGAGGAACCTCCATACTGTTCTCCATAGTGGCTGTAGCAATTTACATTCCCACCAACAGTGTAGGAGGATTCCCTTTTCTCCACACCCTCTCCAGAATTTATTGTTTGTAGATTTTTTGATGATGGCCATTCAGACTAATATCTTATTGTAGTTTTGCTTTGTGGTTCTCTAGTAATTAATGATGTTGAACATCTTTTCATTTGCCTCTTGGCCATCTGTATGTCTTCTTTGGAGAAATGTCTATTTAGGTCTTCTGCCAATTTTTTGATTGGGTTTTTTGTTTTGATGGTATTGAGACTCATGGGCTGTTTGTAAATTTTGGAGATTAATCCTTTGTTGGTCACATTATTTGCAAATATTTTCTCCCATTCTGTGGGTTGTCTTTTCATTTTGTTTATGGTTTCCTTTGCTGTGAAAAAGCTTTTCAGTTCAATTGGGTCCCATTTGTTTATTTTTGTTTTTATTTCTGTTACTCTGGGAGATAGGCTGAAAAAGATATTGTTGTGATTTATGTCAGAGAGTGTTCTGCCTATGTTTTCCTCTAAGAGTTTTATAGTGTCTGGTCTAACATTTAGGTCTTTAATCCATTTTGAGTTTATTTTTGTGAGTGGTGTTAAAGAGTATTCTAATTTCATTTTTTTTACATGTATCTCTCCAGTTTTCCCAGCACCATTTATTGAAGAGACTGTCTTTCCTCCATTGTATAGTCTTTCCTCTTTTGTCATAGATTAATTGACCATAGGTGTGTGGGTTCATTTCTGGGTTTTCTATCCTGTTCCATTGATCTATATTTCTGTTTTTGTGCCAGTACCATGCTGTTATGATGACTGTATCTTTGTATCAGTGGTATAGTTAGGAAGTCAGGGAGCTTGATTCCTTCAGCTCCTTTTTTCTTTCCCAAGATTACTTTGGCTATTTGGGGTCTTTTTTGTCTCCATACGAATTTTAAGATGTTCTGTTCTAGTTCTGTGAAAAATGACATTGGTAATTTGATAGAGATTGCATTGAATCTGTAGATTGCCTTGGGTAGTATAGCCCTTTTCACAACACTGATTCTTCCAATCCAAGAACATAGTATATTTCTCCATCTGTTTATGTTATCTTTGATTTCTTTCATCAGTGTTTTATAGTTTTCTGAGTACAAGTATTTTGCCTCCTTAGGCAGGTTTATTCCTAGGTATTTTATTCTTTTTGATATGATGGTAAATGGGATTGTTTCCTTAATTTCTCTTTCTGATACTTTGTTTTTAGTGTATAGAAATGCAACAGATTTCTGTATATTAATTTTGTGTCCTGCAACTTTACTGAATTCATTGACGAGTCCTAGTAGTTTTTTGGTGGCATCATTAGGATTTTCTGTGTATAGTGTCATGTCATCTGCAAACAGTGTCTTTAATCCATTTTGAATTTATTTTTGGGCATCGTGTGAGAGAGTAGTCCAGTTTAACTTTTCTGCATGTAGCTGTCCAGGTTTCCCAATACCATTTATTGAAGAGAGTTATTTTTGCCATTGTATATTCCTGTGTTTTTTGTCATAGATTAATTGCCCATATAAGTGTGGGTTCATTTCTGGGCTCTCTGTTCTGTTCCATTGATTTCTGTCTCTGCTTTTCTGCCAATTCCATAATGTTTTGATGTTTTATATAAATATATACATATATATATATATATATATATATATAAGTGTGTGTATACACACACACACACACACACACACTCAGTGAGTATGATACCTCTAACTTTGTTCTTTCTCAGGAGTGTTTTGACTATTTGATCTCCTTTTTGTTGGCATACAAATTTTAGAATTATTTGTTTTAGTTCAGTGAAAACTAAGTTCATTTGTATTATTTTTGTTAGATTCCACATATAAACAATATCATATGATATGTGTCTTTCTCTGTCTGGCTTAACATTTAAAGCAATTATTGATAGGTGTGTATATACTGACATTTTATTAATTGTTTTAAGGTTATTTTGTGGCTCTTTTTTGTTCCTTTCTTCTTCTTTTACTCTCTTTCCTCATGATTTAATGCCTATCTTTAGTGTTATGTTTGGATTCCTTTCTCCTTTTTTTGTGTGTGTATTTCTTATAGGTTTTTGATTTGTGGTTACCATGAGGTTAATATATAGCAATCCCCCTCTCTCTCGCTCTGTATGTGCGTGCATGTGTGTGTGTGTGTGTGTGTGTGTGTGTGTGTGTATGTATATGATTATTTTAAGTTGCTGGTCCCTTTAATTCACATTTTAACAACTCGGCATTTTTACTCCTCTCCCCTAATGGTTACTGTTTTTGACATCATATATATATATATTTTTTTGGCTGTACGCGGGCCTCTCACTGTTGTGGCCTCTCCCGTTGCGGAGCACAGGCTCCGGACGCGCAGGCTCAGCGGCCATGGCTCACGGGCCCAGCCGCTCCGCGGCATATGGGATCCTCCCAGACCAGGGCACGAACCCGTATCCCCTGCATCGGCAGGCGGACTCTCAACCACTGCGCCACCAGGGAGGCCCGACATCATATTTTACCTTTTTTTTTTTTGTTTTGTGTATCCTTTAACTACTTATTGCAGATATAGATGATTTTACTACCTTTGTTTTTTAACCCTCTTAGTAGCTTTGTATGTGGTTGACTTACTACATTCTCTGTATATTTCCCTTTAGCCATGAGATTTTTCCTTTTATAATTTTCAAGTTTCCAGTTGTAGCCTTTTCTTTTTCACTTAGAAAATTTCCTTTAACATTTCTTGTAAAGCTGGTTTGGTGGTGCTGACCTCTATTACCTTTTGCTTATCTGTAAAACTTTTGATTTCTCCATCAAATCTGAATGAAAGCCTTGCTGGACAGTGTATTCTTAGTTGTAGGTTTTCCCCTTTCTTCACTTTATATTGTGCCACTCCCTTCTGGTCTGCAGAGTTTCTCCCTTCTGGTTGCAGAGTTTCTGCTGATAGCTTTATGGGAGTTCCCTTGTATGTAACTTGTTGCTTTTCCCTTGTTAATTTTAATATTCTCTCTTTATCTCTAGTTTTTGTCCTTTTAATTACAATGTGTCTTGGTGTGGTCCTCTTTGGATTGATTTTACTTAGAACTCTCTGTGCTTCCTGGACCTAGATGTCTGTTTACATTCCCAAGTTATGGAAATTTTTAGCTATTATGTCTTGAAATATGTTCTCTGCCCCTTTTTTCTCTCTCTTCTCCTTCTGGGTCCCCTATAATGTGAATATTATTATGCTTGGTGGTCTCTTAAACTGAGGTTTTGTGTGTGCCTTTTAAGAGTGGAGTCTATATTTCCCATATCCCTCTGGCTCTCCCGAAATTAAGCCTCACTGGCCTTCAGAGCCAAATATTGTGGAGCTCCTCTTTTTGGTATAGGACCCCCTGGGGAGCCTGATGTGGGGCTCAGACCCCTTGCTTCTTAGGTAGAATCACAGCAATTGTAATTATTCCTTCATTTATGGGTTACCCACTGGGGTGTGGATCTTGAATATACTGTATTTCTTCCCCTCCAACCCATCTCGTGTTTTCTCCTTTATATCTTTAGTTGTACAAGATCTTTCCTGTTAGTCTTCAGGTCATTCTCATCAGTAGTTGCTCTGTAACAGTTGTAATTTTGGTTTGCCCATGGCAGGAGTTGAGGTCAGGCTCTTCCTACTCCTCCATCTTGGATCTTTCCAAATGGATTCACAAATTCTAGCAGACAAATGGATTTTTCCTTTCCTTTGTTTCCCATCTTGAGTGAAATAAAAGATGTGAGAGGACTCACAGAGATAATGCTGTGACTTTCCAGTTCAATGAACCTGACTTTGGTGAATAGCTCCTGATTACTGGTGGGAGTTCCCTTCTGAAGGAACAATTCCTTTTGTGCACACACTTTGTGAGTATATTTGAATATATTCTAGGGCCTGTTAGGCTTTTAGATTTCTGAAAGGATGAAACTACATTTTAGTCAAATATTCTTGACATTGAACTAGAATGATGCTGACACTGAGACCAAGATAAACTTAACTAAGCTTTCTTTATTTGACTATGGGTATATTCAGTTTTTGAAAGAAAGCTAAATTAGGTATGAATGAAAAGTTAGATAAATGTGAGTGATTTTAGGAAAATAACGGAATAAGTTTATGGAACTAGAATCAAGGCTAAAAGTGATGCAGAGCAAAAAATATATCTAGTTTGACCCAAAAGAATGGAAGTTTGACCAGAGCAATACACATATGGTAAAGGATTCTGGACACTGGAACCATTTTTACCCTGTATTCAGAGACAGACTCTGCTTTAGTGACAGTTACACTAAAATTAAAATAACTGGATATTTTGAATGAACTCTTAGGGAGCATACAATCTCTATCTTAATATCTGTACAGCTTCTAATCATAGTGGGAAACTTTTAGCTTTGCATTTTGTTGATATGACCATTAAACTATGTATATTCCAGAGCTTTGAAAGCATTGGAACCATACAAAGCCATGTCCGTGATGTTTCTTCATTAGTCATTGTCTACAATGGAGACCATATAGTGTCCAACTCAGAGGATTAAATTGTTAAAATGTGGGCAGTGTTAACAGGCTACTGTTTTTGGCCACATCAAGCTGGTGCCCTGACTTGCAGCTGTGCTAGTGAACAGAAGGGCGAGAGTGATGCTGGCTACAAATGCACCACTGCACTCCCAGCACATGAAAATAGGGTAAGAGTGACGCTGGTTACAAGTGCACTGTTGCACTCAGAACACGTGAGAATAGGGTGAGAGTGACGCTGGCTACAAGTGCACCGTTGCACTCTGAGCACATGAAAATGTGATAAAATGCATTTCCTGGAGTTACATCTGGCTCCCAGTTTTCTATCTCTTGAACAAAAGGAGTTGAGAATAGAAAAGTGGGAAGTCCGGAACTCTCTTGATGTGCTGTCAGAGATGACAACATGAAAACAAGGGGTGGAAGCACCAGTTGGCGGGTAAACTTGAATTTCCCTGAGATGGAACCCCACGCGCTCACTGGAAGTGCAGAACAAACAGTGAGAATGTGGGCTTAGAGTTGATTGATTTGCAGTTTGTTCCTCCTCTGGATGCTCTTCTGTGAGACCAAGGTGCTCCCACTGAACTACGCTTAAATGAACACTCCCTTCCATGTAAGTTTAACAAGGGGGGGGGGATTTGCTAGGATCTACATATTTTTGTCATTTGTAACCTTATTTGAGCCCTGGTCAATTTTTCACATATTTCTCAGTCAGTAAAGTGAATTAGCTTAACTTCTTTTTGAACAATCTTAAGAACTCAATTTATTTGATAACTTAGATGACATTGAAGACACAGTCCAGGATGTTTAATTTAAAGAAAATGAAGATTTGATAGTTTGAGGTTGTCAGGTAGAAATCCTCATGGTTTCTCATCACAAGATGAACATTTTTCTGTTGTAGAACACTGGCACACACTGCCAGTTGTGACTGGAGGTGGCCAGGCCATGGGGCCCGGTGCTGTGCCATGTGAGGGATTGGCTGCCCCCCCTTGCCCTCTTCTTCTGCAGGGTCTGACCCCAGCTCTGAACAGGCGGAGCTGACAGTTTTGTGTGGTGCTCCATATTTGTTTTTCTGTGGATGACATACACCCCAATTTTTTTCCACACAAAACCATCAAGCTATATTTATGTGCTCTCATTTCAGTTATAGTTAATAACTAAGGGCTTGAAGTAAACAAGAAATTATTTGGCATGACATATGAGGTAGCCTTTCATAATTACCGCAGCACAGAAGGCCTGCCTGCAGGTGATGGACAGAAAGCTATGCACACAATGCACTCAGATGCAGAGATCAATTATCCAGGGATTTATGTATGTTTTTTTGAAGGAGTCTGTCACAGCATCACACCTTTTTTTTTTTTTTTTTTTTTTTTTTTTTTGCTGTACGCGGGCCTCTCACTGTTGTGGCCCCTCCCATTGTGGAGCACAGGCTCCGGACGTGCAGGCTCAGCGGCCATGGCTCACGAGCCCAGCCGTTCCGTGGCATGTGGGACCTTCCCAGACAGGGGCACGAACCCGTGTCCCCTGCATCGGCAGGCGGACCCTCAACCACTGCGCCACCAGGGAAGCCCCCATCACACCTTTTAATACAGGATAATGTTGATATTTAATCTTACATTTCAATGATGTGAACAGTAATCCATGTCCTCCCCTCCCCTTTATTTAGGTCCTAACTTTTCTGACACAATCCAGATCAATCTGTTCCCACACAGTATTATGAACGAACCAGTAGAGCTTCTGTCTATGGAGAATCCTTCAGTGAGTGAAAGAATCATTAAGCATGTGATTATCAATTTCTCACACAATACCTGCCATGTGAGTGATGCAGTGGGGCATATGAAAGAGATTAAAGACTTAGTTTATCCAAAAGGAATTTAAGATTAATCTTGATGAGGGATTATGCAATTATTGCTATCCTAATGTTTTTGATTTATGAAAATGGTAACTTCATACGATTTGAAGTAGTGACTGTAAATGACAACACAGTGTATGATTAGGTTCCAAATTACGGGATAGAAGCTATCTGTTCCATACAGGCTTTGTGTAGGTAGGATATGGGAGACCTGGGTTTGTCAGAGGACCATTACCTGGATGGGTTGTATCGAGGATGGGAAGATACCTGGGGCAGGTGCTCCAGGCAGGAGGGAGCAGGGAAGGTGGCGTGGATGGGACGATGGTTCTCAGATGGCATAAGTGGGGTGGGGATGGGCTGGGAGAGAGTGGCGCTAGGGAGGCAAGCAAGACAGCTGCAGCACTAGTTGTAGAGCATTGGCTGAAATGGAAGGGAATGGATGGGAAACACACAGAATGGGAGCACATTCCCTGACTGTTCTAGTTGGGTGAAATTTCTACTTTCTGAGCTCCATCTTTTCTATCACTTACGTCTTTCTTTACATTCAATGATGCCTATGTTCCAGACAAGTATTAGACACCATGATAGATACTTTGTGTACTAGACATAATTTCTGACCTCTGGTTTAGTATTGTTAATAAAATTTTAACAAATTTTAAGTTAATGATAAGTTCACAAAATTTTAAGTACGTTATGTTGTGCTTCCCTAAATTGATTATAAGTTTTAGTGTAACAGAGACAGAGATTTTTGTATTCATTCTTTCAAAACTGTAATGAGTGTCTACACATGACAGCCACTGTTGATAGAAAAAAAGAAAACCCACAGTCCTTGTTGAGAGAGATATAGACAAACAGTTGTAAAATATGATAACCGTTCCCAGCAAGCTGCAGTGAGATGAATTCTTAAATTTCCTGGAAGTGTTAAAGACCTAAAGATAATTTTTTGAGCTGAGGCTTAAAGGATAGAAGTGGTTTTGAGGCATGAAAGTGAAGTGTGGGTGTCTTAGGAAGATTGGACAGCCTATGTGAAAGCACAAAGGTGGAGGATGCAGTGAAATGACACAATGACATGACCCAGTGACATGGCACAGTGACATGACCCAGTGACATGACCCAGAATATACACGTGTGCTGATATTGCTGCGTGTAGGGCAGAATGAAGGTCAAGAGATTGTGCAAATGGGCAGGGGCTGGACACATGTCTGTGCATGTTATGCAAAGGATCTTAGGTGGTATGTTATGAGGAAGCATGTTGATTAGGCAGCATACGTTCAGACTTCTATGTGGAGAATAGAGAGGGAGAGGGCAGGACTGTGCAGGGAGCCTGGAAAGGAGGTTATTGCTACTGTGACCGCCTATGACAGATAAACTGGGAGCAAGGAAGGGAAGAAAGAAGGAGAAAAGATGAAAAAGTCATTGGAAGGTAAAATGGACAGACCTTGGTGTTTTATGAAACATGGGGTATAAACTGGAGAGAAGATGACAAGGACCTTGTCTGAATTATTCACAACTGTATCTCCAGCACTGGGAAGAATCCCCCATCTAGGCTCCCAGTAAATAACTGTCAAAATGAATAGAAGGGAGAAACCCAGATGACTCCTGGGTTCTGGAGGAAGCAGCATGTTTATACCAGTCGCCAGTGGAAGGAATATGGGAGGGGAAGATCAAGTATTCCTCTGTGGACCGATGTGGGACAGACTGGTGGTTTTTAGAAGAGCCGAGCTATAAGACACAAGTTATAAGGGAGGGAAGGAAGAACTGGTAATGAAGGAAATGCCAAATATGACTGCAGAAAGGCAGGACGAGTTTTAGCTTAGGTTAAAATCCTACGTCAAGAGAGACATTTTCAAGTGGAAATGTTTGACGGTGTAAGTTGTCCAGAGTTCAATGTGCATGAAGTCTGGCAAAGTCAGAGTCTGGCTCTGGGGACTCGAGGAAGAACATCACCCGTGTTGGGGAGTGAAGGAGTTCCCTTGCCTTTTCATGTCCAAAATTAGAGGTTGGCTTATAGTTCAAGTGATCATATGAACTCTGTGGCTTTGTGCATCTTTTAACCTGAGAAAGACAAAGGCAGCATGTGAAATGGTGGTTTTAGTAACAACCAAAGCACAGGTCAGAGATTTATGTTACTCTACAATAATACCTATATGTGGAGATACCACTGTTAGAAACACTAACTTGGGTCCTAGCTTCTTATATAGAACAGAAAATTGCAAATTGTGTGGTTAATGTTGATCATAATAATATATTTTAAAGGAATATGTGTTTATTTAACCAATAACTTTATGCTATGTAAATTGAAAAATCCTCCCTGCCTATGATATTACGAGCAATAACTGCATATCATAGTCTGTCCCCATATATGGTCTAATTTAGCTGGTCCTTAGGGGTTTTGTATGGTTGCTCTAAAATATTAGTTGCATGAAAAGCACCTAACGTTCTTGATAAAAGTCTATTTTTCTAAATTCAAGATGGCTTGTGAATTAATATTTTAACAAGCACCATCGTGTGATTCTGATACAGGTGTGAAGAGGTTCTACCTGGAGAAATCCCCCCTTGAGAAGCTCTTTGGCTTGACTTGCATTTCTTAGCTGGTGTTCTTGCTCTCTCTGGTGGTACAATGTGGAATTGTATGTTTCAGATTTTTCATTTTCACTGATTGGCAGATAGAGCTCCACAATTAATCTACCAGTTATCCAGCCTTTATTTAGCCATGCTGTAAACCTACAGATGCAAGTGCTGCATTAGCATTCATCTCCCTACACACAGAAGAGATGTGAGAAGACCAGAAAGTGTAACATGTAAAATTTCATACTTTAGAAGTGCTGCGACCAAGACAATGTTTTTACATTTTTTTGTTTGGAGAATTTTGAAGGAATCTGTAGTTGAAGAGCATTGAAGAGGCATTTGGTGGCAGAGTTTTCATGGGCCAAATGTTTATTTTTTGCTAGGGTTCTTCCTCTGTGAATCGTTTAGGACTCACTCAAGCTTTGTGATGCTCATTTGAATTTTTTATTTGCCAGTTTGTTTGTTTGTTTGTTTTTTGCTAATGAGAAGGATATAATTATATGCAGTGTAGAGTTAAGGGTAGGAATTCCTTCTTCTTTTCCTTCTTTCCTCCCTGCCTTCTGGCAGTCATTCAACAGATGTTTATTATAGCCCTCTGAGGGAGGCTTTGTGGGTGATACAGTGATAACCGGGACACTATTTCTCTGAATGAGGAGAGAAATGTAGCCTACCAAGGCGTGTCATGAGGGCTCCATGCCCACAGTGTAGGGCATCTCAGCAACCCTCAGAGGAAGGAGAGAGTAACCATGGGGAAATCATTACGGAGAAGACGGCATCTGAACTGCAAGTCCCTGAGACTGGTCACTCTAAGAACCTTTGTGTAACCGAGTTGCTGACTTATATGACATACAATTGTCTGTGCTTACTGTGGGTATTTTATTCAGTGCTGATTATGTGTCAGGCAGTGTGCTAAGTGTGGGTGTATAAAGTTCAGGAAGGATTGTAATCAAGCAGGACCCTGTGGAACCATCCCAGGGCAGAGCCCGGCCACCCACCCATGTCCTCTGCCAGCCTTTTGTCTGTAAAAAACTTTAGTTAAAGAATAAATTTAATCAGAGAAGTGAGAAATGTGGGAAAAAAGGAAAACTGTTAAGCAAGACAAAGTAATAACAGTTTAGCCATTAAACAAAGTCAAGGACATTTAGCTCCTCCTCGAGTGCTGTTGATATTATTCTGAGCCATGTCCTTTGAGCTGTTTTGTAGATACTGAAACCCTCACCATGTGGAAGAAGTTAACTGCATGCTGCCCACAAGTACGAAGACCCCAGGTGGAACCAGAAGGTGGATGATGTTGACTCCCAGTTACGTCACCACCAGCCAATCAGAAGAAGGTCCACAAGCTGATCACACACCCCACATGCCCCCCCCCCCAATCTTGTCTTTAAAAACCTTTCCCTGGAAGCCTTCAGGGAGTTTGTGCCTTTTAAGCATGAGCTGCCCTGGACTCCTTGTTTGGCGCCTGCAATAAACGCTGCACTTTCCTTCACCACACGCAGTGTCGGTTGATTGGCTTTACTGAGCTCGGGCGAGCAGACCTGAGTTTGGTTCAGTAACAGGATGGCTTGGTCTCTGTCTACCTAGAGATCCCATTCTCGCAGTAGAGGCAGACAGGAAACAAAATAGATAAATGATAATAGATAACTATCTACAAAATAGATAAATGAATTGTAAATTGAGGTAAGGGCTTTGAAGGAAGTAAGCAAGAGGCTGAGGTAGAGAATAACTTTGTTGGGATGAGGTGAGACCTGCTTTGTGGAGGTGGCTGGAGAAGGCCTCCTGAAACAACACAAGCAAGGATGCTGTGAGTCCAGTGTTCCGTGCTACTGAGTCCACGTCTTAACCATGTTCGTCCTCCCAGCTCTGACGGGGAATCACCATCATTATACTCATTTGAACAGAGAGGAGACTGAGGCAAAGGGACACTAAGTAACTTGACGTGTAGTTTGTAAGTGGTGGAGACCAGATCCAAACCTATCTTTCAGGCCCAGAGCCTGCTCTCTTCACCACTCTGACAGACATCTCCCACCAAGGGTGGGGAGGGGAGAGCACATATGGGGCTCAGAGGCCAGAGAGCACTCACGTGATAAAGCAGCCCTCGTCCTCCCAGAGGTGGGGCAAGGCTGCACAGCACCCTTCCCTTGGGGTGTGGGCTTCTTTCAGACACGTGTTAATACAGAAACAGGCATTGGGTGAGTTGAAAACGACACAATTCATTAGTTGCCCTAGGACCGTAGAGTTACTGATGAGAAAGGTCATTTTCTGGTGTAACATTTTGATTTCACAGTGGAGGACCCCCAGCTCAGAGAAGATAGGTGATTAATTGCTTAAGTAGTTAGTTGTTGACTTGGGAGTAAAACATACGTGCTTTTCCTTGATCTCATGTGTGCATAGCTGGTTTCTACTTAACACACAAATTTATCTTATACATTGCTTTCCCACCAATTGAAGGGCACTGGAGTACATGATTACAGACCTAGCACTTTCTTAAATTCTTGCTCCTTTAATTTGGGATGGTTTTCTTTGAGGGCAACCATTCCCATTTCACGACACATGGTAAAATGTGTTCCTTCTGAGAATTTCCCTTCTCTCCTTCTCTGTGGAAATGCAAAGAAACAGAGGACAGGACCAGTAGATAAGCTCACTTCTCGTGTGACTTGCCCCCTTCTCTGTCTTCACGCTTGCTGGCAGGAGTTACAATTCCCTGATTATAAGAAGAGGCCTGGTGTGAACAGGGTTTGGGGGTCAAGGGCTGCTGCACACCTTGGACAAGGCACATGCTTGAGCAGCAGATAGGAGGAGGCTGATCCAGGCAAGCGCCTGCCTCACCCACAGCCATAGTCCCTGAGGAATCTCTCAAGTATTGTTAAAAAACCTAAGCAAGCCCTAGAGGGTTCAGGTAATCTTACCATGACCCTTCTGTCCGGTAAAAAATAACAAGTTGTCTTCCACTGCTGAGTGGTTGTTTGCCAGCTGAAACTTCAAGTGGAACTCGTAATCATAGCTGATGTCTGGGACCCGCGAATAAACCAGGAATGAGGTATATCCAAAGGCATCCATCCCACTGAGCCTGGGCTGGGTGATGTGAACAGCTGTGGAAAAGCCCAAAGCAAACAGTTAAAACAAGCCTGTTCGTGGACTTGTAAGAGGAGGGTTGTGTTTTGCTGCTGCATCTGGCCACAGAGTCTGTTTACTATCACATTAATTATACTTATGTGCCCTTCAGCATTGAGCAACTCAGAGACTCAATAGGGAATTCAAATCCAGAACAAAGGAAGTGTAGTGTTTTGAGATCCTGTGTATAATCCTTTAACTCACATACCCTTTTGACGTGAAGAATTTACTTAAAAAGCAAAATTCTACATTTTGGAGATTAATTTTAGAAATAGAAAAGATCACAGGCAGTCAAAGTATTTGCCTAGGTGCTTTGTAACCATAATTTGGCATCCAAATGATGGATATGACTTAGAGAGGGACTCACAGCTTGGAACAAACCGAGCTTCTCTAACCCTTTACTTTTCTAAGAGCCAAAGGTCAGGGGTAGGAAGGCCAAGAGATGGGAAGGAAATGGATCAGTTTCATCACCATATTGTGAACGACCTGAAATTTCCTTGAAGTGAAATCGTTGTCTAAAAGAAATGCTCTTCCTTACTTTGTTCAGACATGTGTTAGATAGTGAAAGCGTGGGTTTTAATAGGCCTGAAACTGTAGGGAGATTTAGTAGAAACAGGAAATGGTAAAACCCAGAAGTACAAGGGCCAGTGCAGACAAATAAGATTTAGTTGAGGGGTGCTATCAGCCAGCTAGCTTCTCTTTTCATCCTGCCTCTAATCTTATATCCATATTTTCTCTTTCATTGTTCTGTTTCCTTCATAAATAGTCCCAACTGGCTTTTTCCCTCACTCCAAGGGGAACAGGGAAGAGGAAGGGAGATTTTGACCCCCATCCTGACTACTGTGAATAGTATCCCCAGATTAAAGGATGTTCCTAGAATCTATCTTTATTCGTTCAAGACAGCTCAATAGAGGGAAGAAGAGCTTGTCTTGATTACTTTATCATGCTCCCTTCTCAAGAGGTGGTGGCTCTCTCACGAAGTTGTAAAACTAGAATTTTTACAAACTTTAAGAAATATCCTCACTCTGGTACTTAATGTTTAAAACAAAAGTGTTGTTATGTCTGGTTATAATTGTTTATACAGCAAATAATTCTGCTATCCTGGGAAAATAATTCTATTTATCAGAGGCTTTTATTTCTGCTTGTTTCACATAACTATTCAAGTAGGGATTTGTATGGAATCAGCTGAATACTTCATTTTGATATTTTATTAAAATCTTATCAGTTTATTCCTTGGGATGAGTGTCCTAGGATAAGTATACATTTTCTCAAAACTCACCAGAATCTGAATTAGGATTTTGAGACATACCACCTTATATTTTATCTAATGAAGTAATTGGTGGTTTGTGTTTCAGAGATAATAAGACTTTCCATCAGGGATTTCAGTGGTTGTGTAGGTAGGATGGTTGAAGGAAATTAAATAAAATTAACTGGGATTAAAGCAAAATAAAACTACTGATGATGTTTGAATGCTGGCATTAAATACAGTTAAAATAGAAGTCAATTAAATACTAAAAAATAGGAATATCTTTCTTTTATAACATTTATTCCTGTTAATAATTTACAACTGAGTCTACTAAAAGTTTTTGTACATTTAGGTCAGATCAAAAAATACGTATGTAGTTCAGTATCTGACCTTGAGCTAGATATTGGTGACACAAGGATAATAAAACACAATCCTTATCCTCAAGGAGCTAGTGTGTGGTGAGTTAAATTACTCAACTGAACTAGACTGAATCTTGGCTGATGACAGCAGTTCACCTGCAGGTGACAAGCAAAGATCATTTCAGGTGGAAACAATAACTTATTCTAAGATGGAGAGGCCAGAAAACATGTCATACTCAGGGAACCCATGGAGTGTGCAAGTTTTAGAATAAAGTATAAAACGGAAAGTGGAAGCAAATGAAATGAGATAGTTAAGACAGTGGTCAAATTATGAAGGGTTTGATATTTTCCTCATAATTTTTGTGTAGTTAAGCAAAGATCAAATTTGTCTTTTAGAAATATCATTGTAGTGATGAAATGTGAAGGCTGGATTAGACAGTGGGAACTGGAGGAGAAACCTTAGGTCAATAATTATAAGGAGGACTTTGAGGACATTGGGATGTCTAACAAAGAGTTCAACTTGTACTGAGTCATCAATGTAAGCAAATGGGTGGGTGACTCATTGAAAATTGTAACAATGTGATATTGATAGAAACAGTTAATAGTAGAAATGTGTTATCAGTGCTAGTACTAAAAAGAAGAATGTTGAACAGTGAAGGTGGAGGGTAACTATGCTCACAGGGGTGATCTGTCATGTGCTCAGAGTCTCTTGGTCTGAAGCCACACTGACCAATGACAGCTCTACACCATATGCAGCTGTGATCTCAGTCTGCACTTGGTGTAGAGAAGGGCTTGGTATGGAGAATAGAATGCAAGCATCTTATTAATAATATTCTATATTCATTAAATATCAGGATAAATAAAATTTATTATTAAAGTACATTTCACCTGTTTCTTTTTACTTTTAGAAATGTGCCTCCAGGAAGACAAAATTACACAGGCAGCTCCCTTCCTATCTGCTGAACAGCCCTAAGGAGAACCACGCAGCTCCCGGCAGGCAAGCGCCTTCTCTAAACCCTTAGTTGTGACTTACCTCAAGGGCCTTTGTCGTGTGGTAACTTTAAGCCTGTGAATAGAGAAACCCCTTCGGAGAGCAATAGAATCAGAAAGGGTCAAAGAATGTCTGGACCACACTCAGAGGGCCCTGTGTCCTCAGCCACATGTGTGTCCTCCTGCTGCATCAGGCAGAAGGACACGGAGGGGCCCAGACTAGGAGGAAGAGGGCTTCCATCCTCAGGAATGATTCTTTCCAGTTCTTTACAGTAAGCCCTTTATGATCTTAACCAGGCGACTCTGAGTGAATTTGGTTACTCTGTTACACAAATTCCCAGATCAGACTCTGGGACCACCAGTCCTCATCAAATCAAGTGACTGAACAGGTTGCAAGGAGAATATTTTAGGGCTACTAAATGCATTTTTTCTTTTTTAATTGTAGTTGCCTCATGGCTTCCAAATGTGAACTTAACACATTGTTTTTCCTTCAGTGCTATTAAAGTGACAGCAGTGGATTGGGAATGAGGAAGGAAAGGGATTGCTGAGATTTGAAGTAAAAATAAATTACTGTGTGGAAGCAGTGAAGGAACATCTCAGGCAGTCAAAGACCTAACATATCTCAACATCTTAGGGTCGTTAAAAATTCTAGAAACCCTCACAAAGGGAGAGTGTCATAATCTTTACTATAAAACATGCTCTGCTGTGGCTTAGTGTAGAATCTCTGCACAGCGTGTTTTATTATGCTTACAGAACACATTTTAGCAAAAATTACCACAGAAAGGGTATAAACTTCTGTTTTCTAGAAAATTTAGTATGGCAAATTTTTCTCATTCCCAGTAAAGGCAGAGAAATAACCATTATTGTTTTAAATGTTACTGTATTTTTTTCTTTTTCTTTTATAAGCATTCTGTAGTTAGTCCTCTTCATCTGAATTACTGAAGTTTTGTGCACGGAAGTGGGCAAGAGGGGCTACTGGGATGTGGGCAGAAGACGTCTCTTGGGCTCAGATGGCATCTTCCGTTCCTCACTTCCTGCAGTGAGACTCAGGCTGTCAGCAGGGTGATGGAGGGGAGGCCGCTGGAGCCCCAGCTCAGGCTGGATTCTGGATTTCCTCACTTCCAGTGTGAACTTGGGCAAGTTAACTTCTCTGTTTTAGTTTCTTCATCTGTAAAATGAGGATAATAAGTACCTAACTTCTTGTGAAGGGTGAGAAAGGCATGCGGATGCAGGAAACACACCTGAGCTAACCATGTCTCCCACATGGGCAAAGCTCTCGCACCAGACCTGCAATCCTACTGCCTTTTCCCAGTCTCTAGGATGACAAATTTATGCCTCCTCTTTTTTCCTCTGAAACATCTGATATTCATCTCTCTCTCAGTTAATGATCTTGCTTCTTATTTCACTGAGAAAAATAAGCTCTAAGAACAGAGAAGCACCCATCCTTTCTTCATGGAACCTCAACCTTCCTGCCCTCCAGGCACTCATTTGATCCACGTGTTCTCCCTCCGGTTACCAGGCCGAATCTGCCTTGGTGCGGGATCTACCCCTCCTTGTGTGGAATACATCACTCCAGCAACTCTTTTCTATTTTCCAGGAGACATCAAATTCTCTTCTACGGAATCATCCCCTTCAACATCAGACACGCTCGAATATCTGCATCTGACATACTGCTTTCCTCAACCCCACCTTCCTCTCCAGTGGCTCCTGTTTCCCTGCTCATCATTATGGTAAGACTTTTCTAAATATTATCTCTATGATCCTTTGAATTTTTTTACCACCCATTCACTCTTGATTTCATTCCAGCCAGGTTATCTTTTCTATCTTTCCTTTGAAACTTCTGTTAGGCCACCCGTGAGCACCATCTTTCTAAATTCAACCTCGATTCTCTGTTTCTATCTTATTCTGTCTTAGAAACAGTTGACATAGTTGATTATTTCTTCTCTCTTGAAATGCCTTCTTCACCTGGGTTCTCCTGGTGTTCCTTCCACCTTGAGCTGCTCATTCTCCTCCTCCCACCGTTGCTCTCTGATGACTCCTGAGTAATGATCTCCACCTCTGACTTCTTTCCAGAGCTCCAGATTGGTATATCCCGCTACCTACTAGATATCTGACATACATTTGTACATCCAACAGGAATCTCAAACTGGATATATATGAGGAAGAACTCTTTATTCTCATGTTTTTATAACCCAATCCCTACCAACCGGATCTCTTTCTCAGTCTTCCCTTTGTTCAGGACAAAAACTAGTCATCATTCTTAAATTGTTTCTCTCTCTGCCACCTCAACCAGTCAATTGACAAATCTTGTTAACGTCATCTTCAAAATGTATCCTGAACCTCACTGCTTCTCACCACCTGCATTACTGCCATCAAAGTTCAATGCATTTTTTCTCTCTAGCTGGGACGACTGTATTTCTGTATCTGCTTCTTACCTGTTCTCCTTTGCCACCTTGTACCCTTATAGAGTCTCTTCCATATTGCAACCAGTGCAACCTTTTTAATATTGATGGCATATTAAAAGTTCTCCAGTGTTTTCTCTTGAATTAAAAAAAGTGCCTTAGCATAGCCTAAAGCCCTTACTCTTCAAATTTATTATATACCCATTTCTTTTTGCTCATTCTGCTCCAGCCATCCTAACTTCTTTGTGTTTCTCAAACCAAACATGCTCAGAGCTTCTGCTCCTCTAGTTTCCGATGCCTGAAATGTGTTCTCCCACAGAGGTGCATGGCCTGCTCCCTCACTTCCTTCAAGACTCTGCTCAAGTGTCCCCTCTTCACAGGGGCTTTCCCTGACCAACCTGTTAAACTATCAATCTCCTCCTGTACCCATACTCTCTAGTTCCTTAATCTGCTTTGCTTACTGCACCCTAATTACGTTATATGCTATTTATTTGTTTACTTTAACTTGTCTCCCTCCCCAGTTGGATTGTAGTTCCTTTAGGACAGAGAGTTTGCCTGTCCCTCATGGACTCCAGGATGTGTGACAGTGCCTGGCTCAAGTGGGTTCAGAATACATATTTATCAAATGGTTGAATGGATACATATACAGGGCTTAACATAGTGTTGAAAGCATAGTGAAATACATATGTTATTTTTCTGATGTTATTATTTATCTAGTATCTTAACTGTTCTGTTCTTAAGTGATGAGGGAACAATTGGAGCTATTGGATGAAGATGGGAAATAGAATTTCTACAACAACACCAATGCTCATCATTGCTTGTTCAAAAAATTTTTTTGTTTGCATTTTTCTAGTCATTTGCCACTAAAGAGTAAGAATGTTTCTGGGTTTTTACAAAAAACATTAGACTCTTAATTCTCTTAGTGTGGGCAAAAATTCAGATAATATATTGTATATGGATACTGAAAACCAAGGCAGGGATCCCCGACTTGATGAGTTGGTTGTTTTTCATAACTAAGTTATATAAATACAACTACAGTTTTACAAGTTTTATCTTCTAAACATTATTTTCTGTTTAATATTTGATAATAATGTCTTTTGTAACTTGTAAGCCAAAATACTAAATATTTTTCTTGGGGAAATTGATAGTTTTTGACAAAAAGTTTTGGCTTTTACATGACAAAATATTTGTATGATTACCTCACAATGTTGTTTAAAATTTTGTGATATAAACTTGAAAAATAATCCTTAAATTCATTAAGGAAGATTTCTTGAAAATGAACAGTGTTCGCAGAATAGATTGTCTTGTCTAAATCTATTTTTTGAAATAAAACTCATTACTCCATTTTTATACAAATACAAAAGACAAAAAAATTGTGGTTGATTTTTACTTGGATTCTATATTTTATATAGGCTGCAGAGTGAACACCAGGTAGCACTGACCTAGTGAAAATCCAATTCAGTTGTTCCTTTTCTATTGTGTATTTTAATGAAGCAACAGATTGTAGATGGATTTACTCTGGAAACTGCTGATTTAGAAAGACTCTAGTATGCCAATTTTACAAGCATGGTGTTCAGCAACAAAGAGTACCTTGAAACAGACATTTAATTTTGCAAGGAAAATTAATATATCCTTGGGCAGATGGATAAATTTGGAAAAATATAGGACCATTGTTTGCCTCTCCAGGTTTCTTTTGTAAGTTTGAGTATAAACATCTTTCTTCTTTTTGTTCTTAACTTCTTAATAAGATAGCAGTAAATTTAGCTCAATATCCTGCACAAATGTAATCAGGTTATAAAACCACGTACATGATCATTGTTGTTATTGTTATTTCTGTTGTTGAAGAAGCTCCTTGTGGAGTTTGTGTCCACACTGTTTATCATTTAGAAATAAAAAAGATATAACCCAAAAATGTGATTTTCATTTAAAGGGAGTAGAAATAAATCTTCTGAGATGCTTGTACAAAAAACATACACATCTGTTCTTTCTGAACCAAGATAAATATACTCAATTCATGAATAAAATAAAGCTATCTATTCAAATGGATCTATAATATTCAATTCACCCACAGGTAAAAACCATGAAATAAATATGGTTGGTTGATTGTCAATTCCTGCTCATACTAAACCATTCCAATATTTTATGTAAATGTATAATTCCTACCATTCTCACTTCTTCATCTAATTGTTAGAGGATATTTAAGAGGAAAGAGAATTTTACATTGAGATAAGAAAACTGATGAAAATGTAAAGCATCATAATTCCCATCAGGAAAAGAAATGATAAATGATCAGAATTAATCGCAGCACATTCTTTTTAGATGCACAATTCTTAGAAATCAGTGCCATCTTCTGTACTTCTCAAAGTACTGCTTTAAATCTAAACCAGGTTTTGGTAGGATTTTTACAGTGCTATGAAATATCAAAAGAAAAAAAAAAAGGAAGGAGGGATCAAGATGGCAGAGTAGGAGGATGTGGAGCTCCCCTTCCCCCACAAACAAATCAAAATGCATCTACATGTGGAATAATTCTCATGGAAAACTAACTGGAAACTGACAGAACTATATTAAAATAAACTTTAAAACAGGTCATAAAGAAAGACAAAGAAGGACATTATATAATGAAAAAAGATCAATACAGAAAATGGATATTACATGCATTAACATATACACATCCAATGTTGGAACACCTAAATATATAAAGCAAATACTAACAGACATAGAGAGAGAAACTGACAATAATACAATAATAGTAGGGGATTTTAACACCCCATTGACATCAATGGACAAATCATCCAGACAGAAAATCAATAAGGCAACAGAGGTTCTATATGACCCAATAGATCAGTTAGACCTAATTGATATCTACAGGACACTACATCCAAAAAAGTAGAATACACATTATTTTCAAGTGTGCATGGAACATTCTCTAGGATAGATCACATACTAAGTCACAAAATGAGCCTTGATAAATTTAAGAGGATAGAAATTATATCAAGCATCTTTTCTGATCACAATGATATGAAACTAAAAATCAACTACAGGAAGAAAAATGGGAAAAGACCAAACACATGAAGACTAAACAACATGAAAAAAACAATGGGTCAATGATGAAATCAAAGAAGAAATTAGAAAAGGAGACAAACGAAAATGAAAACACAACTTTACAAAATCTATGGTATGTACCAAAAGCAGTTCTAAAAGGAAAGCTGATTACAAAAGACTGAAGAGGTGGGAACACTTCTAAATTTATTCAATGAGGTCACCATCACCCTGATACCAAAACTAGACAAAGAAACTACAGAAAAAGAAAAATACAGGTCAATATCTGATGAATAAATGCAAAAACCATCAACAAAACATTAGCAAACAGAATCCAAAAATACATAAAAAAAATCGTACACCATTATTAAGCAGGATTTATCCCAGGGATATAAGAATGGTTCACTATTCACAAATCTGTCAGTGTGATACATCACATTAACAAAATAAAGGATAAAACTCATATGATTATCTCAATAGATGCATAAAAAGCATTTGATAAAATTCAACATCTATTCATGATAAAAACTCTCAGAGTTGGTATAGAGGGGACATATCTCAACATAATAAAGGCCATTTATGACAAACCCAAAGTCAACATAATACTCAATGGTGAAAAGCTGAAAACTTTCCTGTTAAAATCTGGAACAAGACTAGGATGCCCACTCTCACCACTTCTATTCAACATAGTATTGAGAGCCCTAGCCACAGCAATCAGACAAGAAAAAGAAATAAAAATTATCCAATTTGGAAGGGAAGAGGTAAAATTGTCATTATATGCAGATGACATGATAATATATATAGAAAACCCTAAAGACTCCACACAAAAACTGTTAGAACTGATAAACAAATTTAGCAAGGTAGCAGGATACAAGATTAATATGCAGAAATCTGTTGAATTTCTTTAAACTAACAATGAAATATCAGAAAGGGAAAGCAAAAAAAAAATCCCATTTAAAATTTCATTAAAAAATACTTAGGAATAAACCTGACCAAGGAGGTGAAATACCTATATGCTGAGAACTATTAAGTGTTGATAAAGGAAATTGAAGATGATTCAAAGAAATGGAAAGATATCTCACACTCCTGGATTGGAAGAATTAACATTGTTAAAATGGCCATACTGCCCAAAGCAATATAGATTTAATGTGACACCTTTCAAATTACCCATGACATTTTTCATGGAACTAGAACAAATAATCCTAAAATTTATATGGAAACATAGAAGACCCACAATTGTCAAAACAATCCTGAAGAAAAAGAACAAAGCTGGAGGCATAACCCTCTCAAATTTCAGACAATACTACAAAGCTACAGTAATCAAAACAGCACAGGATAAGCACAAAAACAGACATATGGATCAACAGAACAGAAAGCCCAGAAATAACCCCACACACATATGGTCAACTAATCTTTGACAAAGGAGTCAAGAATATACAATGGAGAAAAGCCAGTCTCTTCATCAAGTGGTATTGGGAAGGCTGGACAGCTGCATGTAAATCAATGAAGTTAGAACACGCCTTCACATCATACACAAAAATAATCTCAAAGTGGCTAAAAGACTTAAATATAAGACGTGACACCATAAAACTCCTAGAAGAGAACACAGTCAAAACATTCTCTGACATACATCGTAGGAATGTTTTCTTAGGTGAGTCTCCCAAGGCAATAGAAACAAATAAAAAAATAAACAAATGAGATGTAATTAAACTTATAAGCACAACAGAGGAAACCATAAACAAAACAAAAAGATAATCTATGGACTGGGAGAAAATATTTGCAAATGATGGACTGAAAAAGGCTTAATTTCCAAAATACACAAACAGCCCATATAACTCAATAACAAAAACCCAAACAACCTAATTGAAAAATGGGCAGAAGACCTAAACAGACTTTTCTCCAAAGAAGATATACAAATGGCCAAAAGGCACATGAAAATATACTCAGCATCATTAATTATTACAGAAATGCAAATCAAAACCACAGTGAAGTATCACCTCACACCAGTTAGAATGGCTATCATCAAAAAATAATAAATGCTGGAGAGGGTGTGGAGAAAAGGGAATCCTCCTACACTGTTGGTGGGAATGCATATTGGTGTAGACACCATGGAAAACAGTATGGAGGTTCTTTAACAAAGTAAAAATAGAGCTACCATATGATCCAGCAGTCCTACTCCTGGTCATATATCCAGGGAAAACTCTAATTTGAAAAGATAAATACACCCCTATGTTCATAGCAGCACTATTTACAATAACAAAGACATGGAAGCAACCTAAATGTTCACTGACAGCTGAGTGGATAAAGAGATATTGTGTGTAATATATATATAATGGAGTATTACTCAACCATAAAAAAGAATGAAATATTGCCATTTGTAGCAACATGAATGGACTTAGACAATATTACACTTAGTGAAATAAGTCAGACAGAGAAAGACAAATACTATATGGTATCACGTATATGTGGAATCTAAAACATAATACAAACCAGTCTGTGTACAAGACAGAAACAGACTAACAGACATAGAAAACAAACTTATGGCTACCAAAGGGGAGAGGATTGGATGGACAAATTAGTAATATGGGATTAACAGACATAAAGTAATATACATAAAATAGATAGGCAACAAGGACTTACTATATAGCACAGAGAATTATACTTAATATCTTGTAATAAGCTATAACAGAATATAATCTGGGATTAAAAAAAAACCCAAAACTGAATCACTATTCTGTACACTTAAAACTAACACAACATTATGAATCAACTACTGTTTAATTTAAAAAAAACAAGAAAAATAATCCCTGAAATATATGGATTCACATTGTAATATCTGCATTACAGTTTATGGCATAACTTTGAGAATAACATTTTCATGCATCTGTATAACTCACATTACATAAACTGTGCAAATTTATCCTGGGTTCAATAATCTTTGTGATAAATCAAATTTCCCAGACATTACACAAATGGAATATTCCAGAACTTATGTGTTCTGAACACTTTTCTCCTTCCTAATACATGAGTTTCTTTATGCCAGTGGACATTTAGTTAAGAAATTAAGAAACATCAAGGTGGGAATGAGTCACCAGTCAAGTTCAGTGGAAAAAAAGTTTGTTTTAGCTTTTTAGTCTCTTATTTTTTAAACCATGGATCTATAAATGTGCTTTTCTATACTCCAAAGTAACAAAAGAAACTAATATCAAAATGGCAGAGAGTAAGATGTGGAGATCACCTTCCTCCCCATAAATACATCAAAAATACATCTACATGTAGAACAACTCCTACAGAACACCTACTGAATGCTGGCAGAAGACCTCAGACCTCCCAAAAGGCAAGAGACTCCCCCACGAACCTGGGTAGGGGAAAAGAAAAAAGAATAAACAGAGACAAAAGAATAGGGACAGGACCTGCACCAGTGGGAGGGAGCCGTGAAGGAGGAAAGGTTTCCACACACTAGGAGTCCCTTTGCGGGTGGAGACTGCGGGTGGTGGAGGGGGAAACTTCAGAGCCACAAGAAGAGTGCAGCAACAGGAGCACAGAGAGCAAAGTGGAGAGATTCCCACACAGAGGATCGGTGCCAACCAGCACTCACCAGCCTGAGAAGCTTGTCTGGTCACCCTCAGTGGCAGGTGGGGGCTGGGAGCTGAGGCTTGGGTATCAGATGTCAGATCCCAGGGAGAGGACTGGGGTTGGCTGTGTGAACACAGTCTGAAGGGGGTTAGTGCACCACAGCTAGCCAGGAGGGAGTCTGGGAAAAGTGTGGACCTGCCAGAGAGGCAAGAGACCATTGTTTTTGGATGTCTGAGGATAGAGGATTCAGAGCTCCACCTAAATGAGATCCAGAAATGAGCGTGAGCCTCGGCTATCATTTTGGATCAGAGAGATGGGCATGAAATGCTAACACTGCTGCTGCAGCCACCAAGAAGCCTGTGTGTGAGCACAGGTCACTATCCACACCTCCCCTCCAGGAGCCTGTGCAGTCTGCCACTGCCAAGGTCCCATGATCCAGGGACAATTTCCCCAGGAGAACACATGACGAGCCTCAGGCTGTTACAACATCATGCTGGCCACTGTCGCCGCAGGCTCACCCCACATTCCAATTATGACTACCGCATCTCTCCCTCTCCCTAGCCTGAGTGAGTAAGAGAGCCCTAATAAAATGTTGCTTTAATCCCCTCCTCTATGGGCGAGTAACAGACAATTGAGGGTGGCCTACATGTAGAGGTGGGACCAAAACCAAAGCTGAAGCCCAGGAGCTGTGCGAACAAAGAAGAGAAAGTGAAATTTCTCCATGCAGTCTCAGGAGCAACAGATTAAATCCCACAATCAACTTGATAAACCTGCATCTAAAGAATACCTGAATAGACAACAAATGTTCCCAAAATTCAGGTGGTGGACTTTGGGAACAACTGTAGACTTGGGGTTTGCTTTCTTTGTCTAATTTGTTTCTGGTTTTATGTTTATCTTAGTTTAGTATTTAGTGATTATTTTCATTGTTGGATTTGTTTATTGAGTTGTTTGCTCTCTTCCCTTTTTATATATATGTATATTTTTTCTCCTTTTTCTCTTTCTGTGAGTGTGTACGTGTATGTTTCTTTGTGTGATTTTGTCTGTATAGGTTTGCTTTTACCATTTGTCCTAGGGTTCTGTCTGTTCATTCTTTTTTCTTTCTTTCTTCCTTTTATTTTTTTTTTGAGCTGTGTGGCTTGTAGTGTTTTGGTGCTCCAGTTGGGTATCAGGGCCTGAGCCTCTGAGGTGGGAGGGCCGAGTCCAGGACACTGGACCAACAGAAACCTCACGGACACTTGTAATATCAATTGGCGAGAGCTCTCCCAGAGATCTCTGTCTCAATGCTAAGACACAGCTCCACTCAATGACCAGAAAGCTCCAGTGCAAGATGCACCATGCCAAACAACTAGCAAGACAGGAACACAACCCACCCATAAGCAGAGAGGCTGCTTAAAGTCACACTAAGTCCACAGACACCTGAAAACACACCACTGGACATGGTCCTCCCCACTGGAAGGAAAAGATCCAGCCTCAATCACCAGAACACAGGCACCAGTCCCCTCCACCAGGAAGCCCACACAACCCACTGAACCAACCTCACTCACTGGGGGCAGACACCAAAAATAATGTAAGCATTGAACCTGCAGCCTGCAGAAAAAAGAGGTCCCGAACACAGTAAGTTAAACAAAATGAGAAAACAGAGAAATATGCAGCAGATGAAGGAGGAAGGTAAAAACTCACCAGACCCAACAAATGAAGAGGAACTAGGTAGTCTGCCTGAAAAAAAATTCAGAGTAATGACAGTAAACATGATCCCAAATCTTAGAAATAGAATGGAGAAAATACAAAAAACGTTTAACAAGGACCTAGAAAAACTAAAGAGCAAACAAACAATGATGAACAACACAATAAATGAAATTAAAAATTCTCTAGAAGGAATCAATAGCAGAATAACTGAGGTAGAAGAAAGGATAAGTGACATGGAAGAAAAAATAGTGTCTCAGAGACCTCTGGGGCAACATTAAATGCAACAACAATCGAACTGTCGGGATCCCAGATAAAGGAAAGAAAAAGAAAGGGTCTCAGAAAATACTTGATGGGATTATAGTTGAAAACTTCCCTAATATGGGAAAGGAAACAGTCAATAAACTCCAGGAAGCACAGTGTCCCATACAGGATAAATCCAGGGAGAAACACAAAAAGACACATATTAATCAAGCTATCAAAAATTAAATGCAAACAAAAAATATCAAAAGCAGTAAGGGAAAAGGAACAAATAACATACAAGGGAATCTCAATAAGGTTGACAGCTGACCTTTCAGTAGAAATTCTGCAGGACAGAAGGGAGTGGCAGGACATATTTAAAGTGATGAAAGGGAAAAAACTACAACCAAGATTACTTTACCCAGCAAGGATCTCATGCAGATTCAATGGAGAAATTAAAACCTTTACAGACAAGCAAAAGCTAAGAGAATTCAGCAGCACAAAACCAGCTCTACAACAAATGCTAAAGGAACTTCTGTAGGCAGGAAACACAAAAGAAGGAGAAGACCTAAAATAGCAAACCAAAAACAATTAACAAAATGGTAACAGTAACACACATATTGATAATTCCCTTAAACATGAATAGATTAAATCCTCCAACGAAAAGACACAGACTGGCTGAATGGTTACAAAAAAAAGAGACCTGTATATATGCTGTCTACAAGAGACTCACTTCAGACCTAGGGACACATACAAACTGAAAGTGAGGTATGGAAAAAAAATCAAAAGAAAGCTGGAGAAGCAATTCTTATATCGGACAAAATAGACTTTAAAATAAAGACTATTACAAGAGACAAAGAAGGACACTACATCATGATCAAGGGATCAATCCAAGAAAAAGATATAACAATTGTAAATATTTATGCACCCAACATAGGAGCACTACAATACATAAGGCAAATGCTAACAGCCATAAAAGGGGAAATTGACAGTAACACATCATAGTAGAGGGCTTTAACATTGCACTTAAACCAATGGACAGATCATCCAAAATGAAAATAAATAAGGAAGCACAAGTTTTAAAAGACATATTAGACCAGATAGACTTAATGGATATTTATAGGACATTACATCCAAAAACAACTGAATACACATTCTTCTCAAGTGCTCTGGAACATTTTCCAGGACAGATCAGATCTTGAATGACAAATCAAGCCTTGGTAAATTTAAGAAAATTGAAATTGATCAAGTATCTTTTTGGACCACAATGCTATGAGAATTGATATCAATTAGAGGAAAAAACTGTAAAAAATACAAACAAATGGAGGCTAAACAATATGCTATTAAATAACCAAGAGATCATGGAAGAAATCAAATAGGAAATCAAAAAATACCTAGGAAAAAAGGGCAATGAAAACACAATGAGCCAAAACCTATGGGATGCAGCAAAAGCAGTTCTAAGAGGGTAGTTTATAGCAATACAATCCTACCTTAAGAAACAAGAAAAATCTCAAATAAATCACCTAACCTTAAACCTAAAGCAATTAGAGAAAGAAGAACAAAAAACCCCATAGTTAGAAGAAGGAAATAAGTCATAAAGATCAGATCAGAAGTAAATGAAAAAGAAATGAAGGAAACAATAGTAAAGATCAATAAAAGTAAAATCTAGGTCTTTGAGAAGATAAGTAAAATTGATAAACCACTAGCCAGACTCATCAAGAAAAAAAGGGAGAAGACTCAAATAAACAAAATTAGAAATGAACAAGGAGAAGTGGCAACTGACACTGTGGAAATATGAAGGATCATGAGAGATTACTACAAGCAAGCATATGCCAATAAAATGAACCACCTAGAAGAAATGGACAAATTCTTAGAAAAGTACAACCTTCCAAGACTGAACCAGGAAGAAATAGAAAATATGAGGAGAGCATTCTGAAACACTGAAAATGAAACTGTGATTTAAAATCTTACAACAAACAAAATCCAATGACCTGTGGCTTCAGAGGTGAATTCTATCAAACATTAAAAGAAGAGTTAACAGCTTTCTTTCTCAACTCTTCCAAAATATAACAGAGGGAGGAACACTGTCAAACTCATTCTACAAGGCCACCATCACCATGATACCAAAACCAGACAAAGATGTCACAAAAAAAGAAAACCACAGACCAATATCACTGATGAACATAGATGCAAAAATCCTCAACAAGATACTAGCGACGGAATCCAACAGCACATCAAAAGGATCATACACAATGATCAATTGAGCTTTACCCCAGGAATGCAAGGATTCTTCAATATATGCAAATCAATCAATGTGATACACCATATTAACAAACTGAAGGATAAAAACCATATGATAATCTCGATAGATGCAGAAAAATCTTTTGACACAATTCAACACTCATTTATGATAAAAATTCTCCAGAAAGTGGGCATAGAGGGAACTTTCCTCAATATAATAAAGGCCATATATGACAAACCCACAGCCAACATCGTTCTCAGTGGTGAAAACAAACTATTTTCTCTAAGATCAGGAACAAGATAAGGTAATCCACTCTCACCACTATCATTCAACATAGTTTTGGAAGTTTTAGCCACAGCAAACAGAGAAGAAAAATAAATAAATAGAATCTAAATCAGAAAAGAAGTGAAACTGCCTTTTGTGCTCTTTTGAGGATTAAGTGAGATATCCTGTACAAAGTTCTCAATTGCAAGCACTCAATCCCTGCTAACTCTTCTTAGCCATTCTGTGAACTGTCATGACTTGTAATGAAGGTGACACCAAATAAAACTGCATTTGAATCAGTAGGAGTAACTCATAATTCATTTTTCTTATTGTCAATCTAAGGGTTCTGATTGGAATTCAAAAATTGAAGAAGAGGGCTTCCCTGGTGGCGCAGTGGTTGAGAGTCCGCCTGCCAATGCAGGGGACACGTGTTCACGCCCCGGTCTGGGAAGATCCCACATGCCGTGGAGCAGCTGGACCCATGAGCCATGGCTGCTGAGCCTGTGTGTCCGGAGCCTGTGCTCCACAACGGGAGAGGCCACAACATTGAGAGGCCTGCATACCACAAAAAAAAAAAAAAAAAAAAAAAAAAAAATTGAAGAAGAGGATGACTGTCTAAAGTAAAGTGCAGTGAGGGACTTGCTGAAGGTCACACAGCTGGCCATTCCCCATCCTGGACCCAAACTCAGCTCTCTCCTCCAACACTGTCAACTTCAATATGTCAGCTATAAAGTGATATGAGGATTTTTTAGTTAATAAAATAATATCTGAGCTTGCTTAAATGGTGAAGTTCATTAATTAATAGCATGCAGATGTTAAAAGAATAAAGCATTGACTAACATGCAGTACCCTACTCTACTCGAAAGAAAGGAGGGTGAAAAAATGAGATGTTGTTCTTTTGCTTTCTATACCTAAGAAGGCTTGAGCAACACTTCTTTTCAATTTTACCAAGTAGCACGTTTGGGATATAATCATTTGTAAGTTTGTTCTACAAGAGCTGCTTCTCTGCAAATAGACTTTTATCAGGGGGATTTTTTTTATCAAGTTATAATTAGAATTTTCTTAAGACACCCATAAATTTGCAGCCCTTTGTGTTCTGATATTCTCCTATTCTGACAGGGCAAGAGTTGAATAACTAAAAAAGCTTTTCGATGTTGTTAGAGAGGCACCTTAAGTCCTTTGATTTGCAGGAAGGAAAACTGTGTAATTCCTTAATTATCATAACCCGTGGGAGAAATGGCCGTTGAAGATTTCCATCCTCCTTTTGCTATACTGATTGAGGCTAAAATCCAGTAGCTCAGTCCAGGATCCTGAAGATTCTCAGAAGTATTCATTTATTATCACAAGTCAGGGAGGAGAGAGGTATGATGGAGGCAAGAAGGCAGCAGCACTGTGAAGGCATTTTTACAACCCACAGACAAAAAGACCCCTGAAATATACATTTCTTCAACGTTCTATTTTTAAAGCTTACACAGGCAGTCAACTTCAAATGCAGTGGATATAACAATCCCAGGAAAAATCAGCGCTATCATGGTTAAGATAGCTGGGCTGGCAAGGACTTGGGGACTAACTGGACAAGGCAGCCACAGTGATGTTCCTGCTTTGTCCCCCTTTGGTATTTGCTGTCAACAAGGTGTATGTTAAGCCATCTACCTGGAGACTGACAGGGATACACTCCAATGAGCAGAATTATCAGCCACTCACCCTGATGACAGCTTTGTTTTCTCTAGAGCTTCAAGACTTGGGGCAGAAAGAGTCTCACTTTAAAAATTTCAAGTTGATTTAATACACAAGAACAAGAAAGACGAGATTCAAAAATACCCTTGGCCCTTTTAGAATGGCAAAGCAAATTACAAAATGTCATTTGAGGGACTAAGTCATACAATATATAGACTTCTGGAAAAGATTGGATGTTCCATGCCAGGTGTTAAGTTATGGATGCAAATCTAAATGGGCAGTAAATGCTGACTTTCAAAGAACTTTACAAGCCATGGACACACCAGTTATACTCTAATGACCAAAGTCAGAGGCAGGAAAGAGTTAATTCACTCCCAGCAAATCCCTTACTCAGGACCAAGGTGCCATCGGTAGAAAAAAGGAATCAAAAATATACTTTATTTGTTTATTGTTTAGCCCATAGGAAAAAAGAAGTTAAAATACATAAATAGATGAGGTTTTGTAAATTATTCTTGTTTGCTCTTCAGATTTTTAATTTCAGAAATGAATAGGAAGCCAGGTTCTTAGTAATCCTTACATCATGCTCTCCTTAGAAAAATAAGGACTCAAATAGCCTTTCAGGAACCATTGTTCATATTAAGTAATTCATACATTTTGAGACGTGAACCATGCTTCTGATATTGAGTGTTTATAATTCCCATTTGCAGTTCACATTTAGATTCTGGGTTTATGACAATATCATCACAGCCAAAATGGGATCATTTAACTCTGCTTATCCTTACCTTTGGATTTATCCTTAATTTCTCAAGAGTAGGGGTAGGATAAGACATGGGAAGGTATATAGAACTCTCATAATTGTGGAGAGCATGCAGATGTCAGATACATTGAATAATCTTAATGCAACATAGGTACATATGTTGTCGGGATTTGGTTACAAGATGTAATTAATTATCAGAAATATTCTCTCTTTCTCCCTCTCTATTTTTTCTCATTATTTCCCAATTTAATAATTGTCTTACAAATGTGTAATGACAGGAATCCCAGACCCCATTGGCCAAGTCATTTAATCCCAGATGTAGGTCATGAATTTACTGGTATTACTGGTTTAATTATTTTGATTAATCAATTTTACAGTAATTGCTACACTTTCAGAAATACTACCTTGTTGGATTAATGTTTTTCTCTAAGAAACTGTTTATTTATCTGAGTTGAAAAATCATCTACCTGAAGGTATCAATCTTTTCAGGTGTAGTTGATCTTATCAAGTATACGAACTATAACTTTATCAAAGTTGAGTATTTCTTTGGAAACTTAAAGTATTGAAGGGTCATCATTTGGTAAAAAGGACCAAGAAGAAAGCAAGGATCAAGTCATTGACTCATTGAGGAAAATTGTAGCAAAACAGAATGCTGAGTGATAAACGCATAATAGAATTTTAAGCACTTCGGATTTTTATTAAATTGTGATGCAGAAAAGGAAGAATGGCTTCCACTTAAACTTATTCTGTTCAGTATAGGCCTAAGGAGTCTTACCTCTATATTCATGTTGGGAAAAGCCTGCTCAGAGGGACACATTTCCATAGAATGCCCTTGACTTTCCACAGTGAGGCTGCTGTTGGTATCAGCTGAGGATGCTGTCACTCTGCCCTGCACCCAGGGTCTTCCTACAATCTTTTCCACAGCTAAGGAAGCATGAGCTTAGAGGATGCAAATTTAAGTAACTTAATTGTATTGGGGGGAGTGGGTTGTTTTAAAAGACTTTAAGAACAAGAATAAGCAGCTTTCGAATATGCCACTCCATTGTTTCCTCTAACAATATCAACCAAATGGAAGCGTATAATATATTTTATATATTATATATCCCAAGCATTTCAAGTGTAATTTGAAATCAGTTTCTCCAAGTTAGTTTCATGAAGTCAGTGGAATGAATAAAAATTTCAGGCCATGTTTAAAAGGAAAGTGCTAAATCGGTGGTCTCTAAACTTCTGTGATCATGGCTCATATATATTATTTATTTAAATTATATACATATATTAATATAATGTGGACATCATAAAGCATAAAAAACACAAATTAAAAGACTGACATTAAAAAAGGGAAGTAATATTTTCTTCCAATACCACATTAGAGTGTGCATATACCACTTTGGGAACTACTCTAGTGTATTCTGTGAAAGGCTTGTTCTGTGAGAAAGAAGAGTGCTGTGTTATTGTACAACTTCTCAGAGTCTTTGTTGTGTGACTACACACTGTGAGTTCCTAAAAGGGGACATTATAAAACTACACAATGTTTTAAAAAAAGGCTGAAGTCAGAGAGCTCTGGTTCCAGATCTACCCACCACTCACAAACTATATCACTTTTGACTAGTTATTTAAATACTTTGAGCCTCAGTTTCCTTATCTGAATGATGAATAATGACATGTCTCCCTGGGTTATTATGTGGATCATGTAGGAAGATGTAAAGTAAGTGCTTAGCTGAGGGCCTGACATACAGTCAGCACCCAATAGATATGAGTTCATTTCAACCCACTCCTGTTGCCCTAGTGTGCTGTGGAACTCACTTATGGAAAGTTCCATATTAGACTCTTCATTCTTTGATTATTCTACTGGTTTACCTTTTCAATTTGACAGATACTTATTGAGTTCCCTCTAAGTAATAGGTTTAGTAGAAGGTTCAGGGTAACAGCTTAAATGAATATTCTGACAAACTTTCAAATAATTTGCAATTCAGCAAGAATTTGAGAGCCTGCCACATGCAGGCACCTTTGGCCCCTTCACCACCATGGTGATGACCCAGGCAAGGTGATGTCTACCTTCACACAATGCACAGTCTGAGGGAGGGATGGTGTGGTGTGTGGCTGGCATTTAAAAGAGAAACAGAAAGACTATATGCCAACAAATTTGACAACCTAGAAGAAATGGACAACTTTCCAGAAACATACAGCCCACCAAAATTGAATCAAGAAGAAATAGATAATTTGAACAGACTGATCACTAAAAGTGAAATATTGAATAGAATCTGTAATAAAAAAAAAAAAAACTTTCTGCAAACAAAAGTCCTGGACCAAATGGCTTCACAGGTGAATTCTACCAAACATACAAAGAAGAACTTATACCAATTTTTCTCAAACATCCAAAAGATTGAAGAGGAGGGAAGACTCCCTGAGACATTCTATGACGCCACCATCACCCTGATACCAAGAACCAGACAAAGACACCATCAAAAAAGAAAATTACGGGCCAATATCTTTGATGAATATAGATGCAAAAATTCTCAACAAAATATTAGCAAACTGAATCCAACAATACATTAAAAAGTTCATACACCATGACCAAGTAAGATTCATCCCAGTTTCACAGGGATGGTTCAACAAATGCAAATCAATCAATGTAATATACCACATTAACAAAAGAAAAGTTAAAAACCACATGATCATCTTGATAGATTCAGAAAAAGCGTTTGACAAAATTCAACATCCATTCATGATAAAAACTCTTACCAAAGTGGGAATAGAGGGAACATATCTCAACATAATAAAAGCCATTAATAATAAACCAACCACCAACATAATACTCAGTGGTGAAAAGCTGAAAGCCTTCCCATTAAAGCGTGAAACAAGACAAAGATGTCCACTCTCACCACTTCTCTTCAATGTAGTATTGGAAGTACTAGCCACAGCAATCAGACAATTAAGAGAAATAAAAGTTATCCAGATTGGAAGACAAGAGGTAAAATAGTCACTATATGCAGCTGACATGATACTATATATAAAAAACCCTAAGGACTCCACACAAAAACTACTAGATCTAACAAATGAATTCAGCAAAGTGGCAGGACACAAGATTAACATTCAGAAATCAGTTGCATTCCTTTACACTAACAAGGAAATATCAGAAAAGGAATGTAAAAAAAAAAAAAACCTTTTAAAATTGCACCAAAAAATAAATACTTAGGAATAAAACTAACCAAGGTGGTGAAAGACTTGTATGCTGAGAACTATAAAACATTAATAAAGGAAATAAAAAGGATTCAAAGAAATGGAAAGATATCCCATGCTCTTGAATTGGCAGAATCAATATTGTCAAAATGACTATTCCACCCAAGGCAATCTACAGATTCAGTGCAATCTCTATCAAATTACCCATGACATTTTTCACAGAATTAGGACAAATAATCCAAAAATTTATATGGAACCATAAAAGACCCAGAATTGCTAGAGCAATCCTGAGGGGAAAAAAAATAAAGCAAGAGGCATAACTCTCCCAGACTTCAGACAATACTACAAAGCTATAGTAATCAAAACAGTGTGGTATTGGTACAAAAACAGGCATAAGGATCAACGGAAGAGAATAGAGAGCTCAGAAATAAACCCACACACCTAAGGTCAACTAATCTTCAACAAAGGAGGCAAGAATATAAAATAGGAAAAAGACAGTCTCCTTAGCAAGTGCTTCTGGGAAAGTTGGACAGTTGCATGTAAATCAATGAAGTTAGAACACACCCTCACATCATGCACAAAAATGAACTCAAAATGGCTTAAAGACTTAAACATAAGACATGACACCATAAAACTCTTAGAAAAGAACATAGGCAAAACATTCTCTGACATAAATCTTACCAATGTTTTCTTAGGTCAGTCTCCCAAGGCAATAAAAATAAAAACAAAAGGGACCTACAAGCTTTTGCACAGCAAAGAAAATCATTAAAAAAAGAAAGAAGCAAAATAACAAACTATGGAATGGGAGAAAATATTTGCAGATGATGTGACCAACAAGGGCTTAAACTCCAAAATACACAAACAGCTTATACAACTCAGCAACAAAAAAAGAAGGAACCCAATCGAAAAATGGGCAGAAGACTTTAGTAGAAATTTCTCCAAAGAAGACATAGAGATGAACAGTAGACACATGAAAAGATGCTCAACATCACTAATTATTAGAGAAATGCAAATGAAACTACAAAGAGGTACCACTTCACACCTGTCAGAATGGCCATAATTAAAAAGTCTACAAATAACAAATGCTGGAGAGGGTATGGAGAAAAGGGAACTCTCTTGCACTGTTGGTGGGAATGTAAATTGATACAGCCACTATGGAGAACAGTATGGAGGTTCCTTAAAACCTAAAAATAAAATTATCATAAGATCTAGCAGTCCCACTCATGGGAATATGTCCAGACAAATCTATAATTCAAAAAGATACATGCACCCCTATGTTCATGGCAATGTTCACAACATCCAAAATATGGGAACAACCTAAATGTCCACCAATAGATGAATGGATAAAGAAGATGTGGTACATATGTACAATGTAATACTACTCAGCCATAAAAAAGAATGGAATAATGCCATTTGCAACAACATGGATGCAACTAGAGATTATCTTACTAAGTGAAGTTAGTCAGAAAGAGAAAGACAAATATCATGTGAAATCACTTCTATGTGGACTCTAAAATATGGCACAAATGAACTTATCTACAAAACAGAAACAGAGTCGTAGACATAGAGAACAGACTTGTGGTTGCCAAAGGGGTGTGGGAGAGGGATAGAGACGGAATGGGAGTTTGGGGTTGGTAGATGCAAACTATTACATTTAGAATGGATAAACAACAAGGTCCTAATGTATAGCACAGAGAACTATACTCAGTATCCTGTGATAAACTATAATGGAAAAGAATCTAAAAAAAGAATGCATGTAGGTGTATAACTGAGTCACTTTGCTGTACAGGCAGAGATTGACACAACATTGTAAATCAACTATACTTCAATAAAAAAAAAATAAAAAAAACAAGAGAATCACAAAATAGTGTGAATTGGAGGGGGGCATTGGGGATAAGTGGGGGTCTGTCCAGTCAGGTTTGTACTTGATTTTAAGCAGTTCTTATCTCATCCTAAGGAACACAGGAAGCCATTTACAAGCTCAAAGTCATGGGATGACAAAATATTAGAAAAGACAAAATATGAGCACATCTGTGAATACAAACAAACACAAACCCTGAACTGGATAGCTGCTGCCAGTGTATAGAGTGGTGGGCAATTTACACAACACAGTGGCACCTCCCTCCCTATTTATTTCATTCCTAATAATCAATAAATTTCATTGCCTCTTTACAAAATGTTGACTTCGCAGTTTCTGATGCACCATAAATTTACTCAGACTCTAATCAATTGTCCCTTTCTGTGAAGAGTTTTTAAATGTATAACAAACGTGTGCATGCTCTCTGTTGCTTGTCGCTGACAGGGGCATCACAGCAGCACAGCTCTTAACCCGACTGAGCATAACCTGATGGGTGTGGTGGGATCTGACAGTATTCATTTTATACAAAAAAAATCAACTCTTTGTTGGAAGGCCTGGACTGACAGACCTGCAAAGTTAAATTCTCTGGTGAGCTCAGGACAAACTGCAGAGGTTACATTTCCACACACAGTTGACAAAGTCAGTTTGCCATAAATACATTCAGGAGAGACAACTCTGCCTCTGCTCATAGTCGATCCATTTTAAAGACATTTCTAACAAGCAGAAAATGCTAGTGTTGGGAGGGAGAGTTCTGGGAGATTGCTAGACAATGACAAAGCCCTGGAATGAGCAGAAGGGACAATTGGCTGTTAGAGTTTAGCTCTTTACTGACAGAATTCCGGAGGCAAGAAGTTAGGAAGTGTTCGATGAATAGTCTTTGTTCTCTGCTTAAAAGCAGACAATAACAGATGCATGCCTCACTAGAATTTGAAATGTGAAAGTCTACAAACAAATTTGATTTTTCATTTAGTGTGATTGTTAGAAATTGTCTCATGGGGGTAGTTTTAAGAGTAATGTTTCATAAGTAAGATCTAAAATTTGCTTTCTAACTTATTTGTCTAATTTAGAAAAACAGAGTTTTTCATTTTGCTGCTTACCTAGGGATATTTCTTTTATAATATTGAAATAATGTCCATACCATGCTTCCACTGGGTTGAAAAATATATTTTATAAACTTATAATTTATTGAAACTTATAGTATGAAATAAGATAACAAAAGAAATCCTCTACTTTTTCTCTCTTTGAAAAGGAGTCTAAGAGCTTATGAATAAAATCAGAAATATTTGAGAAAACATATCAGATTATAAAATTTGGGGAAATTTTGACACTGATTGTATTAGTGAGGATTAGGTTTAACTACATATAGTAGATACCACATAGCAAAATAAGAGAGGCATAAGCCAAATAGATGATTTCTCCCTCATTAACAAAAGTCTGATAGTGGGCAATCCCTGGCTGGTGTGATAGTTTTCTAGTTATCAGGGATTTAGGCTTATTTCATGTTTTTGCTTCACTATCCTAGCATGTATCTTCCATTTTCAAGGTTGCCTTGTGATCCATGATGATTTTTGGAATTTGAATCATCTCATCCACATTCCAGGTTTAAGAAAAGAGGGTTATGGGTCATTCTGCTCTTAAGGAGTTTTTCCAGAGGTTCGGAAATACTTCGGCTTACATCTGATTGTTCATAATTTAGTCCCATGGTTGCACTCAGCTTTAAGGGAGGCTGAGGCATTTCAGCTGGGTACATTACTGCTCCTAATAAAATCGGGGGTGTATTAACAAAAAAGGAGAGAATATATTGGCTAAACAACTAGCAGACTCTGCCAGAACTGGTATAATTCCCCAAGTCAAAATACCTTTTAATTTTTAAAATAAAATTTATTTATTTATTTGTTTGTTTGTTTGTTTATGGCTCCGTTGGGTCTTCGTTCCTGCACATGGGCTTTCTCTAGTTGTGGCGAGTGGGGGCTATTCTTCGTTGTGGTGCATGGGCTTCTCATTGTGGTGGCTTCTCCTTGCAGAGCATGGATTCTAGGCATGCGGGCTTCAGTAGCTGTGGCAGGAGGGCTCAGTAGTTGTGGCTCGTGGCTCTAGAGCGCAGGCTCAGTAGTTGTGGCACACAGGCTTAGTTGCTCCACTGCATGTGGGATCTTCCCAGACCAGGGATCCAACCCATGTCCCACCTTCATTGGCAGGTGGATTCTTAACCACTGCACCACCAAGGAAATCCCCCAAATACGTTTTTATTTCATTGTTTTTAGTCGATGGGTATGTGCGTGTGTGTGTGAATGTATTTCTGTATGTGTGTGTGTGTACATATAGATAATTAAATCCAACACCAATCATTGGTGGGAAGCATAATGCCTTTAGAGAAAAATTATAATATTAATTATAGATACATATAAACCTCATGAAAGACATTCACCAGAAAATATTTCCTGGATAATTTTGTATACATTTTTAAAGACTCATTTGCTTATAGACACAAAGTACTTGTAATAATTATTGGAACAATAGCTGTGACTTTTCTCTGCTGGAATTGCCTCTTGCATAAACAGTAGAAAGGTGCTAATCCATGTGCCAGTGGATTCGTTGGCAGGCATCCATCAAGGCTACTTCTCACAAGCATTTCGGTGTATGTTGAGCCATGTACTTATTTTAATTGCTGCCTTTTTATATGTGTCAATCTAATTTTTTTTCTTTACAGATAGAAAAAAAAGTGAAAGGCAGGAGGTATGCACCTTCCCACTGAACAAAAGGAAAGGCTATTCCCTCAGTTCTTAAGGAAGAGAAAATGCAGACTTCTCAAGGGTTGCCTTCAACCCAGCGCAAGTGCAATCACTTTCCTGAGTGCTTTTTTTATGTGGCCACAATCCACTACCTCCTTACTCCCCTCTGGGATTGGGATTGAGCTTTTCAACACTTCTTTGTAACCAGGAGCTAGAAAACACACGATTTAAACATGGTGGGAAAGGAAGGATACTGAGGTCATGTGAACAGCAGGGCAATCCAGCAGCTGTTGAGTTGGAGAGAAAAAGCTGGATCTTATCAGAGTAGATGCTGTCAAGAGTCATAAGCTTACATGACATAAAATTACACTTGTTTGAAGTATGCCATCACAAAATGCCAGCCTGACATTAAGCTGCTTTATAGAGGTATCATCATGTCCTTAAACAGCCTGATGATTATCTGTCACTGGGGTGCCACTTTCCTCCCTGATTTTGTGATACCCTGGCTTGTCTCCAGTCACTGTGAAGAGTGTCACCAACTTAGAAAAATTCTTAAAAGGAAATTAATTTTGATTTCCTTTGACATCCTAGGGAGTTTCCTTTTTAGCTGGGATGGAGATCCAGCCTCCTCTCCCACATTAAGATGTGGCAGTTCACAGCGCATGTGAGAATCTTGGCTTGACACCCTTAAAAAACAAAAGTATTTTTAAAATTGAAGTATAGCTGATTTACAATGTTGTGTTCATTTCTGCTGTACAGCAAAGTGATTCAGATATATATATATATATATATATATACACATATATATATATATATATATATATATACACATATATATATATATATATATATATATATATACATTCTTTTCCATTATGGTTTATCATAGGGTATTGGATATAGTGCCCTGTGCTCTACAGTAGGACCCTGTTGTCTATCCATCCTCTATATAATAGTTTGCATATGCTAATCCCAACCTCCCAATCCTTCCCTCCCCCCCCCCACTTGGCAACCACAAGTCTCTTCTCTATGTCTGTGAGTCTGTTTCTATTTTGTAGATAAGTTCGTTTGTGTCGTATTTTAGATTTCACATATAAGTGGTATTTGTCTTTCTCTGACTTACTTCACTTAGTATGATAATCTCTAGGTCCATCCATGTTGCTGCAAATGGCATTATTTTACTCCAAAAGCATTTTCTATATGATCAGTAATGTGTTAGGCACTCTACATGAATGATCTCACTTAATTCTCACTGAATGTCTAAGGTAGGCTCTATTATTACATTCACTGAAGTTGAAGTTCTAAGAGACCCAGTGACTTGCCTGAGATCACTCTGCTGACTAGTCAGCAGAGAATGGGGATTTGAACCCAACACACTGATTGCAGGGCCTGGGCTTGCAATCAGGATGGTGCTACTTTCTTCAAAACCTGTGTCCAATGAGTGACCTAGGTTGGGAGGAGAAGGTAAATTAAGAAATATTTATAGAGGGGACACAAGAGGGCAAGAGACAAGAGAAAGCATCTCCCTTTTGTCTTTAGAAATACGTGTGGTTAAGAAAACAAGAAGAGTTTTTTCCTGGTAGGAACAGGCCACAGGAAGTGTGGCTGAGGAGAGTCAAGCACTTTACGAATAAGGCAGTTGGAGCTTTTCATTTCCAGTGTTCATCTCCATCAGCACTGCTGCGATCGACCGGAAACGAATTCCCCAGTGAAACATCAACAAGGTAGGAAATGTCATAATTATATTTTCTATTATTCCCCAAAGAATACATTAGCATGGCAGACATGGCTAAAATTTGAAAGAAAAGTGATATGTAGCAAACACAATTGCTGATTAAACAAGCTGAGTTCTTAATCCTCTGGTATGAACAAAAAGGCCAAGATAAGAAAGGGAGTCTCAGTTTTTTCTGTGCCTGTTCTCATGTGTAGTTGTAACTGGGCAAGAATCATGCTCAATTGGTTTGCTCTATGCTTTTCTCTAATGAGTAAACGTATATTCAGCATGTTCTGGACAACCCCCTGGAGGTCAGGTTGGCACCTGAATGGTCCAAGCAACGATTTGGGTGCCACCACCTACCTGCAGTTCAAACGAACCAACAAAGAGAAATCCAGACATTGTTCCTGACTCAGCCCTTCTCACACTTACTTTTCCACTAAGTTTCCAGTTCTGTCCCCAGAACTGATCTCAAGTTCACTTATTTCACTCTCTACTGCCATCCCACTTGTCTTAGGCAAAATTATCTTTTGTCAGGATCAGAGACAGAAGCCTTCTAAAATCAATCTCTAAAATCAAAATGCTTTAAGCAAATACCTATAAACCATGTGCCTGTTTGAAACCCGCCGGCCATGGCTTCCTAAGTACTCCAGAAACAGAGTCTAAGCCTTCCTCCGTGTGCCCCAGCCGTGGAAGCACCTCATTCCTCAAAAGGCTCAGGCTCTCTCTTTAGGCTTTTCCATTTTCTGAACCTTCTGCCTGGAGACTTGTCTTTCCTCCTTATTCTTTATGCCTCAGCAGTGACCTCCCCTCTCCTGGAGTCTTTCTTGTGGTGAGACTGGCGACCCTCCCCAGCCACCCTCTTCATCCTTGTTTCATTCATAATTCTCTTCATAACATTTATATGGTGTCTCGAGCCATTTCTATTTTCTTTTTATCTTCTCAGTCAGAAGGTAAGCTCTATAAGGGCAGGATTCTCAAAAGGATCTGGCACATTTGTAGAAACATTAATGGATAGGCTATTATTTATTTAGTTATTTATATTATTATTATTATTTTTTGTGGTACATGGGCCTCTCACTGTTGTGGCCTCTCCCGTTGCAGAGCACAGGCTCCGGACGCGCAGGCTCAGTGGCCATGGCTCACGGGTCCAGCCGCTCCGTGGCATGTGGGGTCTTCCCAGACCGGGGCACAAACCCGTGTCCCCTGCATCGGCAGGCGGACTCTCAACCACTGCGCCACCAGAGAAGACCCTGGATAGGCTAATTATTTTGAGACATTCCTCTGGATGGGAACATGCAGGAATTTCTTCTTACTAACACTGAGGCAAAGAGCCTAATAAACTTGGTGTGATCTTTTCTGTCTCAATCATTCATAAATCTTTGCATCTTTGGAACCCTAATGAGACTAAGAGAGGGGAATAAATAAGAAGTTTTTTGTAAATACATGAAGATATTCTTGTAAATCTTCATTTCTTATTTCATATGGTCAGTCATTTTTAAGCAGGAAGCGAAATTGATGAGTTATCCTTTAGTAATCAAATTTATTGCCATCAATTACATTTTCCAATAGCTTTTATCTAAATTGAATGATTATGTCTAGGAAGCATGAGGTTTGTATAGGGAAGGGCAAGACTTCTGTTCCGTCTGTCTACGATGATCATTGCAAAGATAAAGCTCGCGTCTAATGTGGTTCTGCCATGCGCACAGCGGGGCCCCTCTCTCAGCTATGCATCAAGTCTGTTCTCTTAGTTCCCTTTAAAGATGTACGTATCAAAACCGTCAATACTTTTTGGTCACGGATTCTTCTTTATTCTAGTTTCAATTTTCATGCCTGTACCGTCAGGTGTGCGGCCCCAGCTTTTTGATGAGTCAGCACAGTCTGGATGTGTTAGTGTCATTGTGTGTGTTTCCCAGGATGTAGGGTCTGTGCTCACTTTGGGAGACTTAGTCTAAAATTTGGCAATGAATACCACTAGTGTCAAAGGGGTAAACTTTTTTTTTTTTATCTTTATGTTGAAAATGAAGATGAAATAAGTCCAGTCCTGAGTTGATTCAATATTAATACCAAATACTTTTTTTTTTTTTTTTTTGTGATACGCGGGCCTCTCACTGTTGTGGCCTCTCCCGCTGTGGAGCACAGGCTCCGGATGCACAGGCTCAGCGGCCATGGCTCATTGGCCCAGCCGCTCCGCGACATGTGGGATCTTCCTGGACCAGGGCACGAACCCATGTCCCTTGCATTGACAAGCGAACTCTCAACCACTGCGCCACCAGGGAAGCCCAATACCAAATACTTTTAATTATTTCTGAAAATATTTACAGAATTTATTTCTGTATATCAAAGCAAATATTATATTCTTAGGCAATTTGCTTCTTATTTTGTATTATAGCTTCTTGTACATTTTTGTAATAAAGGGTTTCTACATACTGGATTTTCCTAAAGAGAGGAACATGGCTTGTATTTCTGATTTAGTTTCTTGGGATATAATAACCATGCCATGGGTTTTGTTATATTTAAATAAAAACAACTTGTCTACAATACATACATTTGTTAATATTATATCCTCAGTTTGCCAAAATGATGTAAAATAATTTGATTTTATGTATTTTTCTGATTTTCCTTGCTACTCTTTGAGCATTAGAATGCCACGGAGATTTTATTATACAGAGATTTTCCATAGTCTAACCTCAGGGAAAACTTATTACCTCCTTTATAGTTACTCAGTGGGTATAAGAAATACCTGCTCAGTGATCCATCTCATTAATAGATCTTGTCTTGACTGACTTGAAAAGAAGCAAGGAAAGGATTTGATGGATTTGTTCAGTCAGGTACTGTCCTTGATTTCTCTGAGTGACTTTCTCTCCTCTCCACCCCCTTCTACCTGTGCTTATGCCCAATAATGAAAAGCTCTTACCTTCATTGCAGAGGAGACCAGACCTTCCATATGGACAGAGGCAGACAATGTCTGTTCCGGATTTAGGAACACAGGTGGCACCATTTCTACATGGGTTGCTTTCACAAGTTGCAAACTGGCACTGCTTGCCCGAGTATAGCCTTGGACAGTCACAAAACCAAGTTTCACTATCACTGAGAAGGGAAAAGCAATTATAAAACCAATCAGAAAACAAAAAATGATCTTTTACACACACACATACCCACACACACATACCCCCCCCACACACAAATAAAATTAACAATTGTGTCTTGTCTAGTAAGTGGAGTTTTTTCTTCTCTCTTTCTCTTTCTGTGATTTTAAACTTATGAGTATTTTTAGCTGTGTACTTTACATTGAAAGAAGATTAATGGCTTTTTAGATTGTCCAAAGCCATACATTCTATTTTAAGCAGTCTATTTTTATTTTTTATTTAAATCATCTTTTATTTCACCTAAGGTGCCTTTTCAGGGCTTCATTAAATAGGTGTGGTGTTGCCTCAATAAAGTGCTTCAAATATCTACTAGAAAAATCCATTTTAGGCTCCAAGCTCAGAGGAGAATTTCAAGCTGGGGCTAACCTTCTCCACAGAGGACAAGTCCTCCAAGAGACACCGTTCTGGTAATTAGGAAAAAAAAAACACAGTGGGGAGCTGTAATGACTACACAGCTCTCCAGCTTAGACTTTGGCTTGGTGGCCCCAGGCCCAGAGTCACCTGTGAAAGAAAAGCTCAGGAAAAATACTCCCCTCACTTGCTGGGGAAACACTCTCCAGAGGGGAGAGTGACTTAAATCTGTGGTTTCTGCCTTCCCTGCATCTATTCCCCTTTTAAAGTAACAGTAGTTTTAGTTTTCCCTTCCAGACCCCCAGCCCTCAAGAATCTCAGCCCCCTTATTGGGAGGGGCAGACCACCTCTTGGTGTCAATCACAGTGATTATTGCAGGATGGACCCCAGGGCCAAAGTGCTGGTGGCATCTGCCTATCCAGAGGGCTGAGAATAAATAACTAATATGTAGCAATGAAAATATTAGAGACTGGGGGAGACAAATAGATTATTGATGATATTAGTTGGGTATTAGATCCAACCAATACACAACAGTTATATAAGCTAGGTATCGTAACCCCCTTTTAGCTTTTAAGCCAATATGAGTTGTGGTTTTGTCACTTGCAGTAAAATGAAGTCCATTTAATATTGGTGTCCTTTCCTTCCATTTTTTTCCCTTTCTCCTTGTTACCTCAGTCCACCACATACCTTGCCATATATGGATCTAGGTTTTTATCTTTCCTGCTTTCATCTTATCTTCTAAACATGACTGTTAACTCTTAAGGGTAGGTGTCAGGACACCCTGAAAATTAGTAAACTAACATATTTTGTCTTCATGACTCAGACTCCTCCCAATCTGGTTTTAGATTTTACCCACACTATGGAATTATTCTCTTGTCCTTCTCATCTTTCTGGTCTCTCGATAGCTTCTGTACAGCTTTTAATCCCCTTAGTCCAAAATAAATTTGCTCACAGGAAAGTATCATATTCTTTCATACTAATGAATACCCGACTTGGAAATCTGGTGAGGTTTCCCTTTCCTAAAATGTCTATTCTTTATATTATTTATCAACTTTAATGGGGTGAAGCATTATGGAGAAGGTATATATCAGGTAGCTGGTAAAGCTGGCTTTGGTGGGGTGAGGCTTTGAGACCTTTAGATTTTGCCAACACATAGGTGATCCTGTAAGTGATCAGTAATTTACTCATTTTATAACTTTCAGGGCAACTTGCTTAGCAGTTTACAAATAGTAGAAAATCTCATAGGTTTCTAGAGTTGGGAAAAAAATTAAAAATCAATGTCACCACCCTAGACAAACTCTTCTGTTTGGGGGCAACAAAACAAAGTTTTGAGGACTCTTGAGCCAATATTGTGCCTTCTTGCCTGAAGATAGTGGTGAAAGAATAGCCAGACCACCTGGCAGGTACAGAGATGCCTTCTGGTGTGACTTAAAGGTTAATTAGGAGCTTAATGTTGTTTGGGGCTGTGGATAAATCTAATGTAACTTTGCCCCCACCCACTTAACTTGGAGTTAAAAGCTCAGCATTAAGCATATGTTTTCTAGGACAAAGTGTAGGAGTATAACACTCTTGAAAGCTGCATTCTAGATCAAATTTTTCTTTCTATAGTAAAGGAGAACACCACATATATGAAAGTCAAACAAATCTAAATATTGATTGATTTAATATAATCAATCATATAGACTTAACCTAAGATGCTTTTATGTTAAACCAAGGAAAACACTAATTTTAATCATGTTCCATTGATAAATCAAGCCTCATTTCCTTTTTGCTTTCATCAGCTGTTAGGAGAATTTGCTTGTATAAATTCATGAGAAGATGACAATTGTGTGCATTGTACATCAGTAGACAGCTAGAGCAGAGAGTGAACTAAAAATTCTCTAGAAAACAATCTATGAAAGGGGAAAATGCCTTCTCTGGCTAACCAAGGGCAAGGGTCCAAAGCCCTCTGGCCCATCTTGGTATTTCATTACTATGTTATTAGAAAGAGTCAGCTTTAACAAATTGAGATTTTGCCAGATGATGGTACCTGTATACACTTCACTTCAAATTGTACCTTCAAATCCCAAAAGATTTCCTGGAGAGCCAGATACTTCACCAATAGTTTTAATAAAATAGATCTTTGCTACCAGCTCTGTCACACCAGAATCTAAAGGTTACTCTTATTTAGATCTTGCCAAAGATCTCATTCCTAAATCCCAACTTCTTCAAGCCAGCAAGTCAGCTGTTTTTGCTGTCATGTAACTCACTTCAGTGCCTCTCTAGACCCTGAAGCAAATGGCAGTGTCGACCAGGAAAGTGAGTGCCCTGAGGTTGAAGGACCCTATGTAACAGTCGATTTTTGGATAATGATTAAAACAGTGTCACCCTCCTTCACTCAGTTTACTCCAGATGTTGTAATGTTGCTGTGAATTTATTGGGCACTGTTTAATTAGTTATGGAAGAATTATCCACATGGAATATGCAAACCATCTAGAAAACTGCTTTGCAAATCTTCCTCTAAGGAAGCCAGGACAATTTTCTGAATGGAAAGTAGCTTTGGGAGAGAACTTAGATGTTGGGGAAGATTTTACCTGTACTCCAGAATACCGTATTTATTGCCAACTGCTGTCAACCAGTATCTTCTGTCACTGACAGAGCCATGTGCCATGGGATAAATAAGCGTTACTTCTGCTCTTGTTAGGGAGACAACATAAGTGCATATACTAGTCTCTGTAAGACATAGCATGTGTATGTGACAAGAGAATTTAGGCAGTAGCAAGGATTTTAAAGTCTTAGTTCTGTAATGCATGGATTCAGATGTCGGTGGCTTCTAAAAGCTGGCCTGAACTACATAATGTTACCAGTGACTCTCCCGTGAGATATTAAAATGTGCATTCCTGAGCTCCCCTTGCTCTCTGATATTCTGATTTAGGAGATCTGGGGTGAGGTCGAGATTCTGCAGTTAAAAAATGTTATCAGGTGATCCTCTTGTATAGCCTATTTGAGCTTAAACCAGCTCTCCAGAGACTAATTTTCTCTCCAGAGTAAAAGCTTGATGGGCACTAGTTACTACTGTGTTCTTAGCAGGATGCCAGGGCATTACAATTTTCTTTCTTTTTTGGGGCAACATTTTGATTTTTGACTAATGTACATCTGAAAACATGACATTTACCCATCAAAGTACAAAGATTAGAGGGTTTTTATTTTACTAATGCCATATAGGGTCTATTGCACTTATATTTTACACTTGACAACAACATGAAGCAGAAAAAAATTCACTCATTTTAAACGTTAAAAAAACCCCACCCATCTATGTGTATGCAAACATCTGTATATTTTGCACTATAACTGCTACAATGTATTTGATTACAAGTCACAATACAGTCAGCATATCAAATGATTGTCATTGTTTCTATGGTTATTAAAAATTACCTTTAGAAAATTTAGCTGACTAACAAAATCAGAGACGCTGACTTGAAAAGGATGCTCCCTATTTACATAGCACAGCCAGATGCCTGAAAACCTTCTAGAACTAAAAGGACTCCTCATGTATTAACTTAAAAAATAAATAACTCTGCACTCTCTGTATCTCACAGATCATTAGTGGATTTCAAAGCTGACCACCCACAGTGCCAAGAGAGGGAGATTCTCAGCAGGAAAGTGTGCAGGAATGAATCCTTATGAATAATGTCTCTAGACACTTCTGAAAAATAAAATGACTGTTGACAAAAAGAGCCCATCCCTCTTCATAGGCTCTTCTATTTATAGCACACATCACAGTCTTAGGGAAGAATGCAAAAGAGATCCTGAGTAGCTGTGGTTCAAGAGGGACTGCCATTCTGCTTTCAGGAATTTCCCAAACTACAACCACAGAGCAATCCCCCCACCCCCAGAATTTCTTCACATTTTTGAATTCCTTTCAAAGAAGTTTTCAGCTGTGTGTGGAGACTTGCTGTCCCAGCACCACACATAGTTGTTTTGTCTGTCTCTAAGACAAAGCTGCCTAAAAGATGCTATTTCTTGCAACAAGGCATGCCATCATACTGGACATTTTCCATTAACTTTTGCTTTTTAAAAGTAGCCAAACCTGAAAATAATAGAAAAAAATCAAAATGAAAATTATCTTAAGGTGGTCTGGAAAGTGAACTAGGAGAAACATCGCCTGTATAATCTACCCATGAACAGAGAGGCCGGAGAAAATGTCCTTCTGTTTCAGGAGCTTTTTACTTTATATGGAAAGAATTTACTAAAGGCAGAAACAAAGAAGATGGAAAATGATAAGAGCAATAATAAAAGTCACAGACTCACATGTGAAGAAAATATAAAACATACCTAAAAGAGGAATAATTCACAAAAGATGTAAAATATTTTTGTTTCTTCCTGTTCTACGAGCTACAGATTCTATCTCATGGGTATTTTGTGAAGAAAATTTGAATTTATGTTATAATCTCTCTCTTTTTCTCCCTCTTTCCCTCCTTCTCTGTCTTAAAACCATGGTTCATTTTACAAAAGTTCTTCATTGATAAAGAAAAATGATCAGAAATTCCTTCCCAGCAAGAGACATCTTTTCCATTTCTTTTGCTTTGGACCCACTTGTCCTTATGAAATGGAGTTAAAGCCCTGCTTCCAAGGGAGGAGACTCAGAAAATATCAAACCCCAAACAGAGAGCTAACATAGTAAAAGTAGCCATAAGCTAAATAAACTAAATGAGATATGCGTGAAAATGTGCCTAGCACAGTATGTGACACTGATCAGCTATTCATTATGTTTTAGGGAAAAGAGGGCACACAGGTGAAACATAAAATTAATTGAGCCTGAATCAGTTAATGATGGCATAGAAGCTGTAGAATGGAATCTGATACAAAGAGAAGTGGTCTGATTTGACCCAACAATTTGACTCCTAGGCAAAAAGCCAATAAAAATGAAAACATATGTCCAAACAAAAACTCATAATGAATGTTCATTGCATACTCATGATAACCAAAAAGACAAAAACAACCAAATGTCCATCAACTGACAGAAAACAATTTATATGAAATTTGCAGAATAGGGGAATCTATAGAAACAATAGATTAGCGATTGTCTAGGGCTGGGTTGGAGGTGGAAGGATTAGGAGGTAATAGCCTAACAGTACAGGTTTACTTTGTTGGGTGATTTTCAAGTTCTGAAATTGATTGTGGTGATAGTTATACAACTCTGAATATACTAAATATTATTGAATTGTCCACTTTAAATGGGCAAATTATATGTGAATTATATCTTAATAAAGCTGTTACCAAATATAAAAAAAAAGATGCAAAGAAGTAGGGAAAAAAACAATAAAGAGAAATGGGCTGGGAAAGAAGGATATTGATGGGTGAGAAAATAAAATAGTGCATTAGAATGCATCATTTCATACATCCCCCAATTAAAAAAAGTATCTTGGGGTCTTGAGATTAGACTTTGTGTCCAAGAAATGATTTCAGACTAGTTTTCTTACTCTGTGTTCATTGCAAAATTAGCCAGTTTCCAGTCCCGTGCACCATACGGGCATTTGGGGCAGGATTTAATGTAATGTTATCAGTAAATGCAATGCTTATGAAGCTCTGGAGTTCTCAGATAATTTCCCGTAAAGATAATGTGCCTATTTGGAGGCTATTTAAGGCTAGGAGAGTTGGTATAAGCTTTTAAAATGCTATTTTAACTCCTCCTGAAAAGAAACAAAAAATTCTCTTAAAATGTTTAAACCAACAAATTGTTGTTTTACGTGCTCCCCTGACCTCAGCCACGTTCACACACATAAAGTTTCTACTCAGCTATTTCCATAGTGAGTTCAACTGTTGTCGGAAGGTGGAAGCATGGCCTGCAATGTTGATGGTTGTTCTTTTCTAATGTTAAGGACTATTTACAAAATTGCTGTGGGGGAGGATTTATTCCTCACAAACATAAGGAATAGTAAATAACAACTCTAAAGCACACACATTTATGAACACTGAAACTTTTTTTTTTTTTTTTTGCGTTATGCGGGCCTCTCACTGTTGTGGCCTCTCCCGCTGCGGAGCACAGGCTCCGGACGCGCAGGCTCAGCGGCCATGGCTCACGGGCCCAGCCGCTCTGCGGCACGTGGGATCTTCCCGGACTGGGGCACGAACCCGTGTCCCCTGAATCGGCAGGCGGACTCTCAACCACTGCGCCACCAGGGAAGCCCTGAAACATTTTTATGAGCATTGCTACATTGTTGAATCTGTAACAAGAAATGTAATTTTTTTTTTTTTTTTTTTTTTTTTTTTGCAGTTTGTCACTTATTTCAGGTCCCCTTTTTCCTCAAATCTTTATGCTCTAATTTTCGGTTGGGAAAAAAAGCAAGAAATTTAGAGGAGTTCTTCCCTTTTATACTCTTATACTTATGCAGGCTTGCTCTTATACTACAGTTTGCATCTCTGCCACTAGAGCAAGAAGGTGACGTCTGGAACTGTCCCAGATCTCTTTATGCAGAGTCAGTGTCCTGAACCATAGAGACCAGATATTATTGACTGGCAAGATGTTTAGTGTCTATCTCTTGAATGACATGGTATATTAGCTCATAATTCTGAAGGTCATATACAAAGTTGGGCACACAGTTATGAGGAGTTTGCCATTCACTACTGACTCTGTACAAGAGGTCATTTCCTCAGTCCCGAGCCCAGTTCAAGTCTTTGTCTTTTGCAGCTCCCTCGCTGTACTTTCCACATCATCTCCTGCACTTACTTCTCCACGCTTCTCTCCTTTTACCCAGTTGAAGGATTTGGGGCAGGGAAGTAATCATATTATGCTTTAGAATTTTTATTCTAAGGCTGTTACTGTCCCAAACGTTAAGCCCATCTACTGACACTGGGTTGTGGTGAAGGAAAATGCAGCATTTGTTGCAGGGCACCCAGCCTGGCACCAGGCAAGGAGAACGGGCAGCTCATGCTCAAAAGACCCAAATTCCCTGATGGCTTTCAGGGGAGGGTTTTTAAAGGCCAGGTGAAGGAGAGGATTGTGGGGTGTGTGATCCATTTGCATACATCCTTTTGATTGGTTGGTTGTGAGGGAACAGGATGATGTGTTGGGAATCTCGATCATCAGCCTTTTGGTTCCAACCAGTCTGGGGTCTCCGTGCTGGTGGTCAGCAGGCAGTTAATTTCTTCCACCTGGCGGGGGTTTTAGTATCTGCAAAACAGCTCAAGGACATGGCTCAGGATATTATCTATAGCCCTTGAGGAGAAACTAAAGGTTCTGGACTTTGTTTTATGATGAAACTATTATTAATTTGTCTTGTTTGAAAAATTTCCTTTGTTTCTGCATTTTCTCACTTCTCTGATTAACCTTGCTCTTTGGAACTTGGGGAAGGCCTAGGAGGCTAAAGCTTTTCTACAAACAAGATGTGGGGGACATGGAGGTCTGTCCCTGGGAAGGCCCACAATCCTGCTAGGTTTCAGGGCTACAGTGTGGAAAATGTACTGGGGGGACACTGAGGGAAAGAATTTTTCTTCCTCGTTCTGATGTGCTTTCTTCTTCTTACTCCTGCTGGAGGCACCCAGTGGTGCTCACTCCCAGCAAATTTCAGCAGTGCTTCTAAGTATGGTTTTCCAGTGAGTTCTGCTGGCCCTTTGGTGTTGTGGGCAGCACTCTAGTGACTCAGCAGCAGCCCTGTGGGTGGCTTCTCAGGGAGGTCCTCACATCCCAGAGGATGAGTCAGCAGCACCTCTGCCTGGTTTCCTGGAAGCCTCTTTAGCACCCAGTGGGTAGCTTCCTCTCTCATTTCAGGCCTGTGGCACCTTTGTGAACTTTTCTACATCCAGTGGCCACACTCTCTGGAAGGTGGTCTAAATACCCGCCAGTGTGTGTTTGTGTGTATGTGTGTGCTCCAAATTTGTTCCTTCCCTGAGTATTCTTCTTCAGACCTGGAAGAAGGGAGTGGTCACTACATTCACTATACCTAAACTCTTTAATGCACTGTTTACCTTTTAGGAGTTAATACTCTGTTATTTGTTAATAATTCTTCATATTCAACTTTCCTAAGTTACTATATGGCTTCTGTCTCCTGCCAGACCTCGAGTTATACACAGATTAGCCAGTTGTGTAGGTTATTAAAGAAATCCGAGCAGAAGTGTAGATAAACCCAATGGAAGTGGGCATGGAGAGAAATGGCTTGATACATGCTTAGAGGAAAAATATTTAGCTAACCTGATGATTGGTTTCTGGTTTGGGCAATGTCATAGATTTTGATGCCATTCTTGGAATTGAAGTATACAGATTTGGAATATAGAGGGAATATATAATGAGTTCATTTTTACATGTATATTATTTGAAGCATCCATGGATATCCTAGTGAATATGTGATGTAGTGTCAAAATAAACTATATGAATGTAAAAATAATTTGAGTTTTATTAAAATTAAGAGAACCTATGGATTACAATGTTAGTTGGTGTTGAGGGAGAGGCAGCTGAAGGAAAATAAATTTTGACTCAAACACTTAAAGAATTTAAAGTGCTGGATCAGCTACTTACCATGTCAGTGAAATGAGAAAGGTTGCACTAAAGTATTTGTCCATTTTACTTTTGTCATCACTGCATGAAAAGATACCCGTGTGTGTGGGAACATGGTATGGGAAAGTTCTTTTTAAGCTTAAATGGACACATACTTTTTTCTTAGAGAGATACAGTTAACATACATGAAAAAGCTGTTGTTCCCAAGAGCAATTTGGTGAGCTTATTGGGGATAATTGTGAAAGTGAAAGCTATGCCCGTAGGAGAGAACTGACCAGATAGAAAGCATTGCAGCTCCTTTTCACACTACTGTTCTGCAGACAATGGTGATGATGATGATAATTCATTATCAAATGAACCATCTGGGAAGAGTACTAAGAGGACATCAGGAGTAAACAGAGACTGACCCTAGCAAAGTGTCTTTTGTTTGGGGTCATAATATTTCACCTTAGCTTATTGTTATACTGAATGTATGATTAAACATAAAGCGTTCTCACCTTAAACTAAGTCTGAAGTAGAAAGGCTATGGTTCTATTTTAACTGCAGTACTATCTGGAAACTCATTCTATTAGGGTTCAAATTTACATATATTTAGGGCATGATTATAGAGTATTATTTTGTATTAAGTTGATAAAACTGAGATAAAAAGGTCAGAGAACTGAAATCAGCTTTCCTGAAGAAAGAACTACTGATAATAAATCACTGCTTTGCTACCTTTGATATAAGTGTGCTTCTTTTCTTTTTCTTTTTTCCTTTAATCCTGAAAAGGATAATTTGAGTTTTAAATACAAGAGGTTGAAAGTGGCTTCAGGCTTTTTCAATTAAAAGTTTAAGTTTTCAAGTTCTTTGTCCTGGAAAAGACTAAATCTCTTCTTGGAACTGGTTGACACATTAAATGGACTATTTCTTTGAAAACCCTGTACAATGGCCAGCCTTCATCAAAAGGTGCTTCAGCTAGAGGCGAGCTTCTCAGTTCAGTGACCTTACGGACGGTAAAGGGTAGTTTTAAAAGGAATTGATGCCTAGTTAACACTTTTTTTTGGACACTCTATTAGATGTAACAATTTTCTTTTACAGTAAATGGATAAAAAAACAGAACAGTCAACTTTCCTGCTGTTTCAATAGTTTCAATTAGTTTCTCCCCCTCAATTATTCCATCAGGTTGGCTCCATAACATTTTGCTATTTGGGGGGATCATTTTAAGCCCCTTTCCCAGGAGTTTATTATTTTTAAAACAATGATTCACCATAAAATGCATCTCCATCTGCAGGAAGCAATTCCTAAATTGCTTCACTTGACAAATCCAAAACCGCTAGGCTCACTATAGCACAGAAATAGAACTGGTTTGGAAAGGGATTACCTATTGGGTTCAGAAAACCTTCTTCTGACACAGGTTATGGCACGGAGCAGATCTCTGAAAGCTAGAGGCTACTTTTCTTTTTATTTTTTTAGTACAATTTATTTGAAGTTTTGTTTCATTTGTTTGAAATATTTCCTGGTAAAAAAAGTTAGATTTCCTGGTGACTAACATATATGAGTTATTTAGTTGGTGCTAATTCTCCAGTCAGTTCAAACTGAATGACATTTTTCTATGCAACTTAAAATAGATTTGAATAGACACATATTTTAATACTTTTTTCTCAGAATGTATAAATCTTGAATTCAATTCCGAATTCATTTCATTTAAAGTTAATTCCTCCCTCTGCTCCTCCATGGCACATATATGCAAAGTATTAGTCTTCAGTGTGAAGTTATTTCTATTACTCATATAATAGAGTTATATTTTTGGCATAGGTTTTATTTACAGGAAAGTGTACAATGGGTTAGAAAATCTTCATTTATCTTAGTTGTTTTAAGTCTAATCAAAGTAAAATAGAAGCCAAAAAAGCAGGTCAAAGACTTGTTTGCTAGTTTAATCACATGTAGGAAGCTATTGTTCTCCTTGGGACTTTGAGAGGTTGATTATTCTATAGGATTTTAAAAGACAAGGCACAATTTATCTTAATCCTATGTCAGCATGTTCCTGAAACTGATTAGCCTTTCACACTAGAAAGAAGAGACACATTAGAACTTTCAATCGAAAAATCCTGCAGCTACTTTCAACCTCTGATATCTAAAATCAAGTTATCTGTTTTTTTAAAAAGTGAAAAGAACTAGCTAATCTGTAAATTGTTCAGGAGTCATTTGTGATCAAAAAGTATTGTTAGTGACTATCCCAATTCCTTCATGAAACCTCTAGGTATGAAGGTGTATTGTAATACATAAAACAGAACTATTTAAGGGATGCTTTGTTTTTTTTTACAAAAGGTGTCACTCTTCTCCAATAAAAAACTTCATACAAATATTTTTCAGAGCTATCCCATCTGCCAAAAGCAAGGCTGTCACACTGTGTTTGGTTTTGCACTGAAGTTCCTTGAAGACAGTCCATAAGCCTCCTTGAAGGGCAAAAGGACAGGCCTTTTACCCAGTCTGCTGCACCTCAGCCAGAGCTAGTTTGTTTTCATTTTGAATCATTCATTTATTCACTCACTCAACAAATATGAACTCTCTATGCCAGACATTGCTAGGCACTGCGGGGAATAAAATAGATCTTGCCCCACTTTGTATTGAATTTACAATCTGAATGGGGAGACAGGAATTAAGAAATTAAGTATAAATTTACAAATTATATTAAGTGCTAAGAAAGATGATCACAGATGCTTCAGGAGAGGACAGGAGGAGGCTTTTTTTAGATGAGTGATCAGAGGGGAATTTTCAATAAAATTAATAATTAAAGAGAAATATAAAAAATAAGGAATTGGCCTAGGTGAAGAGTGGGGTGTGTTTCAAAGAGTGAACAACATATATGAAGGCCAAGATATGAGCAACAGCCTGACGTATCCCAGGACTCAAAAGCAGCCATTTTTGTCTAGAGTTCAGAATAGGGGAGGGGGTTTGAAGAACCAAGCAGAGGCTAGATCCTACAAGGATGTCTCTGATTTTATATCCAAATATACACAACATTTAACTTAAATATAATTAGTGTGAAGTTTTTCCCCCTCAGTTGAGCAAGGTGATACTCTGTAAAAAAATTCCTGCTGCACATCATAACATAATATTCATCTTTCTTTCTTCAATGGATTCCTTCAGCTAGTAATCAGTCACAACCCTCCCCAGCTTTTAAAGCAATAGCTTCCTCTTATATGTGGAACAAAATTCAACCTTTTTTTTTTTTTTTTTAACCAGAGCTCACAGGTCTGGACATGAACTGGCCCCTCTTCCCTCTGATTCATTGTCCTCCTACTTTAGCCGCCCTGGACATGCCATGTCAAGTCCCCTGGACTCCACTGACTGGAGCAGCTATCCTAGGCAGCTCCCTGGGAGCCCAGGGTCACCGCACTCTGCCAATTTCTCACCACAAGAGTGCAAATCATTTTTGCCTTGGGCTCAGAGGTTCACACAGGCTCCTTCTTGCCCTGGGCAGACGCAGCCTGAAAAAACAGCATTAACACCTCTGGGACAATCTTCAACCAGTGGTGGTTGGAAGGAGTGGAAAAATGCTTCTTCCTTTCACCCTTCAGTTGCCCACTTCTTGGAGAGCTTCTGTGGGCCTCTCAGGAGGCTCCAGCCGAATTGAGCCCCTGTCACCTACAGCAGCGATGCAATAACTTCCCCTTCCCTTGACCTTGCCCTGCTCTGTCTCCTGGCCCCCAGTCCTTCGCTGGCTCCTTGCCATCACTTCTGATAAGTTGCTTGTACCTAAGCCTGTGATACAACCTCTGTTTTGGGGGGAACCCAAACTGTGGTCCTGACTTTGCAAACATTCTGTGTTTGCTCTCCATTTAGGCTCTTTGTGCTCTTCCTGGAACTCTCTTCTTCCTTTGTATAGCTTTACGTGGGTCTTCCCATCATCAAATTTCAGCTGGAATGTTATCCTCTGACAGGAGTCTTTAATCTAATGTTGCCCCCACACTGCTCATTTCTGTTCATTACATTACTCTTAATATGTTTATTACAGCTGATCACTTTTGAAATATTCTTATTTGTTTTCTTATTAATTTAGTTGATTATTTACTGTCTACTGTCTAGAATGTAAGCTCCAGGAGAGCAGAATCCTTACTACACTACGAAGTTGTGTTCTCAGAGCTTAGAACAATGGCTGACATGTAATGATTACCCAATGAATGTGTGTTGAGGAATTTAAAAATAAAATTTTATGCATTTTCAAGGGGAAATAAAATATAAAATGTAATATTTTTCTTTTAAGAACACATGCCTGAAACAATCTCCTAAGTGTTTCTATTGCTTAGGAGAGATATGTAAAACTTGTATCAAGTAAATGAAAAGATCTGAGTTGATCTGAGTTGTGAATACTTGTGTGTATACATATGTGAAGATTCATTGAGGGCACACTTGAGATGCATGTGCTTTGCTGTATGCAGCTTATCTTTAAATATAGATTTTAAAATGTTTTGACCTGGTTTGGTGCTTGGTGAACAAAAATATAAACCACTTCTGCATTATTAAGAATATAAAGGCTACTTTCCTGTCAATTTATTTTCAGATAGTCCATCAAATTCTGATTTTTGAAATCTTAGTAATCAAAGAATACTTTGGGTACATTTTTTACATTTAAACGATCAAATTCACTTTATTAACATAGCAAAAGATCAATCTATACCACATAAATTCCCGGAGAGAAGGAGTCTTTCTTCCATGAGGACATTTTTTAAAAAATAGGACTTTTGGGGCTTCTCTGGTGGTGCCGTGGTTGAGAGGCCACCTGCCGATGCAGGGGACACGGGTTCGTGCCCCAGTCTGGGAGGATCCCACATGCCGTGGAGCGGCTAGGCCCGTGAGCCATGGCCACTGAGCCTGCGCGTCCGGAGCCTGTGCTCCGCAATGGGAGAGGCCACAGCAGTGAGAGGCCTGCATACTGAAAAAAAAAAAAAGGACTTTTGATAGTGGAGAATGCATATTAATTTAAATTACTTTGTCAGCGGTTATGAAAATGATATATCTTAAAGTCCTTAGCGTCGGTCCTATGAGGAAATGCTCTATTGGTTGTGTGGACCACTTCTATTTTTACTAAATTTGTATTTGCCTGTTCTTTCTATGTGTGTCTCATGCTAAATTACATGGCTAAATTAACACCAATTTAAGCGTAGTGTCAAAATGGAAATGTAATATCCTCCAATATCTTAATCACAAATCATATGTTTTATAAATGGCAATTAAGCTTTTTTGTGGTACAGTGGTGATGCGCATATACCACGAGGCACTGAAAGCCTCAGTGTAATTCAGTATCACTAGGGTCGACCTCAATTGCTGGCTGAATAGGCTGATAATTTTGTGGTGTGGATTGAGAGGCTGGATGTTCCCCAATACAAAAATTTCTGCCCATTTTCCTAGAGCTGCTCCATGAAAGTCTACACTCAGTGCTTCATTCTTTTTGGGTGGAGAACTAAACATTCCTCTCATACTTTAAGGACTACTTCTATGCCACCTTCTCAGTGATATCTATGACCAGAAGTCATTCCTATTTCATTGATACATTGATGCCATTCACTTATCCATTCAGACATTCAAGAAGTATTTATGAAGTCTTGACATGTGTCAGGCACAGAGTAGCCTTGAGAATAGAAAGACACATAAGACTTGACTATACCTTAGTTTAGATTATCAGTTTTTAAAATTAGTTTTGCTATAGTAGCTTGTCAAAAATAAAGATCCATAGACTCCACCATGAAGCCTTTGGACGCAGAACTTGTGGGTGTGGGAATTGGGCATGTGTATTAACAAGTTATTAGATGATTATGATACACATCTCTGGTGACCTGGTTTCCACATATTCACAATATTTCTACTGTACAAACCTAACCCACTTTGGGAGTAAGAAGAGAATATTTTGAATGAGTCTGTCCAACTTTTTAAAAATGGAAGCATTGGTTATGGTTGTACACTTTGGGTGGAATATTCTTCTTCCAATGTGAATGATCTATAGTTATATAAATATTTGTCCATCAATAAATGATGACTGACAGTCTTTGCAAAGTGAGCTGTCTTCAAACAAAACATCTTTTATATGGCATGGCTTCAAGACCTAGAAAGAAACTTAAAAGTTAGCATCCTAGGGCTTCCCTGGTGGCGCAGTGGTTGGGAGTCCGCCTGCCGATGCAGGGGACGCAGGTTCGTGCCCCGGTCTGGGAAGATCCCACATGCCATGGAGCGGCTGGGCCCGTGAGCCATGGCCGCTGAGCCTGCGCATCCGGAGCCTGTGCTCTGCAACGGGAGAGGCCACAACAGTAAGAGGCCTGCGTACCGCAAAAAAAAAAAAAAAAAAAAAGTTAGCATCCTAGATTCCTAGTTTCTAGGTAAAAAAGGAAAAGATGCTCCATGTTTCTTGTCATGCCTTGATTTAAGGGACTAAATAATCTATACACTTTTTATTGAATAAAAGAAAACAGCTCTTTATCTACTGGCATGGGTCATACAAGGATCATCTTATGCCTGTTTGATTTCAAAGTGCATTGAATTTTCTTTTGAGTACATTTTACAGGATTAAAACTTGACGTGTTTTAAGTTTGTATTTTAAGATATCTTGTCTACAGAACAAGACCTATTCTCCAGTTTGTATGTTAGATAATATGAAATCAAGTCACAATTGGAAATGCCATAGTCTGTATAGACAAAGCAAAAAGAGAAAAAAAAATATATATATGGTTGCAGTGAAAAAAAATGGTATTACTTTAGGCTAATGTGTTAAATATTTAGAAGATTCCAGAAATAAGTACTGTCATGGAAACTGCAACATACTGCATTTTGAAAATGATAAATTCCTTAGGAATTTGGTAATAAGGTGATAAGAAGATGATGAGGTGTTAAAGAAGTTAGTTTCTGCTATGATTTTTTAAGTCCATTTTATATTTATTGATGGCTTATAAGACTTCAATCTATATACTGACCTTTTATTCTGACTGCTACCTTGTGCCTATCACACAATTTTGGGAGATGAGTATAAATAATGAAAGGTTGAAAGTGCCCTCAAAATGTTATAAAATTGAGGGTTGACATTTTTCAAAAGTGCAAGAGTGAGAGTTTCAAAATGTTGAATATTACCATGGAAGGAAAGTGTGCTTGGGAAAATTAAATCTGAGTGCAGAAAGTGAGGCAACTTTTATATTTGGCAAAAAAGGTTGTTTTCTTACTTTTGGTAATGGAATATAAGTAATCACTTAATTGTTTTATTTTCCTTCAAGTTCAGACATTGGTGGGCAGGTAGGTCAGGACACTGTCTGGCTCATTTATTGCAATAAAATACAAACAGTTGACACAGCAGCAAACTGATGAAACAAGCAAGGGCCTATGAGTGAGACAGCAACTGCAGGTATAAGAACAAATTAGATATTAACATAAGCTTGAAATATGTAAATGCACTACCTTGTTCTAAGGAAATGTTAATACATTTTTATTTATGCTGATTCTTGGGTATAATAAGAATATATCCAGACTATTATGCAGTCCAAACTGAGAGGACCTTAACTAACTAAAATGAGATTAAAAACTATTTTTGTTGGCTTTTGAAAAAAGAACGGGGTGTTGAGTATAAATATTTGAAGATATATCCTATTTAAAATTTAGATAACATCTTTTCCCACAACGTCAGTGATTTCATTTTGCTTCAGTTGTTAATCAAATCAATTAAAATTGTACCAAGCTATTATAATATGAATTGTATTATCATATTCATTATTGAACGATATAAGAGAAAATGGAGGCATAATCATTGAATCAGTAGTTTGGATTTTGGAGTCATAAAAATTCATTTAATACGTGTTTTATCTTAGAGATGAAGGAAATGAGAACTATGAAGTTTTCACAGCTTGTTAGCATCAGAGTTGGAACCAGAAACGAAAGCCTCTATAAATAAAAGCAATAACTTTAGGACATAGTTGGTTAACCTGTCCTAATCATTCTATGAATCTCCATCCTGTCTGAATGACCTTAAACAATAATGTTGGTATTTACCTATTCTGATTTTAATTCTATTCTGCTCTCAGTCTCCCTGGCATCTTTCAGTAAGATGCATCTACCAACCAACCCGTCACCTACAAGGTAAAATCTAGTCTGTCTGCTTGCCCTACGCACTTCTCAACCTCCAACTCTGCTACCTTGAACCAGACCCTTAATTTACCATCAGTGACAGATTCAACCTGGGCAGTTCCTTGGACCTACCCCCACCTTTGCACCTTTAAAAAAATTAATTTAATTAATTTTTTTATACAGCAGGTTCTTATTAGTTATCTATTTTATACATATTAGTGAATATATGTCAATTCCAATCTCCCAGTTCATCCCTCCATCCCCGCCTCGCCCCCACCTCTGCACCTTTTCTACTGAGCTCTTTCCTTTGCTTAGTTTTCCCTTCCCCTAAACCCTCCTCTTTTTTTTTTTTTTTCTTTTTGCGGTACATGGGCCTCTCACTGTTGTGGCCTCTCCCATTGTGGAGCATAGGCTCCGGACGTTCAGGCTCAGTGGCCATGGCTCACGGGCCCAGCCGCTCCGCAGCAGGTGGGATCTTCCCGGACCGGGGCATGAACCCATGTCCCCTGCATCTGCAGGTGGACTCTCAACCACTGCGCCACCAGGGAAGCCCAACCCTCCTCTTCTTGACATGAGTAATTCTGATTTAGGTTTCAAGGATGAGATCAGCTTTTCCCTCCAGAGAAAACTGTTCCATAAGCTTGACAGGCCTTCTGTTTGGAAAGGCTGTCTCTTCAATGCAGTCTTTCAGCTCCCACGGGACTGTATAAAAATGGGCCCTGGGCCTGGAACACCTCCTTTCCTAGAGGTAAAGAGCTCACATAGCCTGTGCTGGGCACATCACCTCCTGGGAAAATGTTTTTCTCTGTTTCATGCTTAATGACTGCTCTTTTGTTCTGTTGAAGTGTGTGTCAAGGACCCATAGGCATGTATTTCAGATGTTGTGGGGAGGAGTTGGATCCTGCTGCAGAAGCACAGGAGAGTTTTGTAGGCCAGTTGCCCTGCATCAGCTGCCGGGGTGGGAGGAGAGGGACTTGGTCCACGAGAGGAGGATGTTCACCATGGGAACTGATTTTGTTCTGTCTCTTCTATGGAGGAGAGTAAGGAAAGAGCAAGTAAAGCCCTATTCCATCCAACACAAGGACTGTTGTGTTGTCCTTGGCAACTCCAATATGAGATGCCACGGGTAGAAGTGTGTAGAGTCCTCTGTGGGATTTGTAGCTGGTGTACCATGTTCTGCTCCCCTGGGACGGGTACTCGGTGTAAGGCGTTCTGCTCTAAACTTCCATGAACTTGGGGTAACCGTGTCTCTCTCTTACCTCAAAGCCTTTGGTGCATATTTCTATGTTAGTCTTCATCACATTACTGGGATGTGTGTCTGTTGGTCCAACTCCAGTGTAAAATACTTGAAAGATCATGTACGCTGGATTGGAACAGCTGCCTTCCCTTATCTGTTAAACTGTCTTCATATTTTCATAACTCTAACCATTTCCTACTTGATTATGAACCCTAAGTCTATATGTCTATTCTGGATCTTTCTTGTGAGTACCAAGGTTTTATTACAACTGTACCTTCTAAGCAGTTCTTCTGTCATTATATGTATCACAGTGTGTTGAATCATTTGTCTGTAGGTCAGGCCTCCCAATATCAAATACTGCATCTTAAATCATTTTGTATACCTAATTCTTATGTACTAAGTAATTATTAAGTGCTAAAAGTGTTTGCTTAGTTATTTTTCTCATACTTTATCTTTTAAAGCAATTTTAGGTTCAGTGGAAAATCGAGTGGGCAGTAAAAAGAATTCCCATGTACCCCCTGCCTCTACACTTGCACAGCCTTCCCTGTGATCAACATCCCACACCAGAGTGGGACATTTGTTATAATTAATAAACCTTCACTGACACATCATTATTACCTAAAGTGCATAGTTTATAATAGTGTTCACTCTTGGTGTTATACACTTTATGGTTTTGACAAATGTATAGTAACATATATTTACCATTACTGTATCATACAGAATAGTTTTGCTGCCCTAAGAATCCTCTGTGTTCCACCTCTTCATCTCTCTTCCTGAATTCCTGTTATTAGAATGTCATATTTTTGAAATCTTACAGTGTGTAGCCCTCTCAAATTGCTTCTTTTACTTAGTAATACACATTTATTTTCTCTATGTCTTTTCATGGCTTGATAACACGTTTCCTTTTAGCAGTAAATAATATTTAATTGTTTGGATGGACAAATTTATTTATCCATTCATCTGCTGAAGGTCATTTTGATTTGACAATCATGAATAAATCTGCTATGCTTGATTATTTTTCATAATGTAAAAAAAAGTGTCTTTGCAGATATAATTAAGTATCTTGAGATAAAGAGATTATATCTTGGATTATATGGGTGGGCCCAAAATGTCATTACAATTATCCTTATAAAAGAGAGGCAGAGAGAGAGAACTGCCTCAGACAGGAGAGGAGAAGGCCATGTATCCATAGCAGTAGAGACTGGGGTGATGCACACAGCCGAGGAACGTCGGAAGCTGGAAGACACCAGACACAGATTGTCTTCTACAGCTTCCAGAGGGAGTGTGGCTAGGAGCTGTCCTTGATTCCAGCCCAGTGGTCCAGATTTTGGACTTCTAGCTTCCAGAACTGTGAGAAAATAAATTTCTGTTGTTTTATGTCACTAAGTTCATTGTGATTTGTTGCAGCACTCAGAGGAGATGAATATAAGGTCTTACCCTGTTTCTGCACTCGGTCATATGGTGCAGGTAAAAAGACAAATAAGGCACTGGCCTTGACCGTGAAAAGTGAGAGTGGGGTCTGTAGGATAGGCAGGCTGTGACGTGAAGGACTATGTGGGAAGCAAGGTGTTTTCATTTCCCAGAGACAATAAGAATCTAGTAGACTGTTAAAGTAGGGGAGTGACACCATCACCTTTTTCCTTGAGGGAGATGGAGAGCCTGGAATTAAGGACACTAACTAATGAGATTGTTACTCTGATAAGAGTTTGAACTGCACCAAAGAGGAGAGGTTTGAATTTAAGAGATTTTTCTGAAGTGGTATTGGAGCTATTTGGTAGTTACATCATTTTTAGAGACATGTTGCCATCTGGGCTCAACATTAGAGACAATTCCCTAGTAATGGCTTCTGCTCAGAAATTTGGGGTTTCCCTACTTAAATCATATAAATTCTTCTGAAAAATGATTTATTATTTTGAAATTATTTTTTATCAGATATAATAGTCTTTTAAAAATGTGCCTCTAAACAATTGTTTCTCACATTCTTGATAGTTTTTATAAAAGTGTGAATGAATCAACCCAGGAATTTATACCACACACTACTTCCAGTAAGTGAAGACTACTAATTAATGTAATTATTTAATTTTAGGTGATCTCAAATATCACTTGAATGATGAATCAAATTATTGTGAATTGACATAACTATCTTTTCAAGTATTAAGTTCCAGAAAAAAATGTAAGATCAAATAAATAGCATTCTAAGTATACATTGATGGAATAATTTTGCTAATAATAAAATAGGTTAGTCAGATTAGGAAGCAATGAGTTTTTAATACATGATTCTGAAGAATAAGTTCAATTCTTACATAAATGAAGTGAAAAAACGTGGAGTCACTTCCAGGTTGCTCTGTACTAGTAATAGTTACTTTGTAAAACGTTAATGAATGTCAAGTAAAATCAGTTATGACCTGCCTAAGGGTTAAGCTGAAAACAGCTAAAATTAAAAAAAAAGAAAATACAAATGATTACATTTATTGACTGACATTGACAGAGAATAGACAATTCTGGAATGATTAATTGATAATTAAATCTCAAACAGGCATCTTTTTTTTTTTTTTTTTTTTTTTTTTTTGCTGTACGCGGGCCTCTCACTGCTGTGGCCTCTCCCGTTGTGGAGCACAGGCTCCGGACACACAGGCTCCGCGGCCATGGCTCGCGGGCCCAGCCGCTCCGCGGCATGTGGGATCTTCCGGGATCAGGGCACGAACCCATGTCCCCTGCATCGGCAGGCGGACTCTCAACCACTGCGCCACCAGGGAAGCCCTCAAACAGGCATCTTTAAGCTCTAAACATGAAGATAATTTAAGGTCCCTACAAGACTCTTTCTGTCCAGTAATATATTTCCTTTCCCCCTCCTTCTAGGAATCAGCAAAATCAGTGGCTAGTTTCATTTCTAAGTATCTTCATCATATGTGTTGAGTTAGTGAAGAAGATATCCACACCTGGCACAGGGGTAGGGGGGCAGCACCCTGAATGTCACTCTCCTCTCCAACATCCCCCATCAGTATTTTACAATGTGGTCCTGCCTCTTTTGCCCTTCCTCTCACCACTTCAAAATCACATGCTTCAGCTGGTCAGCAACATGCAGTTCCCCTCCTCCACTCCCGCCCAAATACCCAGCACTTTTGACTATACCCAGAGTACCCGCTCCCTTCTTCAAATGGTAGCTAATTCCTATTCATGCTTGAGGACCCATTCATTTTCTCTCTTCTGGGAAGCATACCTGACCTCTCCAGATGAGATTCCTTCATCATAGTATTGACTACAGTGCAGTCACATTGTGGGTTTACTCATTACACCCCCTTGCTCAGCTGTAAGGCTCTTTGTGATGCAGAGCCTAACTCATATGCTCTATACCCAGTACTTAGAGTGTCTGCTCCAGAGCAAGTACTCAACAAATGCCTGCTGAATAAATACTCGAATTTATAAGGGGTGAAGACTATTTGGTGACAGAAGTCTAGACACGTAGACTTCTTGTTATCTTTGGTTGAAATGTACATTTTATAGCCTGGAGTCATGAGAATGACTCAATATGTTTATCTATTTTTGGTTGATTTTAGCCTTTCTTTCTCCTTATTGCAATAGTCAGATATAGCTATGTAGCTCTATACCCTTCTATGAAATCATACTTGTTTAGATTTTTATCACCTGCTACTTCCTCCTAGAATGGCTATTTTAAAAAGTCATAATGGTTTTATGACACTGAACAGTCTTCAGAGGTCATCCATGTTTCTTTGTTCTTTTTATTTATTTTTTCTTAGCACAGAATAACAGCATTAATCAATGTATCAGTCTCCTCTTGATGTAAACATTTACCATACTAAAATATACACAGTTTTTGGTGGTGTCCTGTTGTAAAATGCCCTTGCTTGGTAATTAGCTTTATTATCTGTCCAAAAATTGTATAATGGGAGGTGTGTCATGAGAAATCAAATTACACTTAATCTGTCTTAATAGCAAATAAGAAAATTCCACTTTTGTATAACATACAACTTCCTCATATGTTCAGGTCTCAGACAGACTTAAAGATTGAGGCTGTGTACATGTGCAGCAGTGATCAGAGAGGTCCCAAGTCACCCACCTGTCCCTGGCTGATACAACATGCACATAGGTGCAGAAGTTATGTGAGAGAACGTGGTAGAAATTTAAAAGCAGGGGAAGAGTTGAAAATATCTAAAGGTTTAATATTTTCTCCAGCTCACACACAGATCTATCAGCAGAAAATGGAAACCTTAGTAACTTGAGGTGTTGGAGAACAACCTTTGTACAATCTTTTACTGGATGCTAAGCTATGCAAATGTAATCTCTAGGAAGGCAAGCTTAAAAATAAAAAGAAGGAAAATAATAATTGAACAGAGATATCAGTGGCTGTACATTTTCATATATTTAGTCTAGGCAGGTTTACTAAACAAACATAAAAAAAAATGACCCTCAGGGAGAAAATAGTCAGAATCCAGGGTTGCTACAATGTATTATCCAAAAAGGCCAATATTTAAAAAAAAATGAGACATGCAAAGAAATAAGGAAGTACGACACATCTTTAGGGAAAAAAATTAGTGAATAGAAGCTATCTCAGAATGTCTTCAGATGCTGGATTTAGCATAGAAAGAGCTAAAAACAGCTTTTATAATTATGTTCAAAGAACTAAAGGAAACTGTATCAAAGAATTAAGGGAAAGTATGATAATCATTCAGTGTATAGAAAATCCAATAAAGAGATAGAAGCTATTTTAAAAATAGAGAGCCAAATGGAAGTTCTGTAATTGAAAAGTACAATGACTGAAATGAAAAATTTACTAGAAGAGTTCAACAGAAAACTTGAGAGGCTGGAAGGAAGAATCAATGAGCTTGAAGATAGATTAATAGAAATTATCCAAACAGAAAAATAGAGAAAAAAACAACACAGTCTCAGAGACATGTAGAGCAATATAAATCATACAGACATATGTGTACAAAATGAGTCCAACTAGGGGAACAAACAAAGGGGCAAAAAATATTTGAAAAATTGGCAAAAAACTTCCCAAACTTTATGAAAAATATCAATTTAAAAATCCAAGAAGCTCAGTGGATCTCAAGTAGAATAAACAGAAAATTACCATACTTAGAAACATAATAGTCAAACTTTTGAAGGTCAAAGCCAAAGAGAAAACAACTCATCAGATACAGCCGAACAAGAGTATGATATTTAGCTGACTTCTTATCAGGTACAATGGAGGCCAGAAGACACTGGAATAAGATATTCACATTGCTGAAAAAGCAGCCAACCAAGGATTCTACCCAAAGAAATTTAATTGGTACACTGAGAAATATTTATTTCCCATAGAAGATGTCAGTAAAGGAGAAATAGAGGAATAGTTCATCTACTGAAAGAGGGGGTGAGAATACATGGGTAAAGAGTGTGTTGCTTGGAGAGGTTTAGTGGTACAAATATGTGTGAGTTCTCTTCTAATTGCTTCTGTCAGGGTAATCTGCTAAGCATTAAGCAGGGGAAGAGCTGCTAGATATTTCAGGAGGAAAGAGGAAAGTGAAATGTCACCTAGGAAAATAAAAGAATGAATAGAGTTGGGGAATGTGGTAGGATTTTGGAGTTGCACTAAGGAATTGGAAGTTAGTGATCATGTTTTTAAAGTTTAACCAGTCATAATGGTCCTATGTTTTGCCTGATCTCAATTATACCCCTCTTTCTTTTTTCTTTTGCAGTTTTTTCTTTTTCTTTTCTTAAATTGGAATATAATTGCTTTACAATGTTGTGTTAATTTCTGCTGTAGAACCAAGTGAATCAGCTATATGTATACATATATCCCCTCCCTCTTGAGCTTCCCTCTCATCCTCCCTATACTACCCCTCTAGGTCGTCACAGAGCACTGAGCTGAACACCCTGTGCTATACAGCAGCTTCCCACTAGCTGTCCATTTTCACATGGTAGTGTATATATGTCAATGCTACTCTCTCAATTTGTCTCAACCTCCCTTTCCCACCGGGTCCACAAGTCTGTTCTCTATATCTGTATACCACCTTTCTAATCTGGGTCAGCATCCAAGTTACCCACTGAAGTTTCAGAGAAAAAACTATTTTCCCTTGATTTTAGTGAGAATGTTTGAAAATAATATGTTCTCTTCTAAATTCCTGGGGTTCATTTGAAGTCTGCTTTCATTTTTAAAAAGCTGTATTTGCTGCCTACAGGTGAAAAATAAATGCTGTGTTCACCAGTGTTATCACTATACTGCCAACATTTAATTTGTTATAAAGTGTTAGAGAATATTCTGAGTAAGAGAGATTCTATATAAACAAAGTTATATCTAATTTTTCCTGTTATGAAGAAGAATTACTTTACATAGCTATAAAATACCATGCAGCTTTTAGTAATTTATTTGGCATTTTGTTGACTATTTTTAGTCTACTGTACTGAGGTGCCATACACAAATCACTGCACCCACTATGCAAATGATGCCTGCAAAATAAGTCTGCTGCTTTTATATTAAGGTAGCCTATCAGCACTCTGTTTGATTTTCTTACACTTTGCTGCTTACCTCTGCCCATAACTATGTCCATTCTCAGAGAGGTTAATATAATCTTCCTGTTTATTGAAACCAGATAGTCTCTAAATACATATCTTTTGGATAAAAATGGTGGCTTTATTTAGTCTTCTGTTGTAAAATTTTATCTTACTGAATTCTTTTGAAAAGCTTTTAGGTCTAATGTTATACTTAAACATTATTTAATTTCATTACATTTCACTTACACATAATTTCAAAAATATTCTGACTTGCTTGGGTAACAGAGGTGTGATAATAAAATCAACCCTTGTCTCTCTGGCTCATGTACTCTCAACAGGGCAACATTATTCCTAATGGGTGAAAATTGTTTCTCAGGGGTGGCAAAAATCTTATTCATCTATGTATAAAGCATAGATATACATACATTACATAAAAGATATACAGTATATCCACGGTATTAAAATTTCATGGATGGGGTCATTAGGAAAAAGATGTCTGAAAAAGCACTTGGGGGCAATAATGAAAATGTGACTTGAGAAACACTGTTCACGTGGACTGGGGCTCGGTGAGCTCTTCCTCATTACCTGTCCTTTCAGGACTGACTCATAAATTAACAGAATGTATGTCCCCAAATGTAACAAATTTATTCACAATTTCCCTCTTTCTGTCTAGACATATACCTCTCCCTTGTCTTAAGACTTTAGACTTACTTGGGCCATGGACAAATAAAAGTGTAGAATCAGGGTTGGGAGGATTGTTTCTCATCCCTGTGATCCAAACCACTCTGGATCTAGAGGGTCAAGGATTCCTAAAGCTTTGAGGTATCCAATTTCTGTCTGCTTTTCATCTTTCTCACCCTCAAGATCTATTAAGTCAGCCTCTGATTTTAGTAATATGGGTTCTAAGAAACCATAGGTACTGGTCTTTCTCTGTATTCATGTTTATCAAGCCCCAAATATCTCTAAGAATCTCTTCCTAAAGTAACTTGGATATATTAGTGCTAAAAACGTTCATTTTTTAAACTACTATTTTCAACCTAAATGGGAGGTACCATCAGTGCTGACCTCACTGCTCAACTAAGGGCAGAAAAGGGAGCAGGAAAAGATATTTCTTGGAATGAAAGAAAATTTCTATTTTATATAATTTGTTAGAAAATAAGAGACAGCTCCAGAGGACTAAGGGGATCATTGAAGACCATTTTTTGGAAAGAGGAAGAGATTATAAGATGTGAACACCTTATTATTGACTGTGCTTATAGTGGGAAATGTGAGGTGGGACATGGGGGGAATGAGGCTGAAAGGCTTCGTGTGGTCAGGTTGTGAAGAGGCTGCATAGAGGGAAATGAGAAATACGGGCTTTGTCTGTGGGTCAGTGATTCTTCAGATGCCCTCTTTGTAGCCTTCTGGTTTCCATGGAAGACCTTTAGATAGCAGCACCATGGGAGCAAGCAGAATAGCCAAGTGGATGAGATTCTCTAGCTCATTTTATCAGAGACATTCAGCTTGTGTCTGTTTTTTTTCTATCATCTATCTATCTATCTATCTATCAATCGATTGATCTATCATCTATCATTTACCTATCTTTAATCAACTGGCTTCTATGTAACACTATTCTTTTTTTAAAAAAACAAAGGATAGTTTATTACTCCCAGAAGTAGCATGATCCAGAGGAGAAATATTTTTTTAACAACTTTATTGGAGTATAATTGTTTACAATGGTGTGTTAGTTTCTGCTTTATAAAAAAGTGAATCAGTTATATATATACACATATCCCCATATCTCTTCCCTCTTACATCTCCCTCTCTCCCACCCTCCTTATCCCACCCTTCTAGGTGGTCACAAAGCACTGAGCTGATCTCCCTGTGCTATGCGGCTACTTCCCACTAGCTATCTATTTTACATTTGGTAGTGTACATATGTCCACGCCACTCTCTCACTTTGTACCAGCTGACCCTTCCCACTCCCCATGTCCTCAAATCCATTCTCTATGTCTGTGTCTTTATTCCTTGCCTGCCCCTAGGTTCTTCAGAACCATGAAAGACTATCTTTGAAGAGGAAATCTATTGACACATGTACCCCAGTGAACCATCTGGCTAATGTATCAGGAGGAGATTGGATACAATAACACCCTAGTTCCGGTGTGTGTTGGAGTTGGCTCAGTCCGTCTTGTTAGTTGAAATTCAAAAATTCTGGTTGAATTTCAGGAATTTGGGGAGCTGGTTGATATCAGATTTATAACTTGAAATTGATGTGAATCTTCAATTCATGAAACTTCAATTCATGGTTGGGGTATTAAACCAGTGAAATCAGCAAATGCTACAAATCAGATTCTCTGACCCCCTCCCCAATCCCTGCAGATAGCTTGCTTTTAAATGTTGACCAGCGCATCACTGCCAGTTCTCAAACTTTAGGAAACATTAGAATTTATCTGGGAAGATGTAGAAAATTCTCATGCCTGGGCACCACTTCCAGGAATTTCAATTAAAATGGTAGAAGATGTCATCTGTGTATCAAGACTATTAAAATATCCTCAGAGGGAGGACCTTCAAGACGGCAGAGGAGTAACCTGTAGAGATCAACTTCCTCCCCACAAATACATCAAGAATACGTCTACATGTGGAACAACTCCTATAGAACAACTACTGAATGCTGGAGGAAGACCTCAGACTTCCCAAAAGGCAAGAAACTCCCCACGTACCTGGGTAGGGCAAAAGAAAAAAGAAAAAAACAGAGACAAAATAATAGGGATGGGACCTGCACCAGTGGGAGGGAGCTGTGAAGGAGGAAATGTTTCCACACACTAGGAAGCCCCTTCGTAGGCAGAGACGGGAGTGGGTGGGTGGGGGAGCTTTGGAGCCACAGAGGGAAGCACTGCAAAAGGGGTGCAGAGGGCAAAATGGAGAGATTCCCTCACAGATGATCAGTGCTGATCAGCCCTCACCAGCCTGAGACGCTTGTCTGCTCACACACTAGGGCGGGTGGGGGCGGGGAGTTGAGGCTCAGGCTTCAGAGGTCAGATCCCAGGGAGAGGACTGGGGTTGGCTGTGTAAACACAGCCTGAAGGAGGCTAGTGTGCCACAGCTAGCTGGGAGGGAGTCCAGGAAAAATGTTTGGAGCTGCCAAAGAGGCAAGAGACCATTGTTCTGGGGTGCGTGAGGAGAGTGGATTCAGAGTACCACCTAAACAACCTCCAGAGTTGGGCATGAGCTGTGGCTATCAACACGGACCCAAGAGATGGGTATGAAAAGCTAACACTGCTGCTGCAGCCACCAAGAAGCCTGTGTGCAAGAACAGGTCACTATCCATACTTCCCCTCCTGGGAAACGGCCACTGCCAGGTTCCTGTGATCCAGGGACCACTTCTCCGGGAGAACACACAGTGCACCTCAGGCTGTGGCAAAGTCATGCCAGCCTCTGCCACTGCAGGCTCATGCTGCATTCAGTACCCCTCCTTCCCCGTGGCCTGAGTGAATCAGAGCCCCATAATCAGTTGCTACTTTAACCCCATCTTGTCTGGGCAAAGAACAGATGCCCTCAGGTGACTTACATGTAGAAGTGGGGCCTAATCCAGAGTTGAACCCCAGGAGCTGCGTAAACAAAGAGAAAGGGAAATCTCTCCCAGCAGCTTCAGGAGCAGTGGATTAAATCTCCACAATCAAGTTGATGTACCCTGCATCTGTGGAATACCTGAATAGACAATGACTCACCCCAAAATTGAGGCAGTGGACTTTGGGAGCAAGTGTAGACTTGGGGTTTGCTTTCTGTGTCTAATTTGCTTCTAGTTTTATGTTTATCTTAGTTCAGTATTTAGAGCTTATTTTCATTGGTAGATTTGTTTATTGATTTGGTTGTTCTCTTTGTGTGTATATATATATATTTCCTTTTTCTCTTTTTGTGAGTGTGTATATGTATGCTTCTTTGCGTGATTTTATTGGTATAGGTTTGCTTTTACCATTTGTCCTAGGGTTCTGTCTGTCCATTTTTTTTTTTAGTATAGTTATTAGCGCTTGATATAATTGGTGGATTTTTTTATTGGTTTAGTTGCTCTCATCTCTTTTTCTTTTTTTAATTACTTTTTAATTTTTTATATTAATAAGATTATTTTATTTTTTCTTTCTGTCTTTTATTTTTTCTTTTCTCCCTTTTCTTCTGAGCCATGTTGCTCCAGCCTGGTGACAGGCCTGAGCCTCTGATGTGGGAGAACAGAGTTCAGGATATTGGTCCACCAGACCTCCCAGCCCCTTGTAATATCAGTTGGTGAGAGCTCTCCCAGAGATCTCCATCTCAATGCTAAGACCCAGCTCCACTCAAGGACCAGCAAGTTCCAGTGCTGGACATCCCATTCCAAACAACTAGCAAGACAGGAATACAACTCCACCCATTAACAGAGAGGCTACTTAAAATCATAATAAGTTCACAGATACCACAAAACACAACAGCAGTTGTGGTCCTGCCCACTAAAGAGACAAGACCCAGCCTCATCCACTAGAACATAGGCACCAGTCCCTTCAAACAGGAAGCCTACACACCACACTGAACCAATCTTACCCACTGGGGGCCAACACCAAAAACAACAGGAACTATGAACCTGCAGCCGGTGAAAAGGAGACCCCAAATACAGTAAGTTAAACAAAATTAGAAGACAGAGAAATATACAGCAGGTAAAGAAGTAAGATAAAAACTCACCAGAACGAAAAGAAGAGGAAATAGGCAGTCTACCTGAAAAAGAATTCAGAGTAATGATAGTAAAGATGATCCAAATTTTTGGATATAGAATGGAGAAAATACAAGAAACGCTTAACAAGGACCTAGAAGAACTAAAGAGCAAACAAACAATGAGGAACAACACAATAAATTAAATTAAAAATTCTCTAGAAGGAATCAATAGCAGAATAACTGAGGCAGAAGAACTGATAAGTGACCAGGAAGATAAAATAGTGGAAATAACTACTGCAGAGCAGAATAAAGAAAAAAGATTGAAAAGAATTGAGGACAGCCACAGAGACCTGTGGAACAACATTAAAGACACAAACATTCACATTATAGGGGTCACAGAAGAAAAAAAGAGAGAAAGGACAGAGAAAATATTTGAAAAGATTATAGTTGAAAACTTCCCTAATATGGGAAAGGAAATAGTCAATAAAGTCCAGGAAGCACAGAGAGTCCCATACAGGATAAATCCAAGGAGAAACACGCCAAGACACATATTAATCAAAGTATCAAAAATTAAATACAAAGAAAAAATATTAAAAGCAGCAAGGGAAAAGGAACAAATAACATACAAGGGAATCCACATACAGGTTACAACTGATCTTTCAGGAGAAACTCTGCAACCAGAAGGGAGTGGCAGAACATATTTAAAGTGATGAAGGAGAAAAACCTACAACCAAGATTACTTCAACCAGCAAGGATCTCAATCAGATTTGAGAGAGAAATTAAAACCTTTACAGACAAGCAAAAGTTAAGAGAATTCAACACTGCCACACCAGCTTTACAACAAATGCTAAAGGAACTTCTCTAGGCAGGAAACACAAGAGAAGGAAAAGACCTACAGTAACAAACCCAAAACAATTAAGAAAATGGGAATAGGAACATACATACTGATAATTACCTTAAATGTAAATGGATTAAGTGTTCCAACCAAAAGATGTAGACTGGCTGAATGGATACAAAAACAAGACCCGTATATATGCTGTCTACAAGACACCCACTTCAGACCTAGGGACACATAACAGACTGAAAGTGAGGGGATGGAAAAAGGTATTCCATGCAAATGGAAATCAAAAGAAAGCTGGATTAGCAATTCTCATATCAGACAAAATAGACTTTAAAATAAAGACTATTACAAGAGACAAAGAAGGACACTACATAATGATCAAAGGATCAATTCAAGAAAAAGATATAACAATTGTAAATATTTATTAACCCAACATAAGAGCACCTCAATACATAAGGCAAATGTTAACAACTATAGAAGGGGAAATCGACAGTAACACAATAATAGTAGGGGACTTTAACTTCCCACTTTCACTAATGGACAGATCATCCAAAATGGAAATAAGTAAGGAAACATAAGCTCTAATAACACATTAAACAAGATATTATTAATTTCTATTTATAGGACATTCCATCCAAAAACAACAGAATACATTTTCTTCTCAATTGCTCATGGAACCTCCTCCAGGATAAATTATATCTTGGGTCACATATCAAACATTAGTGAATTTAAGAAAATTGAAATCATATCAGGTATCCTTTCCAACAAAAATGCTATGAGATTACATATCAATTACAGGACAGAAACTGTAAAAAATACAAACACAGGGAGGCTAAACAATACACTACTAAATAACTAAGAGATCACTGAAGAAATCAAAGAGGAAATAAAAAAAGATACCTAGGAGCATATGACAATGAAAATACGATGACCCAAAACCTATGGGATGCAGCAAAAACACTTCTAAGATGGAAGTTTAGAGCAATACAAATCCTACCTTAAGAAACAAGAAAAATCTCAAATAAACAACCTAAACTTACTCCAAAAGCAATTAGAGAAAGAAGAACAACAACAAAAGAAACCCAAAGTTAGCAGAAGGAAAGAAATCATAAAGAACGGACCAGAAATAAATGAAAAAGAAATGAAGGAAGGAATAGCAAAGATCAATAAAACTAAAAGCTGCTTCTTTGAGAAGATAAACAAAATTGATAAACCATTAGCCAGACTCATCAAGAAAAAAGAGAGAAGACTCAAATCAATAGAATTAGAAATGAAAAAGGAGAAGTAACAGCTGACACTGCAGAAATACAAAGGATCATGAGAGATTACTACAAGTAACTATATGCCAAAAATTGGACAACCTGGAAGAAATGGACAAATTCATAGAAAAGGACAACCTTCCAAGACTGAACCAGGAAGAAATATAAAATATACACAGAACAATTACGAGCACTGAAATTGAAACTATGATTAAATTCTTCCAACAAACAAAAGCCTAGGACCAGATAGATTCACAGGCGAATTCTATCAAACATTTAGAGAAGAGCTAACACCCATCCTTCTCAAACTCTTCCAAAATATAGCAGAGGGAGGAAAACTCCGAAATTCATTCTACAAGGCCACCATCACCCTGATACCAACACCCAACAAAAATGTCACAATAAAAGAAAACTACAGACCAATATCACTGATGAACATAGATGCAAAAATCCTCAAAAAAAGACTAGTAAACAGAATCCAAGAGCACATTAAAAAGATCATACATCATGATCAAGTGGTGCTTATCACAGGAATGCAAATATTCTTCAATATACACAAATCAATCAATGTGATACACCATAGTAACAATTGGAAGGATAAAAACCATATGATCATCTCAATAGATGAAGAAAAAGCTTTTGACAAAATTCAACACCCATTTATGATAAAAACCCTCCAGAAAATAGGTATAGAGGGAACTTACCTCAACATATTAATGGCCATATATGACAGTCTCACAACCAGCACCATACTAAATGGTGAAAACTGAAACCATTTCCACTAAGATCAGGGGCAAGGCAAGGTTGCTCACTCTCACTACTATTATTACATAGATTTGGAAGTTTTAGCCACAGCAATCAGAGAAGAAAAAGAAAAAAAAAATGAATCCAATTCGGAAAAAGGTAAGTAAAGCTGACACTGTTTGCAGATGACATGATACTATACATAGAGAATCTTAAAGACTCTACCAGAAAACTACTAGAGCTAATCAATGAATTTGGTAAAGTAGCAGAATTCAAAATTAATGCACAGAAATCTCTTGGATTCCTATACACTAATGATGAAAAAGCTGAAAGAGAAATTAAGGAAACACTCCCATTTACCATTGTGACAAAAAGAATACAATACTTAGGAATAAACTTTCCTAAGGAGACAAAAGACCTGTATGTAGAAAACTATAAGACAATGATGAAAGAAATGAAAGATGATACAAAAAGATGGAGAGATATACTATGTTTTTGGATTGGAAGAATCAGCATTGTGAAAATGACTATACTATCCAAAGCAATGTACAGATTCAGTGCAATCCCTTTCAAACTACCAATGGCATTTTTCACAGAACTAGAACAAAAAAATTCACAGAACTAGAACAAAAAAAAATCACAATTTGTATGGAAACACAGAGAACCCTGAATAGCCAAAGCAATGTTGAGAAAGAAAAATGGAGCTGGATGAATCAGGCTCCCTGACTTCAGACTACACTACAAAGCTACAGTAATCAAGATATTATGGTACTGGCACAAAAACAGACATATAAATCAATGGAACAGATAGAAAACCCAGAGATAGACTGCCACAGATATGGTCACCTTATTTTTGATAAAGGAGGCAGGAATATACAATGGAGAAAAGAGTGCCTCTTCAATAAGTGGTGCTGGGAAAACTGGATAGTTACATGTAAAAGAATGAAATTAGAACACTTCCTAACACCATATACAAAAATAAGCTCAAAATGTATTAAAGACCCAAATGTAAGGCGAGACACTGTAAAACCCTTAGAGGAAAACAAAAGCAGAACACTATTTGATATAAATCACAGCAAGATCCTTTTTGACCCACCTCCTAGAGAAATGGAAATAAAAACAAAAATAAACAAATGGGACCTAATGAAACATAAAACTTTTGCACAGCAAAGGAAACCATAAACAACACAAAAAGACAACCTTCAGAATGGGAGAATATATTTGCAAATGAAGCAACTGACAAAGGATTAATCTCCAAAATATATAAGCAGCTCATGCAGCTCAACATCATAAAAACAAACAACCTAATCCAAAAACGGGCAGAAGACCTAAACAGACATTTCTCCAAAGAAGATATACAGACTGCCATCAAATACATGAAAAGATGTTCAACATCACTAATTATTACAGAAATGCAAATCAAAACTACAATGAGGGTCTTCCCTGTTGGCGCAGTGGTTGACAGTCTGCCTGCCGATGCAGGGGACATGGGTTTGTGCCCCCAGTCCGGGAAGGTCCCACATGCCGCGGAGCAGCTGGGTCCATGAGCCATGGACGCTGAGCCTGCGCATCCGGAGCCTGTGCTCTGCAATGGGAGAAGCCACAACAGTGATAGGTCCGCGTACCACAAAACAACAACAACAACAACAACAAAAAACCTACAATGTGATATCATCTCACACTAATCAGAATGCCCAACATCAAAAGAATCTAGAAACAATAAATGTTGGAGAGGGTGTGGAGGAAAGGGAACCCCCTTACGCTGTTGGTGGGAATGTAAATTGATACAGCCACAATGGAGAACAGTATGGAGGTTCTTTAAAAAACTAAAAATAGAAATACCATATTGCCCAGCAATCCCACTACTGGGTATATACCCTGAGAAAACTGTAATTCAAAAAGAATCATGTACCACAATGTTCATTACAGCACTAATTCCAATAGACCGGACAAAGAAGCAACCTAAGTGTCCATCGCCAGATGAATGGATAAAGGAGATGTGGCCTATATATACAATGGAATATTACTCAGCCATAAAAAAAGACAAAATTCAGTTATTTGTAGTGAGGTGGATGGGCATAGAGTCTGTCATACAGAGTGAAGTAAGTTAGAAAGAGAAAAACAAATACCATATGATAAGACATATACATGGACTCAAAAAGAATATATACATATATAGTTCTGAAGAACCTACGGGAAGGACAAGAATAAAGATGCAGACGTAGAGAATGGACTTGAGGACACGGGGAGGGGGAAGTGTAAGTTGGGACGAAGTAAGAGAGTGACATGGACATATATACACTACCAAATGTAAAATAAATAGCTAGTGGGAAACAGCCACGTAGCACAGGGAGATCAGCTCGGTGCTTTTTGACCACCTAAAGGGATTGGGACGGTGCGAGGGAGATGCAAGAGGGAGGGGATATGGGGATATATGTATATGTATAGCTGATTCACTTTGTTATAAAGCAGAAACTAACACACCATTGTACAGAAATTATACTCCAATAAAGATGTTAAAAAAGATAAAATGAAATATAGGAATAGCTGGATGGAAAAAAAATCCCCATAAAGGACCTTAGGAGAAACCGCTGTTTAAGGTGTGGATCAAAGAGGTGGAGGATCTTACACAGCCTGGGAAATGGGAGAAACAGAAGAAAAAAATATTATAGAAATCAGTGAGTTAGGGTTTCCAGCTCCATGAGGTAGAATTAGAGCATGGCAGGAATATTCAGTCTCACTATTATGACTTTCTCAAATAGATGGACCACTTTCAGGGGACACCTGGGACCTGGGTGATTAAATGTCTGTACTGTTGTTAAAAACATCTCTCATTGGAGGGGGGTATTGGGTCGACAAAGAATCTTTAGATGAGAGGGATACTAAAATTTAATGACTATCCAATTTGGATAGTTATTAATTAGATTGAGACATCAGATTCTGATTTAATTTATGACAGAATTCCGTGTACTAAAATAATCTTGCTAAAACATGGGAAAAGAATAACTATTCAGATCTTTTGGATTGCATGCTCTGGCTTTCTGTAACTAAATACTTCTGCTCATATGGCCCCGAGGAAAGCCTTTTCCTTTGGATCAATGTAGTTAATACTAGTTTTTATAGCTTTTGTGCCCTATGGTTTTACTATCATTGTTCTTATGTTTTTAATTGTACTATCATACAGAAGAAGCTTCGTCTCAATATCAGGACTAAAATGCTTTTAAAACATGTTGATAGTTAAAATATGTTTAGAAACTTTAAAGAATTGTTCTGCTACTATTTTCTACATTTGCTTGATTTATTGGCTTAAAGTTATGGTGAACTTATTTTAGATTGCAACTGTTAGTTACTCAGCATTGATTGAAGTGAAAAAATAAATCAGTTGTATTTCCCAACATGATTTCTGCTCATGGCAGGTTACTTGATTCTGATTTCCCCAAATAATATGCAATAGCAGTAAGAGAGGCATGCAAGCACATTTGGTTTGAACTTGACTGTTCACAGATTATGATTTTGCCTAGCAAAGCAAAACATTCTGAAATCTAGGTTGAAGTCATTGGTTAAAACAAGTCCTACTGTAAATGCATCTGCACACATTTCAATTGCAGCCAGTTTCCCCACAAATCAGCCTTATCAACCCCACTGGCACTTGAAGCAGATAAAAATCTGAAGCCAACTTCCTGCTGCTTAGTACCCTAAGTGTCAGAAATAACATACTCTGTGTCACAAGTGTCCAGGGGGCACACATGTCTGCTGCTCCCAACACAACTATAACTTATCCTCCAAGCTAAACATCTGTCTTTATGCTCATTAAAAATTGCATTTTAAAAATAGGACATTGAGTAAAAACAAACTAATAAGTGAACAGCTCGACACAGGCGAATTGCCAAGAACAGATTCATTCTGTATCCAGAACTCCCACTGATATCAGACTTGATTTGGCTGGTATTCATATTATTTTCCATTCACTTACTTATTTGGTCTTTTACATCATAATGGATAACCCTTGAACAGTAAGACTAAAAATTACTGAAACTTTGGCCAATATGACCCTGAGTTATTCCTTTGCTTGTTATTATGATTACCTTTTTACTTTCTTTATGTAAAGACACATTCTGGCATAGATTCAATTTTTTTAGGTTGGACTAAAGATCATTTTTTATTTGAAAAATGTTTATTTTTCATTGTACTCTTTGGAAATAACATGGGGTTTTACAAGTCCAGATTTAGAAAGAAGTAACATAACAGCTGATGAGGAAACACAAACTGAATAGTGTGTGACTGGCCAACTATGTTCTTTTCTATATATCTCAAATTTAGCAAGTATTTATTGAGCAACTACTATGTGCTGAATGTGTGCAGAGATTAATAAAACATGTACACTGTCCTTAAGAAATTAATAGTTTAATGGAGAAGGTAGATGTAAACTAAAAATTCTGATCAGCACATAGAGATATTCAGAAAGCCCAAGGTTTAACCAAGGTGCTATTAATGCAGGTCCAAGAAACCGTACAGCAAAGTGTGTCTCTTGGGATTTGCAAAGTTTTAGAGATGAAGGGAGAGGGAAAGGGTGGGGGAGAGAAGGAGTAAGAGCACCAGCGACAGGCTTGACTTACTGTTTCCTACCTTTCTCTACCTCTATTTTGGTACCTTAGTGGTGAAGCATTCTTTTTGTTCCCTGTTTCTCCATGCTGCTAGGATTTTTGATTGGCCAGTCTTATAGCATCATTTAGTATTCAAGGTTCTAGATCAGGGCTGCCCAATATAAATATCATCTGAGCACATATGAAATTTAACAATTTCTAGAAGCCACGTTATAAAAAATAGGAAGAAATAGTTGAAACCAATTTTAATACTATGTTCTATTTAATCCAGTATATCCAAGCCACTATCACTTCAAAATATAATCCATATAGAAAAATTTGTTTATGAGGTGTTTTACTTTTTAAGAAGGTCCAGGTGTATTTTGTACTATAAAGCACAACTCTGTTAAGATTAGTGGCATGTCAGGGCCTCAGTAGCTGCTAGTGGTGTTGGACAACCCTTGCAGATGACTCACTCTTTAAGGTTCTGCTTTATCCACTCAATCCTGTGTGTATAAGAATCTTGAAAACTTATCAGATACTTTTGCTCAGGCTGAACCAGGGTAAGTCATTTTTTTATTATACCCTCAGGGCAACCAGAAAGCAACTCTGAGGGAGTTATAGATGGCTCAGTTGTTTTAACTTTAAATTCTTGCAAACACTGGGGAGTTTTCATATTTCCTTTTCCAAACCATGAGATTGCTCTAGGGACTTGAGAGTGAAGGAAGGAAGAAAACAGACAGGTGAGTCATTCGTTAAATATATATATGAAAATATATATATATATATATATATATATATATATATATATATATATACATATATATATATATATAATGTATGTATATAAATAGCTTTACTGAGAGGTACTTTATATACAATAAAATTCACTCCTTTGAGGTGTATAATTAATTCAATGATTTTTAGTATATTTTTTTAGTATATTTACAAGTCTGTGTAACCATCACCACAATCCAATTTTATTTTTAACTTAATTTCTGGTTAAATGTGACATTAAAGCCATATAGTTCTTAGGAGTATTTAATATTTGCCATTTTCCCCAAACTCAGGACTGATAGTCTATCACTACATATTTCAATATAGTTTAGTTACACTTTCCTGTATTTTTTTTAATAAGTACTATTGGAGGAATCTCAATTAAATATTTTTCTAAGCAGTCAGTTCTGGGCTTTGACTGAACATGGATATTGAGCTGAGGTGAAACACAGGATATAAAGCCAAGAGGACACTGAGTGGGGCTTCTGAATCATCTTGGGGCTCAGCTGCTTACAATGTACAGCTGGTGACCCTGGGGGGCAGGGCCTACCTTCCATGGCCCACAGTGCAGAATGCCCTGCTTTCAGGACTTTCCATCCTCTCCTTCACATCTACTCTTTAAAAATGTTTTTTTCAATTTATTTAAAAAAAAACAAAACAGTTCACCCATTTTTCCCACCCCTCACCTCTTGAAACCACCAGTCTGTTCTCTGTATCTATGAGCTTGTTTTTCTTGTGTGTGTATATATATATGTATACATTTATTGTGTGTGTGTATATATATATATACACACACATTTAGATTCCACGTATAAGAGAGATCATATGGCATTTGTCACCCTCTGTCTGGCATTTCACTTTGCATCATGTCCTCTATGTCCATCCATGTTGTAGCAAATGGCAGGATTTCATTCTTTTTTTATGGCTGAATAATATTCGTTATATATGTACCATGATTTCTTTATCTATTCATCCATCAGTGGACACTTAGGTTGTTTCTATACCTTAGCTATTGTACACAATAGCTTTAGAACATTTTAGAACCTTAGAACTTTAGAATATTTTCATCACCCTGAATAGAAACTCCATTTCCGTGAGCACTAACTACTCATTCTTTCTCAATTCCCCAGTTCTAAGCAACAACTAATCTATTTTCTGTCTCTATAGATTTGCTTAATCATGATATTTCTAATAAATGGAATCATGCAATATGTGGTTGTTTGTGACTGGCATCTTTCATTTAGTATTACATTTTCAAGTTCCATCCATGGTTGTAGCATGTGTCAGTACTTCACTCCTTTATATGGCAAAATAATATTCCATTGTATGGATATACCATATTTTGTTTGCCTATTCATTAGCTGATGGACCTTTGGGTTGTTTTCACTTTTTGGTTATTATGCATAATGCTGCTATGAATATTCTTGTACAAGTTTTTGTGTGGACATATGTTTTCATTTCTTTTGGATATAAACTTTGCAGTGGAAAGTGTTCTCCAACGTGGCTGCATGTTTTATATTCCCACCAGCAATGTATGAGGACTCCACTTTCTCCACATCTTCACCAACACTTGTTATTTCTTATCTTTTTACGATAGTCATCCTAGTGGGTTTGAAGCGGTATCTCACTGTGGTTTTGGTCTGCATTTCCTAAATGCTAACAATGTTGAACATTTTTCGTGTGCTTATTGGCCATTTTTGTATCTTCTTTGGTGAAATGTCTGTTTAAATTCTTTGCCCATATTTAATTGAGTTATTCATTTTGTATCTGTTGAGTTGTAAGAGTTTTTAAAATAAATCTGCATAGATTCCTTATCAGATATCTGATCTGTACACATTTTCTCCCATTTTATGTTATCTTTTCACTTTCTTGATGGTGTCCTTTGAAGCACAAAAGTTTTTAATTTTGATGAAAAGCAGTTTATATTTCCTCTTCTTATTTTTGCTTTGGGTGTTGTAGCATGCATTATATTTTCAACACCTTTGTCAGTGAACAAAATTACGTGTTGCCTCTGTTCACATAGAGCCATGTGGTGGGAGGCCAGAGAAGGTTTTAGAGGGAACTATGTAGAAACCAAGAGGTCAAGAACTGTGACTTAACACCGAGGGGAAGAAATAATCCATTCATGCTTGTTCATAGATGTCATTTTTTTTTTTTTTTCTTTTTGCGGTATGCGGGCCTCTCACTGTTGTGGCCTCTCCCATTGCGGAACACAGGCTCCGGACGCGCAGGCCCAGCGGCCATGGCTCACGGGCCCAGCCGCTCCACGGCATGTGGGATCCTCCCAGACCGGGGCACGAACCCGTATCCCCTGCATCGGCAGGAGGACTCTCAACCACTGCGCCACCAGGGAGGCCCCATAGATGTCATTTTTAAAATACTTTGAATTTGATGAAATTCTCAGATTTCTGATACAAGGAAGAGTGTCATGTAACATGTTTATGTGTGTTTAGAGATTACACACTTTAGGATCCTGCAGCCTACCTTAGGCCATCTTTCTGGAGGTCAGTTATTACCTGGCTAAGCATAGAAGTGTTGACTGATAGAGGCTGCTAGCTGATAGAATGGTGGATAAGGTCATACAAGGACAAAGCTACCTAATCAGCTTGCACTGTGGTTAAGTCCTTAATATTTAGACCAAAGCCAACTGCAAACAATCTCTGTATTCAGAAAAAATATACTGAGTTCAGGAGTCTCTTGAAGGCTTTGCAGATTCCCTCTGTCCACACCAAAGAGAAATGGCAACAGGAAAAAGAACACTTTCAACTTCAGCTTTTGCACTTGACCAAGCCCAGTTCTTGCCTTTCCTTTTGTATTTTAAAGTCTTTTTTAGGTAAATGGATAACTTATCATGAGCACAGTGCAAAATGGTAGGTAAAGTGTTCTTAAAATTATTGCTTGTACCAAATGTCAAACAGCAGGAATTGAAATTAAAGCAGACATGAAAGAGGTAATAAAGGTAAAATCAATAAAGTTGATTTCACAAAAGCCTGAGTTACACAGCTTTTAGGACGAGTCCAGGTTTTAGAGTAGACCGAACCCTGGAGATGGATTCTCCCATCAGTGTGCATGCCTCATTCCTATTGGCTTCAATGAGCCTTATCTGTTGGAAACAAGGAAAGATGGATTCTCCAGCTCTCCTTTCCTGTTCCTGGCTCCAGAGAACTTCACAAAGCACAAGGTACGCATTCGTTTTACATACTATTCAGATAAGGAATACCTGACTAAGAAAGTATTCGAAATTCTGATCAGTCTTTGTTCATATTGTTCAGGAGTTCTTGGATAAATGATGAGAATTACCAGATAATGGTTACGGGATTCATACAATCCTTGGCAACATGGTGCTCTAGGATGCCAAGAGAGTTTGTGATTTGCTTGAATTAGCAGAATTACTGAAATATTTTATAGTTGGTTACCATAGAAAAGGGAAATGGTATCCTAAAATCTGGGATGGCCTATTAAGTATGAATGCATTGACTGTAATTTTGGATATTGTATGGTGTGCCTATTTATTTTCGTTTTTTTGGTTTGTTTGTTTTTTATTTTTTTGCGGTTCGCGGGCCTCTCACTGTTGTGGCCTCTCATGTTGCGGAGCACAGGCTCCGGATGCGCAGGCTCAGCGGCCATGGCTCACGGGCCCAGCCGCTCTGCGGCATGTGGGATCTTCCTGGACTGGGGCACGAACCCATGTCCCCTGCATCGGCAGGTGGACTCTCAACCACTGTGCCAACAGGGAAGCCCTGGTGTGCCTATTTAATACAGTAATTCCTCTTGCTTCTTTGACTGCTAGTTTAATTCAACAGTTGAAAATTGTGTCTCTGCCATGGAACATAGATACTGTGTTAATTGCTAAGTCATGAAAAGAACACTATCCTGGAAATATTTTCGGATGTGTGTAGGAGTCCAGAGAGGGACACTTGGCTCAGGAAAGAAGGGTAAAGCATTAGCAAAGGCTTCAAGGGGCCGAGTGGATCCCAGCCTTCAAGCCTAAGGAAGGCTTAACCAAGAGGCAGGAGGGGTCTTCAAGGCCAGAAAAGCCACCTCAGTTATTATAAGTGCTGTATGTAACTTTTAGCTGAATAGTACTTTTGGAAGAAAGAAGGGAAGCAGATAATCATTACTCTCTTTATTAAATCATATAGAAGCTCTCAGAAGTGGCTGCTACAGTCCATTTCCCAGCGTTTGCAGAGAAGCTTCCTGTGGGCCACTGGGTTCCTAGGGCTATAACTACACTGAACGTTAGGTGGTTACTTTCTCTGAAGCTGTGCTCTGGGACCATTTTTCCACTCCAAGCAGACTAGGTGGAGGGAAAAACTACCTTCTCGGGAGAAAGGAGCTGAGCAGGCTGGCAACCGTTGTTCCAGTAGAAGGTGGCCATGAGGTTGGTGGGGGGAGACCACAGAGGGGTGGTGACCAGAAGTGGGCATGTGAGGGGGACTCAGAGGTGGGGGGAGGAGGGAGAGAGGGATCAGAGATTCTTGGTCCTAAATGTCAAGTTTCAGAAAAGAGAGTTTGGAAAATAGGCATAAAATCTTATCAAACGATGACATAGACTTAATCTTATCTTTGTCCTGGGAGGAACTGGTGGAAGGTTTGAGCATCTTCATCTTGGTCATCTTGGTCTGGTCAGGACCCTGTGTCCTGGGATGAGTCCCTGAGGTGAAGCGAGCATGTCAGAGGCACGGCTCACCATCAGACGGTCTCCTCTCACCATGCTCGTCCGCTCTGTTTGCCCTGCATGCATCCCAGGGCCTTTCACTTCCCGTAGTTTCCCGTGTGTGGCAGTGGCCTATCCTCTTTGCTTAGCAAGGATCTACTGTGTGGTCGGTCAGAATCCACATTCCAGGGAAAGGTGCAGCCAGATATCCACGTTTCTAAATATATGGATGCTTGGTGCTAAATAAATTGGGTAAATCATTTTGCTGCTTGTTTGCTGAATCCTCTGGCAAACATACACCTGTTTTATTCTTTACTAGTTACCACCTGAAGAAAAGTCTATCGATCTATACCTATACCTATACCTCTCTCTCTATCTCCCCCTATTTATCTATATTTTGTGTGTGTGTGTGTGTGTGTGTGTGAATAAAATCAATTCTACTTTTAGTAAAATATGGAATCACTAAAGGTTTGATTTGTAACTTTCCAAAGCAGTCCATTTTGTATAGAAAGTACTCTCAGATGCCAAAGACGAGGGGTGCGCTGGCTTACTGACCCCTTCTCGCCCCTCCCCCTTTTCCTTCTCAGTCCTGCTCTGTGTGCAGACTGACCTTGCTGGCTCCGCCCCCTGGGAACTCCCTGCTGGGTGCCTTCTGATTGGGCTTAGTTAATGGGAAACACGGCAGAAGCCTGGGGGTGGTGGAGGAAAAAGGAGGCGGGGCATCCATCTCCTGCTTCGGCCACACTCTCTGGAGGGTGCTGACCCTCTGGACAGTGCCCCCTTCTCAGCGCCAGGTCTCACGGGGCTCCTGAAGACAGCCCCCACCCACAAACGCATCCTTTCCTCAGGAGGCAACAGCTTCCCTCTTGATGGCCTCCAGGTGCCCAAGCCTTCATAGCCCTTCTTGGTTTTCTCAATGCCTCAACACCTCTGAAAATAAAATCCATTAGAGTCTCTTGAACCAGTTGATTTGGATTCTGTTTCCCGCCAGGATCCTGACTGATATAAGGGAGGAGTTTTCCAAAAGCATACTTTCTGAGCTTTCAGAAGAGAATCACTTGTTATGTTTTTTAATAAATAAATAAATAAATAAATAAATAAATAAATTTATTTTTGGCTGTGTTGGATCTCCGTTGTTGTGCCCGGGCTTTCTTTTACTTGCAGCGAGCGGGGACTACTCTTTGTTGCCGTGCGCGGGCTTCTCATTGCGGTGGCTACTGTTGTTGCGAAGCCCTGGCTCTAGGCGCGTGGACTTCAGTAGATGTGACGCGTGGGTGCAGTAGCTGTGGCTCACGGGCTCTAGAGCGCAGGCTCAGTAGTTGTGGTGCACGGGCTTAGTGGCTCCGCAGCATGTGGGATCTTCCCGGTCCAGGGCTCGAGCCCGTGTCCCCTGCATTGGCAGGCGAGTTCTTAACCACTGTGCCACCAGGGAAGCCCCACTTGTCGTGCTTTTAACCGTGGGGGAGCTCTGATTTTCCCTTGGAGACGGCTGGGACAGACTGTGGCCTGTCCCAGTGTGAGGAGTGCTGGAAAGAGCGTGGGAGGAGTCCTTCTGTAGCCTCTGGACCCAAGAGAGCGGGAGCTGGGCGCAGTCCTTTGAAAGCTACGAAGGTTTTGGGTGCGACCCCGATGTCCTGCCCCCAGGGCTGCTTTCCCATCACACGGCCTATCCCATTCTCTTCTGCCCCCTTCCATCTGCTGCTCTTTATGATTCTGTGTTTTCATTTGTCATTAATTAATGTTTAGATTCTTAGTTTTGTTTAAATTAACTATGAACATCCTGGTGGTGGGCGTCTGTGGTTGTATGACGGGGTTTGGATGTATCTGGTGGACATTTCTGTTGGTTCACCCTTCTGCTCACATATTCACGACTTGACCCTGGGACTTCAGGGCCAAGAGGAAGCTGCATGGCCTCCGGGGGTTTCATTTCCTTGTTGATGAAATCATAAAGTAACATCTACCAAGCCTTCCTCACCAGGATAACTAAAAACATAATGAAAAAACATGGGAGCATTTTTTAAATCAATAGGAACAATTTTATTACTATGAGCCTCCGTGGGTTTCAGTTTCCTCTTCTATAAAATAGGAAATACTGGAATGGGACTGAATGGTGTTTAGAGGCTAATTCAAACTTCAAAAGTTTTTGTTTCTAAGAATTCATATGGAGCCTTAAAGCCAAATGAAAAAAGAAGATTTGTGTCCTACATTTTGGAGACAGTTTTGCCCAAGACTAAGACTAGATTTAACACACATCTTATACTGGCAATGCACAGAAGAGGTAGCTCTTGGAAAAGATGAGAAACAGCTCTAAATAAAAGGTATTAGAGCGATGAGTCTGAGTATTATTATTTTCTCTGTCAAGTGAGTTTGTAAGGAAGGTTCACAAGATTTCTAAGTTACCTAATTTGGACAAACCTCTCAAAATCATATATGGCATAACAGTGTTTTGAATCAGTTAAATAGTAGTTTTTCATTTTAGAGTATCAAATACTTGATGCTATGGACTGAATTGTGTACCCCCAAAACATATATTGAAGCCCTAACCCCCAATGTAATGAGTGTGGAGATTACCTAAGAGGTAAGTAAGTTTGAGTGAAATCATAGGAGTGGGGCTCTAGTCCAGTAGGGCTGTGGCTCTTTCCACGAATGTACATTGAGGAAAGTCCAGTGAGGATACAGCAAGAAGGTGGCCGCCTACAAGCTAAGGAGAGAGCCCTCACCAGAACCTGACCATGTTGGCACCACGATCTTGGACTTCCAACCTCCAGAATTGTGGGAAAATAAATTTCTGTTGTTTAAGCCACCCAGCATATGGTATTTTGTTCTGGTAGCCCAAGCTGACTCATACACTTGAATCAGCTTTAACTGTGACTATCATAGAGTACGGACAACTGGTAACCATAATGAAATTCTTTAGGTCTAAGGAAGGAAGATAATTAAGCATGGCCAAAAAAGATAAAGCACTGTTTTAGACAGTTTAAATAAAAATATAACTTTTCATACCTTACTTAACATGGTCCTTCATAAGAAGCATCATCATTGACTGTGCTCATTGTGGAAAAATCTGTTAAATTTTGTGAACAAGTAGAATTTTGAGATAGTGATTTTATAAGGCAAAATAAAGATAATTTTTCTGTTAACCTAGCATTGGTCATTTTACAACATTAATTCGGACATCTACTCATAAAAAACAGTATGTATGGCACATGGCACCCTCCATAGGGAGCTGGATGACCTCATTTCTAGTCCTGTCTTGACAAGTAGCTGGCTCTGTGACTTTGAATAAGTCATTTTATCTCTCAGTGTCCTCATCTGTTTTTAAAGAAGGAGAATGGTGCTAGAATAGTGTCTGTGATCCCTTTGAACTCTTACACTTTATAGATGTGTTTGCCAATGCGTTGTAAGTTTGCTAAACTTTCATTTATTAGTCTGAAAATTCTATGTAGGCTGTTAGAGAATGCTGCTAAAACAGCACTATTAAATCTTTTAATGATAGGCAAATAAACTTGCTATACTCTTAATTTTTCAGTGTGGTCTTTTCATTCTCCCCAGTGTAGAAAATAAAATACTGTGATTTTTAAATAACAAGACAAATAAAATGAACAAAATATGTGTGTTATAAAAACCAAGATTCTCTTTCATAACATTTTATGCAAATAAGCCATTTAAAAACTTGTTATACTAGCAAAAGTACACTAGGTGGAAGCAAAGAGTAAGATAAGAAAAGTTAGAAAATGATAATGATATTTCCTGTGGTGAATGAACCATACTTTTCTGGATAGTGAAGGTCATTAAAATTATAGGTTACATTCCTTTTGAAAAGACACTAATTGGAGAAGAAAACAGCAAATAACACTGCCTATTAAAAGCATTGAAATGATACTAAAATGGACCACTGTTTAAACCTAATCTTTACCCTCCTTCTTATAGACTTTTGCTGGTATCATGAGAAATCAAATATTGTATAATTTCTCTCAATTTCTTGGATCTGATCAATCTGTTTGCATAATACAATAACCAAGCATATGGTGCTGTTCATACACCTATTTTTTCAAAAGCTTACAGGGGTAAAATATGATAAATTGAAAAACTTGTTTAAAACATGTACTATTTTGAGCTCAATGATGTGAAATTTACATTATTGCATATAATTTTACATGTCACTTCTTTTAAAATTGTATTTCTTTTCCTTCCTTTCAAAATTAATTGGGTCCTTCACAGACATAGAAAACAAACTTATGATTATCAAAGGGTTGGGGGAGATAAATTAGGAGTTTGGGATTAATATATACACACTACTATATATAAAATAGATAAACAACAAGGACTTACTGTATAGCACAGGGCACTATTCGCAGTATCTTGTAATAACCTATAATGGAAAATAATCTGAAGGTGGATATATATATTGGGTTGGCCAAAAAGTTCGTTTGGGTTTTTCTGTAAGGTGTGTATATAACTAAAATCACTTTTCTGTACACTTGAAACTAACACAACATTGCAAGCTAACTATACTTCAATAAAAAAAAAATAATTGGGTCTTATAATTCAGTTCTCAAATGTGAAATGATGTGATTCCATGTCTAGGCTTGTAACAAGTCACAAGTCACTTTATTACCATAGACTTTATGTGAAGCGAATTGCTTAGCGTGACTTTTGAAATGCACTGCATGGAGAAGGAAAAGACCTTTTATTCTAGAAAGGCATTTTGAAGTTGTTAGTGTAGGTGGTAAATCACAAGGGATACACTCTGTGCAACGATAATGCCTATACGGTGTTTTAGACAGAATCCATTGTTAGGTCCGAGATGGCACCAGGGCTTGAGAAACACCTGACGATAAATGCGAGGTGCAGGAAATGGTGGTGAAGCTGAGGCTGAGGAAGTCTGGGCACTGAGAGAATGCTTTGAGTCACCATCAGTAAAAGCAGCCCTTCACAACCTTTGTAATCTTAGGGGCGATCTTTTAACCTTTACTGGGGAGCAGACTTCTGACGTCGAAACTATGAAGGTGAGCTCAGACAGTCTGTATGCTGCAGTGGTCACTTGGGAAGATTCTATGACTCGTTGCACCAAGGCCAAGCTCAAATGAATTAGGCCTCCTGCATTCGAATTTCTGTTCTTAGCTTTGCTTATTTCCTGCCATGGCCCAGACAAGTAAGAACAGAAAATCAATGATATATATGCAGAGGTATGGGCCATCTCTATGTTCTTTGGCTAATGCTGTCACTAACTGCCTGAAGAACTGGAAAATGAGATTTTCTTCTCTCACCCACACTCCCCACAATGTTGACACAGGACCTAAGGGAATCGACCACCATGATCTGTATGTGTGTTTGGGGTGACAGCAGCATCAGGCACTGGGCATGTAACCATGTACCATGCCACATCTGCATAGCGAAGATGTCAATGACTTAAGAAAGCCGTGTAGAAGATTAAACAAAAGGTGCAAATGTTCACTAACATGCCCTGGGTGTTAAAGGGAGAATTTCTGGCCAGAGTTGTCAAACACCTCTGAAAAAAAAGTATGTTTCCATAGGAAAATGGCATCCCCACAATGTATTCATGTCCTCCAGGTGTAAAATGTCATCTAATCTGTTCATCAGCAAGAACAGTAAGAGAAAAAGAAGGAAAATATAATGTCAGATGGAAGAAAATGAGCACATTTTACCCACCCTGGGCAGTAGATAAATCAGAGAATTTTTCCATGAAATAATTAGACTAATTTTACTGGCCTGGATAAAATAGAAGTTGAAATACTTTTCACTTGGTATCAACTACTTTCACATATTTCTAGCATCTCTTTATTTCTAGCATCTACTTTCACATATTTCTAGCATTGTACTTTATCCACATGGATCATCCCACCAGAATGGGCATGTCAACAGGTACATAATTCTTTCAAAGTTCCCCTTAGCTGTCACCTTTTAACATGTCTAGTTACATTCTGTGGAAATTGGGAATTAATCTAGTCAATCATATTCTTAGCTTTCAATAACTCCAGAAAAACGTCATAGAATGAAAGAATCCTCACCACATGCTATGACAACCTGTATAAAGAGAACAATTGGATTTTTCTTCTTAGAGTGTAATGGCCTCACAGAAAGGCCTTTAACATTTTTATTTTCTGTGCAGTTGGCATACGGGATGTAAAAGTTAAGTATTAACACCACCTGGGACTTTCCCAAAGTCTATGTTGGGTTCAGCACGTTTTACACCTCATCCCTGAAAGCTGAGGCATCTCAGGACACACCTCATGGAGGGTTACCCTTTCTCCATGATATGAAGATGGATGGACAGGGTAAGAGGCTTATGAAGGATTAACAGGACTGGAATTAGTATGAAAACGTGGCTCACATTTTGACAGCCCAGAAACTAAATCACAGCCTTTTGGGTGAGCGTTGATGCCCAGGACAGTGACAACTTCCTAGTAACATCACGGGTATCATGAGTACCTAGTGGTACCGCTGCTGGTAATACTTCTAGAGACCTTGGATACTTAAAACATTAGCAATGTGTAGAAACTGACAGTGACAATAGCAACCTACACTTGGGCAGAGGCTGTACCTTATACTTTGTAATTCAACTATTATATAATACTTAGCTCAGTACTAAACAGAAATAAGATTTCAATAAATATTTGTGTATTTGCTAAAATATCTTTTTTTTTTTTTTTTGTGGTATGTGGGCCTCTCACTGTTGTGGCCTCTCCCGTTGTGGAGCACAGGCTCCGGACGTGCAGGCTCAGCGGCCATGGCTCATTGGCCCAGCCGCTCCACGGCATGTGGGACCTTCCCGGACCGGGGCATGAACCCGTGTCCCCTGCAACGGCAGGCGGACTCTCAATCACTGCACCACCAGGGAAGCCCAAAACATCTTTTGAAATAAATATTAGCTCACTTCATTTCACAGAAGCTCTCTGAGAAAGATTGGATGGGTGTCATTATGTGCATTTGGCTGTGAAAAAGATGAAGACCAATATAATAGTGAGGGATTGTGGAGTCAGGTGACTTGGGTTCTTAGCTTGGCTCTGCCCTAACTAGCTGTGTGATGCTGTGAAGCTTACCTGAACTCTCTGAGTCTCAGTTTTCTTAACGGAGAAGTAGGGATATTAACACCAAAGAGTTATTGTTAGGAATAAACGCACTTATGCACACAGTGCATCTGGCCCAGTGTTTCTGATGTGGGTCCTGAACTTGATGAGAGACAGAAATGACATGAGAGCACAGGCCTCCTGACTTTGGGTCATATGCTCTTTGCATTAAGTCAGATTTAAGACAACCATCTACCAGCAAGTATATCGTGAGCCATGACCCAATCACCTGACAGACAGGCTTGGAAGATTTGTTATTACTTTGCCTGATGGAAGATTAAAGTCACGATCATAAAACAGTTAGCGATTCTGCTGATCTGGAAACAATGTCACTTGAATTGAGATGGATTTTCCTCTTAAGTTTTTTCCCTTGCAGGCTGAGTGTGGTCCCGCTGAGTCTTCTGAGGTGACATTTCTTAGATATCACTTCAGCTCAACAGTCTACATCCCTCCTGTGGCCAGAAATGCCCAGTAGATTCTTAACTTTAAGTCTGACATATTATCAACATCTCACAACTGAAACCGGTTGCTGCAGAATCTCTGGCACAAGAGAGCGTTAAGCAGAAGCTAGAAGTAGAAGCTAAGCTTCGTGGTAGATGCCACGCTGGAGCCACTGCAAACTCCTCACTGGGGGTAGGATGTCTGTTAGGTCATGTGCAGGTAGTGGTGAAGATATCATTTTTTTCTAGTTGTGATTGTTGAAGGTCTTCTCCGTGCATGAATTTAAATGAAAACATATGAATTGTGGTGGTTATAATAAACTGCCTGGACTTTTGTTCTTTTGATGCTCAGACTGGTTTCTCTATTCTGGATTGAAGTGTCACACATTTGCCCCTGATTTTAGGAAAACAGCACGGCACATGGAAAAAGCACAGGTCTCTGATTAGGTGGGTCACTTACCCCCTCTGTGTCTTCTTCTCAACTGCATAATGGGGAAAATAAGAATACAGAGGTTGAGAAGATCAATTTGTGTTGACGTGTATGAAATGCTTTGAAAATTTAAAGTGTCAGGCAATACTGGTTCGTAAAATAACTTTCATTACTAGTAGAAAGGGGAGGCCCATGTTGATGGCTTGGTTGATGGACCCCATGCCTCTCCCTCAGTGCTGACTGTCCACAGCATGAGGTTCATGCCCATATAATACCTCCCAACTTCACTCTCCACTTTGCTCAGGACTACATTAGAAAGTAAGCTCCGTGAGGGCAGGAGTTTTTGTATGTTTGGTTCACAGAGGTTTCTGAAGCGCCTATGACAGTACCAGAGAGACAACTTGTGCAATTGTTTGTCAAATTACTGAATGATGTAAAGCAGGGAGGCACAGGTATCTGCTTTTGCTCACCTTTCAGCTGAGTGTATGTGTGTAGAAGGGAACTGAGGAGAGCTCAGCAGTAAGTATACATCTTATGTATATTCCACAACACCTTAAATGGTAAACATTTACCTCCTAATTTCCAGTTTGGGGTCAGGTAGTATCTGCTTAAGGACACGTTTCCTTCTGACATTCCAACTCAAGTCACAATTCAAATCCCACTGGCTCAGAGTTTTCCTGGATCAACACATTAGTGCCTTCAACTTAATGATACCTCACCAAACTCCAAGGGTCTTAGAGAGATACACAAACCCACCAAGGAGGCCAGCACATTCAAGGAATCACTAATGGGATTCAAGAGAGAGTGTTGAAAATAAAATCAGTCTTTAAATGAAGAGTTTCTTACGTCGGAGCTAAATCCAGACAGAGAAGCAGGGAACGGCTTTATGACTTATACAAATCTACAAGTACCTCAGTACTTATTTGAGGCTGGCTGAAACATTGAATATCCAATTTCTATTGAGTCCTGGAAAGATGTTACCTGGATGTACTAGGCAAGCAGGCGGGGTCAAATGGGATCCAGGAGCTTGTCATCAATGATGTTTACTGATCTGTTATTTAAGGAATTTTAATGAAAATGAAGTCCGATGAAGTGAACTGTTTGTGATCTGATTTCACTGCATGAAGCTAAACCCTGCTCTACTAAACCAAAGCCCAGGGAATCTAACAAAAAAAGCGAATAAGTGGTGATTGCAGACTGTGGGGAGATACAGTCTGCAGGCCTGTGTCGGCTGCTAATTGAGCTGGAGCCCTTGCTTTTCACTCTCTGCCGCCAAACTCAATGCTGTTGTGTCCCTAGGAGAGAAAGCCATGGACGGAACTCTCTCTGCTTAGATCAGAAAGTAGATCTAAAGACTGGACTTATTGAAAGGGATGCATATCCCTCTAATCTTGTAGAATCATTTACTTCTCCGGGTTACTGAACGTAAGATTTTGTACAAATAAATTCTGGATGATTTTAGCACGTATGACTTGGAATCCTAAAATCACAGACTGCAGCAGGGTGACACTCTCTCAACTGCTTGGAGAGGAGGAGAGTTCTGTCATCTGCTATTACTCTTAAGTTTTTTCTCTGTTTAATATTTTATCAAAGTAGCACGTGCATAGGGTAAAAATTTAAGTAGATTAGAAGGACTTATAATGAAAGATAGCAGTCCCTCACTCATTGTTTCCCACCCTCTTGCTCATTTCCCACAGAAAGCAGCTTGTTCTGCTGTTTATAGTTCATCTGGTCTTTTTCTCCCATCGTATGAATATAAGGTTTTTTCTTGATTAATCACATGCAGACGTGACCTGTTATTTCTCTACAGAGAATTAGGGTTTAGTTAATTTAAACTACTCTCTTCCAATATTTGTGCCTTGTGCTTGACTTACCCTATGTTATCTTTATACCATTACATTATTCACCCAAACCTATGTTTCTTTACATATCTAATTTATCCAGTATCTCACCTTCCTGCTCTGTTAGATTAAAATACTAGCGCCCTGCCCACTTGCTTTCCTCCATGCTCACAGCCAGCTCCTGTCTCCAGTTAGTTCCACCTTGACTTTAAAAGTGTCAAGGTTGATCCTATTACATTCCATTTTGTAACCATGTTTCAGTTTTATATGTTTTACTGAGAGGCAACTTCTAAAAATTGGACACCAATTGGCCCTCATTACATCACTATTCAAATGTGTTCCCTGCACAGATTAGCAGTGTGCTAGGATTCGAGTTGTCAATGGAGGACCAGTGCCACAACCTCTGTTCAAACTAACATATCAAAGGGGTCTTCATGACCCAAAGCAACAAATAGATTGATTTCTAAATAATTGTTTAAATCTTATTATCAAAGCAATGCTCCTTCAGACAAAGCATGTGAAAAAGAAAAGTGTAAAGGATTTAAAAAATTAAAAAAAATTCCACTTGATAAAGGTATATTAAGGGCTTCCCTGGTGGCTCAGTGGTTAAGAATCCACTTGCCAGTGCAGAGGACACGAGTTCAAGCCCTGGTCCGGGAAGATCCTACATGCCGTGGAGCAACTAAGCCTGTGTGCCACAACTAGTAAGCCTGTGCTCTAGAGCCCGTGAGCCACAACTACTGAGCCTGCACACCTAGAGCTCATGCTCTGCAACAAGAGAAGACATCACAATAAGAAGCCTGTGCACCGCAACGAAAAGTAACCCCTGCTCACCACAACTAGAGAAAGCCCATGCATAGAAATGGAGACCCAATGCAGCCAAAAATAAATAAATAAGTGAATTTATAAAAAAAATATATCAAAATCTTAACATGAGTTATTTATCAATCTGATTTTTTTTTCTCCACTGAAATAGCAGGTGAATGAATCACACTGGTCACTCCAATTCAGCTTCAGAGCTCAACAGGGAAATGGTGGGTGTTCCCAGTTATTACAGGTACACCTTAAAGAGGCTACTTTCCCAAAGCCTGCAACCCACCCCTTTATCCTATTCCATACGCTATTGACTGAGTCCCTAAGCACCTTTGATCATATCAACATTTCTTCATGTCTTCATCAAATTTCTTCCCCTTTCTTGCTGTCTTAGAGAAAGAGTGTTCATCCTTTGCCTTGCCAGGCATTACCAAGGGTATTCTGCTAGCTGCTTATATTTGAGGAGTGAAAGGGTGGCCTTTAATCATTCACCTGAAGCAACAAATATAACTGGGTTGCTCGAGATCAGTCTCGTTAAGGAGCCCTTAACAAGATCACTTCCAGTGTTACACTGGTGCTCTCCACCCTGTCTCTTCTTTGAAGAAATCTGCTTCACCAGCTTCCTAACCTCTCATCCCTGTGCCACCCTATCCTTCTGCTTTCTGTGGTCTCCCTTATAAACTTACTTCCTTGAGAGTCACAAATAGATTCTTGAGGCGCAGGAGTAACAGCCCTGTCCATCTCTTTTCCCCACTCACTGCTCTGCAGCTTCTTCCTCACCTTCCTGTCTGTCCTTTTGTTTCTGACACTTTGCTTTTCTAGGTCTCCTATGGTCTTAGTCAGCTCAGGCTGCTATTGCAAAACACCACACACTGGGTGACTAAAACAACAGATATTTATTTATCATAGTTCTGGAGTCTGGCAAGTCTGAGGTCAAGGTGCTGGCAGAGTCAAGTGTCCTAGTTTGTAGATGACCACCCTCTTGCTGTGTCTTCCTGTGGTGAAGAGCTATGTTACTTCTCATTATATCAAGCTATGATATACCACTCACAAGAACCCCACCCTCACGACCTGATTATCTTCCAAAGTCCCCACCTCCAAGTACTATTGAAACGGAGCAGGACCCTATGGTCTTTGCCCCCCGCCTCCCATGTCATCTGCCTGTCTTTTGTCTGTGGAAAAATTTAGCCAAAGAATAAGTTTAATCAGAGAAGTGTGAAAATGCAGAAATAAAGGAAAACAGTCAAAAGAGACCAAATAATATTAGTTTATTCATTAAGCAAAGTCAAGGACCTTTATTTCCTTCTCAAGGGCTATAGCTAATATTCTGAGCTGTATCCTGTCTTGTAGATACTGAAACCCCCACCAGGTGGAATAAGTTAACTACATGATGACCAGACTGTAGCCATGACATAAGCTGTCACAATTCTAAGAACTGGCCTTAAGGAAATGGGAATAAACTGACCCTGGAACTGAAGATTAACTGTACTTAAAACAATCAAGATGATGCTGGTCAGACCACCAATGACCAATTTCAAGATGACTGTCAGAGCTGACTGTACCGTTTCTGCATGCAGCCCCCTACCTCTGTCTATAAAAGCTCTTGCCCCTGATTTTTGGGGGCGGTGGGGAATTGGCCTTTTGACAAGTACCTTCCCTCCCCCTCCTGGATGCCAGCATCCAAAATAAAGCAAACTTTCCTTTCCATCAACCTGGCCTCTTTATTGTCTTTTGAGTGGTGAGCAGCTGGACCCCACTTTTAGTTACAGTTCTTGGCATCCAACATGGGTGGTTTCTGCACTCTTGTGACATCTGGGTCCCCTGGGTTTTCCAGAGTAGAGTCATAGCCATGACAATGCACTGGGATGGCTGTGATAAGCCTGCTGCTCGTAGCTACCTGGCCCTGAGAAGGGGATTTTGGGAGACGTTCCTAGCAGCTGCCAAAACCATTTGTTTTGGGGATCCTCCCTGTTTCTCCCTGGCTCAGCACCAGCTGCCAACTTAAGCTTTTCCTTGGTGGAATGGAAAAATGCATCTGGATGAGCTGACAAGCTTCAAGACCAAGTAAGTACACCAGTGTGCACCCGGGAAAATATCTCTTTTGAGCATGAAATGCTCCTTGGGCATTTTTCCAATTGGTTCTTATGTCTGTCTGCCATTGAGGACCATTGTCAGCATGAAGTGCTATTTGAACATTTTTGCCAATTGGTTCTGAAGTCTTTCTACCGTTGAGGACTGTGTTGGAGAGGTGTTTGTTTGGGACTCCATATTGGTAATCCTCTCACAGGATTTGTGACAGTTCTGTCTTCTGGTGTGTGAATATGTATTCCATTTGTGCGATTGGTATTCTTGTTGCCTTTTGTAAAATGGGAAATTCAGTTTCAATTCATTAAGAAAAATTTAAGCTATAAAACTATGATTAAAGAAAAAGAAAGTTTTTTTTTTTTTTTTTGGACAATGTATGGCAACAATATTCTTTAGACTCTGGAGAAAATTGGTTAAGATGAAACTCTTTGGAAACTCCAAATCTGATTCTTTTTTCATATGCATTTAGAGAAAGCTAGTTAGATAAAATACTGTTTTCAGAATTCTGACCCTGAGAGAACAAAAAATACGCATAGGAAAAAGCTCAAAGTTAACTCTTATCATGCCCTTGAAATATAAACACAGCCCACTTTGCCTGGGACTTCAGCCTTGGATTAATTAGTAAAAAATTCAAGCCAAGGGGTAGGGGGAAGGAGGAAAGAAAAAGAAGCCTTTTAAAATCAAGTGTGTACTGCAGCACAATTTACAGTAGCCAAGACATGGAAACAACCTAAATGTCCATTGACAGATCAATGGATAAGGAAGATGTAGTACATATATACAATGGAATATTACTCAGCCATTTATAAAGAATGAAATAATGGGATGGACCTGGAGATTATCATACTAAGTGAAATAAGTCAGACAGAGAAAGACAAATACCATGTGATATCACTTATATGTGGAATCTAAAAAAAATGATACAAATGAACTTATTTACCAAACAGAAACAGACTCACAGACTTAGAGAATGAATTTATGGTTACCAGGGCAAACAGTCCAGGGGAGGGATAGATTGGGAGTCTGGGATTGACATGTACACACTACTATATTTAAAATAGATAACAAACAAGGACCTACTGTATAACACAGGGAACTCTGCTCAGTGTTCTGTAATAACCTAAACGGGAAAAGAATTTGAAAAACAATAGATACATGTATATGTATGTGTAACTGAATCACTTTGCTGTACACCTGAAACTAACACAACATTGTTAATCAACTAAACTCCAATACAAAATTAAAAAAAATAAAATAAAATCAAGTGTGTAAATTTGACTATTCTTACTGTTATTCATAAACTGACAAGCTTACTTGCAATGCCTAATTCATGAAATGTAAAAAGATGAAAAAATGAGATCTCTGTTTGTTTGGATGTTTGTATGTCTCAATATGTGTCTTTGTCTTTGGATAATATTGCTGAGGTTAATTTGTAGAGGAGCTCTATTTAATTGGCTTTAAAACATAAGTGCTTACAAATCAAACAAATCTAAATTTACCTACTTTTGTCTTCTTGCAAGAACAAGAGGGAAACTAAAGAAGTTGGGTTTATTAAACACACAACTTGTACTACATTAAGAAAAAATTGTGCTATGAGAAAAATGTATGTTTTTAGAGGTTATGGAATATGTTTTTAACTTTGTAAATCAGAAAATACTGATATAACAAACAGCTCAATTACTGGTTTCTTGGTTTTGTTAAGGTTTTCAAGGGTTAAAAATTGTAATATGTAAAAATGATAAAGGAAGCATTTTGATGTGTAAAGCAAGTAAGTAATGTGTTGTTGGTGAAGAGAAAGTGTAAAGAATGGAGATATTTTTGTTGAGGGAAAATGATAATAATTTTGTCCTACAGTTGGTTGTTTCTGGATAGGAAAAAAAGGGACAAATTTGTATGGATCCAGAAAGTGATAAAAGGTTTGTGAAAAAGGAACTTTGAGAAAATAATTTTGTACATTGTTAGGATTAAGGTTAGACTGAACTGAATTAGGTAAATAAATTTTGTTATCAACAGTAAACTGATTCAAGGCTGAATTTGTTTTTTTCTCTCTCTGTTAAGAAAACAAAGTTCTCCTGGAATATTGATCTGATTTTGATAACAGAATTCTAAGGAAAGTTATCATTTTGCTTCTAACCACACTTTTGTTTTTTTAACATCTTTATTGGAGTATTATTGCTTTACAATGGTGTGTTAGCTTCTGCTGTATAACAAAGTGAGTCAGCTATATATCTCCATATCTCCTCCCTCTTGCATCTCCCTCCCATACCCCTTAGCCTACCCCTCTAGGTGGATACAAAGCACTGAGCTGATCTCCCTGTGCTATGTGGCTTCTTCCCACTAGCTATCTATTTTACATTTGGTAGTGTATATATGTGTATGCCACTCTCTCACTTTGTCTCAGATTACCCTTCCCCCTCCCTGTGTCCTCAAGTCCATTCTCTATGTCTGTGTCTTTACTCCTGTCCTGCCCCTAGTCTAACCATACTTTTGACCCCAATGTTCAGGATGGAAATAATTGTTTAATAAAGTTGTCACAGCATATAACTACTAATGATCTGTATCACTGCTGGCTTTAAGTTTACTGCTTAAAGCCCATGTACAATGTTTGTGTGACAATTAGGTGTAAGTGATAAAATGTATGGCCTATAAAGCATTTCCCCATTAACATACCTCAGCCTGTTCATGATATCTGATTAGTTTTCCCCCAACATGGACAACTAGGCCAAAAGAGAGAGAGAGAGAGAGAGAGAGAGAGAGAGAGAGAGAGAGAGAGAGAGAGAGACCTTGTATCAAGGGACATGAATGGACCCAGAGCAGGCAACTGAGCCACTCTGGCAATGCTGGAAAATATACTGATTATCAATGCTTTCTATGGAAAGATTTGCAATTAAAAGGGCAAAATGATAGAAAATTTCACATATTGAGGTATGGAGAAGTCATTCTGGTTTATACATAATTTAACTTGAATTTTAGGCTAACCAAAACTGCCTGTTTGTGGCCTATTAAACATGCATTGTACATCTGCTTTAATCATTAAAAAATACATTCTGGGAATAATACAAAGATATATTTTGATTATTATCTTCCTTGTAATACATCTACTAGTTTTCAAACGTTTGTCCAAGTACTATGATAAAGTAATCAAAGAGTGAGGTAATGTTTCCATAATACAAAATATTGATGCTAAGCTTGGAACTCGAGCTTATTTCCAATTCTGTGTCCATTCCCCAAATTAGGCAGCACTGTGTCCCACTTCAGCAGGAAGTAGCCAAGAGCTGTTGTCACCCCATTCCCTCAAAGAGTTGGGGAAAATTAGAATAGAAATGGAACTAAAACCAAGTTCCTCTGCCAAGTTTATGATTAACCTCTTGATCCAAAACTTTATTCCCTTTCTTGTTCTATACCTGTCTCTCCTCAAGATTCTTTTCCCAAAAAAAGGGGAGACTGAGACAGAGCAGGCCCCTGTGGTCCTTGCCCCCCACCATGTCCTCTGCCTGCCTTTTGTCTATGGAAGAACTTGAGCCAAAGAATAAGTTTAATCAGAGAAGTGTGAAAATGGAGAAAAAAAGGAAAACAGCCAAAGGAGACCAAATAATGATAGTTTAGTCATTAAGCATAATCAGAGACATTTACTTCCTTCTCAAGAGCTATAGATAATATTTTGAGCCATATCCTGTGAGCTGGCTTATAGATATTGAAACCCCCACCAGGTGGAAGAAGTTAACTACATGATGACCAGACTGTAGCGATGACATAAGCTGCCACAAATCCAAGAATTGGCCTTAAGGTAATGGGAACAAACTGACCTTTGAACTGAAGATTGATTGTACTTAAAACAATCAAGATGATGCTGGTCAGATCACCAATGACCAAATTTCAAGATGACTGTCAGAGCTGACTGTACTGTTTCTCATGTAACCCTCTCCCTCCGTCTATAAAAGCTCTTGTTCCTGATTGTCAGGGGAACGGGGGAGTCGGCCTTTTGACAGGTGTCTGCCCTCCCTCCCAGTTGTTGGCATCCAAAATAAAACAAGCTTTCCTTTCCACCAGCCTGGCCTCTTTATTAGATTTTGAGTGGTGAGCAGCTGGACCCCACTTTCGATTACACTGTCACATTGGGCTTACAGTTTGCAGGACACATTTGGTTCATAACACCTAACTCTGATGGCCTCCTTCATCTTTTCTACTCCTTTTTAATTGCTCTACTACTCACTCTGCTCCCTTCCCACAACAGCAGAGGTAACTTTTCTACAAAATGCCTGCTTGCTCTACATGCTTCTCTTTTTGTTTCCTTTCAGTGATTGTGCGGTTCAACATTAAGCTCTACATAGTTGACCCCACATCTGTGAGTTAGCCCTGACTATTGTTAACATTTGCACCTGTTTCTGGATATCCTCCTTTGGAGGTGTTTTTTTTTTTTGTGGTACACGGGCCTCTCACTGTTGTGGCCTCTCCCGTTGTGGAACACAGGCTCCAGATGCGCAGGCTCAGTGGCCATGGCTCACGGGCCCAGCTGCTCCGCAGCATGTGGGAGTGTCCCGGACTGGGACATGAACCCGTGTCCCCTGCATCGGCAGGTGGGCTCTCAACCACTGCCCCACCAGGGAAGCCCTGGATGTTCTTTTGACTGCTGAGGATACAATGACCCAAACTGCACTCATCCTCTTGCCTCTTCCTCCTGCAGTTATTCCAGCCTTCTGGTGACCTGGTTCAAAACTCAATAATCATTCTTTAACCTTCCCTTGCTCCCTGACTTCAGTGAATTCTTCAGTCCTGTTCTTTCTGTCTCATAATATCTGATGTTCTTTCTCCTCCTCTCTCTGCCCACTGCTGCTATGTTTTCTTAGTTCTGATTCTAGGAAAAATTCTAGGATAAAGGGTAATATACTCTGTGTGAAGACTTGAGAGAGAGACACACTGCGTCATACTGTGATATAATGAGCTGTCTCATCTTAATCATTTTATTAACATGTACCTGCTCTTTCCCTGAGCTCCTCTGGAAGCATAGTTCCACATTTTCCCTTACTCAGAAATATACATTTCCCTTATCATCTCCCTTATCATTGAATTAATAAAACCCAAACGTCTAGATTAGTGTTTATATCTATATTTGAACCTTATATTCTGCTACATATGCAACAGAAATAATTTTTCAGTAGTTTGTCTGGCTTTCCCCTCCCAACTCCTAACCCAGAATGGAAGTGGCTGAAGCTGGAACTTGGCTGCCTGTGCTTTGCTGTATTTCCGGTGCTGAGTAAAGAACCTGACACATAGTGGCTCTCAATATTTGGGGAACAAATAAATGAATGAGTGAATGGATGGATAGTACTGTCCTCACCTTATGCTTTCTGGCCTCTGTTCCTTTCTGGACAGCAGTCATATTTATTGAGTACTTACTGTTATGGACTGAATTGTGTTGCCCCTAAATTTATATGTTGGAGCCCTAACCCCCAGTACCTCAGAATGTGACTGGTTTTGGAGATAGAGCCTTTAAAGAGGTCATTAAGTTAAAAAGGGGCTGTTAGGGTGGGACTTATCCAATCTGACTGGTGTCCTTATAAAAAAGGAAATTTGGACACACAAAAAAAAGAGACACCAAGGAGCTATGCCCATAAAGGAAAGGTCATGTGAGGACATAATGAGAAGGTAACCACCTGAAAGCAAAAGAGAGAGCCCTCAGGAGAAACCAACCTTGCAGACACCTTGTTCTTAGACATCTAACCTCTAGAACTGTGAGAAAATAAATTTCAATTGTTTAAGCCACTAGGTGCTCTTTTTTTTTTATGGCAGCCTTTGCAAAGTAATACATGTAGTCTTGCCACATAACCTGTTAATTTTTTTTTTTTTTTGATATGTGGCTCTCTCACTCTTGTGGCCTCTCCCATTGCAGAGCACAGGCTCTGGACGCGCAGGCTCAGTAGCCATGGCTCACAGCTGCAGCCACTCCACGGCATGTGGGATCTTCCCAGACCTGGGCACGAACCCGTGTCCCTTACATCAGCAAGTGGACTCTCAACCACTGTGCCACCAGGGAAGGCCCCTGTTAAAATTTTTACATGTAATGCTAATAAGAACCCTGTGATGTAAATAACTGGAAAGGTATCCCTGAAATATCCAATTCTGAGAAAGTAGAATAAATCAGGAGGCATCACACTTCCTGATCTCAAGCTACACTATAAAGCTCCAGTCATTAAAACAGTATGATACTGACATAGAAACAGAAAAATAGACCAATGGAACAGAGAATCAAGAGCCCAGAAATAAACTTAAGCATATATTATCAGCTGATATTTCACAAGGGAGCCAAGAATACTCACTGATGAATAGACAGTCTCTTCAATAAATGGTGTTGGGAATAACTGGTTATTCACAAGTAAAAGAATGAACCTGGACCCATATCTTACACCTCTCACAAACTTAATTTGAAATGAGTTAAAAAATTAAGTTTAAGACCAGAAATCATGAAACTCCTTGAAGAAAACATTGGAATAAAACTTCTTGACATGGGTCTTGGCAATGATATTTTGGATATGACACATAAAACACAAGCAACAAAAATAAAAAAAAAATAAACGAGTGGGGCTACATAAAACTAAAAAGCTTCTGCACAGCAAAAGAAACAATCAGCAAAGTGAAAAGACAGCCTACAGAATAGGAAAAATATTTGCAATTCATATATCTGATAAGGGATAATAATCCTAAATGTATAAAGAACTCTTACAACTCAATAGAGAAAAAACAAATAATCCAATTAAAAAATTCAAGCAAAAGATCTGAATAGACATTTCTCCAAAGAAGATATATGAAAGGCCAACAGGTACATGCTTAATATTACTAGTCACAGGAGAAATGCAAATTAAAACCACAATGAGATTTCACACCTGTCAGAATGGCTGTCATAAAAAGTTAAATGCTGGCATGGATGTGGAGGAAAGGGAGCCCTTGTGCACTGTTGGTGGGGTTGTAAATTGGTTCAGCCACTATGCAAAACAGTATGGATGTCCCTCAAAGAATCAAAAATAGAACTACCATATGATCCAGCAATTCCACTTCTAGGAATCTATCCAAAGGAAATGAAAACACTAACTCGAAAAGATATCTGCAGCCCATTGTTCACTACAGCATTATTTACAATAGCCAAGACATGGAAACAGCCTGAATGTCTGTCAGTGGATGAATGGATAAAAAATTGTGAATGAATTCAGCCATAAAAATGAGGAAGTCCTACCATTCGTGACAACATTGATGGACCTGGATGGTATCATGTTAGTGAAACAAATCAGTCAGAGAAAGACAAATACTGTATGATCTCACTTACATGTGAAATCTTAAACAAAACAAAACAAACCAATAAAACCTGAACACATAAAAGAAGAGATGAGATTACCAGAGGAGGAGAGTGGGGAGGAGGGGGAACTAGAGGAAGATGCCCAAAAGGTATAAACTTCTAGTTGTAAGATAAATAAGTCCTAGGGATGTAATGTACAGCATGGTGACTATAGCTAACACTGAAGTATGGTATGTAGGATATATATTTTTTTCTTTTCTTATTGCTTTTCTTTTTATTGTATGTATATGAAAAGATGGATGTCAGCTGAACTTATTGTGAAATAATTTCACAATATATATAAGTCAAATCATGATGTTGTTTGTCTTAAACTTTTACAATAATGTATATCAATTATTTCTCAATAGAACTGGGAAAAATAAGCTAAAAATCCTGATTCTGTGATGTAAATATTTTTTATGATTTCTATTTCACAAATGAAGAAATGAAAGCATTGAGATGTTAATTAACTTCCTTATAGTCAAACAGCCAGGATTTGGAATGTAGGTAACTTGACTCATGCTATTCCTTCTGCCTGGAGCACCGTTCTCATTTCTGAACATTCAAACTCTAACCATCTGTAAAGCCAGAGGAAATGTCTTTTCACTGAATTCCTGTACTCTGGCTCTGAACTTGCATGCTAACAATTGTTCTTCTGCTTTATCTTCTGACTTATGTTCTACGTGCCTGCTGGGAACCTGCCTAGATCTCCAGAACTAGGGTTCTACTTTATTCATCACAGCCCTGTGACATTAAACCTGGACCCCTTTTGGGATGAGAGTCTCTCCACATACCTGGAGCCTGGTTACTGGCTGACAGGTGCCCGTGATGATAAACACATGCCAGTTACTGTATACTTATAAATCCATTTGTCTCAGAATTCCATGTTGCTATTCTCTGTTGGATGCACAGGAATTCCTGCTAGCCTGACATCAATCACATCTCCGCATCACCACTGTTTATAGTTCCCCATCGCCTTCATATCTAGTGTTCTACCCTGTATGTGCACCTTTCCCCAGAATCAGAGGCTGAATCTCTCCTAAAGCCTCAAATTACCATTGAGTCATTTCTCTTTCTGTGTTTCTGCTTATCCTAGAAATGATAACTGTCCAACAGGGTATATCCAGGCATGATCTGTGATAGCTGATCCTTAGATTCTTGCCAATGATCCACTTATACATGTGTGATTCATTCATACATGCACCCATTGGTTCTTTTACTTGTCCATCTGATTGAGAACTGTTTATATTCCAGGCATCATGCCATGTGGTAGGTACACAATCTCTTTGATTTGATACTAAAAACAGCTACAAGTTTTGATTCTTCTAATAGCCTATAAGGAATCTTCCCCAGAGTAACCTACACTAAAATGCAATTTGAAGACATGTTACCTATGAGATTCCGTTGTCTTCCTGCATGTCACCAGGAAGCAATCTAAAATAAAATCAATGAAAACTAAGCTTCAAACTGGAAAATTGTAACATGTCATGAGGATATGTTAAATTAAAGAAAGTGGTGGCACAGTGATGGGAAAACTGAAATGTCTGAGGGGCTGGAAGGAATGCTGAAAAAGGACATGGCTGAAAGGGATCCCATGAGTGCCACTTTAGTACTGCCCACAAGAGAGGAACTCCAGCCAACACTAGGGTGTCAGTAAAGAGTGTCATCTTAGAATAATTAGTCTGGTTTGGGAAACCTTTCTGAGTAACCACTACATGCCAGATAGTTGTAGGAGTACAAAGGTGAATCAGATATGGTCCCTGCCCAGAAGGGGTGAAAAGAACAGACCCAGGACACCCTGACTGTCCTGTGGGAGGGGTGAGGCTGTCGTGGCTGTCATCCACTCTTCAAGGGCGCGTTACCCAGCGGAGTTCCATCAGGCACTGCCAAGCCCTGGATTTCCTATTCTCTACTCCTAATGAAAAGAAACACTTGGCCCAATTCCCAGAATTCTGCTTCAGGGTGGGGGACAGAAAATAGAGACCAATCAGTTTTGATGAGTGACAGGGGAACTGTACTGGATATTTTACATTTTCCTCTCCTAACCTACTCCATTTTTCCTCACCCTCTGTCTGCTGTGAAAGGTGACCGCTGTGAAATACATCAATCGGTCTTCCTTGCTCTTGGGCTAAGGAGGAACCCCCCGAAGAGGATCAAAATGAAGGAAGAGATGACATCTCAATATTGTTCCCCGGCTCCTTTTTTGTTAGGTCATGATAAACTGGTTACATCCCTCCACCACAGTTTACCTCTTCTCACTTTACAGCTCTTTCCTGCTTCATCTCTGCCTCTCTCTGGCCTTAGAGTGGTGACAGCCCTGCTCTCCCTGCCTTGGGTCCTGCACGGTCCTTATGGCTCCCCTACACCCTGCTCATATCTTTGTATGTAGTCCCTCTGTCAAGCCTTCATTGCATTATCCCAATTTGAGAGCATATTCTTTTTCTTCTTGAAACTCTCACCTGATACAGGAACCCATCAAAAGGACTAAGATGGGGAGGATTAGAAGCAGGACTCTCAACCTGATGATGAGACAATGTGGAGATGGTGGTCTAGAAAGATAAGGAGGTCTGTGGCTCAGGCACTGTCCAGATCCCTGGGGTTTATCTCTGGATGCTGCATTGGGAGCCCAGAACCTGAGAGACCACTATTCATAGGCCTGGAATTTGGTGATGCCACTGTTTTACCTTCCTGGCACCACAAATTACTTCAAATCTCACTAACAAGAGCTGTCAGTGTTCTGGCTCTTTCAAAGGCCATGGGGTAACTTAAGTCCTTAAACAAGGACCCGCAAATGGCATCAGCTTTTAGAACCAGATGAAAGAAGGAGAAGTAAGACAAGTTCTCAACTTAGATGGAATAACCTCAATACCATTTAATCTCCTTTCTAAAAGTTTCTGTATTCAACATACCATCATCTGAATTTAGACGGGCTTCTACTGTATGTCTATGTTCTGACTAGCTGATAAAATTATTACTATATAATTGGAATTAAATTTCTCACTACAAAATAAAGAGGTGGAAATCTGATTGATAAATCAGTCACATGCATTTAGACTTCTAAATCAATTGATTGTCTCAGGGAAAACCAATAAAATCAGTTTTCTGAACTCTGCATGCTTGAGATGAGGCTAGCAGAAGGCAAGCAGGTGATCAAATTCAGCTGGCACATCACCCGCTCTGTGGGAGTCCACGTGTTCAGAACTGCTTTCCAGTAGTGGCCATGCTCACCCAGCCACAATGTAATCGCAAGGCTGGGAATGGCATCTGCCACTGTCTGAGAAATACAGTTAAAATAACTCATCCTTACAGGGTTTCAGGATTGTTAGTCCTGTGCTGAAACAGGCATGTCTTCCAGGTGCTAAGAAAACAAGGCTCTTGTAGAGTTATCACTAAGTTCCAGAGGGGACCAAAGGTTGTAACATTTAAAGATGACATTGATCAACCTTGTCAACTGTTCAGGCAGTCCCATTGTCCAAAACTTATTTTCTTCAATATGTTTTCTAAAATAGCTTAAACTTGATAGAAATATTGAAATGTGGTTTAATTCTCTTGGTTGAAAGAGGAAATGTATGTGATCTATAAGTGATTGTGACATAAATTACTGACTTTGTTTCCCTTAATTTCTCTCCAGTGTGTCAGATATAATTTATTGGTTTAATTTATATGTGAATTAACACACCTATTTCATCCAAATATCATAGCAGAATGTGTTGGATATGAAAGCTTTGACAAGCAAGTGGATTCAGTAAGGAAAAGCCTAATGTCTAAGGTGCACACGTGTACCCAGCAGTCCTGTGTAGGATGAGCACATATTTTACAAAGACCCAGACAGTTCTGGCCCTTGTTTTATCAAAGGTCATGAGCACAAAAGTGAACTAAATAACAGAAATAAAAAAAACAAACATTGACATGGGAAGCTCTAAAGACTTAGCAAGAAACACATTCTTAAAAGTCATTAAACAATTTTGAAAAGAAATTCAAGCTGTGGGGACTGAGCTCTGTGATCAGAACAATAAGCTCCATGAATTGGAACAGAGGCTTTCTGAAAGAAATGTCTGCAGTTTTGAAGAATACTTTCCCAGACAAGCTTCTTTGTGAGTTTTTTTTTTTTTTTTTTTTTTTTTTTTTTTAACAAACATGCCTATTTTTGACTTGGCTCAGAAATGAAATATTTCAAAAGCTCTTTCAAGCTCAACATCTCTAAAATTACTCCTTCAAAGTTACACTTTAAGGGGCTGCAGAGTAGTGAGATTAAGAGGAAGACCAAGTTTGTGAAATTTTCATCCGTGTGATAAAGACACAGAAAAATCCCCTCCACCCCCATTAATTTCTTTAGTGTAACAAAGAAACAAAATAAAAATAAATACCATTTGGAAAAGATTATAATATTAGCAGGACTGGGAAAGTGTTTCGAAGTTTGTTTTTTTCTAGATTTAAGAATTTTTTTTTTTTTTTTTTTTTTTTTACAGTATGCGGGCCTCTCACTGTTGTGGCCTCTCCCGTTGTGGAGCACAGGCTCCGGACGCGCAGGCTCAGTGGCCATGGCTCATGGGCCCAGCCGCTCCACGGCATGTGGGATCTTCCCGGACCAGGGCACGAACCCATGTCCCCTGCATCGGCAGGCAGACTCCCAACCACTGCGTCACCAGGGTAGCCCTAGATTTAAGAATTTTAAAGGGGACTTTTTATGAGAAAATTTTTTATGAATTTTGTTTTGAAATGACATTAGTTTTCCATAATTAATCGCAATGAGGGTCAAAAATGATCTCCAAATAAAAATACTTTCTAGAGAAATGAAGTCAAGCTCAGTCAAACTCAGTATTAATTTATTTAGTTAGATTACCACTGACGGGCTGACCCACATGTCCCAGTTAGACTTAATCATTCTAATCATAGGTTTAGTGGGTTTGATTTTCATCATGTGCAAAAATGCCAAGTGAGGTAGTTTACACCAATGACTCAGAATCAGGGAAGGTTTAGTCCAGCTTGATTCTGCATGGACATACAAAGAAACCTGTGAAGACACATATTCACATATATCTGTGAACTAGAACATTATAAATATGAATTAAGCAAGTTCTTTTTTCGTGATTAGAAGACTATGCAAACAAATGATGTGATTTTTGAACAATTCCATTCCAAAGTTCAAATTTAATTAAAACTATGAATTAGACCAGAATGGTCTTTTGTTTTGAAAAGCTAGATTTAAAGTGGTTCAAGCTTGTGCTGTTCCTATTTTGGAAGGTACCACTTCCCACTAATTCTCAGGGTCCACTGTTCTCATTTCCCTGCAGTATTTTGGGTTCTTGAGCTAGTGACCCAACCACATCGCTCTTCTGTCCATGGATAGACCACATGTGTTGCTTTGCATGCCTAGTCCCCTTCTTTTGTGGATACCAACCGAGGCCAGCCAATCAAAAAAATCTACCTTGCCATAACAGGATTTCAATCAGTGTTTTCCCTAACATTTGAAGAGTGGATGGAGAAAAGGGAGACTTTTATCTTTGTCCTGGACCACACGCTGTGAAGATCATCTAGCTGGAATGCCAAAAGCCTTCTTTTCTAACTGCATGGACAAAAAGCAGCAGGATGAAGCCAGAGAGAAAAGCAGAGTAAAGATGGGGTGGGATGCAGAGCCATGACCATCCCAGCCCGAAGCCTTGGACTTTTTAATAAGAGACAAAGAAAGACTCCCTTTTTTTTTTAAAACCTAGTTTGTGTTGGGTTTCTGTCCCTTGCAGCCAAAATAATCCTGGCTAATCCAACAAATAAGCAATAGAAAAAGCTGGAAAGGAATAATTTACATCAAATTGTAAGATAGTGCCTCTTGTTCTTACAAACATCTGGCAAAAATGGGCTTTTTATGTGTCCTCACGTACATAGGGAGAGAAAAATAAGAAATTTTTCCTGTAATATATCTTGAATTCAGAGACTATTAGTATATTTTACAAAATGTGTTGGTGGGTGATGTGCTTTAGTCTGCTAGTTAATTTATAAGGATGATAAAAAGAGCTACAGTTACATATTAAAGGCATGATCATCTTAGCAAAACAATATAGTTAATGACTCATATTTTCGCTTATTTGACTGAATTATTTAATGACGCTTAGTATGATCTGGCCATATTGATGGGCAATGGTAGGTAATGATCAGAAGTTGAGGGAGGTTCTGGGCAAAATGTTCAGAGTAATTTATTTGACACTAAACCATCCCCCACCTCCTCACTACCTACACAAAACACATGCAAATACACTTAATTACTGTACATTACAAATAACATAATTACTGGGTTAACTACAAGTTTATAGTCAATAAACCAAGAAAATTAAGTTGAGTGAATATGTTCGGACATAACTGTACATCCATTGTAAGAAATCCTTGGCTCTCCGGCTGTGTCTCTGCAGCAGACTTGTTTGACTCTTTCGACTGAATTGAATATTAGCTCAATTTCATCAGAGTATTTGTCTGAACTAATCTTTTGAATGCAGAAATCAGGTGAGGTGAACTGGTTTGTACAAGTAAGCACCACCTCAGTACTCAGAATAACATATCCATTAGATCCTCCTGTAATGGCTTTATACGTATTTGCAGCAACTGCCCTTTAGAACTGAACCCAGAAACAGATCCTGAAGCCTTTGACTTTGTGTCTGCTGCTCTGCCTAACTGTTCAGTGTTCTCTTTATAATTCAAACTCTAACTTCAGATAAATACAAGAAATGTAGAATTTCACAGTTGGAAGGGATCATAAAACACCTCCTTCACCTACCAATGGAAACTCATGTTCAGAGCTCTGATGTATCTGTCCAAGGTCTCAAGTGGCAGAGTTGGGCCTGGACACAGTTGTTAGAGGTCTTCTATTGGGAAGCCATTCTTCAAATACTCTGCAAACCACTTGGCACTTTTTATTGTAGTGATTTGGTTTTATGCTTGATTTTATGTTTCAACATAGTATTATAAATCTGGACTAGATACTCAATTTATCTCAATAGATTATTGTACTAAATAATTAAAAAGTAAATATTATTGAAGAAAAAGGATTCTTTATTGAGTTTTATTTCCATTAAGTAGTACAAAATATACTAATGATTCTAGATTCTTTAGTATGAAATCATACTAATCATTCTTCCTGGTAATCTCATTTTTTTTTCATTAAGTTCTTTTTATCTAGAAGGTATTGGGCTACATTTTGTGTGTTTGCTTGTTTGTTTTTAAATTAACACAAGTAAGATGAACTGGTTGTAGAAGGAAACATCACCTCAATAACATATTAGACATAGTAAAATGTGTTAAACAGAATAAAGAGTTTTGAGTAAGGTCCTGAATATAGTTTAGTTTTATTTGTTACTATTCTATTTGGCTACATGAGAGAGTTAGAAGGAAGTCTTCTGTTTTCGACAATAAAATACTTTTGTAAAAAATGTAAAGCAATAGACCTTCAAGAATTCTGAATAAAAATGTTTGTAATGGAAAACCAAGTGTGCCCTAAAGGTAAAAGTTTATTAAAATTATGAAATATAAATTTGTGGTTTTTAAAAATCCTTATTTTTAAAGATGAGGATGATGGTACTCTGCAACATGATTTTTGAGGAAAATCTATTGAGTCTGACCAAAATATTATAATAAAATTAATGTATTTTAGCAGCTGAGAGCTTGCTGATGGAACCATTTGGGCTTAAATCTCATTTCCCAAATTTTCTATCTTATTTGATCTTGGCAAAAATATTTAACCTTGTTGTATTTCAGTTTTGTCATCTAAAAAAAGGAGATAATAAACAGTTTTTATCTCACAGAATTGTTGGGAAAGTTAAACAAATTAATGTATGAAAAGCACTAAAAATACTCAATAAAAATGTTTGTTATTTTTATGAAAAAGAGAAAATTACTTCATATTACTCTTAAAAATGACAAATAATTACTGCTATCAGCTTCATTTGGCTGTGTTTCTACTGAATTGTTTGAAGCAGAAGTGATAATCTTTAGAGAACCAATGATTTTTCTTGATAAAAAAAGGTCTGTGATTTACTATTAGGACTGTACATGTACGTGTGTGATTGGTCTGTGAATCCTGCCTTAATATTTTTGAGATTTGCTTGATGTGATTCAAAGGTCTAGTCTCTTGCCTTTTCCTACTCTTTTAATCAACTCTTTCCTGGATACCAGCAAAGATGTTAATCGGTAATATAACAAGCAGGAATATTGTCATAACAGCATAATAAGCAATTAATTAGGAAAAAATGCCCCCTGCAGAAAGCACACCTTGAGTATGTTTTTTGTTCAGCTCTTCTGTTTTGTGGAATTGATTAAATGGTTCTTTTCTACTGAGTCACTAGAGAGAAAACAGACCTGTTTTTAAGTGAGGGTTGTGACATATGTTAGTAGTTATTTAGGCGAACATGGTAAAGTTTTCAGCAATGGGTCTTTATATAGAATGTTCATTCAAAAGTGCTTTCTTTGCTCACTTTGCATCCTCCTGTGGTTTCACCAAGATGGAGTGTTTAACAGAGTACTAATGACTCAGGAGTAAAAACACATTAATCAAATGGTGCAAAAAATGCATCAACATTTGATTAAAACAATGTTAAATGCATACGCTCAGCCCAAAGACCAAGAGAAAATGCAAAAGGTCTTGCTTTTATATTGGTTTAGAGTTTCCAGCCTTCTCCTTTCATTATTAATCCTCCTTGGCTGCATAGAACACGTGTGCTCCGTCATTTCTTTGTAGTAGCTGCCATTGTGTGAAGATGGATATGCTTTTGTCCTCTCCTCCCCAGAGATGAATTCTCAACCTCAATCTTTTCCTCTTAGCTTGTGCACTTGCCTTTGCCGTTTGTGCACTGGAGGAGAATGTGCTTCTCCATTTCTTTGTCTCTCAGAAATGTGAGACAAATCTCTTTTTCTCTATCATGCACTTTCTCTTTACAGTGACAGCCACACTGGCATGTGGCCTCCAGAAGCAAGCTAGTGACACCAGAGACAAATAGCTCCCAACGAGGTGTTCTGCACCTGTGTGCACTCTCTCTCATTCTCTGTCTCTCTGTCTCTCTCTCTCTCACTCCCTCCCAACTCTCCCTCCTTCCTTCCCCTCCCTTTTCCCTCTCTCCTCCTCTCTGTCTCCTGAACCAAGATTTCAATTAAGACCATACTGTTAACTTAGTTCCAAACAGAGACAAAATCGCACAATATTGAAGGGGCTAGAGAACTAAGGGGCTAGAGTTAAGCTCTTTACTGGTTAAGGAGAAGATCTTTCTGCATCTGGGTATTTAAATAGTGTTCCGTAATTCCTAACATATATGCAAATATATATGTATGTGTGTGTGTAGATATGTATATACACCACATATTTATATGTATACACATTCTTCTCTTCTACTTTTTATGGTGTATTTATCATCCCTGCTCTCTTATTAGTTCTGTATTTTCAGAATTCTCCAATGAGAACAATGAGCACATTGTGCTCAGTTACCTACAGTAACTTGGGTTTTTTAAAATATACTAAAATAAAGTGAAGTATTTTAAATTATACTCCCAGTGAAGGTTCCATAAAAATATATCTAATCAATGAAAAACTAAGGACTCATCAATGGATTCTTTTACAACCAGACAGAAGTAGATGCAGTTCCATTAGAAAAAGAGAAGACAATACCTATGTTTTACACATTCCATTTCCCTATTGCCTTCAGCACACAATTTAAACTCTATTGTCTGGTCCCTGACTCCTCACTTACACCACCCTTGTCATTCTCCTGCAAGTATCCTATATTCTAGCCAAACGAGAGTTCCTTAAACTTGCTAGTTAACTTCCTTCCATACTTTTGTACATGTAGCTCCTTTATTTTTTATTTATTTACTTATTTTTTGTGGTACGTGGGCTTCTCACTGTTGTGGCCTCTCCCGTTGTGGAGCACAGGCTCCGGACGCGCAGGCTCAGTGGCCATGGCTCATGGGCCCAGCCGCTCCATGGCATGTGGGATCTTCCTGGACCAGGGCACGAACCCATGTCCCCTGCATCGGCAGGTGGATTCTCAACTACTGCGCCACCAGGGAAATCCCATGTAGCTCCTTTTTTTAGGTATTTTTTTTTGTCTGTAAATATTTAGGAAGATATTCTCCATTTAGTTCTCAGGCTAGGTTAGGTGCCTCCTACTGCTGTTATCTTACTCATATTTCTTTCATTTCTTTCATTGCCTTTCTATTCACTCACCCACTCATTCAGTCAACACATATATATTCCGTGTTTCATGGATGCCATTTATATAATTGTCTACAGACATGCCTCTCTCCACTAGACTGTGTCCTCTTAAAGGTAAGAGACATACAGTTGATTCTTTTTATTTCTGGTTCTTATGTTCTATAAAGTTGCTGTGAACTCTAAATTAGCAAATACTGACCTATTGCTCCTAGGGGAAATAAAACGTTAGGTTCCTGCAAGGCTCTGGTCATATTTCCCTTAACCAAAACACCATTTACATTATATAGATTCATTTGTTAATGTCCTTGTAAAATGAGCCAGTCTTAATAGTGTCAAAAACTTGCTCTTCCACATAAACCTTTTCCTAACACTTAGTGGTTATTTAAACAAATCATTCCACAGCTTCCTGATCTGCAAAACCTGTCTTGCCTGCAAGTTTAAATATTTTCCGTGTGTATCAAAGGTGATATGTGTACCCGAAGTCAAATGTGCAAGCCAGTCAGCACAAGTCGGAGAAGGCCTAACGTTTTCTGACCCTGGATAAAGTGACTAAATTTTTTTTGGCTTTCCGCCTTATACCAAGGCTGTTCACTACACTTTTTTTAGTGATCATCATCCCATGAATCCACATAGTCACATGTCCATCTTTTTCATAGCTTCATCACGCCATATAGCTGTTACTTTAGCATTTTCTGGAGTAGCCCTATGTACAGATCAATGAGTTTCCTCCTCCTCTTTCTGGATGTGTTGATCCATTAACAATTAGCTCATGACCATCAGCACTCTAACTCATATCTGAACAAAGCTTATCTAACACATGACCTCCTTGCACTTAGGAATACTAGGCAGTGTGTCAGCACTATGCTTGTGGGCCCATGTAAACAGTGAAATCACCAGCAAAAAGTGCAAAAAATGTGACACTAAATAGACCACAAAAAAGACATTTGTTTATATTATGAGAGCCAAAGCAAGAAGGCAGAGGGTCACCTTGTTTGGGCTTCAGCTGAAGTGTGCACATCAAGTGACTCACATGTTTTACCACTCTGCATATGTTGGTGGATGACTGTGAAAATGCCACCAGTGTTGATTTGGGGGTTACAAATAAGTTTTACTGAATAGATGAATTTGCAAATATGGAATCCACCAGTAATGAGGATCAATGCTATTTTTCTTCTACTAAATAGTGGGAGCTCAATAAATGTTTGCTGACACGATGAAGAGTGCATGCTATGTGTGAAGTTATTTCTCAAGGTGCAATTCATTAAAACTACTTATTAGAGACTATAAATTTGACAAAATTTTATGCCAAAAAGTCTAAAATTCAGAGAAAAATCCTGTGTGCATACTATATATATATATTATTCTCCCCACTTACAAGTTTCTTAATGCTTTTTTCAAGCATGGTCTAAGCAATCTTCATTCCATATATTAAAGGATTTGTGTGTGTGTAAAACTATAGGATATATCTGTAAGTGGCAATCACCTCTGAAAGAAAAGCAAACTAACAATGCCAGCGCTTTCTGCTGCAAACTACCAAAAGGTCCTGTTTTTAATAAAGAAACAAAGACACTTGAAGGTCACCATATCCACAATGTACATTTACCATAAAATCTAATTAAGACATATGGAGAAAAATTTCTTTACCAAGGACAGTGTGAAACTTTACCCAGAAGTCAGCACAACTTGCTGACATATGTACACTTCAGGTTACTTTTCAATTAGCAGATACTTTGAATAGACCCACACTTACCCTCTTGCTTTGTTCTCTTTGTGTCAAGGACAAAACCTTTCAAATGTTTGTAGATCTAGTGATATGGTCTAGAAACATGACTAAATAGTGAAGCTAATGTGCTAGTGGGGGTACTCAAATCTACTGTCATCACCAACTAATATAATTTATTTAGTCAACAAATTTTCATGGAGTGCAAATATTCATTGCAAACATTCCAGGCCTGTATTAAGTGCCAGGAATAAATAGTGACTAATACAGGTATAGTTCCATCCCTACAGAGTGAGTAGTCTACCAGAAAAGACATACCATTAACAAGTAAAAAGAGAAATAATAATATAAATATAGATTGTGAGGGGCATCACAGAGGAAGTAAGTCTAGAGAAGGGAGAGAATAATTGTTGTAGCGATGTGGGGGCAGAAGTTAGATGGATTTCTGTAGGAGCTTCGTTAAGAAGGGGATTTTTTGAACTGAAGTTTAACAAAAGGATCCTCCTATGGTAAGAGTTATGGGAAGCCTACAGCAGGTCCAGGGAACAGCAAGTGGGAAGGTTCTGAGGTTGCTGTGAATTTGCCTTGTTTTAGCAACTGTCAAGCAGCCACAGTGAGCAAGAGTAGTTGACACAAAGAGCTGCTGGAGATTTGGCCATTGGTAGACCACACAGGGCCTCTCAAGACACAGTAAGAGGTTTGAAGCTGATTCTAAGTATATTTGGAAGAGTGTTAAAAATGTAGTTTAGGGCTTCCATGGTGACGCAGTGGTTGAGGGTCCGCCTGCCGATGCAGGGGACACGGGTTCATGCCCCGGTCCGGGAAGATCCCACATGCCACGGAGTGGCTGGGTCCGTGAGCCATGGCTGCTGAGCCTGTGCGTCCGGAGCCTGTGCTCTGCAACGGGAGAGGCCACAACAGTGAGAGGCCCGCGTACCACAAAAAAAAAAAAAAAAAAAAAAAAAAAAAAAATGTAGTTTAAAGAGACTATTTAGGTTGCTGGCTGGACAATTCATGGGAGGGTGCAAGTTAAGAGTCAGGGAGACCAGTTAGGAGCTGTTGCAGTAGTTGAGGTAAGAGAATATGGTGATATTTTTCCTGATTGTCTCCAAAATGATTTTTTAAAAATTGAAGTATAGTTGATTTATGATATTTTATTAGTTTCAGGTGTATGGCATAATGATTCAATATTTTTATATAATATACTACATATAAAGTTATTACATGATAATGGCTATATCCCCATGTGGTGTACAGTATATCCTTGTTGATTATTTATTTCACACACAGTAGCTTGTGTCTCTTAATCCCCTACCCCTATCTTGACACCCTCCCTTTCCCTCTCCCCACTGGTAACCACTAGTTTGTTCCTATATCTGTGAGTTTGCTTCTGTTTTGCTATATGTAATAGCTTCATTTGTTTTATTTTCAAAATTCTACATATATGTGATAACATACAGTATTTGTCTTTCTCTCTCTTATTTCACTAAGCATAAGACACTCTAGGTTCATTCACATTGTTGCAAATGGCAGAATTTCATTCTTTTTTACGGCTGAGTAACTTCCATTGTATATATATTCTTTAATCATTTGTCTGTTGATGCTGCTTAGGTTGCTTCCGTACTTTGGCTATTGTAAATAATGCTTCTATGAACATTGGGGTGCATGTACCTTTTCTAATTAGTGTTTTCATTTTTTCAGGTATATACCCAGTAGTGGATTTCTGGATCATTTGGTAGTTCTATTTTTAGTTTTTGAGGACCCTCCATACTGTTTTCCACAGTGGCTGCACCAATTTACATTCCCACCAACAGTGCGAGAGGGTTCCCTTTTCTCCACATCCTTGTCAACATTTATTTGTAGACTTTTTGATGATAGCCATTCTGACAGGTGTGAGGTGATATCTCATTGGGGTTTTGATTTGCATTTCTCTAATAATTAGTGACGTTGAACATCTTTTCCTGTGCCTGTTAGAGAGGATGGTGATCTTTTTTTTTAACTGAAGTATAGTTGATTTATAATGTTGTGTTAGTTCCTGGTGTATAGCAAATTGATTCAGTTATACATACATACACATATATATATACACACACATATATACACTCTTTTTCATATTCTTTTTCATTATGGTTTATTACAGAATATTAAATATACTTCCCTGTGCTATACAGTAGGACCCTGTTGAATGACCTTGTTTACGAAACAGAAACAGACTCACAGACATTGAAAACAAAGTTAAGGTTACCAAAGGGGAAAGGGGGTAGAGGGGGTATAAATTTGGAGTTTGGGATTAGCAGATACAAACTACTATATATAAAATAGAAGATGGTGATCTTGACTTTGTTCATGGCAGTGGAGGTGAAGAGTGTGTGGCTTTTGATATATTTTAAATGTTGAATGAAATGGATTTACTGCTGGATTTCAGTGGCAGAGAGAGAAGGAGAGGGGATAGAGGGTTACTCTTAGTCTTCTGGCTTGGTTAGCTGGGAAGATGGTGTTGCTATCTACTAAAGAAGGAAGATAGCAGTCTGCCTTTCAGACATCCAGCTCAAGTTGGCAATCAGTTTATACAACAAGGATGATCAAAATGGGCATTGCGAGCAGGTAGGTGACTCTTGCACTTACAGGAATGGATGGGATCATCTTGGAGAGGAAGTAAGGCATAATGAGAAGAGGACCTAGGAAAAGTTCAGAGCAACTTCAAAGTTTAATAGAGAAGAAGGATCCCAAATAGCCATGGGAAGCTGAAACAGAGGTATAGGAGCAGGATGGTATAAAGGAAAGCGTTTCTGATTCCACTAATTGTTTGGCAGTCTGAAATTAAGTTCTAGCCTCATCTCTACCATGAACTAATGAGAAGCAATGAGTTCTAGATGGATCGCCTGATTTGGAGTCGTGTAAATCTAGGCTCAGAATCCAAAGCTAAAATTTACTGGCCGAGAGCAAGTTTTCCAGCTTTCTTAGTCTGTTAAACTATAGGTTTTATTTGCAGGATTGTTATAAGAGGTAGATACAATGAAGATAATTCTCTTACTGTGGTGTTTAGCACATAATATGTCCTAATTTTCTCTCTCTCTCTCTCTCCCTTTCTCTTTCTTTCTTTCTTTCTTTCCCTCTTTTTTTTCCTTCCAGTTTTATTGACATACAGAACTCTATAAGTTTAAGGTGTTATTCTGTTCTCAGCCATTACCTTTTACTTCTTAGATGATCTGCAATGTTTCTTCAAAAATATCTCCCTGTATATTCTATTTATCTGTTTTTCAACTCAACATTTAGACTTGGAAAAATGTAATAAATACTTGTTTGAAATGCAAAGCACCAAGTGAAATAGCAAAGCCATATGAACTGATTTTATGAAAGGAAGCGAGTGATTAAATGGACTGCAAAATAAGAGCAGGGATATTTTATACAAGGGAAAAGAAATGTTCCAATTAGTTACACACTGAGAAGTGTGGGCAAGGACGTCTGCGATACTTCAAATATGACCCCTCAAAATTATGAGTATGTGGCTTCAAGGAGTAGTGACCCAGAGATGGCATAACCCTGTGCCCCAGAACAGCCTGTCCCCAGGGTGGAGAAGCAGCATTCTGGCTGTGGCAGAGGTGACAGCTTGCTGCAGACGTTGGCTGGCACAGGGCTTGTCACAGATCAGAGGTTTTCTTCCTCTCCTGTAGTAACTAAAAACTCACAGCCATTAAGAAAAAACCTTTAGGAGAAGAAAATGACTTGAACATACTGTTGGAGAATCTGCTTTTTAGTAGCTCTAATTTCATTTAAATCTCATAAACTACAAGCACAATCCAATTACCATGAGTGGGGGAGTATTCATCTCCTGCACCTCATACCTGTGAGATCTTGTTCTGTGACGTGTGAGGTTTCAGTGTGAACCCCAGGCTCACCTTTTTTGCTACCAGCAGACTTATCTCCCATCTGTAGGTGGCAGTAAGTTATTACCAGTTTTGTTACTCTGCTCAGTGGAAGATTCAATCCAGTTTAGAGAAATAGAATATAAAGAGAATATTGTTCTACCTTTGGGCCAATTTAAAAAACAATAACTCTCAGGTTTTTTTCAAGGGAAGTTTGGTTCCTTCTCCCATTTTAATTTGAGGTAAAATCGAAGAACTTATGTACTCTCAGTGGACTCTTTCTCTAGAATAAACTTATGTTCACATCAGGTTAAACAAACCTAAAATGAGAGAGTAAAGCTCAGCAGCTCAGGAAACCCACTGTTTCTTAAGGTGATGTGTCGAAGCAAGATTAGTTCAGATCTAAAGCCTGTTGTTACATTAAGCAAAAACATTTTGCTTTTAAGCATATGAATATAGAACATCAAATAATCATTCTTCCAATTCCATAATAAAAATAATTTCTTTCTAAAGCACTCACTGATTTCCATACTCAGTGTTTAAAATAAACAAAAAAACACCACGCATGAAAAAGAAAAGGGACTGTTGAATTGCCTTTCTTTTCTGCTTTGTCCTCTGCCCTGTGGTTGTTCATGTGTAAGGCCTGCTTCCTCTCAGATGGAATCCACCAGTCCTGCCATTCAGGGGGACACAGCAGGACCTGTACAGGATTTGTTGAAGCTGAAACCGACTTTACAATGTAGCTCTGAGCCTTGAAGCAGCATAAGTCACACCAGAAACACCAGATCCACAAGTATAAGGCAACTAGAGTGAAACATGAATTTCCCACTCACACTTCTCCTCTTGTTAGTACAATTAAAACTACAACCAGCTCCTTTATTGTTTGTGATTTACCAGTTAGCCAAGTAAAGTGACAATTTCAGGCTACAGTAGACAGAGCCATAGAAAAAAGAAAACACAACCAATCAGGTGAGGCAACTGCTGTCATGTTATGGCAGCAGAGGCTGCCAGGTTTCTAAAGGAAAAACAATCTTTCCAGCACAGTGAATACCTTGCACTTCCACTTAGCTTAGCTTCATGGACACTTCCTATTCCAGTAAGCCTGCTTGTATTGCTTTTATTACCTGGTTTTGGATCCTTCTAAAAGCATTTACTAGGGTTGGCTATTTTTTCTTTTTAATGGCTTCGGGATAAATACTTAGCATCCCCTTGCCTGGGCTAGCAGAATGCCTATGAGAGCCTTTCTATTCATGTATTTGCTACGTATAGTGTGGGATTCTTCCTTTGTACTGGGTAACTACTGTCACAAGCTTGGTTCCTGTACAAGAGTCAGGAAGACAGGAATTCTGCCATTTTCCAATCTTTATTGCAGCAACTGGAAGAAGACAAGACAGGGTGATACCTATGTGTTCAAATGTAGGCTTTTCTGCCCTAGCAATCTAACAGGTAACATTTATGCACTGTTTTAATTCTTATTTTTAAGTGGTTTGTTTTTCATTTTAACAGAATGGTTCAAAAGTTCAAAATTCATTTCAGTTTTGATGAGAAGGGAAGGCCTGATCTTTTACCAAGCACTCAGGCACCAAACTGTCCTTTCTTAAGAGTCGACTGGTCACCACAGGGGTCTGCAGGGCAGTGTGTAACTACCCGTTCACACGTGGAACATCTAGTCATCCCAGCTCCAACTACTGCCTAAATCGTTTTCTTGTGGAGAAGAGCATGGTAGCTGTGTCAGTTAGATTGATTGATTGACTTCAATAAAAATGTAAATAACTCCATGGTTTAGCTTTTGGAACTGCCTTGGTGTTTGTATGATCCGGGGAAATAGCCAGAATCTTCTTGTCGTAGGGAGCTAGGAAGATGGGGTACGTTAGATCCAGAAGATGGAGCTCGTACAGAAGCTGTCATGCATACCACGTGAAAAGGATCATGAGGATTTAAGAAAACATTATTGAAAGAACAAGTGGCATAGGATTCAAACAGACTTGGGCCAAAATCCCAGCTAAGTCACTTATGACACTTATTCTACAAACTTCAACAAGCTGTTTAACATCTTTGAGCTTCAGTTCCCTTATTTTGTAAAATAGAGGCTGTAATGTCTCCTCTAAAAAGGTACATCAACTAATGAGATAGAGTACCCAGCACCATTCGCAAAACATAGTAAAGCATTTCAAAAGTGGTAGCTGCCCAAACAACAGCAGCAGCAATGAGTCATTTCAGTAGAACCTCTCATTGGCTGCAGTGTATAGCTGAGGCTAAGAAGCCTGCCTGAGGCATAAACCCACCTCTACCACTGGTGTGACCTTGGATAGATGACTTAACCTCCCTGTGCCTTAGCTTTTGCCATTAATACCATGGAGAAAACCATAGAAGGAACTTTATTGCATTATTGCAAAGGTAAGTTGAAACAATGCATATAGAATAATTAAGACAGTGTAAGCAATTAAAGATGCCAGTTATTTTTACTATTATTCCCTCTGCCCCCAACCTCATGGTCATCTGGAAATAGTATAGAGGTAATCCATGTGGTGGGAGATGACAACAGGATATGTCTCTAAAACCCAGGTGTAGTCACACCCAGGGATTCCTCTGGAGGGAAGAGAGAGGCAGTTACTCAATGACACAGGTGATATTCTAGGAATCACAGGAAACTACCTTGCTCTGAATATTTGCATCAAAGCATGGATGTGAGTCTGACACAAGTGAGTTTTAAGCAAGGCTGGATAAGTTTTTTGGACTTCTGAACAACTCACTATGTTTCAGTAGGTTCTGACTCTCACTATTTAAATAAATCTGTGAATATGTGGAGACGTGGGAAGTCTGTAATTAATCCCCATGGGCAGTATAGAAGCTGCTTGTTCAAATCAAAAAGAGTCTTCACATTCTCTCTTTTTCAGCATCCTACACCTATATAATAAAATGTCCCTGCATCTGGATGAGGCTTTGCAGTTTAAAGCATTTCCACACATGTAACTTTGTTTCAGCCTCTTATAGCTCTGGAGAGTTGACCCAGCCAGCATTTAGATCTTCTTCATCTTATGGGCAAGAAACTGAGGATTTGGGAGGTGAAATGACTTGCCCCAAATCACATAGCTTTTAAGCAGCAGAATAAGTTAAAAAATTCCTCAGCAGCTTTTGATGAGATTGATTTGGTTGTTTACTTTTAGGTTATATAAGACTGTATTGTCACAAGTACCATTGGAATTACTGCCACATTCTATTTCTTTTTTTTTGATTCTGCTTTCTCTAATTATAATAAAAGGAGACTTTTCTAATGAAGAGACGTGCATGCCTTCTATACATATCTTCCATATTTATATCTGCTATTTGGTTCTATTTCAGTTTGACATTTCTCTGTTTTCTTCTAGGAATATTCTCTGAAAAAGACTCAGATATCAGAAAAATATTATGGATGCAGAGATTAGACAGGAGCTTTAGTTTAAAACAAAGATGTGGTAGCTCACACCATCATATTTTCAAGGACAAATAAAATCCTTTATTTTTGTAGTCTTCCTTGTAGCTTATTTGTCTACATCTGAGAAATAACAAAAGAATTACAGCTGGGTTTGCAGATGCATCAGAAAGGGGAAAAACATACGAGTATATATGGAAGCATTTTTTTTTCTTATTCTAAGAAGTGAATGAAAAAATAAAAGCACCTATGTTATTGAGATGGGAGCAGGAAAAGCAAGTGTGGGAGGATGGATAACCTTTGATGTCAAGTTGATTTCTCATATCTATGTGGTCCAATTTCAGTTTGAATATTAGCTGTGAGATCTGCAGTCCCCTGTTCTATAAGGGTAGAAAGATGAAGACAGAATATTCCAGAGGTTTCTCAAAACTTTAATAAATATCTCTCCTGCTAGATGACCCCTGATAAACTGCAGTCTTCCTTCCAGTAAAAAGCTCCCCAAGATGGGCTCAGAAGGGATGATGTTCACCACTATTGAGTCTCCAGTCAGCCATGCCAGCCAGTTGAGAAATTTCATTGGAGTTTTTCCTTATTTGGCAGTTTTAGATGTTTTTGTCAGTAATGTAAATTGAAGAGGAGAGGAACTCAGTAGGAATATGTGAAAACTAAGTCTATATTACACGAAATGTGCTTTGGGTTGTGCACGAGTTACACATAACATTTACCTAAAGGTGCAATGTATCAAAACTGAGCTTGCTGTGAAAGTGTACAGCATGAAGTCCATGTATTCCACTTCTGTTTATGTTGTGCTTGTGCCGTGGCTTCACAGTGACACATTTCTCAGTAGCATATCAATATGCACAGTTCTTGACACCAGCACTTATACATTATATTGTGGCATTTTCATCCCCCTTAAACTTCTTGAGTGTTAAGGTTTATGATTTATTTATTGTGTTACTTTTTTTTTTTTTTTTTTTCAGTACGCAGGCCTCTCACTGTGTGGCCTCTCCCATTGCGGAGCACAGGCTCCGGATGCACAGGCTCAGCGACCATAGTTCACGGGCCCAGCCGCTCGGCGGCACGTGGGATCTTCCCAGACCGGGGCACGAACCCATGTCCCCTGCATCGGCAGTTGGACTCTCAACCACTGAGCCACCAGGGAAGCTCCTATTGTGTTATTTTTTGATGTCTTGCAAGATGAGTAGCATATAGTAGTTGCTCTGTATAGATGCTTGTTAAACAGAACTGTTCCTTGTCTGAGAACAGTTTCATAACACAAAATCCATGAAAACTTCAGAAAAGGAAATTTAAGATATTTCTAACTTGGTTTTTATAAGTCTGGGCTTTAAAAGAGAGCCTGAGGATTTTTTTTTTCCATTGCTGATATTTAAGTTCTGGGCAAAAAGAATATCCCAATGGTTTTGGTATTAACTAACAGAGGGTGATAAATATTCTTAATCCCTTATCCCTTTCATTGTTATGGGCTCCTTAAATTACCTCATGCAGAATTATTTGAATTTATTTTGTTCTCTAAGCGGTATCATTATGATAAAAAATAAAACAAAGATTTGAAGCTAAACAAAGATTGGAGGATCAGTGACAAGTGGAAAACCCTGCCTTTCCCATCATTCTTGGTTCAGTACATTTGCAGGGGTCACTCCAAGTATGTGGGGATTGGACACCAACCAGCGTGTCTTTGAGAACCCCATACCTCACTCCCATAGGGCAGCCACAAAATTTGTGGGGTCCTGTTCAAGATGAAAAGGCAGAGAGTCTTGTTCAAAACAGAAAAAGAGCTTTGCACTTTCTCTGGTAGACTCTCTCTTGCGGTTACCATGTTCTCTGCTGTCTAACACTGTTGTGTACCCAATCCTGATGCTCCCTGCACCCACACCCAGGGCCTTGCCAAGAGTGGAGGCGGTGGGTACCGGCTGGACGGGGACCAGGAGTCAGGTGCTGGAGAACTCTTCCTGGAGACCTGGGGAGTGTGGGAATGCAGGACTCCAGGGCCCTGGCACATGCCCTGCTCTCTCTCCTTACTTCACTTACAAAAGCTAAAATCAAAAACAATATGTGGAGAGTTTCAAGACAGCAGCATCAGAGCATCAAGCCTCTGGTGCAGACCCTGTCCAGCGTGCAGCTTGCTGTGCAAATGCCATGGCCTCACGCCTGGGATGCGGGCTGTACGGCCCCCAGGAGAAAAGAGCTATGGGATGATTAGCACAGCTTGCTAGTAGGAAGAAGAGATGCTTCTCTCCTCAGTCCTGGGGCAGGAGGGTTGACATTGCCTTTCTCCTTCTTCGTTGTGACTATTTCCTCTGTTGGTCTCCATTTTCATCTACTTTGTTTTCTATAAAAATGATGAGGGAAAGGAAAGTGAACAATTCTGATAAAGTATAGTTTATACCAGTGAAGTTATGACTCTCATGCTAATATAATATGAATTCATGCCAAGGTTTTCTTTAACTCAGTTATTAATAAGGGAATCAGTAAGGTATCAAAACTAAAGAATATTTAAGAAGCAATATTAAGGTAAGATTGCTTGATTAGATATGAAGCTGGTTAATGTCCATTTAGAGTACTTTTCCGTTGGGAAAAAAAAATATTTTCATCTTTAGCTGACAGAAATCTACAAGTTAACCTCTGCCCCTACAAAGTTGTAAAATAAGACCAGACAATAGAAAGTCAAGTCCAGCACTAGCAACTGAACTCCCAGAACATCCAAATAATCTTTTCAGCTGTTCCACATTGAGGATGACTTATCTGTCAATGTAACTTGCCCCAACCTAGCATTACCTGAATTTTTACTTCATCTGACCACAATATTTAAAGATCTTCTTAATTGTCCTCCATCTGCACAGAAATAGATGTTCAACATACACAATGGTAGATTATAAAATAAGAGAATATTTCTCAATATATTTAAATCAGCAGGCATTTAGATTTCCCTTAATACTTAAATTAGGTATTATACTTCTAGACTTCAAACAACAGCATCAGAAAGACCTTTAGATTCTTAGACAAATTTTACTTAGAAACGTCTGGGTGATCTCTAGTCAGATGAGAAAAGACACTCAGGGAAGATAAATGTACACACATCACACAGAAGAGCAGATATGAAATTGAGCCTTGGGGTTAGGCCCCCCTGCTCCTGATACAGGGGTGACCCAGTGGCTCTGAGCAGTTCCTCCTCATCTGGACATCAAGTGTCCATTCACGTCTGCATCCCTGTCCAGGTGTACAAGTGGTTCACCCTCTGCTCAAGGGAAATTTCAGGCTCTCAGGACTCCTGAATCTGATAGTTGGTGGTCCACACCCAGGGCCAGTGAGGCACTGAGTCCCCTCCACTGCATCCTGACACTTCCCTCCCCACTACCCTTCCCCAGTGCTGTCCTCTCTCCATCTTGGGAGCAGAAAATGTTGTTCTGCCATCATGGATATAAATGTTTATGGCTCACATTTAAGACTAAAACAATTTTGAGGATTTAGCTTTTATTTCTGTGTGGATGGGTAGATTAGGGAAGGAAATAAAAAGCCCCAAAGCATTTGTGAGAGAGCAGAGGGGAAGGATATGAGTTAGGTGAGTATTCAGGTGTGATCTTACTAGAGAGTTCTAATGGATAATTTCCTAACTCAACACTTAAACTCCAAAATTTAGACATGATTTTCTGTCAATCCTATTGAATTTAAACTGTATTTATCATTAGACCTATTAATGCCAGACTAAAAAGAGAAAGTTGCATACATTGAAACCTATGGAAAGGTGAGTTAGGCATGAATAAGGATTCTTGGTATTGTAGCATACAAAACCTACTTATAGTCCCAACTATTGTGCAATCTTCTGCTTTGGAACCCTTTGAAGAGTAGAAAAAAATCCCACTTGTTGAACATTGTATCATCAGGCAATCACATTGCTTCTAAGAAAGAGAATGTACTGTGTGATGGGAATAGGTATTTCTGGAAAAAAATATTTTTGGGGATGAAATTATTTTAGAAACTTCTATGAAGTAGAGTTAAATGGGCTATATTCCATAGGACTTCTTTAACATCTTTAAATATGTTGTGAAACTCCAAGAGGGGAATATGAAATGGGATATTTAATGAATGTATCTTAAAAAAATGCTGTCTCCTCTTCTTTTCCTAAGGAATGCTTATTAATATATCTTGAAAAATACTTTTGGTAATTCCCATCAGGTTTAATCCCTTCTTTACAAAAATGATGGAAGTGATATCCAGAAATGCTTGATGGCCTACTTAAGAGTAACGGTGAGACACAGACCTCCTGCCTGTTGGGCTAGTTTGCAAAGAGGAAGCTGTAATTTTTATAGATAGCTGAGAATTTAATTGTAATTCTCAAGTCAGAGAACTGCTGAAAATGGTTACAGAATCACTTAATTTGGACAACTATGTTTTTTGTGTGATGGAGCAGGTAGTTGATTTATATTGCAAAGCTTGGGACAGAGCATTGATTTAAAGTCTAGATGGTTGTGATTTATCCTGTCTCTATGATCAATGTTGTCTTGAACAAATCTCTGAACTCACATAACATTTTTCCATTTGTGAAACAGAAATCTAAATCTATCTTCCAAAGATACTTTAAGTATTAACATCATTTTAAAATGAAATCACATCAGAACAATGCCATTATATCATTTTCCAAAAGAAAAAAAAAAAACACTTGGTGATTGTTAAGTTAATGGCAATTAGCAGTGTTAATATGTGGACAGTACTTGCTTGAAGCCACTATTGCATTTTAATCTCAATAAACAATAACCAAATTTATTTCCCAGTGTTTTTCCATCTAGTCTTTATATTCTCAAGTCTTTAGCAAGTTTTAACTTTCGGCTCCAAATCACTTGGGGTTTAGGTAGGCAGGTGGGAAAAAAGTTTCACTTCATTTTCTTAGACTAAAGGTTAAGCAATTTTCCTAAGGTACATAATGTGTCAGCAAATGGGCCAGGAACAAAATGTAAGGCTTGGAACTTTGTCTACTGCTGAACCAAAAGGATTGGTTTGTTTCTTTCCTAAATTAATTATTTAAAGGATTTTGTAAATCTAAGCCAAGGAAGTCTGAAGCTCTCACATTTGATTCCAGCTTTAACTTTACTCTGTTTTTATTTTGTTTGTCAAGGTTTTCACACAATTTTAAGTGTGATATCTAATTATATGTAAAAATCATAGAGATTAGCACAGTTTACTAAATCTGTGTGTGTGTGTGTGTATGCATGCACGTGTGTATGCATGGATGCAATCTGTAAGGATGCAATCAATCTGTAATCTAAACCATGTAGATTTAAATAAGAACAAGTACTTCTAGTTACAAAACAAACAGGTTTTAACACAAAATTCCCTACTAAAAACTCATTAACAAATAGTTATTTTAAGTAGAACAGTCAAGGATAGCATCTTAGCAGCTCATATTTTGCTTGCTGTTGCTTGAAGTAGAGAAAAAAATGTTAGTATTCTATAATAAAAGGAGTGGAAAGATGGTTTTCAGATGGGATTTAAGCCAGAGAGGTCTCTTTTGCCCAAGAAGATCAACCAGGGTAAATGAATTCTCCATGTATTGTTACCTAAAGGTAGAGAAAATTGAAGATGAGATTTTTTTTCCCTCTACCTGTTTGACCTTGCTGCATAAATATGATGTAAAAACTATGTGTGGAATTTGATAGTGGTCTTTTCCCATTGGTCAAACCTTGAAGCATTTAACTCTTTGAGACTTTTCAAATTTAGTGTAAATGATACAATTTTTTCCATGTTTAATCTTACTTGTTCTCATTTAAATACCATTGTATTTGGAATCATGACTTTAATGAAACTCTGCGCAGGACCGAAATGCTTTCTGCCCCAGAAAAGCAAATGCCCAACCCTTGTTGCTACACTCAAGGATGGCAGTAATAAAAGTGGTTAGAAAATCAATTTAAACTGCATTTGTACTTTACCAAGAAACCTGTGACACTTACAGTGGTACATTGGCGAGAGTTATGCTTTCCAAATACGTGATTTACTTTTGTAAGCAGCTAAAAACCCTGCAGCTTCAGTCACACTCGCCAAGCAAAATAAATGACCCCAAATAAATCCATTTTCACTATACCTGGCACTTGTAGAGTGGGGGAAATAAATGAGATCAAAAAGGTAAACAACAGGCTATGAAACCTGGGCTCTTTTAACCTAAGATTGCACTTTGTATGTATAAGTGAAAAAACTCATTTTATTCCACAGCCCTTAGCATAAGCAAAAGAGTATGTAGACAATGATACCATGTCTTATCCTTCTTTGTAAATCCCATGTTCACACTACTTCACACCAAAGAGGTGCTCTGCCATGCTGGTGGCGTGAAAGAGACACAGATCATATTTTAATCAAGTAGACTCAAATTAAAATAACTTCTAAACATGGGTATTCCAGGAAAAAAATAGAAAAAAATTACCAAAATACTATGTTGTGATGCATTACGTTTAGTCTAAGTGATAAGGAGACTGTTTTTTCTTTTTTCCTACTCATAGCATTTGTATATTTGCTTTTCATATCATGGAAGACTAAATGAGTTTATTCTTCTTAATACTGTCTTGCTTATGGTCACCTCCAGCTTGCTGAACATTCAGGATAGTGTGTGGGGGGGAGTTAACACTGAAGCACCTGTGACTCCCATCTCTTGGTGATGTGGAAAGGGGCTGGTGTTTAGAAAATGTTCAAAACTTAGAAATAAAGCAAAAAGATAACTACACGTTCTATTAATATCATACTAGGGTGTTTTATAATAGGCCTGCTCAAGGATTATGTAATTTTCTAGAAAAATGAATTTTTATTTGGCTCACTATTTACTATTGATTAGGCCCAGACTCTGGGAAGTTACATGCTAACTTGTAGAATTATGTCTGATGGAGATGCAAATGAGTACAGATTGGTAGAAAAGACAAGCACAAATTTACACTTTATTCCTGTGTAAGATACTAATGAGTTTTGCCTCTAACCTAGTGATCTTATTTCAGCTTTCATTCTGTGCCTATATATGCTCAGCCTCCTGAATTCTCTTTGAATCAACCTTACCAACATACTGGGTTTGTCATTAATGAGATAAATATTTTTTGGCATGTGTTCACTATACACTTGTATGAAAGTCAGGTTTATAACTTTTTGAAAATTAAGCTTTGTTACATACCTTGAGTTACCTCCTTAGCCAAGACCCTGCCTAAGAGGGGCAAATGTTAGTGTAGATTTTATGGGGCACACAGCTTATATAATCTTTGATCCTTTATAACAAAAAGGATTCAAAAATACATATACAAACTTATGTGTAAAAGAGAATATTTATTTACAGTGAGAAAAGAAATCACAATGAATTACAGGGAAACAAAGAGATTTAGCTCTCTCTCTGAAATCTCCTTAGGCTCTTCATAGGAAATGCTTACATGGAAATGGTTCCTGATTGCAGCCTGGTTTCTGCTCTGAAAGAGGACTATAAAAACGCCCCTGCAATTCCTAGCAACTCTTAGGTCTCAGAAGGACATGTGCAAGGGTGGAAAACTCTATGCTTCATTAGCTTCAGAGTAAACCAGCTCTGCTACTGGGCAAGGGAGCACCAGCAGGTAAAATGTAAGTCTGGGAGGAGCAAACCAGAGAAATTTGCCCCTCAGGAAGCTGTGCCAGGGAGTGGCCCCTTGGGCAGGGCTTGATGAATACTCACACATGTGTGTCAAGAGAAGCAGCACTGAACTTCTGTTATAGGGAGAACATACAAAACCATAATGGCACCAGTTAATCAGAAAACCTTTGTACATTCTTGCCTACTTTGTCATAGATTAATTGACCATAAGTGCCTGGGTTTATTTCTGGGCTTTCTATCCCGCTCCATTGATCTCTATTAATTTTTGTGCCATTACCATACTGCTTTGATTACTGTAGCTTTGTAGTATAGTTTGAAGTCAGGGAGCCTGATTCCTCCAGCTCCATTGTTCTCTCTCAAGATTGCTTTGGCTATTTGGGTTCTTTTGTGTTTCCAGAAAAATTTAGTATCTTCAATAAGTGGTGCTGGGAAAACAGGACAGCTACATGTAAAAGAATGAAATTAGAACATTCTTTAACACCACACACAAAAATAAACTCAAAATGGATTAAAGACCTAAATATAATACCAGATACTATAAAACTCCTTGAGGAAAACATAGGCAGAGCACTCTTTTTTTTGCGGTATGCGGGCCTCTCACTGCCGTGGCCTCTCCCGTTATGGAGCACAGGTTCCAGACGCACAGGCTCAGTGGCCATGGTTCATGGGCCCAGCCGCTCCGTGGCATGCGGGACCCTCCCAGACCGGGGCACAAACCTGCGTCCCCTGCATCGGCAAGCGGATCCTCAAACACTGTGCCACCAGGGAAGCCCCCAGAAGAGTCTTTGACATAAATTGTAGTGATTTTTTTTGGAACTGCCTCCTAGAGTAATGGAAATTAAAACAAAAATAAACAAATGGAACCTAATGAAACTTAAAAGCTTTTGCACAGCAAAGGAAATCATAAACAAAACAAAAAGACAAACCACAGAATGGGAGAAAATATTTGCAAATGATGCAACTGACAAGGGATTAATCTCCAAAATATACAAGCAGTACATATAGCTCAGTATCAAAAAATAACCCAATCAAAAAATGTGAAGAAGATCTAAATAGACATTTCTCCAAAGAAGACATACAGCTGGCCAAAAGGCACATGAAAAGATGCTGAACATCACTAATTATTAGAGAAATGCAAATCAAAACTATAATAAGGTATCACCTCACATTGGTCAGGAGGGCCATCATCAAAATGTCTACAAGTAATAAATGCTGGAGATGGTGTGGAGAAATGGGAACCCTCCTACACTGTTGGTGGGAATGTAAATTGGTACAGCCACTATGGAAAACAGTATGGAGGTTTCTTAAAAGACTAAAAATAGAGCTACCATATGATCCTGCAATCCCACTCTTAGGCATATATCTGGAGAAAACCATAATTTGAAAAGATATGTGCACCCAAATGTTCATTGCAACACTATTTATAATAGCCAAGACATGGAAACAACCTAAATGCCCATCCACAGATGAATGGATAAAGATGTGGTATATACACACACACACACACACACACACACACACACACACATATATACACATACATACAATGGAATATTACTCAGCCATAAAAAAGAATGAAATTATGTAATATGTAGCAATATTATGGACATAGAGATTATCATATTAAGTGAAATAAGTCAGACAGAGAAAGATAAAAATCATATGCTATCACTTATATGTGGAATCTAAAAAAAATTATACAAATAAACTTATATGTAAAACAGAAATAGACCCACAGGCATAGAAAACAAACTTATGGTTACCAAAAGGAAAAAGGAAGGGAGGGATAAATTAGCAGTTTGGGATTAACATATGCACACTTCTCTATGTAAAGTATATAACGAACAAGGACCTACTGTATAGCACAAGGAACTATGCTCAATATTTTGTAATAACCTATAAGGAAAAAGAATCTGAAAAAAAATCCCCAGATATATATGTATGAATAACTGAATCACTTTGCTGTACACCTGAAATTAACACAACATTGTAAATCAACTATACTTCAATAAAATAAGCTGAATAAAAAAATAAGCAAGGCTTTTAATCCTTAAAATTAAATCGCTTCTGCCCCAAGACAGCCCCAAATCTGGAGAAACTGGAAACAGAAGAGGGATAGAGAGGCATCAGGCAGAACACATCACATTCTTTCCCTGTTCAATTTCTTAAGCTGGGGGTCCATCCAACTAGGCAGGGGATAGGAGACAGCCCAACTGGATATGAGTTAGAAGTTTTAAACTGGAGGAGGTTGAACCATATGCTTTTAATATGTGAACATGAACCTGCATGATATTCTGTTAAGGGAAAGTAAAGAGAACCCATAAAGTACGTTTGACATCAGTGAAAGGAGAAAAATGAAACTGTTTATATTTGCACCCTATAAAGGTTAAACTGCTTTCCATGAATGGAGTACATGGATAAATGTTGTAAATGCACAACTAATTAACACAATTAAAGAAATGAGAACACCACATATGCTTCTAAGTTTTTACCTGAAACTTGGTGGGACGTTTTCCCTTTTCCCCTTGTTTGAGCAGTAGGGGTCACCTACAGCTGAGATGTTTTGATGCTCAGCAAACTTTTACACATGAGAATAATCTAACCAAATACAAAGTAGTCCTCTAGTACAAGAGACATTTAAATACTGAGGACAATTTCAAACATGTTGAATGCAGACAGAACAGCAACTAAGAAGAGGGGTTAAATATTTGAAGATGTTATTAGTCTAAATGTGGGGTGAGAAATTGTCATGAAATAGGCACTTTTCCCACTTGGTATTTAGAGGACTTGGGTAGACTGCTGGACTGGATTAGAGGTAATCTTTCGGGATACAGAGTATTAACTAAAAGTTCTCAATAGTGTTGCCTAGTTACATGTCACTGTGACATGACGGTGAAGACAAGTGGTCATTCGTGGGGTGTCATCACTCACTACAGAACAGATGCAAATATTAGTACACAATACCCAGATTCATTGTGTTCTATAGTAGTTGTCACTATTGCAATTTCAAGTGCAATTTATGGCTCCTACCTCATTTTGAAATGCTTAATGATTTGAAAACTAAATAACTCAGAAATCATGAAAAATGACTTCTTTTCACCTGACAATATAAAAAAAGTCTATGAAATGAGATAATAGGGACAAATGTATTGAAAGAAAAGAATGAAAGAAACGAGCTTTTACTTCTATTTTCACTGGACACGGAGGGCAATGAAAGTTACCTAGTGTTAAGAAACACATATACATTTTTCTGAGGTTCTTGTTGCAGTTAATTTTATGTGTCAACTTGATTGGTCACAGGATGCCCAGATAGCTGGCTAAACATTATTTCTGGGTGTGTCTATGGGTCTGTTTACAGAAGACATTAGTACTTGAATTGGTAGACTGAGTAAAGAAGATGGCCCCTCCCAATGGGGTGGGTCTCACCCACCCCCTGAGGGTCTGAGCAAAACAAAAGTAGAGGAAGGCTGGGATTTCTCTCTGTCTGACTCTGAGCTGCGACTTTGACCTTCTGCCATCAGCACGCTTTCGAACTCAAACTGGGATCTACACCACCAGCTGTCCCGGTCTCCAGCTTGCCGGTGATATAATGGGACTACTCAGCCTCCATAATTAAGTGAGCCAGTGCTTTATAATGTATATCTATCTATCTATCTATCATCTATCTATCTATCTACCTATCTATCTATCTATCTATCTATCTATCTATCTATCTATCTATACATTGCTTAATATGGAAAAAATTAAATTGAGTTGGACTTTCCTGGTCAATTAATTGACTAAAACTCTATTATCCATCTGTTGACATAGTGCAGTGATCTGCAAACTATGGCCTTTGGACCAAATTTTGCCAGACACTTATTTTTATAAATAAAATTTTATTGGAACACAGCCACATACATTTATTTATATATAGTCAATGGCTGCTTTGATGTTATAGTAACAGGGTTGAACAGTTGTGAGACAAAGTCTAAAATATTTGCTATCTGTCCCTTTACAAAAACAGTTTGCTGAACCCTGCCCTAGCACATGGAGGGCAGTACTGGCTAGTGATGAATCAAAGCTAAGAGAACAAGTAGATCCAGAAAGATCACATTCATTCACATCTAGGGGTTATTGACTTTCAAGGCATGGTCAAATCCATTCCTAAATTCTTAGCTCCTGGCATGAATTTAGACTAAGTCTAAAATTCATGTCTCAATAATTATTCACTATAATATCAGTGACATACATTCTTGGTGCAGTTGTTATACAGGGTATATTCCCAAACCTGATGCTCCATTTTAATTATTGTTTAACCTATTTTAAAATATCTGACACAGAAAGGAGAAAGTGATTTAAATGTCATCTGTTTAATTTGCTAACCTTCCCTTGCCCTTTGGAAGCAGCTTGTTCAAAGTCCACAGAGATTTGGGTACTCAGAATTACCCTTCCGTATCACTTTTCTAAAGTGAATTTTGGTACATGCAATTTGGATTTCTCTGAAATGAGCAACCACTGGGGTTTGAAAATTCTAACACAGATTTATAACAAAATGAAAAACACTGGATACTGTCCAGAAACATGTGATGGTACTCAAAGCAGAATGACATTTGCTTGGTAAAGCTGCTGAAGTGTCACTCCCCTTAAGACTTTTCAACGTGAAATTTGTCTTCTTGTAAGCAGATTATTTTCATAGACAATGTACGATAGAAACAGCACTTAATAACAGCAAATTATATTAACCAAGCTGCTAAAATTAGTGAAGATTTTGTTTATAAATAGCTATATTGTTGTGTTTTATTTTGTGAACCCTAAAGTTTAGCTCTATCTGGTACTGAGCCTTTGTTCACTCACCATTTTACTCTTGTCTAGAGCACACTTTTTTTTAGGGTTATCTGTTGTTAAACCACTATTATTCTTTACATGTTGGGAAAAGTGGGCTTGTATTCCCAGAAGACACCCATTAGAATGCTCAGTGTGTGTGTGTGTGTGTGTGTGTGTGTGTTTGGAGACTGAAACACTTCTCCCTCATTATGATACATTCCCCAACCTTTAGATGAGAGTCCCTGGACTAGAACAATTAAACTGTGATGAGAAATTATTATTTACATTTTCAACTGAATGCATCATGTGCACATGCTAGAGTCTTAAAATACTGGTGTCTTTATATCTTGAGACAAGAAAGCAGAAACTTACAAGTCCTTTCTTCTTGTCTTTGTAATAATGACTCTTTTATTATGAACATAGATGATTTATTACTTTGGAAATAAAATAATAAAACTTGTAGACATAAAAAGAATTCCATCAGGTCATTTCATCCATCCCCTTTGGATCCAGAAATGTTGAGTACTAATATAATTTATATAAATTGCTCTGCTATTTGGAAAGCTGTCTTGAATCTAATCTCCCTTTCTGGGAAAGTAGGAGAAGAGAAGGGAAGTTTAGAAGTCTGCCTGGCTAAGCCCAGGAGTGGGATCAAGTCAGATGGTGTGGACAGACTCAAAGGGTGAAAAGGTTTGGAAGAGAGTTTGGAAGATGTTGGAGAGATTCATTTTATCATGTGGCAGCACACAGAGGAAAGGAGCCTTTGGCTTTGGCCAGCAACATAGATGAGATGTAAGTTTCCAAAGACATTAAGCCAGTTCAGATCCATGTTTTCTATGTTAGAAAACATGGCTCAGTAGCAGTTTCTCTTGGTTTTTTGGCTGGAAAACTTTACACCACTCATTGTATTCCAAGTGTGAGCAGGCTTCTGCTGGGGGCAGATTGTTGGTTGTGGTAGTGGTTCTTAGGACCTACTTCTTTGATCTGTGTTCTTCTCGTTGTATGGAACATACTCACAGCCTCTCAGAGATCTCCTTCAGTACATATTCTGGTTCTCTTTTTGGGTTGCTGCACAGACTGCTGAACTGCTCTGCTCTGATTGTGTGCTGATGTTTTAGACAGAACAGAAGGAAAGCAGCATTCTCATTCCGATGACCTTCCCTGTGGACCTATAACTATCTGTGCTCTTTGCTCTTCTTGTATTAAACTTTTGACCTCCTAGGGGCTGTTCTTATGATCCTTCTGAGAAGTCTTTTTTTATTATTGTTGGTTGGGAACTGACCAGCTCCAGTCTATGATGGTGTTGGCATGTACAGGGAGATGCTGAAATGAAGTCACAGTTGCCATAAATCAGCATGTTCTGGATGCAGTGATGTAAAGGGTGGGTTATGGAAGTTCAGCATTGGCAACCAAGATAGAAATCTTGCTGTTCATAGAAAAGGAAGAAGTGTTTTATTTGTTGGGTACACAGCTGGTAAGTCTCCATTTTACTGGCCATAAGAAAGCACGTACAGATCTGGAAGACCTTAACTAGTGTTTGCCAAATTCTGTTGACATTTGAGTGGATTTCTCTAGAGTAAAGTTTGAGAGTTTGAAAGATTGAGAAATGGATATGGAAAGCCAGAATAATGTATGTGACTGAAGAGAGATACATTTCTGTGGGACGTTTCACCCTAAGGTTTGAAGAGCTGGTAAACTTCTACACTAGAGTGAAAACTCCTTGTGTGCAGGACAGTCTTGACCTCACATTTTTGCTTCACAAAAACCTTGGTTATTAGTTGTCCCTCAGGAAACATTTGCTGAAGGACATATAAGAGAATGACAGGCAAAGTATAATTCAACCTAGGACTGCTTATAACTATCTTACTAGGATGACTATCCTGACTTTTATTTTCAAGTATATATTAAATAACAAGATTGGAAGTAATGTGAGGTTCTTTTAAGTTATGAAAATGAAAGGTTTATTTAATTTAACATGTACCTGGTTTACAATATCTGAGACAATTAATGTTCTAAAATAAAACAAACCCTTCCCTACTTCTCCAAGTTGGTAATGTTAGATATTTATGCAGAAAATTAGAGGGTATTTATTTTCTATGCTGCATAACAAAAAATTACCACATAATCAGCAGTTTAAAACAACACACATTTATTATCTCATTGTTTCCCTGAGTGAAGAGTTTGGGAAGGCCTGACTGGGTCCTCTGCATAAAGCCTCACAAGCTCAGTCAAGGTGTTGGTCAGGTTGGGGTCTCATCTCAACATTTAGTTGGGGAAAGACCTGCTCCCAAGCATATGTGATTCGTGGTAAAGTATAGTTTCTTGCAGTTATAGGACCAAGGACTTCAGATCTGCTGGCTGTCAGTCAGTGGCCATTCTGGTTGCTGCTGCCCCCACTGCCTTGTCACATGGACCTTCCCCAGATTGCTTCACACTTTGTCAAAGCTGGCAAGAGACAGAGTCTCCTTGCTCACAATCCTGTGTGACATAATCATGGAAGTGACATCTCATCACCCTATTTTATTGGTTATTCTGTTGATCAAAGGCAAGTCACATGTTTCAGTTATTAGAAAGTCAAGAGGAGAAGACTTTATCCTGTTTCTATTTCACTTAGTTAGGCAAAAATGTATTTTTTTTCTGCAGAGTTCTGAAGTTTGTCCTGCTGGATAATTTTTGCATTATTACAATTAAAAAATAATCGCTATTAATGGGTTCCTTATAAAACAGAATACTTACTAAGTAAAGGCTTGATTTTGTTTCCTTCAGACAAGCGAACATAGCCAAGTAAAATTCATTCATTTAAAATCCTTTAAATCTTTATCTGTTATACTTTACCTATGTGAGATAGGTTGTTATTTTACAAATGTGTAAATTAAGTCACAGACTTAGACACAGTTAATCAGAAGCAAAGGTTTTAGACACTCTAAGAGCTGATACCTTCCTTTCTCACTATGTGTTTTCTTCAAGCTTATTATGGTCAGTTTGTGACTGTCTGGTAAATATATCACCCTGACTTTACCACATCTGTCCATTCCTCTGTCTTGCCTTGTCATTTTGTTCTCTCCATCTGTCTATTTTCTTTTTCTAATTGAGTGATTACTTTCAGAGCCCATCTCTGCCTACCATTTCCTATCCTACTTTTTTGATAGAATTTTTCTCTTCCTCACATTATGCACATAGATATTTACATTTATAGTGTCATTAACTACTTGATAACTTGTCCCTTAGAAACACTGACGTGAATTAATTAAGATAATTCCTGTGAGATTTGGTCAATTTCTCCTTGACTTGAATTATTATAATCTGTACATGTTTCAGCTTCCACTCTGTCATTATTTGTAGCCCTGAAATAAAGATTTCTCAGAGGATTGAAGAAATTGGAGAATATTTTCTACACTGCCCAAATGAGACTCCTTCAGGGTCAATTCACTTAAGACATGTTAGTGGAACAGAAAGTAATTTTAATTAAGATCTTCTTAAGCTTATAAGCATCATGAATCTTTACTTCCAGGTGGAAAAAGTCTATGTAAGATATTTCCTCCTTGAAGTAAAAGTTGCCAATACAAAGAAGAAATGGATATAGGTATTCTTTTTCCATCTCTAATCTTAGAGACCTAAGTATATTTATTTTTAAGATGAAGCAAAAACAAACAATAAAATTAATGCATCAAAACCATTATCAATGAATAATCTCTCATTCATGTTTTCAAAGAGCAGAACACCTTGGTAAAATTGCACTTAAATCCATTTAAACTTGCCAAAATCAGGTCTAGTTACCTAGTGTTTTCAGAGTTCAGAAATTTCTGACATTGGAGCCACAATATATAAATTTCTTTGAGCAAACCTCATTGTCTAGGTGATGTATACAAAAACTTGGAAGTTCCCGACCTTTCTTTTCTATCACCCAGATGACAGTGCTGCTGGTTTTGTTGTTCTAAGAATTTGGCTGGAGGGCAGGAGGCTAGTACATACCTGACACAAGTACCATTATTGCGGCACAGATGATGCTCACACCGAGGGATGTGGCAGTTCTCAATGTTTTTCCCACTCAGGGCTTCATCGATGAGGAAGAATTCTTTGTTGTTTACTTGAAGCTCTTGAATGCAGCCCTTGAATCCATAAACCTGGCCTGCATTGTTAGGAATCTTAACATTTGCAGGGATATGGCCAAGGAACAATTTTTCAAAATATACCTTTAGGAAAAATAACAACAAAAAATATTTTTATGAAGTGTTATCAGATTATATGGGAAATACCTAGATGTTTTGTTCTGTAATTACATGTATTGATGTGTTTTTCTGCATAAAACAGGCTGTAATTTCTGCTTAATTTTGTCATCACTAGTAAGTGGTAGGACAAGTTACTTTAGAAAAGGGCATTTATTTTGCAAGTTTTTTGTACCTCTCACAGTATCTAATAAAATTTAGTAAAAAAAAGGGGGGATATTGAACAAACCTTGCTGATTGATTACTTTGAAAGGTAGTTTGAAATGCAAGGTATTTTGCATTTTAATTTTGCATTGAAAGGTATTTTGTTTGCATTTTAATGCGAACATTACCAAATAATAATAGATAAGGAAAATGAAGCGTTGTTAGTTAACTACTGTTAGGGATTGAATTTTCTCCCCCTAAAATCATATGTTATAAAGTCCTAACCCCCAGAACCTCAGAAGGTGACTTTGTTTTTCTTTTTTTAATTTATTTTATTGAAATAGAGTTGGTTTACAATGTTGTGTTAATTTCTGCTGTACAACAAAGTGATTCAGTTATACATATATATACATTCTTTTTTTTTGATAGTTCAAAAAACTATAATAGCAAAATTAACTAACAACTTAATGTCTATCAAAAGAACAGTCTTTTTTTCATATTTTCTTCTATTATGCTTTATCACAGGATATTGAATACAGTTCTCTGTGATATACAGTAGGACCTTCTTGTATATCTATTCCATATGTAATAGTTTATATCTGCCAATCCCAAACTCCCAATCCATTTCTCCCCCTTAACCACAAGGCTGTTCTCTATGTCTGTGAGTCTGTTTCTATTTCATAGATAAGTTCATTTGTGTCATAATTTAGATTCCACATATAAGTGATATCACATGGTATATGTCTTTCTCTTTCTGTCTTATTTCACTTAGTATGATAATCTCTACATCCACCATGTTGTTGCAAATGGCATTATTCCAGTCTTCTAAATGGCTGAGTAGTATTCCATTGTATATAGGTACCGCATCTTCTTTATCCAGAATGTGACTTTATTTGAAAATAAAGCTTATACTCATTGGCTAGAGTGATGATAAAGTCATTTGCACAATGTTACTGCTACTTGATCTCTCCTTTCCCTCCCTGCAGCAACATATATAAATTGAACTCTCATCATTTAGATGTGTGTAAAATGCAACTCCCCTCAGTAGGAATTTATGAGCTGCAATTAGAGTCTGGATGGACTGGTAAATGAAACCCTGACCTTCAAGGCTGTTGGGCATATGACAGACAGATGTAGCAGGATTTGTGCATTTATATCTCTGACATCTTTATCTCTAAAACACACTAAAACACTCCAAGCTGATGTCTGAAAAGTATTTAAATTGATATTACAGATTCATTAATATGGAAAAGCATGATTCTAAGAATTAAAAAAACTAGAAACAAATAAATAAGTTAGGCCACTAGGGGGAGGAGGGAATGGGAGATGCCCAGTGATACCATTTAATATTTACACTAATATGTGCTGGTTTGATGTACGTGTGTTTTTAGAGAACAGAAGCATGTTCAATTCTAGGAAAACCAAAGCATCTCCACGGCCCATAATAGATCAAACTAACTATTATTGGAGCTCTTGTTCTTATTTTAGTAACTCGGGCTCTGTTTCAAAGGGCAGTCCTTCAGTTTTTCTCTGAATACTTCATATAGGATTCAGATATGCAGTCATCCAGAGGATAGCTCTCTTTCAGTACAGTGGGGTGGAGTGTTCACGGTGTATTGATAGAGCCTTTATGCAAATAGGAGTACATCTGTTTGTTTTCACATCTTTTCTCATATTTAGGTGAATTACTCTAGCAACCAGTTATCAGAGCTCTTTAATCAGCTAAGATAAGTGACTCACTGCTAATGCAATCTGGGATCCATCGTGAATTTACAGACTCAGCGAATCCAAGGCCATGGCCTTCCTCTCACTGAAGACCTCTGACATTTTTGTGTATTGATTACACACCTGGAAGAGCAAACATTTCACTGCTTTGACAAGTGTGCTGTTTTAGCACAAAACTGATAGAGAACGGAAAAATACCTTCCTCTTCTGTCAGCTGTAGACAGATCTGTGGCAGAGTTTACAGAGCTGTCTATGATTTATTAGGTCATTAAAAACACCCAAACAATGGAAGTAGATGGCTCTGTATTTCTTCTGTTCTGAAGCCTAAGCTTAGTTGGAATCCTGAAACGTCTAAAAGAGCAGTTGCAATTGACTGCACATAGATAACCATTAGAATGGTTGACTTCCTCCATCCTGGGCTCTCAATTATCCAAGAGCTGCCTTTTGTGTGTATAATCATTCCTAAGGAGACAGGTCTTTAAATAAGTCTTTTCTACTAACTCCTTGTGAATCCGACTATGGAGAATAGAGTCTGACATCAAGATATCATCTTACAAGATAAAACCACAGAGAACAGACATGGACAATCAAGGAGAGATCATCAAGATAATGAAAAATATGAATAGTGACTGAGGGATAAAGGCTCCACATCTGACAGGAGAGAAATGAACATTCTTTTTCCCCTCAGAGTGTATCTTTAAAGGAAAAATATAGTCTCTCTTTTACAATATGTAGGAGTAAAATAAGAAAATAGGCAAAAGACAAAACATGTCTAAAAACTGGAGGCTGGGGAGTGGTGGACACAGAGGAGAAGCTGCTTTATCTCCTTTTTGTTTTGTTTTAATTTAATTTTAGATATTGGAATACTACATATATTTCTGTAGTGATGTCACGATTCAATGTATAGCTTTGTCTTACCGTTTCAAATCTTTTTGAAGTCAAATAACTTTTATGTTAACGGGAAGGTAATGGCAAATGTGCCTTTTACTTAAGATTAACTATTGAAGTGTACGTATCTTTAGCCAAGAATATGATGACTTATAATTGGAATTAACTGACTTTTACTTGTGTTGTTACCAAATTTTTGTTTTTAATATTATCTGAATTGTATGCAGACAAATTCAAAATCAGAAACATCAGTAAAGATGGATAAATGATGTTTTGTGTTTGTGAAGAAAGTTTTATTTAAATAACTTTCACATATGATTTGTCTTAAATTCTTAAACACTGTTTGGAGACATTAAATGAAAGGGGATTAAAAGGAAGAGTCAGTATTTACCTAAATCAGTATTTATCTAAATTCTCCATCTCTTTACAGTTCAAAGATTACTCCCCTCCCCCACAGTATGATAACCTGCGAGCATAGTCTCTTCTATATTAATCTATAGCCCTTTTTAGGTCAGGGTGTCCAACATGGTCATCCTAGGGTTCTCTCACTGTCCACAGAAGTGGTTTGCAAATAGCAGGTTTAATACAAGTCTGTTACAAATGACCTGATTCATGAAACTCAATCTTGCTCTTCTTCAGTCTCCTACTTGTCTTTTAGGCCTCCTCTCCTACTTTACACTTCCTTAGAACCTGGTAATTTGCCAAATTCAGCATATGTGAGGTCTCACTGGATACCAACCAAGAAGGAATATTAATATGGCTTGAATTCTAATATAGCTCTCTTTATTTAATATATATGGCATAGGGTACAGAGCAGTGCTTATATGAACTGCTCAAATTTCTTATAAGATTGATATGAAGTAGCTCACATTTTTTTTAAAATTTAATAAATATCAGTGAATACCTCATTAGCCCCATACTTCACAGTTAAATCTTTGATTATTAAGACTTTCTAGGATAAGGAATGTTCTCAAAATAATATCTTCTCAATTTGTTGAAGAACTGAACTTTAGTGAAGCAATCAATAGATTGAGTTGCTGCCTGTGAGCAAGTGGTATAAGGAAGTGGAAATACAAAAGGAGGATGTAGGATGACTCTTGTTCATAAGAGAATGAAATGTAATCATGGGAAATAAACATAAAGAAATTAAACAGAAAATAGCATCATACAGATCATCAAGATGGCAGAAAATGAAGCTCCAGAAACTCTTTCCTCCATGGAGACACTGATTCAACAACAATACACAGACCAAGTCTCTTTGTAAGAAATACATAAGTTCAGTTAAGAGACACTTGTACCCCAGGTGACTGTGAAACCATCTGTGTTGAGACTGGCAGGAAAATCTTTGACACTCACTCACCATAGCTCTCCCACAGACTCAGTGAGACATAATTGGGAGAAAACTTCCAGCTTTGAGTCTTTCTCTGGTGAGGGAAATAGAAGACTAAAACATATATCCAATGTGCAGCCTTTTCAGGGTGCTGCCCAAGAGACTAGTTTCTGTCTTGATTGAATCTAAGTGCTGACAGGAAAGGGTGCAAGGTTGGGAAGCCCTGAGAACAAAGGTGAAGGTTTGGACTAGCACACATTCACTCACTATAGACATCCCCTTCCCCACCCCCAGCTCAGTGGGAAAGAATGGGCAAATCCCACAACCCATGACTTCTCCCTGTGAATGGAGTGTGCATTCAAAATAATGTCTTTTCAGGGGGGCTACCTGAGAAATGGTTTCCCTGTCTCTTTTGTCTTAAAGCACTGACAGTACCTGGCATACAGTCAGCTCTTTGTGTCCACGGGCTCTGAATTTACAGAATCAACCAACTGCAGATCAAAAATATTCAGAAAAAAATTCCAGAAAATTCCAAAGAACAAAACTTGAATTTGTCACATGCCAGTGATTATTTACATAGCATTCCAACTGCATTAGATATTATGAGTAATCTAGAGATGATTTAAAGTATATAGGATGTGCATAAGTTATATACAAGTATGGCACCATTTTATATAAGGGACTTGAGTCCATGGATTTTGGTATCTGTGGGGGGTCCTGGAACAAATCCCATGTAAATACCAATGGAAAACTGCACTCCAGATGCCTGTGGGGGGAGTCACTGAAAACAAAAGAGAGCTGGACAGTGTGCTGCTGCTCTTAAGGCAGCATGGCCTCTTCCTGGGGCTGGGGCAGGGTGGAAGAGTAGAGAGGCATGGAATATGTTTCCAGCATTCTGGCTTTTCAGGGGTATTCCTGAGGGACTGGTTTATCTTTTGCCTGATTCGGAGTTCTGACACAACCCACATACTCCATAGAAACTTTGGGGCTGCTGAGAATGAAAGAGAACTGGCTGGCCTGTAGCAACTCCAGAGAACCTGTTGTACTGCAGACAGACACCAGATGGAGCAAAAGATTATAAGCAACTATAAAAAGAAACTGGGAAATTCCTATAATAGAGAATTTAAAAGATAGGCCCAGAGAAGACACAACCACAGAAAAGGTTTGAAAGGTTCCCAGAACCTCTCACTGGGATGATTAGTGAAGGACCTTTCCTATACAAAGCAAGTCCATGTGGCCGGGAGAAATGGCTGTTTCTTCAAAGGTGTTGATTCCATTACAAAGTTACAAGGCACAAGAAGAAACACAAAAACATAGTCCAATCAAAGAAACAAAATGTCTCCAAAAACCAACCCTAAAGAAACAGAGTTATATACATTACTGACAAAAAAATCAAAATAACTGTCATAAAGATGCTCAATGAGCTCAGGAAAATGAAACATGAAGAAAATGTTTATTTTTTAACATTTGAAATGTTTTATATTCTTTACTGAGAATATCAATAAAGAGATAGAAAATATAATAAAGAATAAAGCAGAAATTTTGGAGCTGAATATAGAAAAGCTGAAGTGAAAGTTCACTAGAGGGGTTCAACAGGAAACTTGATCAAGCAGAAAAAAGAATCATCACACTCAAATAAAGGTCATTTAAAATTATCTGGTTAGAAGGGTAAAAAGGAAAAACGATTGAAAAAAAGTGAAGGAAGCCTAAGGGACTTATGGGACACCATCAAATGGACTAACATATGCATTATGGGAGTCCCAGAAAGGGGAAGGGGGAGAGAGACAGAGAAAAAGAGAGATGTAGAATGCTTATTTAAAGATATAATGGCTGAAAACTTTCCAAATCTGGGGAAGAAAATAGACATTCATAATCAAGAAGTCCAAAGGACTTCCAAGAAAGAACTCAAAGAAGTCCATACCAAGACACATTATAATCAATTTGTCAAAAGTCAAAAGAAATACAGAATTTTGAAAGAAGAAAGAAGAAATTGAGCTGTCACATACAAGGGAGCCCCATAAGACTCCCAGTGTATTTCTTATCAAAAACCTTGCAGCCCAGAAGGGAGTGGGATCATATGTTCAAAGTGCTCAAAATAAAATGATACCAAACATGAATACTCTATCTGGCAAAACTATCCTTTAAAAATGAAGAAGAGATAAAGACTTTCTCAAATAAACAAAAGCTGAGCAAGTTTATCAGTACTAGACTTACCTTACAAGAAATGTTAAAGGGAGTCCTTCAAGTTGAAATGAAAAGACACTAGACAACAACATGAAAGCATATGAAAATATAAAGCTCACTGGTAAACGTGGCTATATAGACAAATATAGTAATGTAATGCTGTCATACTGGTGCATAAATCACTTGTAATTCTGGTACTGAAGTTAAAAGACAAAAGTCTAAAAACACTATATAAAAATGTGTTAATTATGCACATATTATCTGTATCTATATCTATATCTATATTTATATCTATATGACATCAGTTACATAAAGTGTGGAGCAGGCAGAAGTAAAAGTTTAGAGTTTTTGTATGTAATTGAAGTTAGGTTGCTAACAGCTTAAAATAGATTGTCATAACTATAAGATGTTCTGTGGTAACTTATGATAACCACAAGAAAATGTCTAGAGAAGATACAAAAAAGAAAATAAGAAAGGAATCAAAGTATGTTACAAAAAATCAATAAAACACAAAAGAAGAGAGCAAGAGAGGAAAAGATGGGGGGAAAGCTATGCAGAAAACAATGATTGAAATGGAAATAGCAAGTATTTATCAGTAATTACTTTAAATATAAACGGAGTAAACTCCCCACAAAAAACATAAAGTGGCCGAATGAATAAAAAAAGATTAGAAAAAAAAAACAAGATCCAACTATATTCTATCATAAGAGACTCACTTTTGATTTGAGGACACACATAGCCTGAAAGCAAAAGGATGAAAAAAGATATTTCATGCAAATTGTAATCAAAACATTGCAGCAGTGGCTACACTTACATCAGACAAAATAGACTTCAGTCAACAAGGGACAAAGAATGACATTATATAATGATAGTAGAATCAATTGACCAGGAAGATACAATAATTATAAATATATATGCACCTGACACCAGAACACTAAAATATATGAAACAAACATTGACAGAACTAAGGGAGAAATGGACAGTACAATAATAGAATGAGATTTTAATATCCTACTTTCAATAATGGATAGAACATTCTTATAGAAAATAATAAGAAAACAGAGGGCTTGAACAACACTATAGAACCTATAGACCTAACAGATATATAGAACATTCCATGTGACAGCAGCAGAATACACATTCTCCTTAAGCACACTGCAATGTTAACCAGGATAGATTACATGTTAGGTCACAAAACAAATCTTAACAAATTTAAGAAGATTGAAATCATTCCAAGTATTTTTTCCATTCACACTGGAATAAAACTAGACATCAATAGCAGAAGGAAAAAATGGAAAATTCTCAAATATATGCAAATTAACAATGTGCTCTTAAACAACCAATGGGTCAAAGAAGAAATCAAAAGAGAATTTGGAAAATATCTTGAGACAAATGAAAACACAACATACCAAAACTTATGAGATGTAGCAAAAGCAGTACTGAGGGAAGTTTATAACAGTAAACACTTCCACTGAAAAGAAAGAGCTCAAATCAACCCAACTTTACACTTCATAGAATTAGACAAATAAGAACAAACTAAGTCCAAAATTAGCAAAAGGAATGAAATTATATAATGATTATAGCAGAAATAAATAAGAGAATAGAAAAACAATAGAAAAAAATTAACAAAACTAAGAGTTATTTTTCTGAAAAGATCAAAAAAATTGACAAACCTTTAGCTCACTAATTAAAGAAAAAGAGAGAAGACTCAAATAAAATCAGAAATGAAAGAGACAACATTACAACTGATGTCATAGAAATAATACAGATTATAGAGATGACTATGAACAATTATACACCAACAAGTTGGATAACTCAGGAGAAATGGATAAATTCCTAAAAACATACAACATACCAAGACTGAATCACAAATAGAAAAGCTGAACAGATCAATACAGAGAATGAATCAGTAATCAAAAACCTACCAACAAACAAAGCCCAATACCAGATGTCTTCACTGAAAAATTCTGCAAAATATTTAAAGACGAATTAATACTGATCTTTTCCAGACTTTTCAAAAAATTGAAGAGGAATGAACACTTCCAAACTAATTCTATAAGGCCAGCATTATCCTGATACCAAAGATAGAAAAAAACACTATGAAAAAAGAAAACTACAAGCTCATACACCTGATGAATATAGATGCAAATCTTAAATAAAATACTAACAAACCAAATTCAAGAACACAGTAAAAGAATCATATACCGTGAACAAGTAAAATTTATCCCTGTGATGAAAGGGTGGTTCAACATACAAAAATCAATAAATGTGATATACCACATTAACAGAACAAAGGATAAAACTCACATGATCATCTCCGTAGATGAAGAAAAACCATTTGACAAAATTCAACCTAGTTTCATGATTAAAAGACGCAACAAACTAGGAAAAGAAGGACTTGAAGAGACATTTCTCCAAAGAAGACATACAAATGGCATATGTAAAAGGCATACGAAAAGATGCTCAATATCACTACTCATCAGAGAAATGCAAATCAAAATCATAATGAGATATCACCTCACATTTGTTAGGGTGGTCATTTTAAAAAAACAACCAAAAGTAACAAGTGTTGACAAGGCTGTGAAGAAATTGGAACCATGTAAAATGGTGCAGCTGCCATGGATAACAGTATGAGGGTTCTGCAAAAAATTAAAAGTAGAACTATATGATCTACCAATTCCATTTCTGGGTTTATCCAAAAGAATCAAAAACAGATCTTGAAGAAATATTTGCACTTTCATGTTCATTGTACATTATTCACAATAGCCAAGAGGTGTAAACAATCTAAATGTCCATCGGTGGATGAATGGATAAAGAAAGCAGAGTATATACATGCAGTGTAATATTATTCAGCCTTATCAAAGAAGGAAACCTTATCATATGCTACAACATGGAAGAACCTTGAGGATATTATGCTGAGTGAAATGAGCCAGCCTCAGAGGGACAAGTACTGGGTGATTCCACTTATATGAGGGCTGTAGGGTAGTCACAGTCTTAGAATCAGAAAGTAAAATGATGGTTGCCACGGGATGGTTGGAGAGGGAAATGGGGAGTTGCTGTTCTATGGGTATAAAGTTTCAGTCATGCAAGATGCAACGATGTGCCTACAGATAACAATACTTTACAGTATACTTAAAAACTTGTTGAGGATAAATCTTATAGTATGTGGTTCTTTATCACCATAAAAAAGAAAATAATAGCACACAATAAGTGAGAATTACATAAAAGAGTTACCAGTTGCAATAAAATGATTAAGGGAAAACACCATTTCAAAGCCCAAGGAGAGATTTTTATTCTTTACTTTCAAAATTACCCCCAAAAATTCTCTCTAAGTTAACGTGTGCTTTTTTTATCCAATCTATAATATAATTTTGAGATTTAATCCTCTTGGTTTTGGTCTGGCTTTGTTATAGGTTTATGTTCTGAAAAGTACCATTCTGTACATAATGCTAATTTGTAGACATAACAATTCCTACTAGATTACAATGAGCAGAGACAGAGCTAGAACCTGTTTTTAATTGTTTTGGCCAAAGTCTATGATTAAAATTTAAGTGGCTTCAGCTCACAAAATCCTCAATGCTTATATCCTATTCCACAACTTTCCACCATCCTCTCACCATAATAATAGAGGAAAAGGGAGTAGCAAAATGTATAATTCACACACAAAAACTGGGGAGCTGGCCTAGAGGCTGCTGGGGACAAGTCCAGGAATGGGGTCTAGTCTGTGAGAAGCTCACCGCAGGGGGTGCCGGGCTATGGAGTTAACCTGCTTTCAAAGGTGGAAGTGATCCCCTCAGACTTCTGGGCACTTGAGTTGGGATGAACATAAAGAGGCAGAGTGCTGTAAACAAGCTTTAAAGAACCTAAGTGCATCTCTGTTTACCACCCTAAAACTATCCAAATTCTTTTTGGTTTAAATCATAAACTGTAGTCTCTGTGTGAGGATGGGCATTCAGTCAACCTAAACTGTGAGGAGACTTACTTGTCACACATGTATCTATCGTTTTCAACAACAAATGACATTTATTGAACAAGTTGAATTCTATGAATTAAGATATAATTCATTAATATTTATGTTATAACATATATGTTATTCATAAGAAAATATAGAGTTCTCAATATAAAAAGTGGATGACTATAAGGAATTAATAAAGATAAATATTGGATTTTTCACAAAACTATGAGTGTTTCATATATTTTCCACCACTTGAATATTCCATGTCATGAATCTAAATATTTGGTCATCTTGGGCTCTAGCATTACTTTTTAAAACACAGAAACCAATTTTATACCTATCCTGACCATCCACTCGACAGTTTTGAATCACTGCATCAGCAAATGAGGAGCTGTAAAGTGTATTATAAGGGAACAAAAAGGTTGGGAATCAGGAAATCAGGGATCAAGTCTCTTGCTTTTTCACCATGAAATTTTAGACATCTGACATTCAGTTTCCTTAGCCTTATAAAGAGGATAATCATTCTTTGGAGTGTTCTTGTGAAGATAGATGAGATAATATATATGGCCATAATTTGGAAAATGTAATATACTTATGCAAATATTAGATATTCCTATGTGCTTCTTTTGGATGCCTGTATACACTCAACAGGAGACTACCCCCCCAAAAAAAAATAGAAATAAAAGGAAATTTCCAGTTCATTAGGTCACTACACATTGCCAACTTTACTGTGTACCAAAATTAGCACTTTGGAGCTCTAATTATACAAATTAACTCTCCATGATGATCAAATGGACCAGAAATTCTTTATCTTAAATGTATTTCTGTAAAGTCATACTAAGAAGCATGTAGTCAACCACATCATTAAAATGAAAAGAATTCAGCAAATTGCCTTGTCTCTGGAGGGACAGACATCCTTTCTTCTTTCAATTTAGCTTCATTCACTGTTTCTAAGAAGTTTCCTCTAAATCTAAAACTCTGAGAAGGGACTTTAAACAGCATAATGCAAGCACTAGCATAGACTATAAAAATGTAAGTTTTTAAGCACTGTTTTGTATCTTGCTAATCTTTCCCATTCCTGAGCTGTTTTATTAAAATAAAGCATATTATATGCAAAGTGTGAGAGTTGTTAAATTTAATAAAACTTTTATAGTGACAGGCAGTATTAAATATATTTAATTATACCTAAAGTATCAGAGATGAATATTCTGGTGTTTTGTTGACAGCTTCTTACAAGAAATCTGTTCTCTAAAGAAATATGACAAATACTTAGTAACTTAAACACTTTGAAATATTGAGGACACACTTAGTAATGTTTGAAACTGGATATTTGCATATCTACCTGGGACACATGAGGTATCTTGGTGTCTTCTTTCCGTATTGGAGGTTTTCCATCTGCAGCCATTTCAATCATACAAGCAACCCTACAGCTGCCAACAGGCATTGTGTAGCTAGAAATAAAACAGAAGAGGCCATTACTGTATGTGTTATTGGTAAGAACAGGATAACTTTGCACATAGATAAGTACTCCAAAGAGAGAGGTACATTCTGGATCACAGTAATCCTAAAATATTGTCTCAACCAAATCTGAACATTTTAGGATAGATAAAGATATATTTCTTTTCTAACAGAGCATTTTATTTTCCTTCTCTCCTCCTGTCTTTAAATCAGGAGTTGAAATGCTTTCAGAAAGTTAAACCCACACAGAACAAAAAGAGTTTTCTGTGTATGAGTAGTTATTGATAACTTTTAAGTGCTCACTATGGTTGACATATGTTCTCAATCATGTAGGAGATTTTTGGACACATAACGCTGATGTTAAATGATGCTAAACTCCCTAGGTAGAAATTTCCCCTCCCTGGCCTATGGGGGAGATAGAAATGGAATAAGAAATGAATGGCTGCATACCTGGGAGCTGTGAGATTACACTGTGATACAGTTATCAGAACTCAGAAGGCAAGCTGCTAATATACCAGCTAGTACTGTGTCTCAGAGATAACCAAGAGTGTAAGGTTAAGGGAATTTGTAGAACGAGTGGCAGAAATGGTCAATACACAGTTGAAAATTTATCAGAGTTTATAGAATGATGCAATCAAATGAAAAGGTACACATATGGAAGTACTTGACATACTTTTAAAACAGAATTTCAAAAGACAATTCAGTGGCTATCTCTGCATGATGAAAGTATGAATACTTTTTTTTTTTAACTGGGGTATAGCTGCTTTATGATGTTGTGTTAGTTTCCACTGTACAATGAAGTGAATCAGCTATATGTATACATACATCCCCTCCCTCTTAGTCCCCCCTCCCACCCTCGCATCCCTCCTCTCTAGGTCACCACAGAGCACTGAGCTGAGCTCCCTGTGTATACAGCAGGTTCCCACTAATAATTTTAATGCACATTTTTGCTTAGTTGTATTTTCTAAATTTTGGACAGTGAACACAATTAGTTTTTATTTTAATTTTGACCAATGGCCTCAGTATGCTCAGGATTGAGAGGTGTTCCAGATCACAGGAATTTTCAAAGCTAAAATGAAGGAAGTCCCTGGCAAACGAACATAGATCGATCACTGATCAAAATTCTTAAGTTCTAGGAATAATCTCTTAGAGTCCCGTTTGTGTGAATTTTATATCGAAGGGACACAGGAGGCACATTTGCCATTGTAGTTGATGTGGGCCTATTTAGACATTTTATACTGGAGATGGGGGAATAGCTGTCAGGGATGCACATGTCCTTATTAAGAAATAATAAGCTCTCTTATTACTTCACTGAGAACTTGTTAAAAGCTAACCCTGAAGTGAAGTTCTACAAAAGAAGTCACTTTACTCCAGCTGCTTTCTCTTACCTCCTGCCTTTCTTCCCCTGACCCTTCCACCAAATGGCTGATTCTATTATCTGCTTTGTCTATGTACTATTTTGGAAATTGATACTCTAATTTAACCAGAGATTTTCCCACATGTGGATTCTTATCACGTTCATTTTTATAATGCCTTATATCTGCTTACAGACCAAATTGTGTCATAAGAACCAAAAAATAAATAAATAAATAAAGCTCTATAAACAAATTAGACTTTATGCCACATAAATCATTTGAGGAAAAATCTACGTGCATATACATTATGTCTCGCAAGTATTACTGAGGCCAACTGAGTCTAATGATTTAAAGACTCAAGGATTATATTTTGATATAATCCATTGACTGGCTGAGTGACCTTAGGCAAGACACCTAACCTCTCTTCCCTGAAGTGTGATTATCCACAGAAGGGAGATAATCATTCTTAGCTCATAAATGGTTAGTGAGAATCACATTATTTAATGTACACATAAATCTTTCAGTGCTAATACTAAAATCCAAAGTTAAAGCAATTATTTGCTGGCTAGACAGGGATCTCTAAAGAGATTTTTTATGAAAAAATTACACAATTAAGCTGAAATGTTCATCTACTTTTACTAATATTGCTTGTAATGGAATCAAAATCAAACATTTAGGTTCAATTATTTTAAAAATTAAAATTTGGGGCTTCCCTGGTGACGCAGTGGTTGAGAGTCTGCCTGCCAATTCAGGGGACACGGGTTTGTGCCCCGGTCTGGGAAGATCCCACAAGCCGTGGAGCGGCTGGGCCCGTGAGCCATGGCCGCTGAGCCTGTGCTCCATAACGGGAGAGGCCACAACAGTGAGAGGCCCAAGTACAGAAAAAGAAAAATTAAAATTTGATGCAACAGACATTTTTTTTTCAGTATCTTTAACATTCTTATTTTTTAGACTTATAGTCTTTAGGTTTGCTTGCTAAACAATTTGGAAGAAAAACAGTCTGATTTGGAAAATACAATAAAAATGTTTAAATAAAAACATTTTTAGAAGATTCTGCTCAAACTGGAAGTTCAGGATATCCAAAACTAAGGAAAGGTTGTAAAAATGTAAACAACAGAGTGTGGATTTAATTACCAACCAAGAAATTTTATATAATTGAATGTTATCCAGCTTTTCAACAGGAGTTGTAGAATAATAATGAATGGCATAGAAGATATTTGTATAAAATAGAAGAAATAAAGACAATTTAGGTGATATATTATTTTTATGAAAATATGTATGGAGATAATATCAGAATTACTTTCACTAACATTATCTGTGTCTATCTCTGTATGCTGGGAATGAGAATGATTTTTCAATTTGTCTCTTTTGCTTATTTGTATTTTCTAAAATTTGGACAATGAATATACAATATTTTTCAGTTTCACCTCTTAAAAGATAAGTTCAGTTTTTATAAAAGGCAATCAAGAATTAAATACTTTATTGACATTTTTCTGTTTTCCTGGATTCCATACCTTCCTTCTAGGTATACCTATCTCTATCTATCTATCTTCTTACTAAATACAACTTAAATAGTTCTTGTAATGAGAATTTGTGGATAGTAAATTCAGAGTCATATCACCCTTGAATAATAGTTTAAAAATGTATAAAATTTTAGATTTTTTTTAAGAACTTTAAACAGTAGCTAATTATTTGTTGCATTCTACTGCTGATGTGAAGTCAGTAAAAAAAAAAGCTTAAAAGCTGTTGTTACTTTAGTTTTTCTTTTTGGCAGCTTTAAGATCTTCTCTTTAATTGTGATAATGCATCTAGGATGGATTAATCATTATTTATCTTTCTTAATACTCTGAGTACATGTCTGATCTCAGGAATTATGTATTCCTTCAATTTTGGAAAATTCTCACCTGAATCACCTCAAATATTGCTTTTTGACATTCTCTGAAATCTCTTATTATAGAGTTTTTCTAGAACCCATATTAGACATTTTTTGGAAGCCTATTAAAATGTCCTCTAAATTTTTAAATCTTGCTTTCACTTCTTACAACATTCTCTTAATTCTCTGTCCTGTCTTCTCCCTAGACACCAGTTTTACCCCACCAGTGGTCTGCATATTGAGTTTTAATTTTCAATAAATATAATCTTTTATTCCCAAGATTTTGAGTCTTTTCCACATTTTTTGGTGTTTAATTTATGCCTGTTTTGCTTTTGTAATTTCTCTTTTTTAAATGAATGTTATTCATTTGTGCTCTCTAGTATTCTAAAAATACTTAATTTTAAGTTTTTGTCAGACTTTTCCATAAAAGTAATTTTATCTAGAGTGATTCATGCTCTATTTGCTGATTTGCTTGTTTCCTTTCTCAATGTTGTCATGTGTTTTGGTATTGTGCTGTTTAGGCTCATTATGAGTCAAAAGTATTTTTGTTTTTCTCTCCTTTTCTGCACTCCTATTCTCTTTCTCCTGTGCTCTTGTGTTGTACTCAACTCTGCCTGCCCTAATGAGAATGCTACCTGGTCCTCTGAGCACCTAAACTAGAATTTTGGATTCTGGATATTTGAGTAGTTCTGGTCTATGGTGATATTGATGGTCCACAGGTCCATTCACAGAGCTGAGAGAGATTGTTTGGTGCACTTCTGCTCACGATACTTCAGTTGCATTCTATTTTCTTCCTGAGCTGGCAGTTTACTAAAAGTCACAATTCCATATGACAGGCTCTCTCTCTCTCTCTCTCTCTCTCTCTCTCTCTGTATATATGTATCTGTCACATGTGTTCTTTTTTTTAAAATGAAATATGGTTGACATAGAATGTTATGTTAGTTTCAGGTGTACTAAGTGATTTGACATTTGCATATGTTACAAAATGATCACCATCAAAAGTCTGGTAACCATCGCCCCCCATACAAAGTCATTACAATATTATTGACCATATTCCTTAGGTTGTTTATATCTTTGTGCCTTATTTATTCTATAATTGGAGTTTTGTACCCCTTAATCCCCATTTAAAATAAAATTCATCTTAATGGCACATAATTGTTCATAGTAATCTCTTATGATCCTTTGTATTTCTGTGGTGTCAATTGTAAATTCTTTTTCATTTCTAATTTTATTAATTTGGGTCCTCTCTCTTTTTTTCTTCATGAATCTGGCTAAAGTTTTATCAATTTTGTTTCTCTTTTCAAAGAACCAGGTCTTACTTTCATTGATTCCTTTTTAAATTTTTTTTTTTTTTTTTTTTGCTCTGATCTCTGTGGCTTCTTTCCTTCTACTAACTTGGCATTGGTTTTCCTTCTCTAGTTCCATTAAGTGTAAGGTTAGGTTGTTTACTTAAGATTTTTTTTGTTTCCTGAGGTAGACTTGTATTGCTATAAACTTCCCATTTAGAAGTGCTTTTGTTGTGTTCCATAGATTTTCGGATCATTGTGTGATAATTTTCACTTTTCTCTAGGTATTTTTAAATTTCTTCTTTAATTTCTTCAGTGGCCCATTGGTTATTTAGTAGCATATGATTTAGTGTCCACATGTTTGTGTTTTTTGCAGCTTTTTTTCTTGCAGTTGATTTCTAGTCTCATTGACTTGTGTTTGGAAAAGGTGCTTCATATGATTTGAATTTTTAAAATTTACTGAAACTTGTTTTGTGACCTAGCATATGATCATCCTGTAGAATGTTTCATGTGCAATGGAAAATAATGAATTCTGTTGTTTTGGGACAGTATGTTCTGTATATAACTATTAATACAATCTGATCAAAAGAGTCATTTAAGGCTAGTGTTTCCTTATTGATTTTCTGTCTGTTCATTGATGTAAGTGGGGTGTTCAAGTTCCGTTCCCTATTATTATTGTATTACTGTCAATTTTGCTCCATATTTGTTAATATTGCATTATGTATTTATGTACTCCTATGTTAGGTGCATATATATTTACAATCGCTATATCTTCTTGTTGGATTGATCCCTTTATCATTATGTAATCTGTTATGCAGTTGATCCCTTAATCATTATAGATTTTTATTGGAACATTTATACCATTTACATTAAAAGTAATTATTGATACGTTTGCACTAATTGCCATTTTGTTAATTGTTTTCAGGTTGTTTTTGTAGTTCTTTTTTGTCCCTTTCTATTTTTTTTGCTGTCTTTAGTGATTTGATGACTGTCTTTAGTGTTATGTTTGCATTCCTTTCTTTTGTGTGTGTGTGTGTGTGTATCTATATAGGTTTTGGGTTTGTGGTTACCATGGGTTTCATATATAATATAATTTGTGACTGTTTAAATTTGATAATCTGTTAAGTTTGAGTGCATTCTAACAACCTGCATTTTTAACCCCCAGCACATTTAATGTTTTTTTTAAACAGTGTGTTTTTTATAATTAATTAATTATTTAATTAATTTATTTATTTTTGGTTGCATTGGGTCTTTGTTTCTCCATATGGGCTTTCTCTAGTTGTGGCGAGCGGGGGCTACTCTTCATTGCAGTGTGCGGGCTTCTCATTGCAGTGGCTTCTCTTGTTGCAGAGCATAGACTCTAGATGCATGGGTTTCAATAGTTGCAGCATGCATGCTCAGCAGTTGTGGCTCATGGGCTGTAAAGTGCAGGCTCAGTAGTTGTGGTGCACAGGCTTAGTTGCTCCACAGCATGTGAGATCTTCCTGGACCAGGCTCAAACCTTTGTCCCCTGCATTGGCAGGTGGATTCTTAACCACTGTGCTACCAGGGAAGTCCTACATTTAATGCTTTTGACTTCATATTTTATGTCTTTTTATTTTGTGTATTCCTTAACTATTTATTGTGGATATAGATTATTTTACTACTTTTGTCTTTCAACCTTCCTACTGGCTTTATGTGTGGTTGCTCCACTACCTTTACTGTATCAATGAGTTTTTTCCTTTCATCATTTTTGTATCTCTAGTTGTTGCCTTTTCTTTCCACTGAGATAAGCTCATTTTAACATTTCTTGTAAGATTGGTTTAATGATGCTTAACTCTTTTAATTTTTGCTTGCCTGTAAAATTCTCTCTCCTTCAAATCTGAATGATGACCTTGCCAGGTAGCATATTCTTGGTTGTATATATATATATTTTTTCATCTCTTTGAATATATGGTGCCACTCTCTTCTGGTCTGCAAAGTTTTTGCTGAAAAGTCACCTGATAGTTTTATGGGAGTTCCTTTGTACATAACTAGTTGTTCTTCTCTTGTTGCTTTTAAGGTTCTCTTTTTATCTTTAATTTTTGCCATTTTAATTATATTGTGTCTTAATGTGGACCTCTTTGGGTTCATCTTGTTTGGGGCTCTCTGTGCTTTCTGGACCTGATGTCTATTTCTTTTCCCAGGTTAGGGAAGTTTTCATCTATTTATTATTTCTTCAAAATATGTTCTTTGTCCCTTTCTTCCTCTCTGCTCCTTCTGGTACCACTTTATGCAAGTGCTAGTATGTTTAACATTGTCTCAGAGAACTCTTAAACCATTTTCAATTTAAAAAAATCTTGCTTTTTTTTTCTGTTCAGCTTGGGTGATTTTCACTACTCTGTCTTCCAGCTTGCTGATCCACTCCTCTGTATCATCTAATCTACTGCTGATTCCTTCTAGTGTATTTTTATATCAGTTATTGTATTCTTTAGCTCCACTTGGTTATTTTTTTTGTATTTTCTAACTCTTTGTTGAAATTCTCATTGTGTTCATCCAATTCTCTCTGGAGTTCAGTTAGTGTCTTTATGATCATTACTTTTATCAGGTAGATTGCCTATCTCCACTGTTTAGTTCTTTTTCTGAAGTTTTGTCTTGTTTCTTTGTTTGAAACATGTGCCTCTCTCTCCTCATTTTGCCTAATTCTCTGTGTTTATTTCTATGCATTAGGTAGGTTGGTTACATTTATCAATCTTGGAGAAGTGGCTTTATGTAGGAGGCCTCCTATGGGGCCCAGCAGCACACTTTCCTCTATAGAGCTGTAGGGATGACCCTATATGGGCTGCCTAGGCCCTTCTGTTGTGGTGGGCTGAATACTGTGGGCATGCTAGTTGGGGGGTATGTCCCCTGACTAATTGGATGCAGGCCCGTTGATGGGGGGAGCTGGGTCCCTGTGCACTGGCTGTGCCATCTAGCAGCATCACATGCTTTCTTGAGTGAGTCGTTTGTACCCTTTGTCATAGAGAAGCTGAGTTGCCCTATTTCTAGATCTAGATCTTGGCAGGTCTGCAGTATTAACTGTTTTGCTGATTTGCATTTTTGTCCATTTCTCATTTGGGAAGATATTTATCCTGTTTTTGAGCTAGACTTTATATTTTCAAAAGCCTATTTTAAATTTTCTTTATTGATGCTATGTGTTTGACACTAAGGTGGTGTGTCAAAGTATGAAGGTAGAGAGTCATTGTGACTAGAAGTCCCATTTTACTTTTTATAAAAAGAAAACAATGACAAAGATCAAACTAAGTCCCTGCCTTAGAAACACCATGTAAATATAAAGTTATCTTTAATTTTTGAGAGGCAGAATGAAGAAAAATTAAACAAACCATTTGGAAATACATTTATGATTTTGAAGGATATAAATTCATTTCTTTGGCTTTTTCCATCTCTGGTTTGTTTTCTGCTAAAGACATTTCAGTGCATCTGTCTCATATTTTGTCTTTCCTGTGGCATATTTCATAAGCACATAGGTAAAATAGTTTGTTTTCTGTCCAGAGACAAATATGATGTATGGGTTTTTTTCTTCTCCAAGTTATCTATGTTTGATTTCTCAAATTTGGAAGTTATAAGTTACTGGCATTAAATCATAATGAAATTAAATGCTTTAAAGGGCTATTATAGTGCTGTGTTGTAAGCTCACAGAACAGTGCTCATGCATAATTGCAGTAGCTACAGAGTTCTGAAGCCATGATATAGCAATAACAAAACTGAACAGGACAAACTGTTTCTAAGGAATATTGCAAAATTGATGACAATACTGAATACTTTCATATGTGCAAAATATAAATGTGCTTTTCTCTTGTTGTTAGGTTTTGCTATGACCCGGCAATGATGTTAGCTTGTCAATTTTAAATTTTGGACATGAATTAACTTTGCCAGTAAGTTTATTTCTTTATTTACCTGAATTAGACTTTAAAAAAATAATGCAAGAACAGGTTCTCTATGTGGATAACTTGCAGTATAGATAGCAGTTAAATGAATCTCAAACTTCATAACATTTGACCATGTTTTTTACTATTTTGACTATATTTTGAGTATTTTTTCAATTAGACAACTCTTAATAAATGAGAAAACTACATTTAAAATGTGCTTTAAAACATAATGGAATTATAAAAAAAGACATATGCATTTGAAAAATCTTTTCACTGTGCTGAAAAATCAAATCTCTTGCAATAATACAACATGCCAATTTATAACATGTAAGTTAATAGACTCCTCAATTTAACATTTTCAAAGATGATATTAAGGTCAAGAATTTCACATCTATGGTAGCACATATAGAAGGGCATTCGTTATAAATATGATGCCCATCTATATGAAGCTTACAAATTTGACAATGCTCAACAAAAGCTTTTTAGAATCACATCCAAAAGTGTTGCATCCAAAGAATCACAAATCTATGTCCTTAAGTTCTCACTCTAAAACCTTTATTTTGAGTTTTCTATTCCTTGTCATTTGTTGATACTAACCCTTAAGAAAACAAGAGGAAAAGGAGTGCTGCAATAAACCCTTGATCATGTGCAAAAATTATTGCTGCTATAGTTCATTACCAAGCATGTCTATACAATACCAGCCTTAATATTTAGCAACTGTGATTATTGCTCTGAAGAGAATGGATAGCATACACACTGAGCTCCAGCTTGGAACTCTCATTAAAAAATCTTCTCAGGCTAGATTCAGAACTGGGAGAAGTTAACTTTGATTGTTAGCAGCTATGATTTCCCTGTTCAGTCCAAAGTTTTAGTTGAATCGTGACAGTTAGCTCTGAAGAATAGCTGAGTTGGAAGACTCATAACAGCAGATGGCAGTAAATGTACATGGCAGAGACAGGGGCACCGAAAGGTATCTGTCCCCAAAAAGACAGGATCTAATTGATAGTGTGATTGTTTTAGCTCCCTGTTTGCTACAGGAAAGCATGGGAAATATATTTAAAAGATTACACAGCCGGTAATATGGAAGAAACTGTCCAGAGACATACAGCTTTCCTTACTGGTTCCTGTGTCTGATGCTACTGTCATGGCTGTATAAGCAAATTTAAGAAGATGCTGTTGAAGAGTATGATGGTTCCATACAGTCCTATCAACACAGCCATACATTTCACTCACATACATGCTGAGTGAGACTCAGCAAACCTATATGTGAAAACTGTAAAAAAGATCAGACACAAAAGCTGAAGTGTAATGCCCTTTGCCAAATAAAAGCAATGGAAACACACCAAAGCATCCTGAAGCATCCCTTTTTGTTTAGTGCATCAAGCACGTGGCCAGGCTGGCCACACAAAGAGCTTGTGCAAGGAACACTGCGTGATTGTCATGAGGACTTCCTGTCTCTGGATGATTGCCATGAGGTGGTCATTGTTTTTAGACTGTTTTATTTAGCCTTCCCTCTGACTGACAGACGGCCCAAATATACTTCCTAATAAAGTGCAGGGAAAACCAAGTCATTATCCTGTGAAGCACTGATATTAATAAAAGGATATGTGATGCCTGAGGACCACTGAAGCAGGAGCCTCATTTACACCCTTGATTATCCAGAGCAGTCATCAAGGGGCTATCCAGCCAACTGTCATGAGATATCAGGGATACCCAAAGAACTGTGACTGTATTCCTGACTACACTACCAGTCATATACAATGGAACCCACAACATATTCTACAGATTTCACGGCTTCCTTGTAGTTCCTCTGAAAGGGAAGATGGCCAAAATTCCCTTACGTTCTTTGCCTAATACAAACTTTCACACAATGACCATTACAACTACACAAATTGAAATTAACATCCAGAAATGTTACTATTTTTTAACCTGACATCTCTCTTTAACCTATCTGAATGTAATAGTAAGAACCTTCTCTGTATGCTGGAGCAGGCTTTCAATGGCTCATGAGAGCTGATGCTTTCCTGTCTTCCCAAATCCATATCAGTGAATTCATGTTGATAACTTGAAATTGGTTATGGTGAGAGTATTTATGCCGGGGAATTGACAAAAGCTACAACTCGTATCAACCCACTATCCCACCCTTTTTCCTCTGAGAGCTGATTGTTAAACACTTACGAGCACACCACTGAGTTTCTTGAATATTTCTTAGTAGGGTGTAAGCATTCACTTGGAACAAGGGCATTTTGAAAGTCGCAAGGCTCAGCTTCACTGTTGGCATTTCATTTGGAATTTCAGTAGAAAATCTGCTTTATTCATAATCTATTAGTTTATAGATCTAGGTTGGATCAATTTACTCTGATGATGAATGTAGGTTCCAAGAATATTACACCTAAAACATAAACTTATTCAGTTTACAAATACCAGGTAGTACTTAATTTTACCCTCATTTCTAATACTTACTATTGTCTTAATTCATTTGTTTTTAGCAATTTTGGTGGTATATTTGTATTCAATCCACTGAGAAATCAATCAAAACTCAGGCGTAAAATATATTGATTCCTGATTCTTTTCTCTGCAACACCTGAACTCTCATACACATTTTATTTTGAGAGACTAAAGTTTCCCAAGTTGAAATAGCATATGAAGAAATTCAATTTGTTGAAAATTAGATTATTTTACCAAGTTTGAACAAATAGCAATTCTGAAGATATGGGCATGTGGAGATTCACTTCCATTAGATTATGAGTGAAGCTAAAGACACGTTTCCTTAGGAAAAGGCCACATGTGTCCCATATTTTAGAAGTGGTACAGTGAGTGATGATTCTTTCTTATGTTAATGATGAGTGTGTAGTTTTCCTATATTCTAAATACTCCAGTTTCCATATGGTTAGTATTATTAAAACCATGTGATTTTTCTGGCAGTGCATTTTAACTGAGATTCTTTAAAAAGAAAATATTTGGGGCTTTCCTGGTGGCGCAGTGGTTGAGGGTCCGCCTGCCGATGCAGGGGATGCGAGTTTGTGCCCCGGTCCGGGAAGATCCCACATGCCGCAGAGCGACTGGGCCCGTGAGCCATGGCCGCTGAGCCTGCGCACCCGGAGCCTGTGCTCCACAACGGGAGAGGCCACAACAGTGAGAGGCCCACGTACCGCAAAAAAAAAAAAAAAAAAAAAAAAAAAAAAAATATATATATATATATATATATATTTTGATCTTAAAATATTTGTACTATATTATGTTTAATACAATTAATTCATTAACAATTTCAGTTTTTATTAAAAATTATGATGTGAGAGTAGATTAATAGAGATGCACAGGATTTAAATTTCAGAAACATTTTCTGAGCCAAAGTTGTAAACATTCTCATCACTCTAAATGTAAAAAGGCTGTAGTGTGATCCCAGTGAGCTGAGACTCAGATCAATAATATTTTCTTTTCATATATCTTTGCCAGCTAGCATACCATATAAGTGTCCCTTGTCTTAACTTATTTCGTTTTTTTCTGGACAAGTACACCTATTTTTCATTTATATATATAATTTTTTCTTTATGATTTCTAAGACTTTATGTATGCCACTTCCCACTCTAATTGTCCTTCTTATACTCCCTTGCCACACGTGGCTTCCTATCTTTAAAATTTCTGATAGGAAGAGAAGAAAAGTCAAGTCAATTTCTTACCCGAAGGAAACGTTCAATTTGGAGACAACCAGACAAGTAAAATTTTAGAAATTCAACCAGTATGAAAATAAATGGAACTGATGAATGTCTGTAACCTAGGCTTAATGGTTAAAAGAATAATGACTAGTCCTTCCTTTATGTTGAGTCTATTTCTTATTAATAGCTTCCATGAGAGCACTTCTAATTTAAAGATTGGGGGTATTTACTAGGATAAGTGATCAGGATGATGAAAAAAAATGTATTTTTTCACCCTAACAATAAAGATAACACATTTCTGGAGTTGTTTCTGACAAGAAAAACAATTACACTAAACCCTTTGGAAATTTTCCAGAAGATGATAAATGAAATTCTACAAGTAGAACCAAAATTCACATCATCTCACATAGAGATAAAAATCACTGATAGTTAGAGATGGTTTGAAAGTTTTGTATTACTGCATTCAAAAAGAAAACTAAATTATTGAAAATCTCAGAGGTCCAAGATGACAAAGAAATTTAATAAGTTCTAAAGCCTATGATCTATGTTAATTTTATTATGTAATCTTAATCCAAAATTGATTTAAGGCAGCTTTTAATATGAGGTAAAATATTGAGGAATAGAAGAAAAAGTTGCCTAGGGAAATAAAGCATAAAAGAAATTAGTGTTCAGGCAAATTGTCTTAAATACAACTTCAAATGGATCTGTTCATTCAATAGATGAATGAATGAATGTCTATTATGTAAGCTGTTAGGCAGTGGGGAGGTGGAGGTGGGTAAAGCAGTTCTTTCTGAATGTTGTCACAGAGGGTAGGGAGCAAAGATACTGCCGTTCCCTGAGAGGTCAGTTTTCACTGAGACCAGAGGAATCAGGACCAAGGCACCAGATCAGCAGTGTAGGTTAGTGCTAAGGGGAGCTGACAGATTTGTGCTACATCTTCAAGGGTCACTCAAACTAAGTTAGCAGGTAATGCCAGGGAGATCTTACTCATAGGACACATGCTGGGACATCTTGAGTGCCAGGCTCATGAGGCAAAAATGAAAGTACAGAATTCAAAGAATGCCTAGCTTTGTTGCTTATAGAAACAAAAAAAAGGGGGAAATATCATTTTCTAATCTTTAGCTTTTTTTCCTCATCTTTTTGAGCCCCAGTCCAACACCTGGTGCCTTCATGCTGCTTTGCCCTATCTCCTATCTATTGTAAGAACACTTACTCTATTAGGACAGATTGGAATACGTCATCGCAAAGGGTAGAAACCTTCATGGGGTGTCCATTGTTATTATGAGCAATGGTTTCTTGCATTGAAACATAATGGAATTATTTGCTGTAATAAACATTTACATCACATTTATTATGAACCAAGCATTATTCCAAGTACTTTAAAATATTAAGCAACATCCACCCCATGAGTTAAGTAGAAACATTTATTTCCCATTTAAAGTCGAGGAAATTGAGTAACTGAGGAGTTAAATAATTTATTCAAGTTTACACAGTCCCTGAGTGACAGGGGTGGACTTTGAAGATGGAGGCGGAGATTGGAGTGAAATCAGGAAACACCAAAGAGGGCTGGCGGTGACCCAAAGCTACAAGAGGCAAGGAATGCATTTTCCTAAAGCCCCAGAGGGAGGGTCATTCGACTGCCACCTTGCTTTCAGACTTCTGGACTCCAGACTGAGAGAACAAGTTTCCGTTGTTTCAAGCCACTAAGTTTGTGGCATTTTGTCAAAGCAGCCACAATAAGCAAATGAAGAGCAGAAATTTTTTTTTTAATGAAACAATACTAAAAACAAGGGGCAAGAGTTTGACTATTAGCAGTGTTCAATGGTTAAAATGGAATTCAGTCATGAATGAGATTAGAATGTATATATGGTGCATTAGCCGTGGATATTTTATCAAGATGTAAAGGTAATCTAAGTGATTTGATTTAACAAACATCTCAGCTGTGAAGTGGCTAAAAAGAGACAGATCAGAAAACAATACAATATTTCCTTCTTAGCATTTTCATAGTGTAGTCTAATTTGACAGGAAACATTGATCTAAGCAACATAAATCTGTTGGAAACATCTAACTCTAGTACCTGCATTTATTGCAATTCAAAAAGGGAAATAAAAACATTCTAAGAGTCCTCTGTAAAGTGAAAAGGGGATTATGCTCACTATTTAACCAATATTAAATCAACTATTTAATTGATGTATATAATTTTTAATATCTTTATTGGAGTATAATTGCTTTACAATGATGTGTTAGTTTCTGCTGTATAACAAAGTGAATCAGCTATACATTTACATATCTCCCCATATATCTTCCCTCTTGCGTCTCCCTCCCACACTCCCTATCTCACCCCTCTACTTGGTCACAAAGCACGGAGCTGATCTCCCTGTGCTATGCGGCTACTTCCCAATAGCTATCTATTTTACATTTAGTAGTGTACATAAGTCCATGTCACTATCTCACTTCATCCCAGGTTACCCTTCCCCCTTCCCGTGTCCTCAAGTCCATTCTCTACATCTGTGCTTTATTCCTGTCCTGCCCCTAGGCTCTTCAGAACCATTTTTTTGTTTTGTTTTAGATTCCATATATAGGAATTAGTTTTCTGACTTACGTCACTCTGTATGACAGACTCTAGGTCTATCCACCTCACTACAAATAATCAATTTCATTTCTTTTATTGGCTGTGTAATATTCCATTGTATATATGTGCCATATCTTCTTTATCCATTCACCTATTGGTGGACACATAAGTTGCTTCCATGTCCTGGTTATTGTAAATAGTGCTACAATGAAGATGGTGGTACATGACTATTTTTGAATTATGGTTTTCTCAGGGTATATGTCCAATAGTGGGATTGCTGGGTCGCATGGTAGTTCTATTTTTAGTTTTTTAAGGAACCACCATACTGTTCTCCATAGTGGTTATATCAATTTAAATTCCCACCAACAGTGCAAGAGGGTTCCCTTTTCTCCACACCCTCTCCAGCATTTATTGTCTGTAAACTTTTTGATGATGGCCTTTCTGACCAGTGTGAGGTGATACCTCGTAGTTTTGATTTGCATTTCTCTAATGATTACTGATGTTGAGCATCCTTTCATGTGTTTGTTGGCAATCTGTGTATTTTCTTTGTAGAAATGTCTATCTAGGTTTTCTGCTCATTTTTGGATTGGGTTGTTTGTTTTTTTATGTTGAACTGCATGTGCTGCTTGTATATTTTGCAGATTAATCCCTTGTCAGTTGATTCGTTTGCAAATATTTTCTCCCATTCTGAGGGTTGTTGTTTCGACTTGTTTATGGTTTCCTTTGCTGTGCAAAAGCTTTTAAGTTTCATTAAGTCCCATTTGTTTATTTTTGCTTTTACTTCCATTTCTCTAGGAGATGGGTCAAAAAGGATCATGTGATTTATGTCATAGAGTGTTCTGCCTATATATTCCTCTAAGAATTTTATAGTGTCTGGCCTTAGATTTAGGACTTTAATGAATTTTGAATTTATTTTTGTGTATGGCATTAGGGAGTGTTCTAACTTCATTCTTTTACATGTAGCTATCTAGTTTTCCCAGCACCATTTACTGAAGAGGCTGTCTTTTTTCCATTGTATATTCTTGCCTCCTTTATCAAAGATAAAGTGACCATATGTGTGTGAGTTTATCTCTGGGGTTTCTATCCTGTTCCATTGATCTATATTTCTGTTTTTGTGCCAGTACCATACTGTCTTGATTACTGTAGCTTTGTAGTATAGTCTGAAGCCAGGGAGCCTTATTCCTCCAGCTCAGTTTTTCTTTCTCAAGATTGCTTTGGCTATTCGGAGTCTTTTGTGTTTCCATACAAATTGTGAAATTTTTTGTTCTGGTTCTGTGAAAAATGCCATTGGCTGTTTGATAGGAATTGCATTGAATCTGTAGATTGCTTTTGGTAGTATCATCATTTTCACAATGTTGATTCCTCCAATCCAAGAACATGGTATATCTCTCCATCTGTTTGTATCATCTTTAATTTCTTTCATCATTGTCTTATAGTTTTCTGCATACAGGTGTTTTGTCTCCTTAGGTAGGTTTGTTCCTAGGTATTTTACTCTTTTTGTTGCAATGGTAAATGGGAGTGTCTCCTTAATTTCTCTTTCATATTTTTCATCATTAGTGTATAGGAATGCAAGAGATTTCTGTGCATTAACTATGTATCCTGCTAATTTACCAGATTCATTGATTAGCTCTAGTATTTTCTGGTAGCATCTTTAGGATTCTCTATGTATAGCATTATGTCATCTGCAAAGAGTGACAGTTTTACTTCTTCCTTTCCAATTTGAATTCTTTTTTTTTCTTTTTCATCTCTGATTGTTGTGGCTAAAACTTCCAAAACTAGGTTGAATAAGAGTGGTGAGAGTGGACAGCCTTGTCTTGTTCCTGATCTTAGTGGAAATGTTTTCAGTTTTTCACTATTAAGAACAATGTTGGCTGTGGCTTTGTCATATATGGCCTTTATAATGTTGAGGTATGTTCCCTCTATGCCTACTTTCTTGAGGGTTTTTTATCATAAATCAGTGCTGAATTTTGTCAAAAGCTTTTTCTGCATCTATTTAGATTATCATATGGTTTTTATCCTTCAATTCATTAATATGGTGTATCAAATTGATTGATTTGTGTATATTGAAGAATTCTTGCCTTCCTGGGATAAACCCCACTTCGTCATGATGTATGATCCTGTTAGTAGTCTGTTGGATTCTGTTTGCTATATTTTGTTGAGGATTTCTGCATCTATGTTTATCAGTGATATTGTCCTGTAGTTTTCTTTTTTTCATGACATCTTAGTCTGGTTTTGGTATCAGGGTGATGGTGGCCTCGTAGAATGAGTTTGGGAGTGTTCCTCCCTCTGCCATAGTTTGGAAGAGTTTGAGAAGGATGGATGGTAGTTCTTCTCTAAATGTTTTATAGAATTCACTGGGGAAGGCATCTTGTCCTGGGCTTTTGTTTGTTGGAAGATTTTTAATTACAGTTTCAATTTCAGTGCTTATTAATCTGTTTATATTTACTATTTTGAAGTATAAAAAGGTCCCTGTGAAATGTAGAGGGAAGGACAAAGAGGTGTCCACAGTGAGGAAGCCTTACTAAAGACTCCTAATTATTCTTTCTACCCAAAAGCATTTTCTGAATTGAGAAATGTTTATTTGTCTGTACAAGAGCCAGAGCCTAGAATCTCTTTTTTTTTCTTCTTCTTCTTTTCGTTTTTTAATATCTTTATTGGAGTAAAATTGCTTTACAGTGTTGTGTTAGTTTCTGCTGTATAACAAAGTGAATCAGCTATATGTATACATATATGTCCATATCTCCTCCCTTTTTTTAATTTTTAAAACTTTTTTAAATTTTATAATTTTTTAACATCTTTATCGCAGTATAATTGCCTTACCAATGTGTGTTAGTTTCTGCTTTATAACAAAGTGAATCAGTTATACATATACATATGTTCCCATACCTCTTCCCTCTTGTGTATCCCTACCTCCCACTCTCCCTATCCCACCCCTCTAGTTGGTCACAAACCATCGAGCTGATCTCCCTGTGCTATGCAGCTGCTTCCCACTAGCTATCTATTTTACATTTGGTAATGTATATATGTCCATGCCACTCTCCCACTTTGTCACAGCTTACCCTCCCCTCTCCCCGTGTCCTCAAGTCCATTCTCTATGTCTGCGTCTTTATTCCTGTCCTGTCCCTAGGTTCTTCAGAACCTTTTTGTTCTTTTTCTGATTCCATATATATCTGTTAGCATACACTCTTTGTTTTTCTCTTTCTGAGTTACTTCACTCTGTATGACAGTCTCTGGGTCCATCTACCTCACTACAAATAACTCAATTTCATTTCTTTTCATGGTTGAGTAATATACCACTGTATATATGTGCCACATCTTCTTTATCCATTCCTCTGTCGATGGACACTTAAGTTCCTTCCATGTCCTGGCTATTATGAATAGTGCTGCAATGAACATTGTGGTACATGACTCTTTTTGAATTATGGTTTTCTCAGCGTATATACTCAGTAGTGGGACTGCTGGGTCATATGGTAATTCTATTTTTAGTTTTTTAAGGAACCTCCATACTGTTCTCCATAGTGGCTGTATCAATTTACATCCCCACCAACAGTGCAAGAGGGTTCCATTTTCTCCACACCCTCTCCAGAATTTATTGTTTGTAGATTTCTTATGATGGCCATTAGTTTTCAAAGAAAAAAAACAGTGGATATAATAGGAATATTAAGTGAATTCCCTGGTGGTCTAGAGGTTAGAACTCAGCATTTTCACTGCTGGGTCCCTGGTTCAATCCTTCATTGGGGAAATAAGATATCACAAGTGCTCTGTTTGGCCAGAAAAAAAAAAGGAATATTAAAATACATAAATTATTAAATGTTTAATTCCTAATCAATACTTTAGTAGAGTGTTATAGGGGTCAATTTATTTTCCTTTCTGGCCCTTAGGACAAAAAAAAAAAAGTACTCCTTCCCCCTTCTCTTTTTATGATCTTTTGCAAAACATCATAATAGAATGCAGTTCCATGCACTTTTTTTAAATCAGCCAAATAAAAGAATTTGATAAACTTTACAAAGAAGAATTTTTCCCAGTCAATTTACAGTCCTATATCTGTAAATGTCAACATGGAACAGAGTGAACCATAATCAGAACCAAGGAATCTTACTGGTGGGAAGGACTTGAGATGCACAGTCCAGTCTTACACTCAAAGGAAGACCCTTCTTTTTTTTTTTTTTCATTTTTTAGCAACAAAGTATTTTTTATTATTATTATTTTTTATTAGTTTCTGCTTTATAACAAAGTGAATCAGTCATACATATACATCTGTTCCTACATCCCTTCCCTCTTGCATCTCCCTACCTCCCACCCTCCCTATCCCACCCCTCCAGGTGGTCACAAAGCACCGAGCTGATCTCCCTGTGCTATGCAGCTGCTTTCCACTATCTAACTACCTTACGTTTGGTAGTGTATATATGTCCATGCCTCTCTTTTGCTTTGTCACAGCTTACCCTTCCCCATATTACTCAGCCATAAAAAGAAACAAAACTGAGCTATTTGTAATTAGGTGGATAGACCTAGAGTCTGTCATACAGAGTGAAGTAAGTCAGAAAGAGAAAGACAAATACCGTATGCTAACACATATATATATATGGAATTAAAAAAAAAGTCATGAAGAACCTAGGGGTAAAACAGGAATAAAGACACAGACCTACTTGAGAATGGACTTGAGGATATGGGGAGGGAGAAGGAAGACCCTTCTTAAAGGTTTTGTAAAGAATGAGCTTCAAGCTATGACTATTCCATTGAAGGGATCTCATTATGTCACAAGACCTTTCTTTTTTTTTTCTTTTTTTTGTATTGTTTAACTGCTCTGCTACCTTTTGTACAGAATCTGCTGTTTTTTTTTTTTCTTTTTTTTTTCCTTCTTTGAAGATTTTCTTAAGCCAGGTACTGGGTTCAACACCATACATGGACTATCTCAAGGCAGTGGTTCTCAAGTGGGGGTTTTTGCCCCATCAACCCATCTATCCCTGGGGAACATTTGGCAATCTCTCGAGACATGTTTTTCACGGCATGGGGAGGAGGATGATGTTGATGTTTAGTAGGTAGAGGTCAAGAATGCTGCTTAACATCCTATAATGCACAGGACAACAAAGGATCCAGCCCCAAATTATCAACATTGCTCATCCTGAAAGCTGATTTAAAGTAAAAGCAGAGTGAATGTCCCACTAAATAAATGGTTGGAGTTGTAATAAAAATGAGGGACAAAGAAACATGTTTTTTTCTGTATACAGATCTTCCTCTACTTATGATGTGGATTATGTCCCAATAAAACCATCATAAATTGAAAATATTATAAGTCGAAAGTGCGTTCAATACACCTAACCTACTGAACATCATAGCTTAGCCTAATCTACCTTAAAAGTACTCAAAACACATTAGCCTACAGTTAGGCAAAACCATCTGACATAAGCCTATTTTATAATAAAGTGTTGAATGTCTTATATAGTTTACTGAATACTGTACTGAAAGTGAAAACAGAAAGGTTGTCTAGGTTATAAGTGTATCAGTTGTACACCCTGAGGATCACAAGGCTGACTGGGAGCTGTGGCTTGAGCCCAGAATCACCAAAGAGTACCCTGCATATCACTAGACAGGGAAAGATCAAAATTCTAAATGTGAAGTACAGTTTCTACTGAATTCGTATCACTCTCACACCATCCCGGTGTTGAATTTTATGTCGGGGACTATCTGTAGTCCAGAGTCTTCCTTCCACCCCATCCCTGGTCCACCCAAGTTCCTTCCTGGTGGAACCAGTGTTACCAATTTCTTCTTTACTTATCCAGGTGTCTTCTTTGCATCTCTAAGAGATTGTGTGTGCACACATGGTATACACATTGTTTGCATTGTGCTTTTGTTACTTAATCCATCTTGGAATAGTTTGTTTTCTATCATGACACAAAGAGTTTCCTCATTTCTTTTTAAAATGGCAGAGTACTTCATTGTATGGATGTTTTGTACTTTATTTAACCACTCCTCTCTCTATTGATATTTATGTTATTTCCATTTTTTTCTGTTATAAACACTGATGCGATGAATATCTCTTTATTTGTATAAGACCCTACAGATACAATCGCCAAATAAAAAAGTTAGTGTGTTTAAAATTTTTATTGGATATTTTCCAAATTACCCACCATTGAAATTGTACTTGTTTCCATCCCCACTAGCAAAAAACGTATAAAAAGGGTTTGAGTGATTTTGTAATGTTTCAAATTTGTTTTCACTGCTTATATCTTCTTATCAAAAACTTTCTGGGAATAAATAAAAGGTGGGAACACCATACAATATTTTGGGCCTATCATTTTCTTAGCACTCAGGCATGCAGAATCTGTCTGCCAGAGATTTTCTAAACTGTTTTTAATTGTGGTAAAACATATATACCATGAAATTTACCATTTTAACTATTTTAAGTGTAGAATTTAGTGGTGTTAAGTGTATTTACAATGCTGTGCAACCATCACCACTATCTACTTCCAAAGTTATTCATCACTCCAAACGGAAACTCTCTGTATCATCAAGCAGAAATTCCACATTCTGCCCTCTCTCAGCCCCTGATAACTTTGCATCTGCTTTCTGTCTCTCTGAATTTCCCTATTCTGGATATTTCATGTAGGCGGAATCATGTAATATATGTTCTTTTGTGTCTGGCTTATTTCACTTTAGTAGAAAATTTTCAAGGTTCATCCACATTGCAGCAAGGATCCTTCATAAAGCTGAGTAACATTCCATTGCATGTATAGACCACATTTGTTCATCCATACATCTGTTGATGGACACATATATTGCCAGCTTTTGGCTATTGTGAACAGTGCTGTTATGAATACTGGAATATAAGAATCTGTTTGAGGGGCTTCCCTGGTGGTGCAGTGGTTGAGAGTCCGCCTGCTGATGCAGGGGACACGGGTTCATGACCCAGTCTGGGAAGATCCCACATGCCACGGAGTGGCTGGGCCCATGAGCCATGGCTGTTGAGCCTGCGCATCTGGAGCCTGTGCTCCACAATGGGAGAGGCCACAACAGTGAGAGGCCCGTGTACCACACACACACACACACACAAAATATATATATGTTTGAGTCCCCAATTTCAATTCTTTTGATTACATAACTAGGAGCAGAATTGCTGGATCATATAGTAGTTCTAAGCTTAACATTGTTTTCACATGAGATTTTTTTTTAAATTGAAGTATAGTTGACTTATAATGTGTTAGTTTCAGGTGTACAGCACAGTGATTCAGTTATACATACACACATGCATGCATACACACACACACACACATTCTTTTTCAGATTATTTTCCCCTATAGGTTATTACAAAATATTGAGTATAGTTCCCTGTGCTATACAGTAGGTCCATGTTGGTTATCTATTTTATATATAGTAGTGTGTATGTGTTAATCCCAAACTCCTAATTTATCCCTCGCCTACCTCTTTACCCTTTAGTAACCATAAGTTTCTTTTCTATATCTGTGGGTCTACTTCTGTTTTGTAACTAAGTTCATTTGTATATTTTTTTAGATTCAACATATGAGCAATATCATATGATATTTGTCTTTCTCTGTCTGACTTACTTCACCCAGCATGATAATCTCCAGGTCTATCCATGTTGCTGCAAAAGACATTATTTCTTTCCTTTTAATGGCTAATAGTCCATTGTATATATGTACCAAGTCTTCTTTATCCATTCCTCTGTCGATGGACACTTAGGTTGTTTCCATGTCTTGGCTGTTGTAAACAACGTTGCAATGAACATTGGGGTTCATGTATCCTTTCACATTATAGTTTTCTTGGGATATATGTCCAGGAGGGGGATTGCAGGATCATATGGTAGCTCTATTTTTTGTTTCTTAGGGAACCTCCATACTGTTCTCCACAGTGGCTGTACCAATTTACATTCCCGCTAACAGTTCAAGAGGGCTCCCTTTTCTCCACACCCACTCCAGCATTGACCGTTTGTAAATTTTTTTGATGAGGTGTGAGGTGATACCTCATTGTAGTTTTGATTTGCATTTCTCTAATAATTAGTGGTGTTGAGCATCTTTTCATGTGCCTCTTGGCCATTAGTATGTCTTCTTTGGAGAAATGTCTATTTAGATCTTCTGCCCATTTTTTGATTGGATTGCTTTTTTGATACTGGGCCACATGGGCTGTTTGTAAATTTTTGGAGACTTGTCAGTCACATCGTTTGCAAATATTTTCTCCCATTCTGTGCATTGTCTTTTTGTTTTGTCTATAGTTTTCCATGCTGTGCAAAAGCTTCTGAGTTTACTTAGGTCCCATTTGTTTATTTTTGGTTTTATTTTCATTACTCTAGGAAACGGAGCCAAAAAGATATTACTGTGCTGCTTAACTTTTTAAGGAATCATCAAATTGTTTTCCACAGTGACTGAACCATTTTACATTCTCACCAGCAATGTACTAGAGTTTCATTTTTTTCACATGCTTACCAATCCTTGTTATTTTTTCATTAAAACATATATGCAGTCATTGTAGTAGATATAAAGTGGTATCTCAGTGTGGTTTTGATTTGCATTCCACTAATGACTAATGAAGTGAGCATCTCTTCATGTAATTATTGACCATCTTTGGAGAAATGTCTATTCAAGTCCTTTGCCTGTTTTAAAATTGGGTTGTCTTTTTATTGTTGTTCTTCCTCCTTGTACACTGAGTCAAAACCTTCCTCAAATTAACTTTCACCCATTCGTCATAAGGCAGCTTCCTTGAAAGAATCCTTTTACTCTAATAGGCATTAAATGTGGTTTCCTGCCCAATTCTTGCAAGACTTATTTTACCTTCTCAAGAGGATTAAAAGTATTAAGGATTTTATTTTCTAAAAGGTTTTAGGTAAATTGTTCAAGGGATAATTTTATTTCTGAATTGGAGAAAGAGTATTAGTAAATACATTTTTAAGAAAGAAATGATTATTTTAATAACAAGGTTAATTATCTGTCTAAAATATTTCAGAAATTATTTTGCAGCTATTTTAAAATAATTCTAGCCTAGGCATAAAAGTTACATTAATTGTAAAATTTCTTGTCTATTTAAGTTCACATTGGAAACATTTAGTAGGTTAATTTAATTACATTCAGATTGGGTATGATTAACAAGACAAATAAACTAAATTTAATCAATGGAATAATTAAAAAGTGTAAGTTTTCTAGAACCCCCAACTTAGTTATACTGATGATGGTTTATATATGTAAATTCAATAGTTAAAAAGTAATCTGGACACAAATGAGATCAGAATATGTATATACTGAATTGTGAGTTGAACCAAACTTTTAATATGTAGAGATAATCTAAATGATTTGGCCTTAACAAATATTCAGTCATTGAGTGACTGTGAAAAAAAATAAACAAAACAATAGTATTTTTCCTCTTGAATATTTTCATCGTTCACTTTGATTTGTTAGGGAAATTGATTTGATCATTATAAATTCAACAAAGTGGAAGTAAAATGGTTCTAGATTCCTAAAACATTGTCGTTGGTCATGCCTGCATTTTGTAATGGTCTACATAAGATTGTATCCAAATTAAATGCGAGGTCGATTCCTGGGTCCATTAAGTGTTAAATTAAACAATAGCAACAAAACAACAACAACATTGAAGAGAGAATGGTTGAGGGCAATACAAAGTATTGATATTACTAACACCACTACTACTACCATTAATTGCTAATGATTGAATAAGACTTACTAAATGCTAAAGACCAAGTGCTTTTATATACTACATATACTAATTCTCAACAACCTCCAGAAGTGGGCAATGTTAGCTCTGAGTATCCATTTTACAGATAAGGGAATGGAAACCCATAACCGTAAGTGATTTTCCCAGGCTCACAAAGAACAGAAGCAGGAATGTGGCCCCAAGTAGCCTAGCCCTGAATCTGCATACTTAACTCCTATGCCAGTAGTCCCCACACTTGTCTCCATATTGGGATCACTTGGTCTTACAAATCTGGGACCAAACCCCAGACCAATTAACTCCCAGTCTCTGGGGGTGGAAAACAGGCTCATGTATTTTTTGAAGCTACCCAGGTACTTTCAGTGTGCAGACAAATTTGGGAATACTAGGCTGCCTTAAACTGTAGAGGTAAAAATAAATAAATAAATAAAAAACAGTTATCAAGCCAGGAAAACTACAACCATTAAGCAGAAGGGACAATCTTAAACATAAGTGAACTACAACAAGCAGCACATGTCATTCTTGTACTGCTAAAGAAAACAAAAAGAAGTTATGCTGCAGCAAGATGAACTTGGGTATTTCTTTTTTCTTAATTTTAGAATTTTATTTTTTTTTTATACAGCACGTTCTTATTAGTTATCTGTTTTATACATATTAGTGTACATATGTCAATCCTAATCTCCCAATTCATCCCACTACCACCACCCCGCCACTTTCCCCCCTTGGTGCCCATACGTTTGTTCTCTACTTCTGTGTCCCTATTTCTATTGTTATTATCCTACTCATCAAAGCAACATGAAGTAATGAGAATTTTACAGAAAAAGTTATCTACTCTTTGTTTGCAATAAAAGTGGTATTATGTTTAGAAATAGGAGGATAGGTAGACAATTTAAAGCTTCTTACCAGTCTCTGAATTTCAATGTGTAATTACAGTTTAAGATTTATGATATTCTCTAAAATTAAGTAGGGGTAAAAATCCTGATTCTAATATTTTATATATGTAAAGTATTAATTTTTATTGAGTTTTCCCCAAACAAGTTATAAAAATGAAACTAGAAAAAATGTTGCATGGATCCCTACTGTACAAATCAAATAGTAAGTCAGAAAAGGGAAAAACAGCTGTAAACTAAGCATATGTAAGATAATCACTTTCCTTGCCTTGCTCCTTACTGGGAACCTTATTTTGAACCCTAATTGTACTGTGTAACATACATTGCAGAAATGGAAGAAGCTGGGGGTAGTGAGAGAGCTGGACATGATGTCAGAATGTGTGAAACTGGGCAGGTTACTGTTGTTTCTGGAGCCTCAGTTTATTCATTTCAAACATCAGAGGACTCTTATTCTAGAGTTCCGGGTAATGGATATTTTAAGCTTTGCAGGTTACCTACAGTCTCTATTACACCTCCTTCTCCTTCCTCCTCCTCTTTACAATCCTTTAAAAATGTGAAAACCATTCTTGGATCATGGACTATATGAAAACAGACTGTGGCCAGATTGGCTTGTGGTTTCAAGCTTGCCAGCCTCTGATGTAGATATTGTACTTGAAAAATAGCACAATCTAATGCACTGGTTCTCAACCAGGGGTGATTTTCTCATTCCTCTGGGGATGTTTGTCAATGTTGTGAGACATTTAAGGGCTGCATTATATACATCTAGAGTGTAGAGGACAGAGATGCTGCTAAACCTCTTACAGTGCACATAGCAGGCTCCCACAGCAAAAACTTACCTGGTCCAGAGGGTCAATAGTACCTAGTTTGAGAAGATCTTCACTAATGGCTATTTTCTCTTAATTACAGGGAGAGTAAAGAGATTAAGTATATTTCATCTTCTTTTATTCAGGATTGTGGTTCATTTCTGTTTTAGTCTGTGTGACAGCTACATAAAAGTGTTGGCACAATTTAAGCAACTCCCTAGTTCCTGCAAAAGTACTGCCATGGAGAAAACTCATAAAGATGAATTGGGTGAAAATCTTTAGCCATGAGAGTAAGTGCAGTTTCAGCATTGAAAACCTGTGTTTCACAGCGAGGAGAAGCGAAGTAGGTAGGGCAGAAATGGATAGGGAATTGTGACATATCAAACATGTTCAGACCACTGAGTAAGAGAACTAGAGACAGGCAGGCACTCTGATGATGGTTCTTTTGTGCTTAGAATATGTTTATTTTCACCTGCCCATGGAGTAGTAATATATCTTCTGAAATCAAGGTAAAGAATCATGGAAGAGAGATGCAATGGATCATTGAAAATGTGAAGGGAAATTTCACACATTACTCAAAGTAACACCAGTAAGAGGATAATCCTCAAGTTTATGACTCTATTTTTTTCTTACTGTGTACAAATTGCATCTTCATGACTTCGCTGTATTGCTTTTAAAGAAATGCTCAATTTTCACCTCTTTAAATTCTATTATATTTAACATTGTATAGAAAGGGATTATTAGGAAATCTGATTATAAATTCTTAGAAATCTACTCTAGAAAGTCCTATTAAAATTGGATTCCAGGCTGACCTCTGAAGTTTTGCTTTGGAAAGTCCTACCTTTGAACTTGTTGAAGACATTTGTTTATATTAGCAATAAAGAGCAGGGTTGCATGTCTGAAAATATTCTGAAGCAGTATTTTCTGGTTTATGCTTGCTATTTCTGTAACAACCAAACAAATAATCTTTTAAGAAATCTTACATAGAAAATTCTGTTGCATACACAGTAATGTAAAGTGGCAATTTAGATCTATCTGGAGACATACGTCTGTTGTCTTCCTGCCACTCCAGACTAGGAAGCAGCACATGCAATTTTTTTTACACGTTGTTTTTCCTTTACATGTTTTTTACATGTTTTTACATGCAAAAACATGTAAATATGATATGTCTGTTCAGTGATGGGGTTGGGGGGAAGATGAGGAGGCACTAATGCTGACCATGTGAGCAGGAGCTGCATCTCAGCTCATGGAGGGCTTTGAAAATCATACAAATGGATTCAGTTTAGGCTATTGAAAGCTTAATTTGGGAAAGTGAAATAATCAGATTCGTGTTGTAGTGACATTATTCCAGACATTTCGTGACCTTATTCTGAAGATATTGTGGAAGATGGATTGGAGGGGCTTAGAGCTTAAGCCGGAGACCATGGAGAAGGACACAGAAGTGATGCAGAGGAGCAGGGAGGGCCCACACTGAGGCTGCCATGGCGGGTGAAGAGGAAGGGGCAGATTAAGAGATATTTAGATATTCAAGGAGTAACAAAATTTGAGGCTGGATTGGCTGTAAGGGGGTCACTGAAGAAAGAGACTAAGTACAACTCTTAGATTATTGATATATGATGCTGCAAAACACTTTACCTTCATCATCTCTTTTAGTCTATGATGTAATAATTATTATCTACATTCTGCAGATGAAGACACTTTGGCTAAGTAACTTGCCTAAGACCACACAGAAGATAGTGGCAAAGCTGGGATTCGAACCGAGGGTCATCTGACCTTAAAGATGCTTTCAACTGTTATCAATAACTAGGATGCATAATACAGGAGGAAGAGAATATTTGTGAAGTTAGGTAAGATAAAGTATTATGTTTTAGAAATGTGGAGCCTGAGATGGCTATGGAATACTGAGCTAAATCACATAAGAGGCAACTAAATTATTGGAATTTTAAAGTTTAGTTTTACACTACCCTCCCATATTGTATCTTAGTTTACTGGATTTTACATTGATAGTGATGGCAAGTATATATTATGTCAAAATCTAAAAAGGCCAATGATAATTCAAGCATGTTACAAAACTTATTGGGAAGTAGACTGTGGAAAATGGTCCTATTAACTTCTTCATTAGTCATTTTTGACCATATTACACTTCAATTAACACTTCAGTACACTTCACAAAATAGAAATTCAGGTTTTTAATCAACCACATTTACTAGAAAAGTAGAACTGAATTAAATACAATCTAGAAAACAAATAGTGCAAAAAATATCATGAATAGTAATAGAAAACCAGACAAATATGATGTATTGGAGTTTGTATCACAAAATGTACTATTCATTATTTTCTGGAATTGCTATTTCCAAACAAGATAGATTGCTTTAGTCACTTTAAAAAATGTAAAATGTGAAACATTCATGGAAGAAAGATAGGCTTACTTTATGAGAAATATGATAGATCTCTTCATAAAGAAATGAAGTTTTGAATAAAATACTCCCTTTGGCATCATCTTAACACGACCATATTTAGCGAATATGAATCATTCATAAACTATGAAACAGTGAACAAGCATACACATCCAGATGAGACTGTAGTTGCTCTGGATTTGCTAGAAATTCTTATCTGTCATTATTCTGAATTTTTACCTTGTTCTAAAATCCTTAATAGGGTACACATAGTCACTGTGAACTGTATGCCTGCTTCAAAACACATCAGGGTTTAATTTATTGAATGATATTTCTTTAGTTGAGATGAGTTGAAATGTGGCATTTCATTTTCTAAAACTGTGGGAATATTAATCATGTAGATACTTAAATTATAATTTAGGTACTGAGTAAAGTTTCAATTTGTCTGAATAAAACTGAATAAACATCCAAAATGAACTAACATTCATTTAAAATCAAACCGACTTTTTCTGATTAGTGGTGGTTTAACATATCTCTATGCAATTTCTTTTCTTTTTTTTTTACCATTTTTATTAAGTGGTATGAGACTATTTCTTATTCATGGAGCTATTTTCAAATAGTAGAATATTTTTAGTAGTTTGATTTATTTGCTTTATTCTTCCTGATTTTCAAATACCTGCTGGACAAATGAAGAACTCAGTAATTCAGTTGGGTACTTCAATCTATACAAAATTAAATTTTTAATAGACCATTGGTTCATTCATCTGTATCAAATTCTTACTTTAAGTATTATTTAGTTTATATCGGTATTATTGTGATAGTTACTAAAGAAGAAAGCTGTTGTGACCGCCTGGAGGGGTGGGATAGGGAGGGAGGGAGACGCAAGAGGGAAGGGATATGGGAACAGATGTATATATATAACAGATTCACTTTGTTATAAAGCAGAAACTAACACACCATTGTAAAGCAATTATACTCCAATAAAGTTGTAAAAAAAAAAAAGAAGAAGAAAGCTGAACTCTTTTGGACAGGAATCAGGCTTGAGTCAAATACTTGGAAGAGAGTACAGCTTCTGCTGCATCATTCCTGGGCCACTGGGAGTTTTGGGAAATAGCAAACTGCTCCCTGTTACTCAAACAGCAGCCATAAAATCTGCTAAGATATTTCTGACAGGAACCACAATTGGTTGTGACGTTGGTTGTGAAGCATATTAGAATACATTCAAAAATAGTAAAATCTCTTAATTTAAGATCAGTTGAAGAAAGTCTGGTTGGATGTAATGAATTATGAATTCTCTTAATTTGAAATATAGGCATTGGTTGAAATGCTTATTTAGGATTCTCTTATACAAGGAGAAATCTATACCCTGTCTCACATCTAGGGAAGTATCTGTCAGCTTTTCTTTGTTTTCCTTTGGTTCATTTTAAGTTTGAAATGCTGATTATTCATTACTTGTAGATTAGAATTATTGTCATTTTATAATATTAGTAAATATGGAATTTTCTTTCCTCTTTTTTATAAACAGACATAGATTGAGTTTTGGAATAGTAATCAAAAAGTATTAAATTTGACCTATTAATTTACTGATATTTCTGTGGAGCTCTAAGACTATGGGTAAGATATAATGGTAGTTGATAAAGTTTTTGTTAAAGCAATGAATTATATGCATATAGCTAATCCTACTGTACTGTATACTTAACAAGGGTTAAGATGGTAAATTTTATATATTCTTTATCACAAAAAAGCAATGAATTATGTTGTTTACATTAGTATAAATAACTCATTCACTAGTTTTTGATTGCCTTGATATTTCACTTATTTATAATCTTAACCACTGCATTAGAGTAAGCTGTCAGCTGGTTTAGTTTATCTTTTGGTACCAAACCCAAAGCCCATATAATTTTATCTGAAAAAGTAACTTCAACCCAATTGTGCAATAAATACCTGGAAGCATAATGGAATCTCTCCTTCTCTGCTGTCTCCTTTAGGCCCTCTTTCTAAAACCATATCAGTAGCACCAAGTTGGGGTTAGTGTATCTGTCAGAGGGCACAGGTTTTCAACAATCGTTTCTTCATTAATTCAACACAAAGACACATGAAATAACATTGCAGCTACTTATCCAGTCGCTCTGAAGTGAAAATACATTAGATTCAACTGTATGAAATTGCTAGTATTTGAACATTTTTAACGTATAAAAATGCCATTTCGTGTTTCAATTTGATAGTCATCACAAGTGTTTTTTTATTGACTGTGTACTACTCTATTCTTAGAATTAAACATAATAGAAATTATTATCCCCATTTTATAGCTGAGGAAATTGAAGTTCAGAAAGGTTAAGTGCTTGTCGATCACCACAAAATCAGGAAAATTTCTGGCTTTCAATTATATATTTTCTGACGAACAACAAGGAGATGAATTTTCCTGCTCTTCCTGTTGCCCAGAGGGAGGGATCACCGGGGTCTGTGGGGACCATGAGAATCTCTCGTCCTTGTTTCTCAGCCACTTCTTAGCATATCCAGTCGTGGACCCTAGATGACAATTTGTGGATGCCAGAAATGGTCACTTGCATGAAGGAGACAACTTTCCAGTTTGGTGTTCAGTTTCTTCTGTTTTTGGAACTCAATTCTTCTTTGGGGTTCAAAGCTACCAGTTCTCAAGACAGAGAAAACAAACAGGATGCAAGAGAGCTGGGGAATGGACCCGACCCTTCCACATGTGGAATCTTCCTTTACTGGGAAGTGAGAGAAAACTTTGAAACAGAGGTAAAAGTATTGCAAAAAAAGAGCATCGATGTTAAAAATATTAGAAATGATAACATGAGAGTAAATTTGTGAAAAACTAACTTCAGTAAGCATCTAGAAGGAAAAATTAAAGGGGAAGCTCTTTCCAAGTTATGTTTTTGTTTATGAGTAATTCTGCTTTTAAATAGATTCCCTAGTAAAAAGTTTTGGGTTTGAGATTCTGGAATTTGTGCAAATATAATGAGAACTAATTGGGATAAAAATATGTCTTGAGGTCTAAAAGTTTATTTAAATGGTGATATAAGGATGTCCCTGTTTATTAAAACACGTAAAGAATTTTACTCAAAATTTATTTATGAAATGGGTGTGTGGTTGTGGCCTGCAGGGCAGGAGTTTTGGTGACAAGATAAAAAGTTAAGGAGCTATACCTTTCCTTATTGTGGGATTTTCCACAATTTTTTAGGAATTCTGATGTGCAGAATTAAATGTTAATGCTAGTAGAATAGGGTCTCTTTCTAAATTCCCAATTTCCATGTTTCAGACCTAAATTTCTCTTAGAAAGATAACTTCATAGCACTGGAAATAAAAGAGATGGGAAGAAGAAATTCTTGCATGGCAATTTGCCCAGAATAGTGGCTATCTACGAATTCTCCAAGAAAAACTTTTTGGAAAATTCTTCCTTCCTTCCTTCCTTCCTTCCTTCCTTCCTTTCCTTTTTTCTTTATTCCTTTTTTTTTTTTTTTTTTTTTTTTTGCGATATGCGGGCCTCTCACTGTTGTGGCCTCCCCCGCTGCGGAGCACAGGCTCCGGACACGCAGGCTCCGGACGCGCAGGCTCAGCGGCCATGGCTCACGGGCCCAGCCACTCCGCGGCATATGGGATCCTCCCAGACCGGGGCACGAACCCGTATCCCCTGCATCAGCAGGCGGACTCTCAACCACTTGCGCCACCAGGGAGGCCCTCTTATTGTTATTTAAGATTTTTGTCTTGATACTATAATTTCTCAGTGGAGAAGAAGCCTGGAAAATAATCACTTTTTATTAAAATACGCTTTTATAAAATTTATAGTTAGATTGTAAATGGTTTGTATTTGCAGATTTTTGGATAACAAGCGTTACTGAAAGTAAAAAGAAGAGACAATATAGACATATGGTGTGATAGAACTTGCAAAGTTAGTTTTTCTTAATTGGCAATTTCATATCAGATGTTCCAAATTAGAATTGAAAAAATATTTTTTGTAAACTAAAGATTTTTGGGGAAAGTATTTTTTATTAACATCTTTATTGGAGTATAATTGCTTTACAATGGTGTGCTATTTTCTGCTGTATAACAAAGTGTATCAGCTATATGTATACATATATCCCCATATCTCCTCTCTATTGTGTCTCCCTCCCACCCTCCATATCCCCCTCTAGGTGGTCACAAAGCACGGAGCTGATTTCCCTGTGCTATGCGGCTGCTTTCCACTAGCTATCTATTTTACATTTGGTACTGTATATATGTCCATGATGTTCTCTCACTTCGTCTCAGCTTACCCTTCCCCGTCCCCGTGTCCTCAAGTCCATTCTCTACATCTGTGTCTTTATTCTTGTCCTGCCCCTAGGTTCTTCAGAACCATTTTGTTCTTTTTTTAGATTCCATATATATGTGTTAGCATACAGTATTTGTTTTTCTCTATTCTTTTTAATAACTGCTTTCACTTTGCAATTACCATTGTATGAAACTTGGGAGTTCAAACCTGCTATATTTAACTTCAGTAAAAAATTTGGGTATTTGCACTAAAACTTTCTTTGTTTCTAGTCTCTATGCTTGGTTTAACATGATGATGTATGAAAGATGACTCAGAATTACTTATAATACTATGGAGTGGGGAACAGAGAGAAAAAAATTACTTAAATGTAATGTGAATATGTAATTGTAATTGGAAGGCACTTTTATTTAACTGTGAGTGTGTATTGTATTTGCTAACTCACTGCTTCTGAAAACAGTCAACCTTGTGAAAATTAATGGACTTTTATAAACTGTCCTAAGTAAACATTTAGGTAAAATTTTAAAATTTGTAATATTTGGCAATGTCTATTGATTTTTGAATGTTAATTCAATTTTATATTCTGACATTTTAAATTGGTTTCGGAAATTTCAATGTGGTGCATAACTGAGATAAAAGGTGTTAGTTTTCACTCCAGGATAGGGACTCACAGTGGAAGGACAGAACTAAATCCTGCATGCAGAAAATTGTATTGGAACTTAGCCATGGCCGTTTCCTTACACATTGCCTATGGCGGTTTTAGGGCTACAAGGATAGAGTTGAATAGTTGCATCATAGGCTGACAGTATGGCCTGAAAAGTCTAAAATATCATTAGCTGGCCCTGTAGAGGAAATGTTTGTCAACCCATGCCCTAAATCTCACGAAAAGCTATAAGCAGCCGCAGAGCACAGGGAGATCAGCTCGGTGCTTTGTGACCGCCTGGAGGGGTGGGATGGGGAGGGTGGGAGGGAGGGAGATGCATGAGGGAAGGGATGTGGGAACAGATGTATATGTATGACTGATTCACTCTGTTATAAAGCAGAAACTAATAAAAAAAAAAGCTGGAACTGAGCTTTATAATTGTCTATGACAAAGAATGGTTAAGAGAACCAGGGAAAGGAAGAACACAAACAAACAAAATCTGAAATCAGATTTTGAGCCATGGGAATAAAAGTAATGAACATTCAGAATAGACCCGAGAGCAGGCATTTGTCTACATTTTAAGTTCAACCATGTCATTTACTAAATGCATGGTACTATATTTGTAATTCTAACTGACCAATGCCTTAAAGTTTTCTGGTCCTTTGGGGAAGGGATGGTGGCTGGACTTGCTTTTGCCTCTTCAGTTAGTGGGTGATAGGCTCGGATGACAGGTGATTACATGGATCTGCCCAGTTTGAAGCCAGTTCCAACATGGATCTGTGTATATATGTATTTTTTGTGTGTATGACAAAACACATTTCACTTAAAAGGAGAATGTCAGAAGAATGTCTGCTAAAATAGCTACAGGCTAATAGGAAAATAAGAATCACAGTGCAAAAATTTAAAAGTTGGTTGAGAGTGGGGAAAATATATTCTTCTTTATTGAAGTGGTCTAAAATGCAGGCTTTAATGTTACTCATCATACAGTGAGCTAAGAGGCAAGTGCCTTGTATGTAGAAAATGGTCAGTGCTTTGCCCTTTAAAAAAGGAATACAGAATATGTTGCCCTTTTAATATGTCCTGTAGCTTGCCCTGGATTTGAGGATGAACAGAGATGGCACTAAAAATGATAAAGCAATAAATCATAAAGCTCCAAAGTTCCTTTTTTGTCACAGCTCATTCATGTTCAGAAGGCAATCTTCAGTACATGTCAATTTCCCCACATGGGATGGAAACTGGAGAAACTGTGAGAGAAGATACTGAATAGGAATAAAAATGTTTTTGCCTCTCTTTCATTTTCCTTACTTTGACATTTCTGCTGTCCACATGTTAATTGGAGATCTTAATAGTTCTAGCTGTAAGTTGATATCTAAAGCAGAGAGAAACAAATCCCCACTGGTCTGTATCTCAGCTGGAATCCAAAGTAAACATAATCTTTTTTTTTTAATGTTCAAAGCATTTTAGGTTCTTTTTACTCTCTCCACGTGTTACCTGTCTTTTCTTTTCATGCATTTGGAACTCACCAACTCTTCTCTTCAAGGTTCTCTTTTAGTGTCTAAAATGTCAGCATATGTGAGAAAAGCTAAAAACTGTTAGAAAAATCTCTGCCTTAGAAAGTTCATCAACATGCAATTTAACATCTTAAAGATGAGTGAGAACAGAAAGTTCCTGGTTATTATAAAATAAGAATTATAAGGCAGCAGGTCACTTTCTTAGTTATTGATGGACTGCACTTGGGGTCATTTGCAGGTTTAATTTGAGGACCTGGTTAGAATCAGGGGATAACAGTAGTTATTTCACAATTATGAAAATTACATTGTTTTTCCTTTAGTAACAAGATTTAACTATTTATTGTACCACTTCAGGGAAACACTTGACTGGTGACTGGAAAATGGGGAAAAGAATGCCATGTTCTATTCCAGAAGCATTTAACTTTGGGACTAATTTTCATGGTAGAGTCAAGACAATATGCATTGCTCATGTAAACATGAGATGCATCCTTCTCTGCAGTGTTTAGAAGACTGAGAAACAACTGTCCATGAACAGCCCAGGAAGTGTCCCAGGAAGGAAGCTCTTGCTTATTTTGTTCACACAGTGTGTCTTGCATGTATGTCCCTCTTAACCTTCCCAGATGTGCTCCTTGGGACTGAATGGAAACCACACTCCATGTATCACTTGAGTTCAATTTAGTAGCTTCTCTCTATTTCTCCTTGGACTTCTTTATCAAATTTTTACCCTATATACATTTTTTTCGGTTACTGGACACCTACTAGTTTACTCTTCTTGATCTTTAAAGCTTTTTGCAGCTTTTCTCCAGTCAGTTCACACCTTCCTCTTGCCACCCCTGGCAGCTCTATGACCAGCATCTATCATTTATCTGAGCCTCCACTCGACTTTCCCTATGTTGCATACATTTCTTTTAAAATAGCTTCCATAATAACATGGAGTGCCAGATCTGGGGCAGGTGGTCTGCACTTGAATCCTAATTTTCTGAGTGATATTGGACAAGCTATTTAACATCTCTGTGCTTAACTTCTGTAAAATAGAAATGACAGTAGCACTTTTCTCATGGGATTGTTATGATGATTAAATGAGATAATACAGGCAAAACATTTGGAATAGTGCTGGAGAAATAGTGAGTACTAAAGAACATTTTTATTTTTAACTTTTTTTCAGCATTTTATTTTCAGACAAATAAAATTGTAATATATTTAAAGTGTACAATGTGATGGTTCGATATACATACACATTTTGAAGGGATTCCCACCATTAAGTTAATCAACACATCCATCTCCTCACTTATAAACATAATTTTTCTTGTTTTGGTAAGAACACTTTAGTTCTAATTTCTTAGCAAATTTAAATTATACAATATAGTATTATCATCTATAGTCACCATACCATGCATGAGATCCTCAGACCTTACTCAGCTTACAACTGAAAGTTTATATCCTTTAACCAGCCTCCTCCATCTTCCCCCCACTTCCCAGGTCCTACCAACCACCATTCTACTCTCTGTTTATACGAGTTTAACTTTGCCCCTCCCAACAACTCCACATATAAATGATACCATGAAGTATTTGTTTTTCTGCTTCTGTCTGGCTTGTTTCACTTAGCATAATGCTCTCCAGTCTCATCTATGTTGGAGCAAATGGCAGGATTTCCTTTTTTTTTTTTTTAAGCTGAATGATATCCCATTGTGTGTGTGTGTGTGTGTGTGTGTACATTTTCTTGATCCATTCATTGGTCGACCCAGGTTGTTTCCATATTTGGGTTATTGTGACTAAGGCTGCAATGAACGTGGGAGTATAGATATCTCTTTGAGATATTGATTTTGTAAACTCTGGTTACATGCCTAGAAGTTGTATTGGTGGATCATATGTTAGTTCTAGTTTCTTGGGGAAACTCCATACTATTTTTCATAGTTGCTGCACCAATTTGCATTCCCACCAATAGTGCACAAGGGTTCCCTTTTCTCCATATCCTTGCCAACACTTATCTCTTGTCATTTTGATAATAACCATCCTAATAAGCGTGAAGTGATACCTCAATGTTTTTTGTTTTGTTTTGTTTTGTTTTTTTGCAGTAAGCAGGCCTCTCACTGTTGTGGCCTCTCCCGTTGTGGAACACAGGCTCCGGACGCACAGGCTCAGCAGCCATGGCTCACGGGCTTAGCTGCTCTGCGGCATGTGGGATCTTCCCAGACCAGGGCACGAACCCGTGTCCCCTGCATCAGCAGGCAGACTCTCAACCACTGAGCCACCAGGGAAGCCCCTCAATGTGGTTTTGATTTGCATTTCTCTGATAACTAGTGATGCTGAACATCTTTTCATGTATATGTTGACCATTTGCCTGACTTCTTTGAAAAAATGTCTATTCAGCTTCTCTGTGCATTTTTTAAATTGGGTTAGTTGTATTTTTGCTATTGAGTTGTACGAGTCCTTGTATATTTTGGATATTAATCTCTTATTGAATATGTGGTCTGCAAATATTTTCTCTCATTCAGTAGGCTGTCTTTTCATTTTTTGCTGGTTTCTGTTGCTATGCAGAATCTTTTTAGTTTGAAGCAGTCTCATTTGTTTATTTTTTTCATTGCCTTTGCTTTTAGTGTCACATCTGAAAAAAATATTTCCAATACCAATGTCAAGGAATTTAACCTCATGTTTTCTTTTAGGAGTTTATGGTTCCAGGTCTTATATTCAAGTCTTTAATCCATTTTTGAGTTGATTTTTGTGTATGGTGTAAGACACAGGTCTAGTTTCATTCTTTTGCATGTGGCTGTTCAGTTTTCCCAACACCATTCATAGAAGAAACTATCCTTTCCTCATTGTGAGTTTTGGTTAGTTTGTAAAAAATTAAATGAACAATATGCATGGGTTTATTTCTGGGCTCTTTATTCTGTTCTATTAATATTTGTTGCTGTTTTTGTGCCAGTACCATACTGCTTTGATTATTATCAGCTTTGCAATATAGTTTGAAATCCAGAAGTGTGAGGCCTCCAGCTTTGCTTTTCTTTCTTAAGATTTGTTTGGCTACTTGGTGTCTTTTGTAGTTTCATACAAATTTTAGGACAGTTTTTTCTATTTCTGTGAAAAATGTCTTTGGAATTTTGATTGCATTCAATCTGTAGATTGCTTTGGTTTGTATGGACATTTTAACAATATTAATTCTTCTAATCCATGATCACAGGATGTCTTCCCATTTATTTGTATTTTCTTCAACTTCTTTCATCATTTTTTAATAGATTTCAGTGTACAAATCTTTCATCTCCTAGGTTAAATTTATTCCTAGGTATTTTATTCTTTAGATGCTATAGAATATCTTTCTGTTAGTTCATTGTTAGTGTATAGAAATGCAACTGATTTTTGTATATTGATTTTGCATGCTACAACTTTACAGAATTCATTCATTAATTCTAACAGTTTTGGGGTGGAGTCTTCATGGTCTTCTATATGTAATATCATGCCATCTGCAAATATAAAAAATTTTACTTCTTTTTTTCCATTTTAGATGTATTTTATTCTTTTTTCTGGTCTAATTGCTTTGTCTAGGACTTCAAATACTATGTTGAATAAAAGTGGTTAGAGTGAACATCCTTGCCTTTTTCCTGATCTTAAACATAAAACTTTTTTTTTTTTGCACTGATGTTGTGTATTAAACACTCCTCCCCACTCTCAGGATATGTTTACATTGCTATAAATAGTGCAATTTTAGCAGTGGGAAAAAAGAAGAAACAAAAGAAATACCCACCTCCCTCTCATATATGTTTTATCCATGTGCTTCCTTCCTAGGTACCACCGATCTCGCCAGGTGCTGGATGAGAGACAGGATAGGGGAAGAGATCTGCACATGGTCACTTGCCCTTTGGATTTTGGAGGTCCTGGAGAGTTTAGCAAACACTGCCCTCATGTTTCTACAGCAGACACTGGAGAATGAAGGGCTACCTATTGGGCCTGTTCTTGCTCTAAGGTAACATCCTAGAAAGTTAGGGTCTGACAAGTGAGAAGCATGGTCATGGAGCTGCAACCAGTGACTGACTTTTTCAGCTGACATTCAGCCACCTGTAAACCTCCCTTCAGCCTCCACTGTTAAGGCTGTGCCCTCATTCTAACTGGCAAGAAAGTAAGGGAAGGCTGAACAACAGAACTTGTGCAGAGGTGCTGCCCTTGTAGCCCCTTCCTTCCCTCACTTTGTCTACTCCTGGATGCAGCAGCCCTGGTTTGGACCAGCCATGTATGAGGCACAGACATCAGGCACACAAACTCTCTCTCAAGTCCTTTTCAGCACCTCCAGTTCCCCCACTCTGTGCTCTCACTTTATGGCCACTGAGAAACACACTATCAAATAATAGCATCTAGTTTATCTTGAGCCTTCACTCCTGTGTTGGGTGCATAATAGTGTTCCGAGAGACCTTCTTATCACTTATGAATATGAGTTGGTAAGGAGGTGAGGAGAATGGGTGTCTTTTCCAGGAATCTAGGTCAAAGGCCAGATCTTTCACCAGAAAGAAAGTTTTACCACCAGAAACTCTAAATACTGTCTGAACACTCACTCTGCAGAGTTCAGCTTGGAAACATGCAATCACAACTCTTCAGTGACATTCAACTAAAAGGCAGCATCTTAATTAGGCAGTTGTGCTCCAAGGAAATGAGCAAAACAGAGTCATGAACAAAAGGAAAAGAGAGAGAAGACACTGAAAGGAACAAGCCAAGGGGCAGGACAGGGAGACAGAGGCAGAAAACCTGGGCCAAATAGAAAACACCAAGTGGTATCAATGGCTCAGGCCAGTGCTCCTTTTCACCATTGCATATGATTTTAGCTGTGGGCTTGTGATACATGACCTTTATAATGTTGAAGTATGCTGCTTCTATATCCAGTTTCTTTATAGTTCTGATCATGAAAAGACTTTGGATTTTCTCAATCACTTTTCCTGCATCTATCGAGATGATCATGATTGTTATACTTCATAATCTGCAGATGTTGAACCATCGTTGCATCCCTGGAATAAAACCCACTTGTCATGGTATATGATCATTTTAATGTGCTACTAAATTCAGTTTGATAATATTTTGTTGAGGATTTTTGTATCTATGCTTATCAGGGTTATTGGCCTGTAAGTTTCTTTTCATGTAGCATCCTTATCTAGTTTTGGTATCAGGATAATGCTGGCCTTATAAAATGAGTTGGGAGAGTTTTCTCTTTTAATTGATTTCTAGTTTCATATTAATATGGTCAGAAAAGATTGAAATCATTTCCATCTTGTTAAATTTATTAAGATTTGTTTCTTCGCCAACATATGATCTATCTTGGTGAATGTTCCTTGTGCATTTGAAAAAAATGTGTATTCTGCTGCTACTGGATGGATGTTCTGTGTATGTCTGTTAGGTTCATCTGATCTAGTGTGTAGTTTAAGTCCATTGTTTCCTTATTAAATTTTTGTCTGTATTATCTATTCATTTTTGAAAGCAGGTTATTGAAGTTGCCTACAATTATTATTACTATTTTTCCCTTTATATCTGTTAATAATTGCTTAAATATTAAGATATTCCAATGACGGGTGTATAAATATTTACAATTGTTAAACCCTCTTGATGAATTGACACCCTTATCATTGTATAATGACCCTCTTTGTCTCTTGCTATAATTTTTGGCTTAAACTCTATTTTGTCTGTTATAAGCATAGTTAGCCCTGCTGTCTTTTGTTTTCCATTTGTATAAAATATCTTTATTCATCCCTTCATTTTCAGTCTATTCATGTCTTTAATGTTGAAGTGAGTCTATCATAGGCAGCATATAATTGAGTCTTTTTTTATGTTATCCATTTAGTAACTGTGTTTTGGTTATAAAATTTAGTCCATTTATATTTAAAGTAATTATTGAAAGGTATAGACTTACTATGGGTGTTCTGATAGTTGTTTTCTGGCTGCTTGTAGTACCTTTGTTCCTTTTTAAATTGTCTTTATTTTTGATTTAAGGATTTTCTGTCATGGTATATTTTGATTCCTTTTAAAAAATCTTTTGTATATCTATGAAAGGTTTCTTTCTTTTTTGTGTGTGTGCCAAAAGTGTTTACCATGTGGCTTACATAAGACATCTTACAGTTATAACAGCCTATTTAAAAGTGATAACAACTTAACTTTGAATGCTTACAGAGGCTCTATAATTTCACACTTTCCCTACATTTTATGTTTTTGTTGTCACAATTTACATATTCTTATATTGTTTAACAAATTATTGTAGTTTGTAATACTTTTGTCTTTTAACCTTTATGCTAGAGTTAAAAGTGATTTATCCATCACTTTTACAATATTAGATTACAATATTTTACAGTATTATAGATTCAACTATACATTTACCTTTACCAATGAGTTTATACTTTCATATGTTTTTATGTTGTTAGTCATCATCCTTTCATTTCAGCTTGAGGAACTACATTGAACACTTCTTATAAGGCTGGTCTAAACGTGACAAACTCCTTCAGCTTTTGTTTATAAAGAAAACTATTAATCTGTCCTTCAATTCTGAAGGACAATTTTGCTAGCTATAATATTCTTGGTTGGCAGTTGTTTTCTTTCAGGACTTTGAAGATATCATCCCACTCCCTTCTGTTCTGCAAAATTTCTGCCTGAACACCTACTTATAGTGTTACAGGTGTTCCCTTGTATGTAACAAGTTGTTTTTCTCTCGCTGCTTTTAAGATTCTCTTTACCTTTAATTTTTGACAATTTAATTACAGTGTGTCTCTGTGTGGACCTCTTAGATTCTTCTTTTTTTGGTACTTTTTGTGTTTCCTTTATCTGGATGTCTATTGATTTCCTCAGGTTAGGAAGTTTTTAACCATTATTTCTTTGAATATGTTTTCTGCTTCTTTCTCTCTTTTTTCTCCTTCTGGGAACTCCTATAATGGAATTTGGTCTGCTTGTTGGTGTCTCATAAGTCCCTTAAGTTATTTTCACCCTTTTCCTTTTTTTTTTTTTTTTTTTTTTTGTGTGTGTGTGTGTGTATACAGGCCTCTCACTGTTGTGGCCTCTCCCGTTGCGGAGCACAGGCTCCGGACATGCAGGCTCAGTGGCCATGGCTCACAGGCCCAGCCACTCCACGGCATGTGGGATCTTCCCAGACCAGGGAACAAACCTGTGTCTCCTGCATCGGCAGGTGGACTCTCAACCACTGCGCCACCAGGGAAGCCCTCCATTATTCTTTATTTTTGCTCCTCTGTTTGGATTATATCCACTGACTCATCTTCAAGTTCACTGATTCTTTCTTGTACTTGATCTAGTCTATTGTTGAACCCTTCTATCAAATTTTTCAGTTCAGTTGTTATATTCTTTAGCTTTGTGATTTCTGTTTGGTACTTTTTAAAATTTTCTTTTTTTGTTGTTGTTGAAATTCACACTTAGTTCCTGCATTACTCTCCTGAGCTCAGTGAGCATCTTTATGACCATTATTTTGAACTATCTATTAGATAAATCACTTATCTCTGTTTCATTAAAATTGGTTTCTGATTTATATTGTTCTTTTGTTTGGCACATATTCCCTTGTTTCTTCACTTTATTGCCTCTCTGTGTTGGTTTCTATGTATTAGCTAAAACAGTCACCACTCTTAGTCTTGAAAGAGTGGTCTTATGTAGGAAGTCAACCTTGTCAATCAGCCCAGAATGAACTCCTTGTTCTTTCAAACTTTTGTGATTGTCCAAGCCATTTCCTTTGTTCTTAGTGGCTCACACTAAGTTGAGGGTGTGCCATGACTCATCAGTATCCCTAGGGCAGGATAAAAGTCATCTTATCCTTAGTAAATGTAGGCTGATTAGAAGCCTGATAGCAGCTGGGAAGGTATGTAGTTAAGCTCTCTTCAGGGAGAAACTGGGGGATGTGTGTTTTTGCTTTCTCCTTCTGTGCTGAGCCTGAGTATATAGCCATTGGGAGGTGCTCCTGTGCCTGTTTAAAAGCTAGTTTCTTGTTTGCTATAGTCCTATGGGACCCATGAATGCAATCCCCATTGGCTACCAGAACAAGGTGGTTTGACAGTCTGTCTCTTAATTGGCAGCTGCAAAATTTGGGACATTAATTATATGTAGAAGTTCTTTCCAGAGAGATGTTGGTAATATGATTTTATTGTTGGAGTGCACCAGAAGAAGAAACCTTCTGAAATGCCCTTCAACCCTACTGGGCTCTGTGAAGAATCACAGCCAACTCCTAGAAGTGTGCAAAGTAGAAGCTGGACCCAATAGCAGCAGCTTGTAAATTATGCAGTCAAACCCCTTTTTGGGAAGACTAGGAGGTGGGCATTTTTTCCTGCTCCCTCTGCACTGAGCCCTGGGGGAATAGCTGAAACAAGCGCTCACATACCCATTAAGAACTCTTGTTTTCTATACTCCTGTGAGTCTTAATTCACATGCCCCATTGGCTTTCAGATCTAGGTGTTTTGGGGGCCCATCACTCAGTGGGAGACTTAGAAGTTAACATGTTAGGTGTGTGATCCAGATGCTTTGCTTCTCAGTGGGAAGCTGAGAGTTAGCTGTTCCTTTCCAATTTTATGTTGCTATGCCAAGGATGGGGTTTATAGTGAGGGTGTGTCTCAGCCTTTCTTACTTGTCTTGATGTATTTTCTCATTTACCCAATGTGTAAGAGTTGCTCAGCCAGTTTCTGGATTTCTCTCAGAGAGAATTGTTCTATGTGTTGCTGTATACTCATTGCATTCATAGGAGGAGAAAAGTTCAGAAGCCTCCTGTGTTGCCATCTTGGTCTCTTGAGTTACATGAACTGCTTTTTTTTTTTTTTCTTTTAAAGTTGGCCTAAGAAAGGCCAATGACACCAAGTGCTGAATTAAAATCTTTAAAAATTATGATAAAATAGTATTTCCACCTAATAATTTAGCAACTTAAAAAGGCTGAAAACATCTAGTGTTGGGGAGACTTTGGGGAAACTTATACTGTCAGTAAGGGTGTAACTGGTACAGCCTTAATGCATAATATAAAATGCACCACCATAGGGCTCAGTACTCCATGTGTAGTTCTGCAGCACTTGGAAATGATCGTAGCTATAAAATAGATATTCCTTCAGTGCCTTCCTGAGGAGCACAGGAACATTTAGATGCTTGCATGCCACACACAGGTCATAAACAACCAGGACTGCTGCTTCTTCCTGTTCCCTTTGTCAGCCACCTCTCACCATTACCTCTGTGCCATCCCACCTGCATCATGTGGATCTGATGCAGGAGCTCAGATTTGGGGTTCTCCTGGGTGCCTAGAGGTTCTGTTATAAATATGCCTATTAATATCGAGCTCCTCATCCTCTCTGAATCCTCCTACAGTACCACCTCTTTTTCTTCCTCAAGTTATGGATATGTCTCTGAGGGTGTGAGGAGGCAGAGGACCTTGGCATTATTTCATTACTCTGCCCCAAACCTCCATATTATGTCCACCCTACAGCAGTGTGGAAGTCATGGGCTTCCTCTTCCTGCCATGTCTTGAATTCTCTCTACCTTAGGCATACAGTAAAGATCTAAGATTTACTCCGGTAGACCTGACTCTTGATATGTTAATGGAGTCTGAAGGAGTTAAGTTTCCTTCTTCTCTCCTCCAAGACCATTTTCCTACAGAGTCAAGAAAGTTAGCTGCATATCAGAGCTTTTTAACAGCCTCTTTGTTCAGGGCAGCAACTGCTCTCTTTTTCACTGGGCAAGGAACCTCAGCATTGGAGGTGGATGAATGAAAAGTATTTAAAGGGTAAATACATTGCATTACTTTATTATCCCACAAGTATTCTTCCCTTCATATTGTAAAGGGGGAAAACACAAAGCAAACTTATTGTTCACTGTTATTTTGTCTTCTAGGCATGCACAAAGAACTTCTTATCAGGAACTTGTCCTGCAGCCCCTGGACCTGGGTAATGGGTTCATCAGTTATGCTAATGAGGGCAGGTTCAGTTAGTTATTTTAATGTAATCTTCTTCTATGAAAATATGTCATATTCCTACATTTTCTCAAAACAAACAAACAAACAAACCCTCCAAGTACTTTCAAGGATCTTTTCAGCCAAAAAATTACTTACTTTTTACATTTGGTTGAAAAGCACATCTTTCTTATTTTTCTTCCAAGTGGTCTTTATAGCTCCTACTATGCTTCAAGATATTCCCATTGATCAATAGAGAGATTTGCTGATTTTTTCAGTAGAGGTTTTGATTGATCTGCTTTTTGTTAACATGTAGATTTGCTAAAGTTCTTCTATTACTGGCTTCCTGACCACCAGTATTACTCAAGATGATTCAGAGCAAAGTCTTTCTGGTTAGAAATGCAATGAAAGCTGCTATCAAAAAGGTAGGGAGCCGGGGAACCCTTCAGGTGGAATGTAAGTTTGCTTATAAGGTAAAGCACTCATGTAAGGTGAGGGCTGCACACTGGTGTTGCTCAACTCAGCTTGAATTTTAGCTGAATAATTCCATGCAACTCCATTTGTTACTTAATGTAACTGTGCAAATGTATTGGCCTTTTGGTCTTCGACATTCACTATACATCTCTTAGAGTACTTAACATTCTTTCTGTTCCTTTTAGGAAAAATGTTCACTTTTCTGTGTATGTAACTGTGCAAATGTATTGGCCTTTTGGTCTTCGACATTCACTATACATCTCTTAGAGTACTTAACATTCTTTCTGTTCCTTTTAGGAAAAATGTTCACTTTTCCATTTTTACTGTTGATATAGAATATTTTAAATGACTTTTTACTTTAAAAATGCGATAGAACTCCATGGAGTGAACAGGTGATTTACTGTACCAAGCAGTTTTATTGATTTAGCTTCCAGGTGAGCAAGAAAATAAAAGGCAGAAGTGAACAGTTTAGACCAGATAGTAGATATTATAAGCCAAATGACAAATATAACTCCTTAAAATGTGAAATAAAGTGGCTGAGATTAAATTTAGATTTCTTAAATCCCATAGGGATTAACCATATATGGAACATTGTATAGAGAACATTGAGATAATCTTTGGCAGAAAATTAATGTTTAATTGTATTCAGTCCAGTGGAAGAGGGCTTCCCTCTCTCACTCCTCTCTCTGTGTGTTCACAGGGGATTAATGGGACAACCATCACGTTCAGCCCAGCAGCTACAGGTGACCATGTGAGGACCCTTTGTCCACAGATATTTGAAACTATTTTTAAAATGGACTGAAAAAATGTCAAGAGCCAAGTTTTAGTAATCCAGCCTCCATCTGATAATGAAAACTCTTCCTCACCTTTACTTTTTATTAATGCAAAACCTTTCTTTAGGAAAACTTTAAAAAAATGTGAAGATAAATATTTTAGGATTGTTGTCAGATTGTTTTTTTCTGTTTTTCCTCAGAGTAACTATTTCTTTTATGTTTGAGAAAAACAAGTTATTAAGAATAACTTATTAAATATATACATTTAATGTTATATGTATATATGTAGTGTATTTTGGAGATTTTAAATATAATGGAGAACTTAGTTCCCTGAGGTTGGAGATTAAGACCTTGACTCTTCTTTTTTCTGCACAGCAGTAATAGTAACAATTTGAGTTGAATAGTGACAAGTTGAGGCTAGATTTGAGTTGAAATACAAAAGGAATCTAAGGGAAAGAAGATTTTTAAAATATGGTTTAATATCCCAGAAGTTTTAAGAATAGTTATCACCTATCTCCATCTGTCTATCTATCTATCTATCTATCTATCTATCTATCTATCTATCTATCATCTATCTTCCCCCAATTATCTACATCCATCCAACCATTTGGATTCTCGTGGAAGGAGAAAGTATTCCTCTCCATGACCATCCTGCAGTGAGCTGAGAGGACATACACTAGGGCCTACACTCCTCTACATCTAAATTTAATTCTGAAGTGTAAACTTGAGTTGAACGGGGATCAAATATTACTCTCTTTTTGCAAACAGAAAAATAGCAGAATTTATTTCCTTTTTTAAATGAAAGAAAAAATGTCCCCTTTTAGAAGAGTAGTATATTTTAAAAGGTGCCTAAACTTTTTTAAAAACAAGAAAGGACTACATTGTAAGCCTTGCCTTTCCTCCTTACAAAATTAATTTATAAAATCAAGTCAACATTTCATACACTGACATTTGCATTTGATTATGGTATAACATAACATCACAATTTTTAACATCACAATTTTTCTTTGCCTGAAAAATTGCTTTTGTATTTACAACCTCCCAGAAATGAGGTGCAGTGTGTCAGAAGGTCATGATTTCAGTGACTCCTCACATTTTCTATTCTCTTTGTAAGTTGCAGGGCAGAGGCCAGGCTTGGCCTTTCTTCCTTCTCCTTACTCCATATTTGAAATTAACCAAGCACAAAAATTGGTGCCTCTTTTACCAGGTAAAGAGGGTTTTTAAACTCACATTCTAATTTTTTAAATTGTAATTGATTTACAATGTTGTGCTAGTTTTTGGTGTACAGCAAAGTGCTTCAGATATATATTTGTATAATATATATTCTTTTTCACAGTCTCTTTATTATAGGTTATTACAAGACATTGAATATAGTTCCCCGTGCTATACAGTAGGACCTTGCTGTTTATCTATTTTGTATAAAGTAGTGTGTTATCTGTTAATCCCAAGCTCCTAATTTATCCCTTCCCCCCTTTCCCCTTTGGTAACTATAAATTTGTTTTCTATATCTGTGAGTCTGTTTCTGTTTTGTAAATAAGTTCATTTTAATCGTTTTTTGTGTTCCACATATAAGTGATATCATATGATATTTGTCTTTCTCTATTGGGCTTACTTCACTTATTGTGATAATCTCTAGGTTCCCTCATGTTGCTGCAAAAGGCATTATTTCATTCTTTTTTATGGCTGAATAATATTCTCTCTCTCTCTCTCTCTCTCTCTCTCTCTCTATATATATATATATATATATATATATATATATATATATATATATAATTGCTTGCTCTGTGACAAACTCTGTGCTAAATATTTCACAAATATTATATATTAATAGGTTATATATATATATATATACACATATATATGTATATATATATATCACATCTTCTTTATCCATTCATCTCTTGATGGACACTTAGGTTGCTTCCATATCTTGTTTATTATAAATGCTATGAACATTTGGATACATGCATCTTTTATAGTTTTTTTCAGATATGTGCCCAGGAGTAGGATTGTTGGCACATCTCTAATTTTAAAGTATGCCATTATGCAAATAAACAAGATAAAATTGTGGTAAGGATATTAGGACATATTCTTGCAGAAGGGGTATTAATAGGGGATCAGAGCTTGTTAGTAAAGGTTGGTCTTCAGGCAAGTAGAGAGGAACAGATGTGAACAACACTATAAAAAAACCAAAACAACGTGATCATATCAACATGCAGTAGGGAAAAGGGTAAACGAAGGAGGATCTCTACAAAAATGAGAACTGGGAAGACGAGGTTCAGATTTTCAAGTGGAAGCTTTTCAAAAGATGTCCTTGATGAGCATTCAGAGCCCAGGCAAAAAAGTGCCCGACAGAACAAGAAGTGTTTCTTGTCAATTTTGAGTTAAATTTTAAAATATGAGCTGCAAAGTTAATAACAGAAATCTCAAAGAGTCATTATTAGGCTTAAGTTACCTAATATTTGTGAAACAGCACAGTGTTTGTCAAGTGTACAGCAAGCATTATATGAGCTCCTTTTTATTGTGTTTATTTCTGCTGGTCCTTGCACAATCCTAGGAGGTAGATACTACCATTACTCCCTTTTCATGTGTGTCTCCAAGGGTCAAGTCACTCTTGGAGAAACTGCATGTCCTCGCTGAATACAGTTTTGGTGGGGTTCTCATTAAGGTGACCACCCTTCTGTGGCCAAAGGTTAGGCTGCAACACAAGCTGGCCTCCTCAGATACACTCTCTTTTGATTTTGAAATTTAAACGGTGATGAGAACTGTTGGAATTTATCCACACTGCACCCTGAAGAGGATGACCTTGATCCTTGTAAGATACACTGTGCTTTCTGAGCCTGGTTCTTGAGATTTTATTTTAGTTCTTGAGATAAGCTGTACCTTTCCAATACATTCTGCTGTTTCCACTGTGACTCTGCTTGGGCGAGGGCCTGGGGTGCACTTGCCAAGGCCGCTCCTCTGGGTCTGAGATGGCCCAGAAGAAAGGGGAAGTGCGGGAATCATCTGTCTTGGGAAAGGGAGGACTTGGATGGTCCAGTACAGACACAGCACTTGATTTCTCTAATACAATAAAATCATGCTGATAGAGGTGGCCTTAAACTTTTCATCCAACTGTTTGTGTTCTCAGAGGAATGATTACCTTTAAGGTCTGTAGTATTTGTGCGAGTGCCTCTGTTCACCTGATAATTTTTTTTTTTAAATTTCTATAAGATTGACCATTTTGTTTGTAAATCTGGTTTTATTTCCTCTTATTGAGCCCAAATATTATCCATTCCTTAAGAGAAGGGACCATGTGTTTTTGTACCCATTGCAACCTGGCATGTGTATCCAAAGTCATTTCTGAATACTCTCCACCAGGCCTGGCTGTCTTGTTCTCCTGAAGCACTGCTTTCTGCTCCATCCAACACGTGTTCACTCCTGCCGTTTCCCTCCCTTGAAATGCTCTTCCTCTCCCACTTCATCTTTTAAAATCTTACACCATCATGTTTCAAGTGGTCCTCCTTCCTTATGTGCTAATCTATGTTAATTTCTCTCTGAATTCCCATTGCTTTTCCAATCAGTGCCTCATAGTAGAGTAATTATTTCAGGTGTGAGTGTTTAAGTTCATACTTGAGTGGTAAGTCCAGGTACACAGTGATCAACTGTTTTCCCCCCAATATTTCATTATCAGAAGTTTTAAACATACAATGGTTAACGGAATTTCACAGTGTGAACAGCCATATACCCACCTTGACCCTACAGTTAACATTTTGCTATATTCACCTTATCATATATCACCTTATCATATCACCTTACATGATAAGGTGAATATCTATCCTTCCATCCATCCATTGATTCACCTTATTTTTTGTAATATATTGAAAAATAAGTTGCAGAAATCAGTACATTTCATCCCTAACACTTTAGCATGCCTCTCACTAACTAGTCACTAATTTTAATGATATTTTTGTTACTAACTCTTCTGTACTTCATAGTCTCCAGCTGAGTATTGACCACACCATAGAACATCAGTATGTCCACCTTAGATTGCATTTAGATACCACTTTGAAATCCATTAGAAAGTAAAGATTTGGAAGCCCAGATAAATAGTTTATGGAGCCACAGAGACATATGGAGGTGGGTGTGTCTTGTGGAGCTGGGATGAGACATACCTATCGTAGCTTGAACCAGCCCAACCTGTGACCTGTGGAATACATTCCAGGGGTGTCCAGGAAAAGTTTTGGGACGCATTTGGCAGACAGACCAGACAGGCTACCATCCAACTGACTGGAGTACTGACTTGGGGGCTGCTTACACTGTGTGCTTAATAAGCAAGAGAGGGACAAACCAGTTTCTCTAAAGAAACATTGAAATGAGGTGATAAAACAGCCATAAAAGGCAAAAATGGGCTTCCTGTGCAGCAGCCTGTGGAGCTCCATTGTACCCAGTGGGGGGACTCAGTTCCTCTACAAAGCAGTACAGAGAGACTGCTCTGAATGGTGTGCGTGGTGACTTTCTGACATCCTTTCAGGGGAAAGAACGTTGTAGTGCTTCTCAGAGCTGGTAGCACCTTTTAAAACATGTTATTACAATAGCCATTATGCACTCCGAGTTATTTAGCTGAGAGAGGTTTATATCTATGTCCACATACACCCCTCCATCTTTCATCCATGTATCTCTGGGCATCGCCTCCTTGGAGAGTTCTCTCTTGACACTTTTATTGAAAAGAAAGGCCACTCTCCCTATGACACTCTATCTCTGCCTTCTATTTTTACCTGGAACACAATTTCTAACTGTATACTTGTTAACTTATTTCTTATCTTTCTACCTTAGTAGGCTAAAATTTTATGATGGTAGAACCACACTTTCCCCTTCTCCTGTATAATGAGAGGCTATCAGGTGATCCATAATAGACTCCTATGAAAAATTTTTAATCATATATATTAAAAATCTGTAAATCTGGAAAAATTTGTTTCAGTATTGTTGCAAATGTCTTTGCTGTGTTTGAGGCGTACCCTGGCCCTCTTCCTTCTCCATTTCCTAATATCAATACTTTTTATTGAGGTAACATAGGTTTATAATATTACATGTTTCATGCATACAACATTATATTTCTACTTCTCTGTAAACTACAGCATGCTCACCACCAAAAATTTAGTTTCCATCTGTCACCATACAGTTGATCACTTACCCATTTTGCCCTCACCCCCCTCTGCCCTCCTCTATTCTGGTAACCACTATTCTGTTCTCTGTATATACATGTCTGTGTTTTGTTTGGTTTGGTTTGGTTTATTCATTGATTTTGTTTGTTTTTTATATTCCATATAAGAGTGAAATGTTATGGTATTTTTCTTTCTCTGACTTATTTCACTTAGCCTAATACCCTCAAGGTTTATCCATGTTGTAGCAAACGGCAAGATTTCATCTTTTTAATGGCTGAGTAATATTCCATTGCGTGTGTGTTTGTTTATGTGTATATATATCACATCTTCTTTATCCTTTCATCTGTTGATGGACACCTATGTTGCTTCCACATCTAGGCTGTTGTAAATAATGCTGAAATGAACATAGGGATGCACGTATCTTTTCTAGTTAACATTTTTTTTTTCAGATAAATACTCAGGAGTGTAATTGCTGGATCATATGGTGGTTCTATTCATCATTTTTTGAGGAATTCCCATACTGTTTTCCATAGTGGCTGTACCAATTTACATACCCACTACAGTATACGACGGTTCCTTCCTCTCCACATCCTCGTCAGCACCTGTTATTTCTTGTCTTTTTGATGATAGCCAGTCTGAAAGGTGTGAAGTGAAATCTTGTTGTGGTTTTGATTTGCATTTCTCTAATAATTAGTGATGTTGAGTAATTTTTTCAGGTACCTGTTAGCAATCTGCATGTCTTCTTTGGAAAATATCTATTCAGTTCCTCTGCCCATTTTAAAATGTAGTTTTTTGTCGCTGTTGTTTTTTTTTTTTTGAGTTGTATGAGTTTTTAATATATTTTGTATAATAACCCCTTATCATATATATGTTTTGCAAGTATCTACTCCCGTTTGGTAGGCTGTCTGTCTGTTTGGTTGATGGTTTCCTTTGCTGAGCAGAAACTTTTTAGTTTGATATAGTCTTTCTGGATATGTCTCCTCAGACAAGGGAAACAAAAGCAAAAATATAGAAATGGGACTACATTTCCTAATACTTACCTAATATCTACCCAGGCCCCTTTACTGGGGGCTGCACTCAGACTTGACTTTCTGGGCAGTGCCACAAGTTACAAAATCATCTACCACATCTCTGAGAACTCCCATTCCTTTAGTATGCTGCTCTCAGCTAGACGTTAGGAGAAAATTAGATCTGATGGAAGAAATTCTTCACAAACTGTGAATGGTTGAGAGCCTTGCTTAATGTGTTAAATCTCCTAAGGATGTTTACATATTATGAGAGTGATAAACTCTGGCAGTGTGACTAAGCAACTTAAATAATTTACATTTATGTGAAAAAGACCTAGGGATTTAGTTAAATAAAAACACAATCTGAATGACCTGAAAATTGAGAAAAGCTAGTTCATTCTTCTTTGCGTGCATTATAACCTCAACATTTGCTTCACACTTTTACATTACACAGGAAGTACTAACTTCTATTGTCTCTGACAGCTTATATGGTAGCTGATATACTGAAGAATGCAGAGAATGATTAGTATGTGAGGCTCTCCCAGATCATGTCAGTTAAATAATCACTTACGTGTTGGGAATATTTAGTTTACAGAAGAAGAGACTTAGGGAAGATAAGTAAACTTGCTTCATTCATTTGAAAAGTATCTATTGAATGCACAGTATATGCTAGCACTAATTAGCTGTTGGGGAAAAATACTGTTTAAAAACAAAAATAATCCTGTTCACACAGAATTTAGATTTCATGGTTAAGGAAATACTTAAGGACTATTAAGCAGAAAATATTTCTAATTTTCTGTTCTTTTTTTTTTCACAAAAGAGCAATCCTATGTTAAAAAAATTAATTACATGGGACTGAGTGAACTGATGAGGATGATTATAACTTTTTTGACATTCTGTTTGAATAAAAAAAAATCCCACAAGGACTCATAGGTAAAAAATATACAAATCAGGCTTCCCTGGTGGCGCAGTGGTTGAGAGTCCACCTGCCGATGCAGGGGACACGGGTTACCCTGAGAAAACCATAATTCAAAAAGAGTCATGTACCACAATGTTCATTCCAGCACTATTTACAATAGCCAGGACATGGAAGCAACCTATGTGACCACCGACAGATGAATGGATAAAGAAGATGTGGCACATATATACAATGGAATATTACTCAGCCATAAATAGAATGGAAACTGAGTTATTTGTAGTGAGGTGGATGGACCTAGAGTCTGTCATACAGAATGAAGTAAGCCAGAAAGAGAAAAACAAATACCATATGCTAACACATATATATATGGAATCTAAGGAAAGAAAAAAAAAGAAGGTCATGAAAAACCTAGGGACAAGATGGGAATAAAGATGCAGACCTACTAGAGAATGGACTTGGGGATACGGGGAGTGGGAATGGTAAGCTGGGATGAAGTGAGAGAGTGGCATGGACATATATACACTACCAAACGTAAAATAGATAGCCAGTGGGAAGCAGCCACATAGCACAGGGAGGTGAGCTCGGTGCTTTCTGACCATCTAGATGGGTGGGAGGGATGGTGCAAGAGGGAAGAGATATGAGGAAATATGTATATGTATAACTGATTGACTTTGTTATAAAGCAGAAACTAACACACAATTGTAAAGCAATTATACTACAATAAAGATGTTAAAAAAAAGTAGGAGGGACCAGGGTGGAATTTGATATCAAATACTGTAAAACAGGAATTTACTCTGTCTCATGATGGCACTAGAATAAATTATCTGAAGAAATATTGAGTTATTGTTCTATATTTATAGAGTTGAAACACTTTGGCTCCAGTACCAGTGCCTAGCTATGAAACCAGCTTTCCATTTAAAAATTTTAGTAAATCCCTTCAAAAATCTTAAACTAACACAAATTTAAATGAGTCTGTGTTTGGTGGAACAGAGTTCACAGGTTTTAAGTTGTGAAGCATTTTATCACAATATATATCTTCTTTTATTCAGTGTGTTGATGAAGTCATGGGCAATTTGTTGATGAGGAAGCTGGTGTAATTTTCTTTAGCTTCATTAGGAAGCTAGGTGGCTGGTCATTTTTTAAAATATATAAGATTGTCTATATTTTTAGTCCACTCTGTGAGAATTGTTTTAAAGGAGTTAATTAAGATAAATATGTTGTTAAAGTTTGAGTCCTACAACTACGAATAGGATTTAAAGAATTTTCAAGGTAAAATATGTTTCCTGGTAGTTGTTTTAAGGCAGTAATCGAATACTCTCTTAACCACGAATGATAAGTGTCAATTAGAGCACGGGGTCCACAGATGTGTGTTGGAAAACAGGTGCAGTATGAGTCCATATCTTTAATCACAGCTCCTTCACTTAAGGACAAACAATCCCTCAATATTTCCTCATGAATCTTGTTTTTCAACATGTTAAATCCCTTTATTCAACTGCCTTATGCAGCAAAGTGTTTTCTTACACTATTAATTATTGCTTTTCTGCCTAAATTCCTATATTCAGTTTGTCCCTAAGTCTTCCTTTGCTTCCTCTTACTTTCTTATATAATCTTGTCCTAACAATGATATAGAAGACACATTTTAGAATTACACAGGCGGAAGGCTTTTAGGGCTTGAAGTCTATTTTGCTGTACACTCTGCCACCACACAAGAGTAATTCAAACTTCTTCAGTAACCCTTTCTGACAGTCAGAGAAATCTACCACTGGCAGTAAAGGATGAAGAGAGTGTGAAGCCTTCCCTCAGTGTACATTGCTAATCCTCAAAAGAATTTCCTGCATTTTATTTTAATTTATTGTGATTCTCTGCATTGGAAATTATGATGTTTGATGACAATTTGCTGAAGAGGTAAACATACTGGCACCTTGAACTTTATGTCCGCATTATACCTCATCTCCATACAATTTCCACATGAGCGACGGTATTACTCTACACTGTGATGTCATTGCCTTTTCCATCTGCTGCCCCTCTGGTAAATTCCTAATCTTTCTTCAAAATTCAGTTCATTTCCTACTCCGTGCTATAGATGTACTTGCCAACTGCATCCCCATTCCTCCTCAGTGGAGTTTTGCACTGCTATCAGGACTTGACGGTCAACCAGTTCCCTGGTCTGTCTTGGTTTCTTGACACACCAGAGATGAGGAGTTGTGGGCCTGAGTCTTCACTGTTGTAACTCTGTTAATAGCCATTTCATTTTGGATAATCTGAACTGAATTGCACAATTAAGAAGAACAAACCTGATTACATAGTCAAACAATCACTTGAAATTTTTTATATTAAACTGAATTTATTATAGACTAGTCAAATCTACTGACATATTCAGTGAACATACTGTGACGACTCAGGCTTACATTCAAATTATGATATCTTTGCTTAGAAAGCTCTCTTTTTGCATCCCCAAGGACCAAACTAATACTTAGCATCCTTGTTTCTCAAGATACATGTGAATGTTAACAGAAGAGTCTATGCAATAATCTTAATCCTCTTTCACCAACTCCTAGACTCACAGACAGTCTGTAAAGATTTTCTTAAACTTATTTGATGGAAGAAATTTTCATTTTACAGTCGATGTTCACAATTAAATACAAATAAACTGCATTATAACTTGCTGTCCAGCTTGTATTGATGTATGTTATGTATGGACTGACATATTATGTATGATTAATGTGTTATGTATCGATAAAAGAGCAAGAGCAGAGTTTAAGTTTATGTATTCATGTACTTAATGTAATATAATAGTAAAGCATTATGGTGTATTTCCCATAGTAAGCTCCAGTTTTCCTATATTTCCTCTAAGAAATACCATATGGAGGAGTTGATGGAAAAGATAAAGAAATTAATATTTGAGTGATGACGTTGGACATTTTTAAGATAAAAAGCTTACCAAACTTTCCATATAGACATGGCAATGTTTATCAATAAATCTAATATCTTATAGATTTAGCACAGTTCAAAAGTCACCATCTGTTTCAAGATGTGAAGGTTCTCACTATTTCATAGTTTCTTGGCCCTAAGACTAAAGGCATGTAATCCTTAGTTTGTATAATATTAACTATCAGAAACATGTGGAAAAGTTTTGTATATTTTAGAAAATCAGAAACATAAAGGACATTTTGAGTTATTCTTAAAATTATAGCTGACAATACATTATGAATATTCTTTCTTCTTACATGAAGTTCGGTGGTCCTCTGCTCAGTCTCTGTATGGAGTTAGAGGTCAATACCAGCTGAGTCATAATACAGAACATTTATGTGGGAAAATGGCAAAACACTGCAGTCTGATTTTGAGCAAAACTGTCTGAAAGGCCTTTGATGATTAAATACCAGTATTATGAGAAGTTGTTGTTTGTTCCTTTCTTATTTTTCATAAATTATGTGCTAGTAAATCTCTTCATTTGATATAACTGAAATCAGTCCTACTCAGAACCCTTTTTACTTCCCATTCTTTTGAGGTTAATGTTGGTTTTGCATTATAATAAATGTTTTATCCACTTTCTTGATCAAACAACTGTGGGAAATGACCTAATAAAATAAATAAAAAGTAATTTGCCCAGATACACACACACACACACACACACACACAGATATACATCTATCTGTATGAGGTTTTTATCTCATAGAAATTAATAAGATGAAACGAGGTAAAAATCAGTCCATTTATATAACTCATCAGCAGTTTTTATTAATTTACTTTGTTTTCTGTACCAAATATCTAGGAGAGCAATGTGATGAAAATGCTTGCAATGGTTTTACTTTTTGTTTGTTTGAATTTTCACAAGTACTGAGGTTATTGCTATCCAGCTATAGAAACTTTTCCTGCCTCTGTTCAATTGGTCTTAAACCAAGCATGAGTTCCTTTACACTGACCTGCTATACTAAAAAGTGGCTGACAGGGATGTATAGTTCTGGCAGTCAAGCAATTCTTGGCCAATATCCACTTGGCTTTGGCTACCCTGAAAGTTTGTTAACCAAAATGAATTATTAAATATTAGAGTGTGCCTTAGATATACACAGATGACTTTATACCTCTGGATAAATCTTTGAGAGAATGTTGTCCGGCATTTGGGATGGCAGGAACTAAGGAAGGTAGAAGAGGCTATGTGGCTTTAAAACATGCAGATAACACAGTAAATTCCCTAGAGGAAAGGACATGGGGGTTCTTTAGGGGAAAAAAAAGTAATGAATAATGTGTTAGCTTTTGTATATGACAGACACAAAAGGTACTAGAAAAATTTAAACTTCAGAAACTTTAGAAAAAATATATACAGTAAGAATTTTTCTGAACTTCCCCAATGGAGAATAACCCTTGTGAAAACCAATATTCTCTCTATGTGATCCCTTTCAAAATGTGTTGAAATGAAAGAAAAACTGTGCATGAGTGTGAATTACAATGTATCTCTAGAACTGTGATCTCTGCTCCATTTCATTTAAGAAGAACTTCTATCTTGATACTGAATTGACTTCAATCACTACAAGTGGCTTATTCAAGTTTATTCTGCCCTGCCATCTCCTTTCATCTCCTATAATGCAGATTTAGTAGGAAGAAGTACTGACATAACAAAATAAAAATCAAAGCCATCTTTTACATGTTTACCTTAGAGCTCATTCCATTAAGTTTTGAAAATAAGTTCTTATCAAGTATGCTATGGTATTTTATTGTCAAGAACCCTTAAATATGGAATAAAAATTCCATCAACATTCATATTATGAGAAATGAATCTAATTCCCATGCTTTTTAGGGAGATGTCTGTTCTGATTTTGCATAGAAAGAGTTCTGTTAGTGAGAATTTAAAATTTTAATTCCAAATTATGCCTGGTTAAGGATGGAGAGATAAGTGGAGCACGCAAGACAGTGAGAAGGAGACATAAACAACTACAACTAGATAAATGGAGGTAAAGCAAGGCAGTCGCAGGCCAAAGGATTTACAGGAAGATGGAAATCAGAAGCCTCAATGTCTAAGTCTTTCTCCATTTTATCTCCCCGATGCCAGGAATCTTTAGTCATGTGTATTGTATCTCCTGGCTTCAAACTTCTAAGGGACTTGCTGTTCTCAACTATTTTTTTTTCTATGTATGAACACCTTCCACTCAACTAATAATTCCAATCGACAATTAAACATGCTCAAGTCTCTTTCATCTTACATTTTTTTCCTCTTGACCCCTCACCTCTCTCTAGATCTCACCTTACATCTTTTTACATTTCACAGTAAAATTCTTGAAAGTTGTCTACACTGGTTATTTCAATTTCCTTCAATCTGGCTTCTTACCCTATCCTCCTAGAATGATGCCTTCAGTGCATGGAATCATGTGGACCGTTCAATGGACTATCAGAGCATTTGATAAACCTTTCCTCTGCTCTCCCTGATTACCCCTTCTCATACTTTTTATGATGTCATATTCCTCTACTCAGTCATAGAATGTTAGCTCATCAACACTCAATACCAGGCAATTTTTTCAACACACCCTATACGCTCATCCACACTCATGGTTTCAATTACCACCTGCACGCTGATGACTCATAAATTATATTTCCCATCCAGACCTCTCCTCTGAGTGTTACATCCGTAGATTCAACTTGAAACCTCCACTTTGATGTACCAAAGGCACCTAATCTCATCAATGCTCAAGCCTGAACTCATTCGCAATCTTCTCTATGAAAAATGCTTTCCTTGCATTGTTTGCTAAAATCTATCTAGTTGCACATCAGAAGATGAGTATTCATTTTTTGATACCTCTCCTTTCACTTCTCGTATTAATCAGTCAATTTTACTCCTAATTAGGTTTTTTTTTTTCAGGTTCATTGAAATCTAGTTGACACACAGCACTGTATGAGTTTAAGGTGTACAGCATAATGATTTGACTTACATACAACCTGAAATGATTATCTTAGTAAGTTTAGTGAACATTCATCATCTTGTATAGATACAAAATTAAACAAATAGAAAAAAATTTTCTTTGTCATGAGAACTCAGGATTTATTCTCTTAACAACTTTCATATATAACATACAGCAGTGCTAATCATATTTATCAGGCTGTACATTACTTCCCTAGTATTTATCTTATAACAGAAAGTTTGTACCTTTTGACTGCCTTCATCCAATTCCCCTCCCCCATACCTTGCCTCTGGAAACCACAAGTTATTGACTATATTCCCCACACTGTACATTACATACTCATGAGTCATTTATTTTGCAACTTGAAGTTTGTACCTCTTAATCTTCCTCACCTATTTCTATCTTACCCCTACCCTTCTTCCTTCTGGCAACCTACTGTTTGTTCTCTATATCTATGACTCTGATTCGATTTTGCTATGTTTGCTCATTTGTTTTGTTTTGTAGATTCCACATATAAGTGAAATCATATAGTGTTTGTCTTTCCCTGTCTGTCTTATTTCACTTAGCATAATACCCTGTAGGCCCAAGTGTGTTGTTACAAATGGCAGAATTTCATTCTTTTTTTTATAACTGAGTACTATTCCATTTTGTGTGTGTGTGTGTATGTGTGTGTGTGTGTATGATTTGTTGTCTTTTTGATAATAGACATTCTGACAGGTGTGGGATGATATCTCACTGTGGTTTTGGTTTGCAAATTTCTGATGATTAGTGACATTTAGTATCTTTTCACGTGATTGTTGGCCACCTTTATGTCTGCTTTGGAAAAAATGTCTATTCAGACACTCTGCCCATTTTTTAATCAGATTTCTTGTTTTTTTGATGTTGAGTTTTATAAGTTTTTGTATATTTTGGATATTAACCCCTTATTGGATACATCATTTGCAAATATTTTTTCCTACTCAGTAGGTGGCCTTTTCATTTTGTTGATAATTTCCTTCATTGTGTAAAAGCATTTTAGTCTCATGCAGTCTCATTTATTTATTTTTGCTTTTGTTTCCTTTGCCTGAGGATACATAACCTACAAAAATTATTACTGAGACCTATGTCAACGAGTATACTGCTTATATATTTTTAACCATTTTATAGTTTTAGGTCTTATCCATTTTGGATATATTTTTGTATATGGTGTGAAAGAGTAGTCTAGGTTGATTCTTTTGCCTGTAGCTGTCCAGTTTTCCCAACACCATTTATTAAAGGGACGTTCTTTTCCTTATTGCATACTTTTGTCTCTTTTGTTGTAGAATAAATAACCAGGTAAGCCTAGGTTCATTTCTGGGCTCTCTATTCTGTTCAATTGATTTTGTTTTTTGCTCTTTTTTGGTGCCAACACCATACTGTTTTGATTTTAGTAGCTTTGTTACTACAAGTTTGAAATCATAGAGTATGATACTTCCAGCTTTGTTCTTTTTTCTCAAGAATTTTTTGGCTATTTGGGGTCTTTCATGTTTCCATACACATTTTAGAATATTTTGTTCTAGTTCAATGAAAATGTCATTTTTAAAATGCATTTAATGAGTTCTTATCTTTATTTTTTAAACATCTTTATTGCAGTATAATTGCTTTACAATGGTGTGTTAATTTCTGCTTTATAACAAAGTGAATCAGCTATACATATACATATATCCCCATATCTTCTCCCTCTTGTGTCTCCCTCTCACCCTCCCTATCACATATATATGGAATCTAAAAAAAGAAAAAAGAAAAAAAATGGTTCTGAAGAACCTAGGGGCAGGACAGGAATAAAGACACAGACATAGATAATGGACTTGAGGACACAAGGAAAGGTAAGGGTAAGCTGGGATGAAGTGAAAGAGTGGCATGGACTTATATACATTGCCATTGGTTTTTTGATAGGAAATGCACTGAACCTTTAGATTGCCTTGGATAGTATGGTTATTTTAACAATATTAATTCTTCCAACCCATGGACACAGTATATCTTTCCATCTGTTTGTATCATCTTCAATTTCTTTCATCAGGGTCTTATAGTTTTCCAGGTACAGTTCTTTTATCTCCTTAGTAAGATTTATTTTTAGGTATTTTATCCTTTTTGGTATGATTGTTTAAGTGTGATTGTTTCTTAATTTCTTTTTCTGTAGTTTTTTATTAGTGTATAGAAGTGCAACAGATTTCTGTGTATTAATTTTGTATCCTGCAACTTTACCTAATTCATTGATGGGTTCTAGTTGTTTTTCTTTGGTGGTGTCTTTAGGATTTTCTATTTATATTGTCATGCCATCTGCAAAGAGTGACCATTTTAAATCTTCGTTTCTAATTTGGATTGCTTTTATTTAGTTATCTTGTCTGATTGCTCTGGCTAGAACTTCCAATACTATGTTGAATAAAAGTGGTGAGAGTGCAGAGTGAAGTAAGTCAGAAAGAGAAAGACAAATACCATATGGTAACACATATATATGGAATCTAAGGGAAAAAAATGTCATGAAGAACCTAGGGGTAAGACAGGAATAAAGTCACAGACCTACTAGAGAATGGACTTGAGGATATGGGGAGGGGGAAGGGTAAGCTGTGACAAAGTGAGAGAGTTGCATGGACATATACACACTACCAACTGTAAAATAGATAGCTAGTGGAAGCAGCTGCATAGCACAGGGAGATCAGCTCAGTGCTTTGTGACCACCTAGAGGGGTGGGATAGGGAGAGTGGGAGGGAGGGAGATGCAAGAGGGAAGAGATATGGGAACGTATTTATATGTATAACTGATTCATTTTATTATAAAGGGCCAGATCCCAGGGCAACTGGTTTAGGTGCCCATGGTGTCCCAGAGCTGCTGTTGGCCTGCTGATGCATGGGGTTGAGTCCTGGAGAGGCTAGGCTCAGCAGGTCTAAGGCAGCTAGCCTGCTTGTGGGTGGGTCTGTGTCCCTGCCAGACCAGCTCCTTGGCCTGAAGTATCCTAGTACTGGTGCCAGGAGGCTGGTGGGCCAGTCTGGGTCCTGACACTAATAAGCTAGAAAGAGGATTCCAAAATGGTACTTGCCAGCATCAGTGTCCTTATGGTAGAACAAGCTCCCTAATATGGCTACCACCAGTGTCTATGTCCCCAGGGTGAGAATCAATCTCCTCCTACCTCTCCAGGAAGCTCTCCAAGATCAGCAGGTGGGTCTGACCCAGGCTTGTCTCAAATCACTTCTGCCCTGGGTCTTGAAGTGTGGGATATTTTGTTTGCACCTTTAAGAATGGAGTTTATCTTCCACAGCTCTCTGGCTCTCTTATATGCAAGCCTTGCTGGTCTTCAAAGCCAAATGTTCCTATGGCTCATCTTCCTGGTGCAGGACTCCTGGGCTGGGGAGCCTGATGTGGGGCTCAGACCCCTTGTTCCTTGGGGAGAAACTCTACAATTGTAACTATCCTCCTGTTTGTGGGCCACCCACACATGGGAATGGGTGTTGACTATATCGTGACTCAGGCCCACCTACCCATTTCCTTGTGGTTATTTAAATCTTTACCTGTAGAAGATCTTTTCTGCTAGTCTTTTGGTCTTTCTGATCAATAGTTTTTTTTGTAATTAGTTGAAGTTTTCTGTGCTCATGGGAGGAGGTGAGCTCAGAGTTTTCCTACTCTGCTATCTTGGCCACCAACCCTAATTATTGTTTTAACCTGTCAATTTCTGTATGACACCAACCTAGTCCAAGCCACCATATGTCTTATTTGGACATATAACAGACATCTATGTGGCCACCTTAAATCACTCTTTAACCCAGCTATAGGGCCCTACAGTGTTTGCCATCTGGTGGACCCTCAGTCTTCACCTTCCAATCCTCAGCCACCCCCCTCTGTTTCTCTGTTCCATACACAGTTAGTCTATTGGATCCCTTAATATACTGTGGCTCTTTCCACCAAAGCCTCTTTCCTCATACTCTTTTCACTGCCTGGAACTCCTACACCAGTGCTTTGACTGTTTCTGCTTATTTGTTTTTACCTAGTTCACCACGTCTACCCATTTTTCAGAGAGCTTCCTTTGACTATTTATCCTAGGCCAGGCTACTTTGTAGTTTGTTTTCCTTGCACCATTTTAAAAAAATTTTCCCACACATCTTGAATTTTAATTATTGATATTTCCTCCTTAGTGTGACTATTTGTCAATCTGCCTCACCAAACTTTATATAAGAATTAGGATTTTGCCTGTTTGGGCTTAACTTTGAATTCCAGGAACTTAGTATAGTACTACAAACATAAAAACAAAGAAAACAAAAAAAAATTGTTGCGTGAATAAATAAAATTAAAAACAGAGGAAAAAACCCAGAAGAAACAAAGAAAAATGAAAAACAAAAATTAAGAAATATTGAGAGAGCAGGTGGGCACTCAACTTTTCTAAAATTAATTTTTAGTTAATTTATTTTAACTAACTTATTTAAATTTATATAATGTTTTAAAATTATATTAATTTAAGTAATATAATATGTAATGTATAATATAAAGTATACTATATAACATAGTTCTAGGGTCAGCCTTTAATGCAAACTATTGTCATCCTGAGGTCTTGTAAGATATTGCTGACAAGACAAATCAAATTTACATTTCTGCATCAGTAAAGATGGCTATATTCCACTTTCTAAATTTTGGACAAAATTAATCCAAAGTCCTTTGTTTTCAGTTTTAATAAAAGTGTCTAATTTTTTTCAGGATGCTTTCAACTTGAGGCTACCTAAGGATTTGAGGGGTTTGTTTGAGGACTGCCTGACTAGGTGCTCATTAGTTAAAGGCAAAACATGAAATCAGTCCTTCAAGAAAGTTTGACTAAAAATAGAAATTACTTCATATGTTATAGACTGTATAAAATGATGACATTGTTTAAAATGATGAGGTCATCAAGAAATGCCTTTTAAATTGGTTTTAAGTTATTCACCTTGTCATCTGGCTCCTTTTCTGTGATCAACAACAAGCCTTTGTAAGAGAAATGATTGAAATTGGAGTTAAGTCCATTGCTCTCAAAGTTTGCTTTTTTCTGTACATAACTCAGTGTTCCAAAAGGGTAAGCCTAATTTATTAATAACAATTTCATTACCTTAGGGTAATTTCATTGCCTTCTTGTCATAACCAGCTGAATTTCCCAGCCCAGACACTCTCATTTCTTCATTCATTCAGACATTTATGAGAATCTGTCAGATGCCCTGCTAAGTACATTAAAGATGAGTAAGATACTGTTCCTGCCTGTACATAGTTTCCATTTTCAGATTGGTGTCAATTTCTTTGATTCTATTTTCAGATTGATTCAGACTCTGGGAAAGATTATTCGATTTATATAACTTTCATAGGTTAGCCAGGATTCCAGATGATCAGACCAACTTATCCAAATGTCATCTAATACATAAAGTCAGACACAAAATGTTATTTTTAACTGACAAACAGTAACTTTGGAGAACGTTATCACTAGATTTCTATATTGATGAGCAATTTTAAATTCTTGGTTGCTACACATAAATTTTGTTCAGTAGTGCCCTTGGGATGTGATCATCATATTTAGCCATTTCTCTTTTTGGGATTTCCTAATTCTGAAGCATGAATTAATTTCAAGACTGCCTTCCAAAATTTTATATGCTCCAGAAAGACATTTCCATTTAATATGCTATTGTTTTCTACTGAATTTCCTTTTTTCTGTTCTGTGCGAATGATGTTTCTCCCCCTCCATTTCCTAAGAGTTGTGCTCTTTTCACTCAATAGATATTTTGCTGAACAATTGAACTAGATCTTAATTTCAACTGAACCACCCAATTCTTTAATCTATTTATTTGCTCAAGATATTTTCAGAGAAATTGATTCATTTTGTCTACAATTTGATTGATACTGGATGGTATCAAATTTGTAGTTTATTTCACTAAAGTGAAAAAAAAAAGATTGGGAAAACAGTTTTCAGAGAGACCTTTTTTTTCTTTCTTTCTGTATTTAGGTGGCTATTACACAGGTAAAAAACATTTAAAAATATGCCCAACACTATAGTTAAAACAACTACTGTGGGGGTACTTACCGTATTGTTATAGGGATGAATGCATTTCTGTTAATGCTGTAATTAGCAGAAAGAGTCAAGATATTTTGAGAATTTCCACATCTGTAATTAACTGTGGGCTTTCCTTCCACAAGAAATAAATGAAGAAACTGTTGTCCAGAATTCTTCTCATTACCTTTAAGAACAAATATTACATTAAATTAGCAATTAATGTAGATTTACATTTTATTCAATAACAATCATTCTTTTAACAAACACCATCTTAGTTCTCAAGGAGTAATCATTCAGTGAGATGATAGGAGTGTTATTAGATAATTATGCAATGTAAGAAGTACTATACTAGAAATATACATTATTTTCCACAGGTTGAGGATAGCATAGTATTAACAGCATTAACAGGACATGAGATTTTAACTTCTGACTTAGTTTCTTAATAACTATGACCTTAACTATTTTCAACCTCAGTTTCCCAATAGGTTCTAGTGGGATAATGAGAGCAACTAATTGTTAGAATTACTGTGATAATAAAATAAGATAATAAATGAAAAGTGCCTGGCACCTACTGAGTATTGATAACTTGATTTATTATTATTAATTATTTATATTTTAATTTTAATATGTCTCATAAAAATTGAAATGATAAAGAAATATATAAAGAAAAACAAGAGAAAAATTCCCCTTTCTGTCAGCCCATCCTTCATCACCCTTTGAGGTATCCTTTACTATCATTTATACACATACAAATATTTGTATAGCCCTAATTTTATTTTGAAAACAAATAATATAATAAATAGCTTTGCTCACTTGTCTTTTCACTTAACAATAAATTTTAGATATCTGTCCTTGTAGGTACATAGATTTCTCTCTTTTTTAACATTCCTAATTGAAGTATCACTCACACAGAAAATCACACAAATTTTAAGCATATAATTTAGTGAATTATCACAAAGTGAACCCGCTCACACAAACACCATGAACTTAAGAAAAAGAAAATTTTCTGCATTGTCAGAATTCCTATTGATCAGTGCTCCCCTCTTCCCTCCACCAAATGGAACGGAGATCCTGATGTTTAACAATAGCAATAGTTTTGCTTGATTTTTTTCATCTTATATTAGTGGGATCATACTTATATGTTCTTTAGCATCTATTTGCTTTTGCTCAATATTATGTTTGCGAGATAGCATTCACCCTTCATTTCTACTGCTTTATAATATTCTATTAAATGAATATTCACAATCCAGTTATATTTTCTTCTATAGATGGAAATCCATCCACCCTGTTTTTGGTTTTTATGAATAATGATGCTATGACAATCTTATATGTATCTTTGGTGTTGAAGTGCATGCATTTCTGTTTTGTATATACCAGGAGTTAAATTATCTGTCACAGAATATGACTATGATTAATTTAGTAGCTACTATCAATTTCCTGAAATGATGTTTTAACTCCTTACCAACAATATATGAATGTCAGCTGATCATTTTTTTTTTTTTGCCATTAATTGGTTTGATCACCTTGTAGGTTTTAACTATTCTGTGTTTATTATTCTGGCTTTAATTTTTGTTTTCCTCATATTAGAGAAGTTTAGCATACTCTCATGTTTAGTGGCTATTTTGATATCCTCTTTTGTGAAGTGTCGGTTTGTATGTCTTTCTCTTATTTTTGTCTGGTTGTTTGCTTTTTCCTTATTGATTATAGAGTTATATCTATGTATATATGTAATATTTATATACATATATATGCATACACATAAAAGAACATACAAACAAGCTCTTTGTCAACTACATATATTGAAAATATCTTCTCCAATCCTGTAGATCATCTGACCATTCTCTTAGGGGTCAATTTTGATGAACATATGTTCTTAATTTTAGTATGGGTAAATTTACCAGTTGTTTCCTTTGTGGTTATGATTAGTACTTTCTGTATCATCTTTAAGATGATATATATATATCATCTTAGATGATATATATATATGATATATATATATATATATGATATATATATATATGATATATATATGTATATATATATGTGACTGCCTCAAAGTCACAAAGTTATTCTCTTACTTTATCTTCAGTAATCTTTAGTTAAGAGCTACTCTCTCCTGAGAATTGACTTTTGTGTATGATGTGAAGTAAGGGGTTGTCGTAGGTTGAATAATGGCTCCAAAAGTTATTCATGTCCTAATTGTTGGAAACTGTGAATATTAACCTTATATGGCAAGGGAGACTGTGCAGATGTGTTAAATTAAATATATTGAGATAGGGAGATTATCCTGGATTATATGGTTGGGTCATAAAATTAGTCATGTGTCTTTTTAAGAGAGAGGCAGAGGGAAATTTGACAGTGGAAGAGGACAAGTTATGTGACTATAGAAGCAGAGATTGGAGTCATGCAGTCACAAGCCAATAAATGCCAGCAGTTGCCAGAAAGAGGCTGGAAGAGGCAAGGAATAGCTTCTCCTCTGGAGCCTCTGGAAGTAACCAGTCCTGCTAACAACTTGATTTTATTTGTATAAGATACATTTTATACTTCTAGTTTCTGTGGTTTTAAACCACTAAGTTTATGGTAATTTGCTGCAGCAGCAATAGGAAATTAATACAGGGTCAATTTTTATTTTTTCTCTTTTGATTTCCAATTGATCCAAAATCATCAAAGCAAATAATTCTCATGATGTATTTACTGAATTCTCAGATATTTGTGGAATATATATTTTTAAATCTTTCATATCCCCATTCTCTACTCTTTACTTTTATTTATTCTTTTGAATATATACATTTAAGATTATGATTTTGTTGTATTTTTACTCAAGCAATATAAAAAAATACCTGTGAAAGTACACTAAAAGCTGAAATTACAACCCTTAGAAATTGCCAGCAATTGCAGAAAGTGTGAAGAAAAGGGAACCCTCCTACACTGTTGGTGAGAAGGTAAATTAGCATTGCCACTATGGAACAGAGTATGGAGTTTCCTTACAAAACTAAAAGAGTTATCATGTGATCCTGCAATCCCATTCCTGGGCATATATCTGGAGAAAACCATAATTCGAAAAGATACATGTGTCCCAATGTTCACTGCAACACTATGTACAATAACCAAGACATGGAAGCAACATAAAAGTTCATCAACAGTTGAGTGGATAAAGGTGTGGTATATATATATATATATATATATATATATATATATATATATATATATATATATATATATATACAATGGAATATTGCTTAGCTATGAAAAATGAAATAATTTCATTTGCAGCCACATAGATGGACCTAGAGATTATCATACTAAGTGAAGTAAGCCAGACAAAGACAAATATCATATGATATCACTTATATGTGGAGTCTAAAAATATGATACAAATGAACTTATTTATAAAACAGAAACAGACTCATAGATATAGAAAATAAACTTTCAGTTACCAAAAGGAAATGTAGGGGGGGGGATAACTTAGGAATTTGGGAGTAACATATAAACACTACTATATATAAAATAAATAACAAGGACCTACTGTATAGCACAGGGAACTATATTCAATATTTTTAATAATGTATAAGGGAAAATAATCTGAAAAAAGAATATATATATATACATATATATATATATATATGAATCAATTTGCTGTATACCTGAAAGTAACACAACATTGTAAATCAACTATACTTCAATAAAAAATTAATTAAAAAAAAGAAATGGCTAACACTAATATTTGGCAAACACTACTATAGATACGAAGGCTGATAACTGGATAGACTAATATGTAGAGAGAAAATTTTTCTTTTTATTAGAGCAAAATCATAGTGTACATGGATTTTAAAATGAAAATTATATTAAATCAGTAGTTCTCAAACTTTTAGGTCTAAGGACCCTTTAGCACAGTTAAAATCTACCAAGAAGCCCTCAAAAGCTTTTGTTTACATGGTTTGCATCTTTTGGTATTTACTGTATTAGAATTTAAAACTGAGAAAGTTTTCAAATATTTATCAATTAGTTTAGTTAAAAACAACAATACTAAAATCCATTACGTTACCTAAATAAACATATTTTGTAAAAAGTATTATATTAAAAAAAAGAAATAATCAGAGGAGTAGTGTTATTCTATTCTTTTGCAAATATATTTAATGTAATGATTAATAAAAGACAGCTGGATTCTCATATCTACTTCTGTATTCAATCTGTTGTGAATTGTTGGCTTTGGTTGAAATATACGAACTCTAGCCTCACAAAGGATGTAGCTGTAACAGAAGCCTTTTTAAATACAGGCAAATTGGACAAATGGTAGTTCCTTAAATTTTAGTTGCAAAGTGGAATCTGAAACTATATTAATGAACTTTACATACTCTGTTACATTAAAATTCCATCGATCTTTCTTGCACTTTGAATGGATATTCTACCAGTGCATGATTTTGAAACATCGTGCATTGACTATTTGAAAAATGTTGGTTCACTGGGTTAGAGATCTTTCATATGTTGACATATTTTATCATATAATATATTAATAAAGCACATTCATTTATATTACTACTGAACTCATCAGAAAGTATTGGGAAGCTCATTATAGAGAAGGTAAATTTTCTAAAATTCAATTTTTCTTAGAAAGCTTGATTTTTTTCTTTGTGAACAAATATTGTTAGCTGCCTAACTTGAAATAACAGGTTTGCTTTGTTAATTTTTGAGAAAAAAAATCTGTAAAATATGCCAGTCTGAATAACCATAGGTTATCTTTTAGTCATTTTTCAAGTCATGTTTTCATAGTACTACTTCAACCAGCAACTTAAAAAAATGCACATGCATTTTCCTCAAGTCAGTTATTATACTTTAGTGTGTAGTATGTAGTATGTAGCACACTTGCTTTATGTATATTTTCCCTTTTGTACATAGAACATTAAAGAGTTGTATATACAAGGACTGAGAATTTTAAAAGTGAATCTGTTTTCCTGCAACATGAAGAAAAAATTTTGTGTCTGCTTGTGCTTTGAGTGTATAGTGGAGTAGAACAAAATGACCGAATACAATTCGGTGCCACAGTCATGACCCGAGGTGCCAGAAGTTTCATCCACTGTGACTTTTTTATCCTGAGTACAACTGTCAACACTGTGAAAAGGCAAATGTCTTAGCTTTAGTAAAAACAAACAAAAAAATAATTTTGATGTTATGGAAACCTGAAAGAGTCTTGAAGATACTCAGGGATCTGGATAAACTTGAACAATCTCTGTACTAGAATTCACATCAATTTAAAAGAAAAAAAAAAAAGAAAGAAACCAGAGTGAAACTAAAGGTATTGATGAACCTCAGATAAATGTTTAACATCTCAGCAAGAATGCCAGGAAACCTAGGTTATCTCTCCCTCCAGGCATCAGGATCTAGAGAATGGAATAAAATCAACACTTAGATCTCCAGGAATGGTTCAGAGAAAAGTGTCAGAAAAGACTGAAAGAATTTTAAAAAGGAAAGAAAAAAATCTAGTTCACCCATTCGGTTTCTTGTCACCTTTCTTTATCTGTGAGCTATTTTGCAAGTTTATAAGTTGGAGAAAATAAATAATAATTCAAATAATTCTTGTCTATAGAAATGCACACTGTGTCTGATAAAATGCAATTGGTTAGTACACGGAGGTAGAACTGCTTTCCATTCCTTTGCAAGTGTGCATCAGAATTCCTTAATCTTTTTGTATGACTTTGCTCCTTGTATTCTCCTTTGAACTGGTTGTAGTATCTTACCAGACCCGTCATCAATTAATAGCTTAAATAAAATCTCTGACGTGTTCATTTTATATGCCTTTTTGAAGGCTCAAGTCTTGGGTGATGTTGTTACCTCCTTATACTTGGATCAGAACTGCCTGTGGCAGCAGCTGATGGTCTCTTCCTTCATGGTACCACCTTGGTGGCATGTAATGATGACTGTTATCCCAGCTTGCCCTGGGTTCTCTGCTGAACCCAGGCTCTTGCTGCAGCTCTGGAACTCCACTTTCCTCACTGTCCTGAAAGGTTTGTGTTTGTCCAGAGCAGCAGCAACGCAACAACAACCTCAGTAGCTCATGGTTTGCAGGCTTCGTAGAGCAGCACGTATGTAGGATGTACTTGGGGTGAGTTGGCTGGTCCCTGGATAGACAGCAGGCAGAGCAGCTCTGGGGAGGGTGAAAGAGCCTGGCAGCAGGCTGGCATACATAATTCATTATTACATGTTTCCCACGTGCTGCTGCAGAGTGAGCCAGTTTCTGAAATTTACAGAAAGCCTATTTTAATTTTTCCTAGCCTGCTAACTCTGCTTAACCAGTAAAACAAAGTCGCAATACCAGAGTCTTAGAGGAATGAATCCTCTTCATTTAGATGAAATGGACAAGAATGAAAACTAAAAATTGCACCAATTTCATCCAACTGCTGTTGCAGTCCTGATTCTAGACTTTTTCATGGTCGAATTTTTCTTTTCCACAGTGGAGATGTCTATCAAACGGATGCAACATGAATGACACCCATTTGATAAAAATATCCTGGGCCTCCCATTTCTAGAGTCCTTGTCTGGCAGGCGCGAGGGAGGAGGGATTAAAGCATATCTGAACAAGATGTTTGAGCACTTACTGCACATTGCCGTATGCCACACTGTTTTAAGCAGGTTAAATGTGGTAACTCTCAATCTTAAAGCAACTTTTTAACATCTTTGGTATTGTTATTATTAATATTATTATATTTTACAGAGGTGTTCAGTAATGTGCCAAAGGGCAGAGCCAGGTAGAGTAGCTCCAGAGTAATTTTCCTAATCGCTGGTTGACACCATTCTTGAGGTGGGCACAGTAGCAAGTTCAGTCTTTTTTTTTTTTTTTTTTTCTTTTTGCGGTATGCGGGCCTCTCACTGTTGTGGCCTCTCCCGTTGCGGAGCACAGGCTCCGGATGCGCAGGCCCAGCGGCCATGGCTCACGGGCCCAGCCGCTCCGCGGCATGTGGGATCCTCCCAGACCGGGGCACGAACCCATATCCCCTGCATCGGCAGGCGGACTCTTAACCACTGCGCCACCAGGGAGGCCCGCAAGTTCAGTCTTGCCTAGGCTCATTTCTTTGTTTCTGCCCCTTTGTCGACCAGGAGTAACCTTGTTCCATTCCCTTATGTAATTACATCAGAAGCAGAGTTGAATTGCTCACTGATTTATTTCTTCATAAATTTAAGTCATAGAAATAGAATCTAGTTGTTTTTAACACAACCGTCTATTTCAAGAGAAGTTTAATGAATCATATCGTTCTAGGTCAAAGGTTGGCAAACTCTGCCTCATGGACTAATTCTGCCATTGACTGGTTTTGTAAGTAAAGTGTTTGCGGAACACAGCCACATTCATTTATTTACTTTTTCTATGACTGCTTTCATGCTACACTGGCAGAGTTGAGGAGTTATGACAGACACCGTCTGGTCTTCCAAAAAAATTTACTTTCTGGTTTTTATGGGAAAATTTGCCAACCCCCATTCTGTTCTTAATTGTTTAAGCAGACCCAGGAAAATGTTACATTTGATTCAAACTATGTTTTGACTAAACCCTGAAAAATCTATAGCCTTTTGTTGGAAGAAAGTATAGCCATGTCTAACAGAATAGTTCCCTAAAATAAAGTTTCAATAACTACTAATTCTTTATTGTAACCACCAAAGTTGAATAACTCACAAACAGAACTTTTAGAACTATTCTAATCAAGTGCTGATCTATGCAAGGCCCTGGTTGAAGTACTGAGGGTGTGGGTGGAATAGATGTAAAACCCAACTCAGACGATGAGGTGTTCCCTAGTTAGAGAAGAGATATAAGCCCAGATTCCTGGTATGATGAGTCTCCACTCAGCCCCAGTCCTTACTGTGTACTCCTGTTGGAAAACTGTCACAGTCAACTTTCTCATGGAGTTAGGCTCATAGGATCTCGCTATTGAATGGTGAGAAGCAGGACACAGACCACATCTTATTCATCTTTGTACGCCTCCCAGGGCATGACAGAGTGTAGTGCACTTTGTGGCACTCAGTTACTATTTGTTGAGTTTGACTTTGCTGCTGCATAACGATGATACAATAAAGTGATCTCTAGATGCCTTATGAGTGGCCATGCATGACTTCCTCCATCCCTGATCTCAATCCCACTCTGTTCCTTCTCTGTCTGGAGCAAGTTCCGCTGGAAGCTAGTAACAAGGGGCAAAGGCATTCAGAGAAATTTATGCTACACGTTGTAAAATTGATTTAAAAAAATGGAGCAAACATTTTCTATGAGAAAATATGCTTCTTAATAAGACGTCAGGAAATGCTGTGCTATCTCACTGGTCTTGGCATAGAAGGTGTCTAATGAAGATATTGTCTGTTTTGCTGGGGAAGTCATTTTATAGAGAAAAACAGAGGTTATTATTCTTCAGATTTAATTTTTTTTCTTCAGCAATATCAGATATCTCTTCTACCAGTCTTTCCTAAATGCACCAGAAAGGAGGCTTCAATAATCTTATCTGTTCTATCAATTGCTACCTGGAATAAAATTCTAAGGCCAGTCCTTTTGCTCTCTTTCTTAAATACAGACACTAAGTAATATAAAGATTATTTCTGAATTCTGTTCTTCCACTGGAGTTGCTCATGTAATTTGCCTCCTGCATCTCGGTCAGATGTCTTCTCCTAATTCTCAGATCACATCCTTCCAAAGGGCCTGCTTATTTCTTCTCACAGAAATAGCACAGAATAGTTTCACCTGCATAGTAATAAATCCCATGACAAAACCTGACTGATGCTGCTCGCTGAACAGAGCTCATTTTCTGAGAGTGCACCTAAAGAGTTTTGTGTGGTCTCACCCCTTCTCGCGTGACCTATTAGCAGCTCCTTTGACTGTGTTCCAGAATTCTGAATTGGTTCAGTGGCAGATTCAAAAAGCTTTCTTTTCATCTTAACTGCTGTTCTCAGAGCTGTCTCTCTCCCACAGAGAGTTCTTTTAAAAACTATCCTTTCTAAGGAATTTTACTGTTACCCCATGAGGATTCAAGCTTTATCTCTCTTTTGTTCCCTTTTCAACATCAATTAGTTGTTGAGGCAAACTGGGAAAAGATAGAGCTACAGTTTTGAACTAGGAATATAATTCAAAACTGTCATTGGCTTATCAATCTAATATTTCTCTCTATCATTTTCCCTTTAATAGGTGATGATACAAAGCAAAAATGTTCAATAAATGTTTGTGAAATGAAATTCAGTTTTTGCTAAAATGTTCAGGAATAGGGAAAAATAGCAAAGGTAAAAAACAACCACTCTACCCCCCAAAAAACCCAAAAACCCTTACACTCTAACATCTGTTTTAATTTCCTCACGAATATTTTTTTAATTTTTATTTTTTGCTTTATAACAAATTTAATCAGTTATACATATACATATGTTCCCATATCCCCTCCCTTTTGCGTCTCCCTCCCACCTTCCCTATCCCACCCCTCCAGGCGGTCACAAAGCACCGAGCTGATCTCCCTGTGCTATGCGGCTGCTTTCCACTAGCTATCTACCTTACGTTTGGTAGTGTATATATGTCCATGCCGCTCTTTCACTTTGTCACAGCTTACCCTTCCCCCTCCCAATATCCTCAAGTCCATTCTCTAGTAGGTCTGTGTCTTTATTCCTATCTTACCCCTATGTTCTTCATGACATTTTTTTTTCTTAAATTCCATATATATGTGTCAGCATACAGTATTTGTCTTTCCCTTTCTGACTTACTTCACTCTGTATAACAGACTCTAGGTCCATCCACCTCATTACAAATAGCTCAATTTCATTTCTTTTTATGGCTGAGTAATATTCCATTGCATATATGTGCCACATCTTCTTTACCCATTCATCTGATGATGGACACTTAGGTTGTTTCCATCTCCGGGCTATTGTAAATAGGGCTGCTATGAAAATTTTGGTACATGTCTTTTTTGAATTATGGTTTTCTCAGGGTATATGTCCAGTAGTGGGATTGCTGGGTCATATGGTAGCTCTGTTTGTAGTTTTTTAAGGAACCTCCATACCGTTCTCCATAGTGGCTGTACCAATTCACATTCCCACCAGCAGTGCGAGAGTGTTCCTTTTTTTCCACACCCTCTACAGCATTTATTGTTTCTAGATTTTTTGATGATGGCCATTCTGACTGGTGTGAGATGATATCTCATTGTAGTTTTGATTTGCATTTCTCTAATGAGCAAAGATGTTGAGCATCCTTTCATGTGTTTGTTGGCAGTCTGTATATCTTCTGTGGAGAAATGTCTATTTAGGTCTTCTGCCCGTTTTTGGATTGGGTTGTTTGTTTTTTGTTATTGAGGTCCATGAGCTGCTTATAAATTTTGGAGATTAATCCTTTATCAGTTGCTTCATTTGCAAATATTTTCTCCCATTCTGAGGGTTGTCTTTTGGTCTTGTTTATAGTTTCCTTTGCTGTGCAAAAGCTTTGAAGTTTCATTAGGTCCCAAGTGTTTATTTTTGTCTTTATTTCCATTTCTCTAGGAGGTGGGTCAAAAAGGATCTTGCTGTGATTTATGTCATAGAGTGTTCTGCCTATGTTTTCCTCTAAGAGTTTGATAGTGTCTGGCCTTACATTTAGATCTTTAATCCATTTTGAGCTTATTTTAGTGTATGGTGTTAGGGAGTGATCTAATCTCATACTTTTACATGTCCCTATCCAGTTTTCCCAGCACCACTTATTGAAGAGACTGTCCTTTCTCCACTGTACATTCCTGCCTCCTTTATCAAAGATAGGGTGACCATATGTCCGTGGGTTTATCTCTGGGCTTTCTATCCTGTTCCATTGATCTATCTTTCTGTTTTTGTGCCAGTACCATACTGTCTTGATTACTGTAGCTTTGTAGTATAGTCTGAAGTCAGGGAGCCTGATTCCTCCAGCTCCATTTTTCGTTCTCAAGATTGCTTTGGCTATTCGGGGTCTTTTGTGTTTCCATACAAATTGTGAAATTTTTTGTTCTAGTTCTGTGAAAAATGCCATTGGTAGTTTGATAGGGATTGCATTGAATCTGTAGATTGCTTTGGGTAGTAGAGTCATTTTCACAATGTTGATTCTTCCAATCCAAGAACATGGTACATCTCTCCAACTCTTTGTATCATCTTTAATTTCTTTCATCAGTGTCTTATAACTTTCTGCATACAGGTCTTTTGTCTCCTTAGGTAGGTTTATTCCTAGATATTTTATTCTTTTTGTTGCAATGGTAAATGGGAGTGTTTCCTTGATTTCACTTTCAGATTTTTCATCATTAGTATATAGGAATGCCAGAGATTTCTGTGCATTAATTTTGTATCCTGCAACTTTACCAAATTCATTGATTAGCTCTAGTAGTTTTCTGGTAGCATCTTTAGGATTCTCTATGTATAGTATCATGTCATCTGCAAACAGTGACAGCTTTACTTCTTCTTTTCCCAATTGGATTCCTTTTATTTCCTTTTCTTCTCTGATTGCTGTGGCTAAAACTTCCAAAATTATGTTGAATAAGAGTGGTGAGAGTGGGCAACCTTGTCTTGTTCCTGATCTTAGTGGAAATGGTTTCAGTTTTTCACCATTGAGGATGATGCTGGCTGTGGGTTTGTCATATATGGCCTTTATTATGTTGAGGAAAGTTCCCTCTATGCCTACTTTCTGCAGGGTTTTTATCATAAATGGGTGTTGAATTTTGTCGAAAGCTTTCTCTGCATCTATTGAGATGATCATATGGTTTTTCTCCTTCAATTTGTTAATATGGTGTATCACGTTGATTAATTTGCGTATATTGAAGAATCCTTGCATTCCTGGAATAAACCCCACTTGATCATGGTGTATGATCCTTTTAATGTGCTGTTGGATTCTGTTTGCTAGTTTTTTGTTGAGGATTTTTGCATCTATGTTCATCAGTGATATTGGCCTGTAGTTTTCTTTCTTTGTGACATCCTTGTCTGGTTTTGGTATCAAGGTGATGGTGGCCTCGTAGAATGAGTTTGGGAGTGTTCCTTACTCTGCTATATTTTGGAAGAGTTTGAGAAGGATAGGTGTTAGCTCTTCTCTAAATGCTTGATAGAATTTACCTGTGAAGCCATCTGGTCCTGGGCTTTTGTTTGTTGGAAGATTTTTTATCACAGTTTCAATTTCAGTGCTTGTGATTGGTCTGTTCATATTTTCTATTTCTTCCTGATTCAGTCTTGGCAGGTTGTGCATTTCTAAGAATTTGTCCATTTCTTCCAGGTTGCCCATTTTATTGGCATAGAGTTGCTTGTAGTAATCTCTCATGATCTTTTGTATTTCTGCAGTGTCAGTTGTTACTTCTCCTTTTTCATTTCTAATTCTATTGATTTGAGTCTTCTCCCTTTTTTTCTTGATGAGTCTGGCTAATGGTTTATCAATTTTGTTTATCTTCTCAAAGAACCAGCTTTTAGTTTTATTGATCTTTGCTATCGTTTCCTTCATTTCTTTTTCATTTATTTCTGATCTGATTTTTATGATTTCTTTCCTTCTGCTAACTTTGAGATGTTTTTGTTCTTCTTTCTCTAATTGCTTTAGGTGCAAGGTTAGGTTGTTTATTCGAGATGTCTCCTGTTTCTTAAGGTGGGATTGTATTGCTATAAACTTCCCTCTTAGAACTGCTTTTGCTACATCCCATAGGTTTTGGGTCGTCGTGTCTCCATTGTCATTTGTTTCTAGGTATTTTTTAATTTCCCCTTTGATTTCTTCAGTGATCACTTTGTTATTACGTAGTGTATTGTTTAGCCTCCATGTGTTTGTATTTTTTACAGCTCTTTTCCTGTAATTGATATCTAGTCTCATAGCATTGTGGTCGGAAAAGATACTTGATACAATTTCAATTTTCTTAAATTTACCAAGGCTTGATTTGTGACCCAAGATATGATCTATCCTGGAGAATGTTCCATGAGCACTTGAGAAAAATGTGTATTCTCTTGTTTTTGGATGGAATGTCCTATAAATATCAATTAAGTCCATCTTGTTTAATGTATCATTTAAAGCTTGTGTTTCCTTATTTATTTTCATTTTGGATGGTCTGTCCATTGGTGAAAGTGGGGTGTTAAAGTCCCCTACTATGATTGTGTTACTGTCGATTTCTCCTTTTATGGCTGTTAGTATTTGCCTTATGTATTGAGTTGCTCCTATGTTTGGTGCATAAATATTTACAATTGTTATATCTTCTTCTTGGATCGATCCCTTGATCATTATGTACTGTCCTTGTCTCTTCTAGTAGTCTTTATTTTAAAGTCTATTTTGTCTGATATGAGAATTGCTACTCCAGCTTTCTTTTGGTTTCCATTTGCATGGAATATCTTTTTCCATCCCCTTACTTTCAATCTGTATGTGTCTCTAGGTCTGAAGTGGGTCTCTTGTAGACAGCATATATATGGGTCTTGTTTTTGTATCCATTCAGCCAGTCTGTGTCTTTTGGTGGGAGCATTTAGTCCATTTACATTTAAGGTAATTATCGATATGTATGTTCCTATTCCCATTTTCTTAATTGTTTTGGGTTCGTTATTGTAGGTCTTTTCCTTCTGTTGTGTTTGTTGCCTAGAGAAGTTCCTTTAGCATTTGTTGTAAAGCTGGTTTGGTGGTGCTGAACTCTCTCAGCTTTTGCTTGTGTCTAAACGTTTTAATTTCTCCATCAAATCTGAATGAGATCCTTGCTGGGTAGAGTAATCTTGGTTGCAGGTTTTTCTCCTTCATCACTTTAATTATGTCCTGCCACTCCCTTCTTGTTTGTAGAGTTACTGCTGAGAGATCAGCTGTTATCCTGATGGGGATTCCCTTGTGTGTTATTTGTTGTTTTTGCCTTGCTGCTTTTAATATGATTTCTTTGTGTTTAATTTTTGACAGTTTGATTAATATGTGTCTTGGCGTATTTCTCCTTGGATTTATTCTGTATGGGACTCTCTGTGCCTCCTGGACTTGATTAGCTATTTCCTTTCCCATATTAGGGAAGTTTTCAACTATAATCTCTTCAAATATTTTCTCAGTCCCTTTCTTTTTCTCTTCTTCTTCTGGAACCCCTATAATTCGAATGTTGGTGTGTTTAATGTTGTCCCAGAGGTCTCTGAGACTGTCCTCTGTTCTTTTCATTCTTTTTTCTTTATTTTGCTCTGCAGCAGTTATTTCCACTATTTTATCTTCCACCTCACTTATCCGTTCTTCTGCCTCAGTTATTCTGCTATTGATCCCATCTAGAGTATTTTTTATTTCATTTATTATGTTTTTAATCGATGCTTGATTCATCTTTAGTTCTTCTAGGTGCTTGTTAACTGTTTCTTGCATTTTGTCTATTCTATTTCCAAGATTTTGGATCTGGGAAATAGAATCTTGGATCATCTTTACCATCATTATTCTGAATTCTTTTTCAGGTAGACTGCCTATTACCTCTTCATTTGTTAGGCCTGGTGGGTTTTTATCTTACTCCTTCTCCTGCTGTGTGTTTTTCTGTCTTCTCATTTTGCTTATGTTACTGTGATTGTGGTCTCCTTTTTGCAGTCTGCAGGTTCTTAGTTCCCGTTGTTTTTGGTGTCTGTCCCCAGTGGCTAAGGTTGGTTTAGTGGGTTGTGTAGGCTTCCTGGTGGAGGGGACTAGTGCCTGTGTTCTGGTGGGTGAGGCTGGATCTTGTCTTTCTGGTGGGCAGGTCCACGTCTGGTGGTGTGTTTTGGGGTGTCTGCGGACTTTTTATGATTTTAGGCCACCTCTCTGCTAATGGGTGGCGTTGTGTTCCTGTCTTGCTAGTTATTTGGCATAGGGTGTCCAGCACTGTAGCTTGCTGGTCGTTGAGTGAAGCTGGGTGCTGGTGTTGAGATGGAGATCTCTGGAAGATTTTCGCCATTTGATATTATGTGGAGCTGGGAGGTCTCTTGTGGACCAGTGTCCTGAAGTTGGCTCTCCCACCTCAGAGGCACAGCACTGACTCCTGACTCCTCAATTTGCGATGATTTGTTGTCCATTCATGTATTCCACAGATGCAGGGTACATCAAGTTGATTGTGGAGCTTTAATCCGCTGCTTCTGAGGCTGCTGGGAGAGGTTTCCCTTTCTCTTCTTTGTTCTCACAGCTCCTGGGTCTCAGGTTTGGATTTGGCCCCGCCTGTGCATGTAGGTCGCCGGAGGGTGTCTGTTCTTCGCTCAGACAGGACAGGGTTAAAGGAGCAGCCTCTTCGGGGACTCTGGCTCACTCAGGCCGGGCCGGAGGGAGGGGCACAGAATGCGGGGTGAGCCTGCAGCGGCAGAGGTCAGCGTGACATTGCACCAGCCCGAGGCGCGCCGTGCGTTCTCCCAGGGAAGCCGCCCCTGGATCCCGGGACCCCGGCAGTGGCGGGCTGCACAGGCTCCCAGAAAGGCAGTGTGGACAGTGACCTGAGCTCGCACACAGGCTTCTTGGCGGCGGCAGCAGCAGCCCCAGCGTCCCACGCCCGTCACTGGGCTCCACGATTTCAGTCGTGACCGCGCCCGTCTGTGGAGCCCCTTTAAGCAGCGCTCTTAATCCCCTCTCCTCGCGCACCAGGAAACCAAGAGGGAAGAAAAAGTCTCTTGCCTCTTCGGCAGCTCCAGAGTTTTCCCGGACTCCCTGCCGGCTAGCTGTGGCTCATTAGCCCCCTTCCGGCTGAGTTCTCGCCGCCAGCCCCAGTCCTCTCCCTACTCTGTGACCGAAGCCCGAGCCTCAGCTTCCAGCGCCACCCGGGCGAGCAGACAAGCCTCTTGGCCTGTTGAGTGCCGCTCGGCACCGATCCTCTGTGTGGGAATCTCTCCGCTTTGCCCTACCCAGGTATGTGGGGAGTTTCTTGCCTTTTGGGAGGTCTGGGGTCTTCTGCCAGCGTTCAGTAGGTGTTCTGTAGGAGTTGTTCCACGTGTAGCTGTATTTCTGGTGTATCCGTGGGGAGGACGGTGATCTCCGCGTCTTACTCTTCCGCCATCTTACCCGGAAGTCTCTCCTCATGACTTTTAATTGTTCCTACACATAATATACTGATTTCAAATGAAAGAAAATTAGTCCTGAATTCAAGTTAAGGGACACCTTTAAAATTGCGGGTGTCTAAATGAATCACGAAAATCTTTGTGTTCATCTGTTGTGAGGCTTTTATGAGGTTGACAGATTCCACGAGGAGTGAAGGTAGCAACCCCATAAACCATTCTGCTGAGATCTTCCCAAGAGTGTGGGATTAAATTACCATTTACACATGAACAAAAAGAACGTGCTACAGAAAAAAAGATTTTCTCCCTTCACAGGCTATGAAACTCCCTTGAGTAAACGGCTTGCACACATCCAGGGCTGTGATAGCAACAATTATGTAAGACAAAGACACAGGCTGTTCATTATTCCAAGGGAACTCTTTTCTCATTAATAATTTATAGTTTGACTCTTTTGGTAGGTCATTGGCTACAAAAGACAAAAGTAATTGTATGGCACTAACATCAGTTTATGTTTGACTGGTTTAGAGCACCAGCCTGAACAGAGTGGACACACGTGGCATGTATATCTATGGCCTTCAGAAAGACAACGTTGAGAGGCACTTTGGATGTGGGCCTGCAGCACGGGCCCAGGGTAGGAGAATTCCCAGAGGTTGGCTGCTTCTTTGGCTATGAGCTATTTTCAGTTGTTAAAAACACACTTTTCACGAGGAAACTCCTTCCATATCTAGGTAACTTAAAACACTGTAAAGACAGAAAATGACTTTGCTTTCTTTGCGGCTTTAAATTATTATGTTTATATCTTTGTTTTATGTTTTGTTTTGTTTCCCCTGAAATGAACTATTACCTCCATATTTCATGGTCACCTATCACCACTTAGGTTTTCCATATAAAAATCAATTTTTCTTTTATTATTTTCTTCTCTTTTTTTAAACATAAATAAATCAAATATTTTAAAGCTACCATGTAAACATGGGGACACTTATACTCCTGGAAAATAAATAATGCTGGCCTAGTTCTGACAAGTTAGTTTCTTTCTAAATATAATATAAATCCCCAGTTTTCACTTAATGTTCAAAGCTTTTAACTACAGCCAGTTTTCCAAAAAGGCTTTTTTTAGGCATTTTTCTCATATTCAAGTAATAAAAAAGTTGAAGATTTGTTTAGAAAGTACAGTAAGATGAATCAATTTTGCAAAACATTTCAAAGTGGAAGAGAAAATCATTTGGGAAATAATGAGTTGCCTTGCAGTGGATCATCGATCCAAGTACTGAAGATATTGTATCTCCAATATAGGGAACTATTAAAACTATGGTGTATTCATTTCAAAAGAGAAAAAAGCAATTGTCACATTTGTAATATTGCAAGCAATACACTTTAGTGGTATTTGCCCATGAGTGAAAGAGACCAAAATGTAGAGAACCCTGCACATGGAGGTATTTCCTTAAACAAATACTGTTAATACTACTTTCTTTTTGCCAGCTAATTGTAAGATAATGTTTAAAGAGTGATGAGAATTTTCCCAACTGTCAAATGAATACCAGCTTTGAAATACCTTTTTCCAAGTTACCAAGTATTGAATGCAATTCATGTTAGTTATTTATATTATAAAAATATGCTATCTGAAACATTTGCAGTATTACTGTTTCACTGCTATAGCCATATGCTGTCAAATTTATATGCTTGCTGTATTCTTCTTTGCTGGTTCGGAGCCTGTTTGTAAGTCATGTTTCATTAAGTGACTCATAATTTAAAGAAACTGCTAAAGAAAACTAGAAAGAAACAAGATTTCTTTTTGGTAATACTTCATTCACTGGGCTAGAAAGAGTTTCCCAAAATATTTAAATGAATAATTCATTAATTCAGTAGGTTAATATTTGAGAAAGAAACATGACATATAGGAGGTCAAACATTTAATACTCACTGTAGAGAATTGTTCCATTCAAAGTGCTTGTTTTTATAGTCAAGTAGATGTTAACAATTCTGTTATGTTCCTTCCTCAGGGTTGTACAAAAAGGCAGTTCTAAGTAGGAATTCCCGTTGAAAGATGGAAAAAATAAACCTGCATCTAAAAAAAAGAAAAGTCATATTAATATATGTTCTGATAGCATCCTATTGCTAATCAAGTAGATGAGAAGATAGCATTTATAGTTAACATTCATATAAAATGATAACACTGGTATTTATAGATATTTGGCCAAACTTCAAGAAATTTAGGTATATAAGTATAATAAATTTGTAAAGTCATTGTCTCAAATAATTAACTGCCAGTCCATAGGAAAAAACTTTAAGCAAAAATTTTAGATGGATGAAAAAAATTCCCCTATATTGTATTAAAAATGTGTCCCTGCATATGTGAAATAATAGTTTTCATTAGACTCTTAAAATATCCTGTGATACAAATGGCAGTACATCAAATTACACTCTTAAAATTCATGAATTTTATTTGATGTAATCATATCTCAATAAAAAAGTTAAAAAAAATAGTCTGTGACACAAAAAGATTAGAAATTTGTCTCGTAGAGATATTTTATTAATATTCATTAATATTTAGTGCTTGTCAATAATACTTAGATATTTTATAAGTAGTATTACTATAATATGCAAGGTGATTAATAATTTTTACAGTTATCCTTTTAAAATTATTCTTTAAATGAATTAATCTCATAAAATCTGGAGGCACATACAATTTGGAAAGTATTTTATTGTCATATGTATATATTTAGATCTATAGACTTGATACATTGAACAAGTGTAATATAGTACATGGGAGGCTAGAACTTTATTTTTGTCTCTCTCACAATGGGGGGAATTTTCTCTGCCTCTGGATGAAAACTTGGCAGTCCCTTTGAGTCTTACTTTCTTTCTAAGTTATACAATGATACAGAAGCTAATCCAGGCTAAGAAATTTATCAACATTTAAATCTTCCTTCAGAGATATGACTTCCCCAGCCCCCTCCAACCAACTAAGGCCTTCAGGGCACCTGTCACCGGCTGCCTGTTTTCCGGGCAGGAAGAAGCTGGTTCCCTTTCTTTTTCTGTTCTTAGAGCCTCCTCTCAAGCTAGCTGCTGTTTCAGATACTTTGAGCTTTGCAGAGAGGGCAAAGTGGGCAGAAAGGAGAGAGAAGTTCATAGTAAAGTGTAGCTATTACAGCTGGCCATCAATACTGTTGTAAGCAGTCCTTTGCTCTCCAGGAAGAACAGATGTTTAAAACTGTTTTTCTCACAGTAGGAATGTCAGATAAAATATAGGATGCTCAGTTAAATTTCAATTTCAGATAAACTGCACATAATTTTTTTAGTGTATGTCTCAAACATTGCATGAGTTAAGCTTATACTAAAAAATTATGTTGTTTATTTGAAATTCTAATTTAACTGAATGTCCTATATTTTAACCCTATGACTCGTGAGCATTTGTGTAATCTTTAGACACCCTTTGCCAGCTACAGTTCCTAGGATTTTGTCTCCTCATTTCAAACTTGGTCCCCTCTGGTTTTTTACGTTATATACAGACTCTTGCTACCGACAACTACTTGCTGTGTTGAAGCAACAGTTACACTGGACAAAGTGAAAGAGGCAAGGAAGACTTTATTCAAGGCTATTGCAATAGGGGAGAGAGGCCAGAACTCAGCTTTTGCTCAACTCCTCTGAAACAAAAGGTGACAGATTTTTTAAGAGCTGAGGTGGGGAGCCCATGGGCTACCTGTGCTGCTGCTTGGCCCTACCCCCTAAAAACATAAACTCTCTCATGTCTTCATCACAGAAGATAGTTTACAGCTTGGAACAAGGCTCCTATCTGCGCACAGAGAGGGCTACTATCTTTTTTGATGATTGCATTTCAAAGAGATGATTCTGGGTCCTGAAGAAAGGCATCTCTGGTTGTCAAACTGGCAAGAAGATTTTAAAAAGATTTATATCTCAAAAGATGCAAAGAAAGAATTACAACAAAAAGTTTTTAATTGTAGATGCTCTGAGAAAGGTGAGGTCATGGGCCTAGAGTCGGGAAGAAGCTTCTCGAAAGTTCAGGACAGCTGAGGAGAATGCTAAGGTTGTCTTGAGCACCTGACTAGGAAAATCACTGGGGCAGAACATCAAGTGAATCCAGGCCAAATGGCTTTCCTGAGGAGTTCACTTCTAGAACATGGTAGACATTTCCTTCCCTGCTGTCTATGGAAGTATAGTTAGTGGTCAGTTTCTTCCCTATCTCTCTCTCCACACACACAGACACAGACACAGACACAGACAGACACTCATGCACACACACAGGCTGCTTTGGCTTTTTCAGATATGAATGTATGACTCTGTTGTTCCATTATGTTCCTTTCCGAATGATAGGGTTTTAACTCTCCTTAAACACTGTCAGATATGATGGGTGGGAGAGGGTGCAGGGTGAGGTCAACAGGATAGCTTTCTACAAAAACATTTTTCTCAAAATCGTGTCTTCTTGTCTTTAAAATCCTTTCTCCTCTTCAAATGCTGCCTCTTTTTATATGAAGAGTATTTCTTTGTCAAATCTTGCTTTTAGATATGATACCTCATTTTGTTTACAACATTATAATCTGGTGTGTGAAAGTTTATTTTTAACATCCTGATTTTGTCTATAATTTTGTATTGTCAGATACGAATTATACACTTTATCTATTAGCAAACTGATTTAAGGGAAAAGGGAAGAGGGGGAGGTATATAGAATTAACAGATACAAACTGCTACTTATAAAATAGATAAGCAACAAGGATATATTGTATAGCACAGGGAATTATACCCATTATCTTATATATTAACATATAATGGAGTATAATCTACAAAAATACTGAATCACTCTGTTGTACACCTAAAACTAACACAATATTGTAAATCAACTATAAAGTAATAAAAAATAAGTTATGTGGCATCATATAGTTTACCATTCCTTGGCCTTCCATGCACAATCTTTATCTCATTGAAATTTACCTTCCTGGCTCTGTATTTTACTGGATCTGTTTTGTCAAAGGTTTTAGGCCCAGTTAGCAAATCCTTCTGTAGTGCTCACCTGCCTCTTTAATACTTAAGACTTCTTTTTATAAAAGTTTTCTCCTTCCTTGTCTCTTATGACACCACTACACGTTGACTGTCTTCCTACCTGCTTGACAGCTCGTTTCCAGATGGCCCTTTCAACCACTCCATAATGCTTAGTTTTTGAGGTCCTGTTCTGTGTCATCTACTCCATCTCTGTCTTTCCTGCTACTCCTCTTCTTTTTTTTTGCTCTTGGCACCTACTCTCCCAGGCCTAGAAACTCAGCCTTGTTGTCCACCCATCTCTTCTCAAACTAGTTGCTGCTTCCTGTCACCTCTTTCTTAGATCAAAACTTGCAGTGTTCCTTCTGCTGCCATTGCCCTTGTTTAAGTTCTTATTACATTTCAACTCAGTTGTTGGCAATGGCTCCTTTCTAACTGGCCTTCCTTCCTACTGTGTCTGATAGCTGTCTTCATTGTGACGTCATTGCTGTGACATTGACATTAGTTGTAATTATCTAAGATCTTTGGTCAAAAACCTTCAGGAACTTCAGAACTGCCTTGTGCCCTTGATCATTTTCCCTGACATTTGTTGGTACCAAGGAGCAACAGTGAGATGTAAGAACCAATGAGAGCAGGGGTGGGGGGATGGGCATGGGATGTCTAAAAAAACCCACCCCATCTGCCTTCTGTACTGCTCATTCTCCTGTGGCAAGACTTGTGTTTGATTTATCTTTGCAGCTCCCTATGGCATGATGAGTTTCATACATTTTAGGCAAAAACATTCTTAGACAAATAAAAATATAGCTAAAACTTTCATTTGTGGTAGTTTTGGAAAGAAAGGGACAGAAAGACATTCTTATAATTAAAATGGAATGAGGGAACTCTATAGAGATGGGGTTCTAGCATTCTTCTTGTGGTTAAACTTCTCACATTGTTGATAAGTCCACAATAAATGTTCTTTATATAAGGGTTCACATATGAATTAAAATACTTGGATTCATAATCAAGCTTATCTATTCTGAGAAATAGTGAACTCACCAAGAGCAATAAAAGTATAATTCAATTTGCTAAAAAATGAATTCTGCATTGCTTTGCAGAATAGCTACTGTATAATTTAGGTGCACGTGTGTAGCTTACATGCTCCTTGAGCCTTTTTTTCAGAGCTGACAGGTTTTACAAAAATTGTGACACAAAACAATTATGAACTATAAACATTTGTTATTGAATTGCTTTCTAACCATATTAATTTTCATTATCATCATGTTTAGTGGATATGTTGAAAAACAGAACTGCCCTGAATGTAGAAAACAAGACTAATTGGGGTTAGGTTGAGTGTTTTCCTGCTGCTTCCAAAAGCTTCTTCAGCAACGCTATTTGAATACACTCTAAATTTATTTTTCTTCCAATTATAAATGGAAAAAAAACCCAAGGTTTTTATATGGAAATATGTATTAAACATCTTACAAAATATGTCATATAGTAATTAATTAGTGGCTTCTGATTACAACATAGATATCTGTAATGTTTGTTTTTTTTGTTTGTTTGTTTTGTTTTTTTGCGGTACGCGGGCCCCTCACTGTTGAGGCCTCTCTTGTTGTGGAGCACAGGCTCCAGACGCGCAGGCTCAGTAATTGTGGCTCACGGGCTTAGTTGCTTCGCGGCATGTGGGATCTTCCCAGACCAGGGCTCGAACCCATGTCCCCTGCATTGGCAGGCAGATTCCCAACCACTGCGCCACCAGGGAAGCCCCTCTGTAATGTTTAAATGTATTAAAAATCATATAGATTGATATAACAAAGTATATTAACTTTAGCATGCTTAAAAAATTTAAAATCAGTCTGAGTCATGGGCAAATCCAATAAATTAATCCAGGAGAAAGATCTTTTAAATCCCTTAAATTATATAAAACTCTCAAATTGTCAAAGGAAGCTATGGAACCTCAGTACTGAGTTTGAAGCACATTATGTTAAAAATCTGGATGAATTTAATTTTTATTGCCAAATGTATTTCTAAAATATAAATCAGAACTATAATCAGTTAATTGAAATTTATCCAGGAGAGCACCATGGAGTACTTTATGATAAAGAAAACACAGAAGAGATTAATACCTTTGCTCTGAACACAGTGCAGCTGAGAACACAAGTGTTATTCATTCTGAATAGAAATGGAACACCTTGTCTACATATGAGACACACTCCTCTCATGTTGTATAAAGGTATCCTTGATCTAACAGCAGAAAATGACATACTAACATACAAATAAAGCTACAAATGCAGTGAATCACAAATTACCCATATACGTTTATTGTAATTCTTGGTATTAGAAGAAACATAATATTGTTTGCTATTGCTCCTTTATAATGGAAATAAATTTGATTTACACAATAGACATTAAAAAATATTACTATTGAAATGTTTTTGTTCAGTTTTTCTTACTTTCTCCAGAAAGAACATCATACAAATGCATTGAAATTATTAATATTGTTTTTAGTTTAAAAATATTACATTCCTTTTATTATGATTCTAATTTTATTAAATTATGGGATTAAAAAGAGTATCACCAGTCAATAAGTCCATGTATCTCTCTTCCTGAAGAAGGATTCATCACTAAAAAATAATATATCTAACCAATAATATTCAAAGACACAAAAGTTATAATCATCTATATTATTCCAAAGTTAAAAAAAAATAAGTTCTAAGGCCAATGAAATAGAATTAAGTGCTATACATATTAACCATGAGAAACTACAGTGTCTTAAAGATTTATATATATATATATATGTATATATAGTCCCTATACTATTTATATATGTAAAATCATCATAGCACTGTAGAATAAATAGCATATAAATTAAACTAAATATTTTTACATCATATATTTTCCTATTTTAGAATTATAAAAATTATTTTAGATTTGGATAGCCCAAGTCTCATGGACTAAATTATTACATTTACTTGGATAATTTCCCCATATTAGACATTCACATTTATATTAATTCATAAAAGTTGATCAATTTGTTAAGTGCCTGATGAGAATTATCAATTACTCTTGTTGTTGCTGCTAACACAGCTGCTGTTTTTGCTGCATCTACTTTTCTCCCCCATAGAAAGCACTTGCAAAAATCAGGACAGAGCTAACATTTCTCCTTTTGACCACTGCTACTTCATTCCTCAATTTGAAGCCTGAGGAGAGTTGCTCTGCATGTGACCAAAGCAATGCACAAGGAAACAAGATGTGAAAAAAAAATCTCATCCTTCACTGTCACAGCCAATCTAGGAATACTATTCTTTATCCCTTGGTTTCTCTGTCAAAGAAGGGTTGATCATCATGATCTGCCCTTTGACCCTCTCAAAAATCTGAAGCTTTAAAGCTATAACCCTACCTCCCTCAAAATAAAACAAAGTAAAACATCATTTAGCACACCTAAAATACCTTCCACGTAGTAAAAATAAAACTAGGACAAGAAAGATACAAAGACCCATCAATATCTCACACTGTACTTGACATGTTGTCATAGTAGCCACCAATCTTTAGTCTATTTCTATACCTTCTCCTTCACTTAGTTTAGAAAATTTCCCTGCATGATCTCATTTGTTCCCAAAACTTTAGCTACTTTCTAGCTTCTGAAAACTCTCAAATTTTTATCTTTAACACAGATAGCTCTGACCTTATATATCCAGCTCTCTACTATATAGATCCATTTGGAAGGAAAATAGGCAAACTGAACTCAGTATATCCAAAACAGTTTGTTGCTTTTTTTAAAAATTTGATCCTCCTTCTCAATATCAAGTTGACAATAGCTTCCTTATTATTATCACAAATACTTGCTATGTATTCCTATTACAGCCCTTAAACTGTACAGTGACATTTCCCTGTATGACTCACTATGTAATAGCTGTGAGTTCCTTAAATGTAGGCATCATGGCTTAATTTTTTTCTTCCAGTGTTATTGACATATAATTGACATATAGCAACTGTATATTTAAGGTGTACAGCACGGTGATTTGACTTACATATATCATGAAATGATTAACACTAGAAGTTTAGTGAACATGCACCAGCTCATAAAAATATAAAATTAAATAAATAGAAAAAAATGTTTCTTGTGATGATAACTCTTAAGGTTTATGCTCTTAAAATCTTTCATGTATAACACACAGCAGTGTAAATTATATACATCATGTTGTACATCACATCCTTAGTACTTATTTATCTTATAACTGGAAGTTTGTACCGTTTGACTGCCTTCATCCAATTCCCCATCCCCCACCTATGGTGACCACAAATCTGATCAATTTTTATATGAGTATTTTTTTGGGAGGGATTGTTTTTGACATATAGTTGACATACAACACTATGTTAGTTCCTGTTACACAACATAGTGATACCATATTTCTATACTTTTCAAAATGATCACCATGATAAATCTAGTTACTGTATGTCACCATACAAAGATATTACATTATTATTGACCATATTTATACACTGTAAATTTCATACCCATGACTCATTTATTTTGCAGCTAGAAGTTTTGTATCTTTTATTCTCCCTTACCTATTTCTCCCCTCCCACCAACGACTTCCCCTCTGGCAACCACCTGTTTATTCTCTGTATTTCTGACTCATTTCTGTTTTATTTTTATTTTGTTTTTTAGATTCCACAGTAGATGAAATCATACAACATTTGTCTTTCTCTGCCTGACTTATTTCACTTAGCATAATGCAATCTAAGTCCATTCAGGTTGTTCCAAATGGCAAGATTTCATTCTTTTTTTTTATGGCTAATGTTCCATTGTATGTATATACAAGTACTTTTTAAAAGTTTTAGTATTTAGTACATCACATTTATTAAGACATGTAGATGGAGTAGAACTTTTGACTGGTCTCTTTTCTGCTTTTTTGTTATGTTGTTATGTCCTGAACTTTCCACATCAAAGTCATTCAAAGAATCTAATATACCAGTACTTCATTATCCATTCACCTACTGATGGCACTTAGGTTGCTTCCATATCTCTCCTATTGTAATTAATGCTGCAGTGAATAGAGGAGTGCATATATCTTTTCTAATTAGTGTTTTCATTTCCTTCAGATGAATGCCAAGGAGTGAAAAGGATCATATGATAGTTCCATTAATATTTTTACTTTTTTGAGTAATCCCCATATTGTTTTCCACAGTGGCTGTACCAATTTACATTCTCTTCAACCATGCACAAGGGTTCCCTTTTCTACACATCCTCACCAACACTTATTATTTGTTGTCTTTTCAATAATATAATTCTGACAGGTGTAAGGTGATACCTCACTGTGTTTTTTTTGTTTGTTTGTTTTTATTGTGTTTTTTTTTAAATTTTTTTTACGGTACTCGGGCCTCTCACTCTTGTGGCCTCTCCCGTTGCAGAGCACAGGCTCTGGACGTGCAGGATTAGTGGCCATGGCTCACGGGGCCAGCTGCTCCGTGGCATGTGGGACCCTCCCGGACTGGGGCACGAACCCGTGTCCCATGCATTGGAAGGTGGACGTTCAACCACTGTGTCACCAGGGAAGCCCTCTCACTGTGTTTTGATTTGCATTTCCCCAATGATTAGTGATGTTGAGCATCTTTTCATGTGTCTGCTGGCCATCTGTATGTCTTCTTTGGAAAAATGTCTGTTTAGATCCTCTGCACATTTTTAAGTTGGGTTGTTTGTTTTCTTTATATATTTTGGTTATTTGGCCTTTATTGAATATATCATTTGCAAATATCTTCTCCCATTCATAATGTAGCCTTTTTGTTTTCTTGATAGTTTCCTTCACTGTACAAAAGCTTTTTAGTTTGACATAATTCCATTTATATATTTTTGTTTTTGTTTTCCCTGCCTAAGGAGACATATCTAAAAAAAAAAATTACTAAGATTGATTTCAAAGAGCATACTGCCTATGTTTCTTTCTAGAAGTTTTATGGTTTCAGGTCTTACATTTAGGTATGTAATCCATTTTGAATTTATTTTTGTGCATGGGGTGAGAGAGTAGTACAGTTTGATTCTATTGATGTAGCTGTCTGGTTTTCCCAACACCATTTATTGAAGGGGCTGTTTTTTCCCCATTGCATATTTTTGCCTCCATTGTGATAGATTAGTTACCTATATAGGTGTGGGTTCATTGCTGAGCTCTCTACTCTGTTCTATTGATGTATGTGTCTGTTTTTGTAACATATTGTTTAGTTTCGTAGTACAGTTTGAAATCACGGGGTATGAGACCTCCAGGTTTGTTCTTCTTTTTCAAGATTGTTTTCGATACTCTAGGTCTTTTGAGTTTCATACAAAATTTTAAATTCTTTGCTCTGGTTCTGTGAAAAGTGCCATTGGTGTTTTGATAGGGATTGTATTGAATCTGGATATTGCCTTGGGTAATATGGTCATTTTAACAATATTAATTCTTCCAATCCATGAACATGGTGTACCTTTCCATCTGTTTGTGCAAACTTCAGTGTCTTTCATCCATGTCTTATAGTGTTCTGAGTACAGGTCTTTTACATCCTTATTTAGATTTATTCCTAGGTTTTTAAATTCTTTTTGATATGATGGCAAGTGGAATTGCTTTCTTAATTTCTCTTTCTAGTAGCTAGTTGTTAATACATAGAAATACAACATATTTCTCTATATTAATTTTGTATCCTGCATCTTTACCTAATTCATTAATGAGCTCTAGTACATTTTTTCATGGCATCTTTAGGACTTTCTATTTACAGTATCATATCATCTGCAAACAGTGTTAGTTTTAATTCTTCCTTTTCATTTGGATGTCTGTATTCATTTTTCTTGTCTGGTTGCTGTGGCTAGGAATTCAAACACTATGTTGAATAAGAGTGGTGAGTGTGGGCATCCTTGACTTGTTCTTGATCTTAAAGGAAATGCTTCCAGCTTTTTCACCATTGTGTATGATATTACCTGTGGGTTTGTCATACATGGCCTTTATTATTTTGAGATTTGTTCCTTGTAAACCCACTTTGCTGAGAGTTTATTTTATTTATTTTTATCATATATGGATATAGAATTTTTTCAAAAGCTTTTTCTGCATTTATTGAAATGATTATATGATTTTTACTCTTCAATTTTTTTTTTACAAATTTAATCAGTTATACATATACATATGTTCCCATATCCCCTCCCTTTTGCGTCTCCCTCCCACCCTCCCTATCCCACCCCTCCAGGCGGTCACAAAGAACCGAGCTGATCTCCCTGTGCTATGCGGCTGCTTCCCACTAGCTATCTACCTTACGTTTGGTAGTGTATATATGTCCATGCCGCTCTTTCGCTTTGTCACAGCTTACCCTTCCCCCTCCCCATATCCTCAAGTCCATGCTCTAGTAGGTCTGTGTCTTTATTCCTGTCTTACCCCTATGTTCTTGATGACATTTTTTTCTTAAATTCCATATATATGTGTCAGCATACAGTATTTGTCTTTCTCTTTCTGACTTACTTCACTCTGTATGACAGACTCTAGGTCCATCCACCTCATTACAAATAGCTCAATTTCATTTCTTTTTATGGCTGAGTAATATTCCATTGTATATATGTGCCACATCTTCTTTATCCATTCATCCGACGATGGACAATTAGGTTGTTTCCAGCTCCGGGCTATTGTAAATAGGGCTGCTATGAACATTTTGGTACATGTCTCTTTTTGAATTATGGTTTTCTCAGGGTATATGCCCAGTAGTGGGATTGCTGGGTCATATGGTAGTTCTATTTGTAGTTTTTTAAGGAACCTCCATACCGTTCTCCATAGTGGCTGTACCAATTCACATTCCCACCAGCAGTGCAAGAGTGTTCCCTTTTTTCCACACCCTCTCCAGCATTTATTGTTTCTAGATTTTTTGATGATGGCCATTCTGACTGGTGTTAGATGATATCTCATTGTAGTTTTTATTTGCATTTCTCTAATGAGTAAAGACGTTGAGCATCCTTTCATGTGTTTGTTGGCTGTCTGTATATCTTTTGTGGAGAAATGTCTATTTAGGTCTTCTGCCCATTTTTGGATTGGGTTGTTTGTTTTTTTGCTATTGAGCTGCATGAGCTGCTTATAAATTTTGGAGATTAATCCTTTGTCAGTTGCTTCATTTGCAAATATTTTCTCCCATTCTGAGGGTTGTCTTTTCGTCTTGTTTATGGTTTCCTTTGCTGTGCAAAAGCTTTGAAGTTTCATTAGGTCCCATGTGTTTATTTTTGTCTTTATTTCCATTTCTCTAGGAGGTGGGTCAAAAAGGATCTTGCTGTGATTTATGTCATAGAGTGTTCTGCCTATGTTTTCCTCTAGGAGTTTGATAGTGTCTGGCCTTACATTTAGGTCTTTAATCCATTTTGAGCTAATTTTTGTGTATGGTGTTAGGGAGTGATCTCATCTGATACTTTTACATGTCCCTGTCCAGTTTTCCCAGCACCACTTATTAAAGAGGCTGTCCTTTCTCCACTGTACATTCCTGCCTCCTTTATCAAAGATAAGTTGACCATATGTGGGTGGGTTTATCTCTGGGCTTTCTATCCTGTTCCATTGATCTATCTTTCTGTTTTTGTGCCAGTACCACACTGTCTTGATTACTGTAGCTTTGTAGTATAGTCTGAAGTCAGGGAGCCTGATTCCTCCAGCTCCGTTTTTCGTTCTCAAGATTGCTTTGGCTATTCGGGGTCTTTTGTGTTTCCATACAAATTGTGAAATTTTTTGTTCTAGTTCTGTGAAAAATGCCATTGGTAGTTTGATAGGGATTGCATTGAATCTGTAGATTGCTTTGGGTAGTAGAGTCATTTTCACAATGTTGATTCTTCCAATCCAAGAACATGGTACATCTCTCCATCTATTTGTATCATCTTTAATTTCTTTCATCAGTGTCTTATAATTTTCTGCATACAGGTCTTTTGTCTCCTTAGGTAGGTTTATTCCTAGATATTTTATTCTTTTTGTTGCAATGGTAAATGGGAGTGTTTCCTTGATTTCACTTTCAGATTTTTCATCATTAGTATATAGGAATGCCAGAGATTTCTGTGCATTAATTTTGTATCCTGCCACTTTACCAAATTCATTGATTAGCTCTAGTAGTTTTCTGGTAGCATCTTTAGGATTCTCTATGTATAGTATCATGTCATCTGGAAACAGTGACAGCTTTACTTCTTCTTTTCCCATTTGGATTCCTTTTATTTCCTTTTCTTCTCTGATTGCTGTGGCTAAAACTTCCAAAACTATGTTGAATAAGAGTGGTGAGAGTGGGCAACCTTGTCTTGTTCCTGATCTTAGTGGAAATGGTTTCAGTTTTTCACCATTGAGGACGATGCTGGCTGTGGGTTTGTCATATATGGCCTTTATTATGTTGAGGAAAGTTCCCTCTATGCCTACTTTCTGCAGGGTTTTTATCATAAATGGGTGTTGAATTTTGTCAAAAGCTTTCTCTGCATCTATTGAGATGATCATATGGTTTTTCTCCTTCAGTTTGTTAATATGGTGTATCACATTGATTGATTTGCGTATATTGAAGAATCCTTGCATTCCTGGAATAAACCCCACTTGATCATGGTGTATGATCCTTTTAATGTGCTGTTGGATTCTGTTTGCTAGTATTTTGTTGAGGATTTTTGCATCTATGTTCATCAGTGATATTGGCCTGTTGTTTTCTTTCTTTGTGACATCCTTGTCTGGTTTTGGTATCAAGGTGATGGTGGCCTCGTAGAATGAGTTTGGGAGTGTTCCTCCCTCTGCTATATTTTGGAAGAGTTTGAGAAGGATAGGTGTTAGCTCTTCTCTAAATGCTTGATAGAATTCGCCTGTGAAGCCATCTGGTCCTGGGCTTTTGTTTGTTGGAAGATTTTTAATCACAGTTTCAATTTCAGTGCTTGTGATTGGTCTGTTCATATTTTCTATTTCTTCCTGATTCAGTCTTGGCAGGTTGTGCATTTCTAAGAATTTGTCCATTTCTTCCAGGTTGTCCATTTTATTGGCATAGAGTTGCTTGTAGTAATCTCTCATGATCTTTTGTATTTCTGCAGTGTTAGTTGTTACTTCTCCTTTTTCATTTCTAATTCTATTGATTTGAGTCTTCTCCCTTTTTTTCTTGATGAGTCTGGCTAATGGTTTATCAATTTTGTTTATCTTCTCAAAGAACCAGCTTTTAGTTTTATTGATCTTTGCTATCGTTTCCTTCATTTCTTTTTCATTTATTTCTGATCTGATTTTTATGATTTCTTTCCTTCTGCTAACTTTGGGATGTTTTTGTTCTTCTTTCTCTAATAGCTTTAGGTGCAAGGTTAGGTTGTTTATTCGAGATATTTCCTGTTTCTTAAGGTGGGATTGTATTGCCATACACTTCCCTCTTAGAACTGCTTTTGCTGCATCCCATAGGTTTTGGGTCGTCGTGTCTCCATTGTCATTTGTTTCTAGGTATTTTTTAATTTCCTCTTTGATTTCTTCAGTGATCACTTCGTTATTAAGTAGTGTATTGTTTAGCCTCCATGTGTTTGTATGTTTTACAGCTCTTTTCCTGTAATTGATATCTAGTCTCATAGCATTGTGGTCGGAAAAGATACCTGATACAATTTCAATTTTCTTAAATTTACCAAGGCTTGATTTGTGACCCACGATATGATCTATCCTGGAGAATGTTCCATGAGCACTTGAGAAAAAAGTGTATTCTGTTGTTTTTGGATGGAATGTCCTATAAATATCAATTAAGTCCATCTTGTTTAATGTATCATTTAAAGCTTGTGTTTCCTTATTTAGTTTCATTTTGGATGACCTGTCCATTGGTGAAAGTGGGGTGTTAAAGTCCCCTACTATGATTGTGTTACTGTCGATTTCTCCTTTTATGGCTGTTAATATTTCCCTTATGTATTGCGGTGCTCCTATGTTTGGTGCATAAATATTTACAATTGTTATATCTTCTTCTTGGATTGATCCCTTGATCATTATGTAGTGTCCTTCTTTGTCTCTTCTAGTAGTCTTTATTTTAAAGTCTATTTTGTCTGATATGAGAATTGCTACTCCAGCTTTCTTTTGGTTTCCATTTGCATGGAATATCTTTTTCCATCCCCTTACTTTCAGTCTGTGTGTGTCTCTAGGTCTGAAGTGGGTCTCTTGTAGACAGCATATATATGGGTCTTGTTTTTGTATCCATTCAGCCAGTCTGTGTCTTTTGGTGGGAGCATTTAGTCCATTTACATTTAAGGTAATTATTGATATGTATGTTCCTATTCCCATTTTCTTAATTGTTTTGGGTTTGTTATTATAGTTCTTTTCCTTCTGTTGTGTTTCTTGCCTAGAGAAGTTCCTTTAGCATTTGTTGTAAAGCTGGTTTGGTGGTGCTGAACTCTCTCAGCTTTTGCTTGTCTCTAAACGTTTTAATTTCTCCATCAAATCTGAATGAGATCCTTGCTGGGTAGAGTAATCTTGGTTGCAGGTTTTTCTCCTTCATCACTTTAATTATGTCCTGCCACTCCCTTCTGGCTTGTAGAGTTTCTGCTGAGAGATCCGCTGTTATCATGATGGGGATTCCCTTGTGTGTTATTTGTTGCTTTTCCCTTGCTGCTTTTAATATGATTTCTTTGTGTTTAATTTTTGACAGTTTGATTAATATGTGTCTTGGTGTATTTCTCCTTGGATTTATTCTGTATGGGACTCTCTGTGCCTCCTGGACTTGATTAACTATTTCCTTTCCCATATTAGGGAAGTTTTCAACTATAATCTCTTCAAATATTTTCTCAGTCCCTTTCTTTTTCTCTTCTTCTTCTGGAACCCCTATAATTCGAATGTTGGTGCGTTTAATGTTGTCCCAGAGGTCTCTGAGACTGTCCTCTGTTCTTTTCATTCTTTTTTCTTTATTTTGCTCTGCAGCAGTTATTTCCACTATTTTATCTTCCACCTCACTTATCCGTTCTTCTGCCTCAGTTATTCTGCTATTGATCCCATCTAGAGTATTTTTTATTTCATTTATTGTGTTTTTAATCGATGCTTGATTCGTCTTTAGTTCTTCTAGGTCCTTGTTAACTGTTTCTTGCATTTTGTCTATTCTATTTCCAAGATTTTGGATCATCTTTACCATCATTATTCTGAATTCTTTTTCAGATAGACTGCCTATTACCTCTTCATTTGTTAGGTCTGGTGGGTTTTTATCTTGCTCCTTCTCCTGCTGTGTGTTTTTCTGTCTTCTCATTTTGCTTATGTTACTGTGTTTGGGGTCTCCTCTTTGCAGGCTGCAGGTTCGTAGTTCCCGTTGTTTTTGGTGTCTGTCCCCAGTGGCTAAGGTTGGTTTAGTGGGTTGTGTAGGCTTCTTGGTGGAGGGGACTACTGCCTGTATTCTGGTGGATGAGGCTGTATCTTGTCTTTCTGGTGGGCAGGTCCACGTGTGTTTTGGGGTGTTTGCGGACTTTTTATGATTTGAGGCAGCCTCTCTGCTAATGGGTGGCGTTGTGTTCCTGTCTTGCTAGTTGTTTGGCATAGGGTGTCCAGCACTGTAGCTTGCTGGTCGTTGAGTGAAGCTGGGTGCTGGTGTTGAGATGGAGATCTCTGGAAGATTTTCGCCGTTTGATATTATGTGGAGCTGGGAGGTCTCTTGTGGACCAGTGTCCTGAAGTTGGCTCTCCCACCTCAGAGGCACAGCACTGACTCCTGGCTCCTCAATTTGGGATGATTTGTTGTCTATTCATGTATTCCACAGATGCAGGGTACATGAAGTTGATTGTGGAGCTTTAATCCGCTGCTTCTGAGGCTGCTGGGAGAGGTTTCCCTTTCTCTTCTTTGTTCTCACAGCTCCTGGGTCTCAGGTTTGGATTTGGCCCCGCCTCTGTGTGTAGGTCGCCGGAGGGCGTCTGTTCTTCGCTCAGACAGGACAGGGTTAAAGGAGCAGCCTCTTCGGGGACTCTGGCTCACTCAGGCCGGGCGGGAGGGAGGGGCACGGAGTGCGGGGCGAGCCTGCAGCGGCAGAGGTCGGCGTGACGTTGCACCAGCCCGAGGTGCGCCGTGCGTTCTCCCAGGGAAGCCACCCCTGGATCCCGGGACCCCGGCAGTGGCAGGCTGCACAGGCTCCCGGAAGGGCGGTGTGGACAGTGACCTGCGCTCGCACACAGGCTTCTTGGCGGCGGCAGCAGCAGCCCCAGCGTCCCACGCCCCTCTCTGGGCTCTGCGCTTTCAGCCGCGACTCGCGCCCGTCTCTGTAGCTCCTTTACGCGGCGCTCTTAATCCCCTCTCCTCGCGCACCAGGAAACCAAGAGGGAAGAAAAAGTCTCCTGCCTCTTCGGCAGCTCCAGAGTTTTCCCGGACTCCCTCCCGGCTAGCTGTGGCACATTAGCCCCCTTCAGGCTGAGTTCACGCCGCCAGCCCCAGTCCTCTCGCTGCGCTCTGATCGAAGCCCGAGCCTCAGCTCCAGCGCCGCCCTCCTCGGCGGGGGAGCAGACAAGCCTCTCGGGCTGGTGAGTGCCGCTCGGCACCGCTCCTCTGTGCGGGAATCTCTCCGCTTTGCCCTACCCAGGTATGTGGGGAGTTTCTTGCCTTTTGGGAGGTCTGGGGTCTTCTGCCAGCGTTCAGTAGGTGTTCTGTAGGAGTTGTTCCACGTGTAGCTGTATTTCTGGTGTATCTGTGGGGAGGAAGGTGATCTCCGCGTCTTACTCTTCCGCCATCTTACCCGGAAGTCTCTACTCTTCAATTTTTAATGTAAGGTATCACACTGATTGATTTGCAAATATTTAACCATCCTTGCATCCCAGGGATAAATTCCACTTCATTGTGATGTATGATCCTTTTAATATATTGTTGAATTTGATTTGCTAATATTTTGTTGAAGATTTTTCATCTATATTCATCAGTGGTATTTTCTTTTTTTGTGATACCTCTGTCCAGTTTTGCCAAACTGGGTGATGCCGTCCTTATAGAAAGAGTTCAGAAATGTTCTTTCCTCTTCATTTTTTTGGAATTGTCTGAGAAGGATACGCATTAACTCTTCTCTAATAGATGGATGGAGTTCACCTGTGAAGCTATCTGGTGCTGCACTTTTGTTTGTTGGTTTCTTTTCTTTCTTTCTTTTGTTCTTGTTCTTCTTCTTCTTTTTTTTAATTACTAGTTCAAGGTCACTACCAGTAATCAGTCTGTTTATATTTCCTATTTCTTTCTGGTTCAGTCTTGGAAGACTGCACATTTCTAGCAATTTGTCTATTTCTTCTAGGCTGTCCATTTTATTGGCATATTTGTTCATAATAATATACTGTGAACCTTTGTATTTGTGTGGTATCTTGTAACCTCTCCCTTTTCATTTCTAATTTTATTGATTTGGGTCATCTCTCTTTCTTTGTTTCTTTCTTTTTTTTGTTGTTGTTGAATATGGCTAAAGGTTTATCAATTTTGTTTATCTCTTCCTAAAGCCGTTTCTTAGTTTCATTGATCTTTTCTATATTTTTAGTCCCTTTTTCATTTACTTCTGCTCTGATCTGTATGATTTCTTTCCTTCTACTAACTTTGGATTTTGTTTCTTCTTCTTTTTCTAGTTCCTTTAGGTGTAAGGGTAGTTTATTTATCTAAGATTTTTCTTGTTTCCTGAAGTAGTCTTTTATAGCTATGTGTCCCTCTTATAACTGCTTTTGCTGTATCCCACAGATTTTGAATCACTGTGTTTTCATTTTCATTTGTCTCCAAGTGTTTTTTCTTGTTTTTTTTTTTTTTCAATTTCTTCTTTGGTTTAGTCAGTAATCTATTGATGTTTTAGTAGCATATTGTTTAGACTCCACATGTTTGTGTTTCTTTCCAGTTTTTTCTTGTAGTTGATTTCTAGTCTCATAGTGTGTGCTGGGAAAAGATGCTTGATATGATTTCAATTTTCTTAAATTTACTGAGATTTTTTTTTTTGTCTAGCATGTGATTTGTCCTGGAAAATGTTCCATGTGCAATTAAAAAGAATGTGTATTCTTCTGCTTCTGGAAGGAATATTCTATACACTTCTATATATATATATTTTTTTGGCCATGCCATGCAGCTTTCAGGATCTCAGTTCCCTGACTAGAGATTGAACCAGTGCCCCCTGCAATGGAAGCATGAAGTCCTAATCACTTGGCTGCCAGGGAATTCCCTTTATATATATATATTAAGTTCATTTGGTCTAATGTGTCATTGAAGGCCAGTGTTTCCTTATTGATTTTCTGTCTGAATGATCTGCCCATTGATGTAAGTAGGGTAGTAACACCCCCAACTATTATTGTGTTACTGTCAATTTCTCCCTTTATGTCTGTTAATATTTGCTTTATGTATTTAGGTGCTCCTATATTGCATGCATATATATTTACAATTATTACAGCTTCTTGGGTTACTCCCTTGATTTTATGTGATGTCCTTCTTTGTCTCCTGTTACAGTGTTTACTTTAAATTCTCTTTTGTCTAATGTAAGTATTGGTATCCTGGCTTAAAAAATTTTTTTTTCCATTTGCATGGAATATCTTTTACCATCCCCTCACTTTCAGTCTGTGTTTGTCTTATATCTGAAGTGATTCTCTTGTAGCCAGCATATATCCACTCCATGACTCTTGTTTAGTCTATTTATTCAATTTACATGGAATAAAGTCATTATTGATAAGTTTGGAATTGTTGCCATTTTGTTAATTGTTTTTGGACATTTTGTAGTTCTTTTTATGTTCCTTTCTTCTTCTTTTGCTATCTTGCCTTGTGATTTGATGACTATCTTTATTGTTATGTTAGGATTCCTTTATCTTTTTTGTGTTTAACTATTATAGATTTTTATTTTGTAGTCATCGGGATATATATATATATATATAATTATTGTAAACTGTTGACATCTTAAGTTCAAATGAATTAAGAATCCTGAATTTTTACTCCCCCTCAAGATGTTTACGGTTTTTGACATCAGACTTTACATCTTTTTGTTTTGTGCATCCCTTAACTGTTTATTGTGGATATAGATGATTTTACTGCTCTGTTTTTTAACCTTCCTAGTAGATTTATGCATGATTGATTTACTATCCTTACTGTATATATGACTTTACTATAGATTTCATATTTTGTAGATTTCATATTTCTAGTTGTAGCCTCTTTTTTTCCTTAGAGAAATCCCTTTAACATTTCTTATAAAGGTGGTTGGTGGTGCTGAATTCTTTTAGCTTTTGTGTGTCTGTAAAATTTTGATCTCTTTATCAAATCTGAAAGAAAGCTATGTTGTGTAGAGTGTTATTGGTTATAGGTTTCCCTTTCATCACTTTAAATATATCATGTCACTGCTTTCTGGCTTGTAGAAAATCAGCTGATAGCCATATGGGAGTTCCCTTATATGTAATTCATTTTTGTGGTATGTAAATAAACATTTTAGAACATGACAAGAAACTCACTGTGCTTTTTTATTTTATTTTATTTTATTTTTATTTATTTTTTTAAAGATTTTTAAAAAAATTTTATCTATTTATTTTTGCTGTGTTGGCTCTTCGTTTCTGTACGAGGGCTTTCTCCAGTTGTGGCAAGTGGGGGGTCACTCTTCATTACGGTGTGCAGGCCTCTCACTATCACAGCCTCTCCTGTTGCGGAGCATAGGCTCCAGACGCGCAGGCTCAACAGCCGTGGCTCACAGGCCTAGTTGCTCTGAGGCATGTGGGATCTTCCCAAACCAGGGCTTGAACCCGTGTCCCCTGCATTGGCAGGCAGACTCCCAACCACTGTGCCACCAGGGAAGCCCCTCACTGTGCTTTTTTAGACTTCTGATATAATTTGCTACTGTACAAACTTTGTTAAATAAAGATTAAAGACCTACATGACAGATTTCTTTCAGTGTTCACATTAGTGACTTTTTATACAAAGATTCTGTGATGGAGCTGTACACTATAATTGACTGTAAAAAATTGGTAAAGTGTCCATAAGCTTTTGCTTCCTTTTGTTATTGCATTTTGTTTATGAAGTGGGCATGGCTGGTGCCCAGGGATCCCAGGGCTGGTGCTACCTTGCTGGTGGGTGAATAGTGTCCTGATACAGCAGGCTGTGCCACTGCAGTGTCCTGGAGCTAGTGTCCACATCCTGGTGGGTTGAGCCAGTGATCAGGGGATCTCGTGGCTGCTGCCCATCCAATCGTGTGTGAGCCTGGGTCCTGGGGCTAGTGCCAGTACACTGGTTTGCTGAGCCCTCTGGTGGACAGGCCTGGGTCCCAGGGTGGCTGTGGTCTTACTGTGTCTTAAGGCAGCCAACTGCTGGTGGGTGTGGCCGTGTCCTGCCTTTAGCTCCTTGGCCTGAGTTGTCCCAGTACTGGTACAGATAGGCTGGTGGGCAGGGCTGGGTCCTAGCATAATAAGCTAAAAGAAGGATTCCAAAATGGCACTTGTCAGGGCCAGTGTCTATGAGGTAGAATGATTTCCCCAGAATGCTCTCTCCAGCGTCTATGTCTTCAGGTTGAGCTCCAGTTACCTCCTGCTTCTCCAAGAAGTTCTCTAAGATCAGTGGGTGGGTCTGATCCAGGCTCCTTAAAATTACTGCTTCTGCCTTGGGTCCTGGAGTGTGTGAGATTTTGTGTGTGTTTTTTAAGAGTGGAGTCTCTTTCCCACAGTGCTCAGGCTCCCCTGAAATTAAGCCTAACAGGTCTTCAAAGCCAAACGTTCTGGGGGCTCATCTTCCTAGTGCAGGACCCCTGGGTTGGGGAGCCGGATGTGGAGTTCAGACCCTCTCACTCCTTGGGGAGAACCTCTACAATTATAATTGTCTTCCCGTTTGTGGGTTGCCCACCCAAGTGTGTGGGTCTTGAGTATTCTGCATCTCTGTAACTGTGATCCATCTTGTTGTGGTTTCTTCTTTATATCTTTAGTTGTAGAAGATCTTTTCTTCAGATCTTTCTCATCAATAATTGATATGTAAGTAGTAGTAATCTTGGTGTGTCCATGGGAGGAGCTGAGCTCAGGGTCTTCCTACTCTGCTGTCTTAGCCACTCTCCCTATCACAGTTTAATTTTTTAGTGTTGCCAAAAAATAGTATAATTTTGGCAGATATCAATACATGTTTGATGAATGAATGGACATACCTCTAATATTTTGTTTTGAATTTTAATTTTAGAATTTCCATCTACCTAGTTGTTCAAACAGCATAGCCATCCCATGTTTTTCTTTTGGTCCCTATCCTCCCACACCCACATCATTCATCTTATCAGTTATTTAATTCTATTGTTTTTCCTTCAATTGTAATGCCTTCTTAGTCTCCTGTTTGTATTCTTCCAAGTACTTTCTAACCAGTTCTCATGGCTTCAGTTCCTCCTTTGTTCAATTCCTGTTAAATATATCTTATTCAAACACAAATTTGATCATATTATGTTACTGTTTAAAAGAGTCTTTAACGGTCCCTCGTTGCTAGCAAAATAGTCACCTTTTAGTTTGGCATATAAGGTCATTCTTAACTTGTCTTCCAATATTTTATAATTTTCCAAGTTAGCTATATGCTGCCCACACTATTCTATTCTGCATTTTGAACATTCATTATTTAATTTTGCTTGCCTCCTTTAATGCATCTGCTAATTGGTCTTTGCCCTTCCTTGAATCATTTTGGTAATTTTATTTTTTCCAAAAATATCATCTCTTTCGGATGTCTTCAAACATGTTGCCATTGACTTACATAGAACATTATAAAACTTTTAATGTGACTTTGTCTATTGCTATGTCCCTATGTTCTTATTTAGTCTCTAGTATATGTATTTTCTCCCTTCCCCCTCAGAATAACCTTGCCCAGTATTTGATGGCAGAGGAAGTCTGGGCTCCTGTGATGCTTCAGTTATAGTGGCTCCACTCTATTCTGATTTCTATATAAGGTTTATGAGTAACAGTTTGCTCAATATGTTTGAAAATCATTAATCTAAGGCAAGGTACATAGAAATTCACAAGTAAATCTACAATTAAGCTTCCAGTTCCCAGGACCCAGACCTCCACTTTGATCCCCAAACTTGCTCTTATCATTAGTGGGGTGATCAGGCACTGAGTATACAACTCATGCTGTCTAAGCATGGCCATAAGATGGACATAAGAATGATAATTTATTAATTAAAAAATATAAATATCATATGGATTGGGATACTAAGTTTTTTTTAAATGTTTCTTTTTAATTTAATTTAATTTATTTTTTGGATTTAAAAAAATATTGGAGTATAGTTGATTTACAATACTGTGTTAGTTTCAGGTGTACAGCAAAGTGAATCAGTTCTACATATACATATATCCACTCTTTTTTAGATTATTTTCTCACATAGGCCATTACAGAGTATTGAGTAGAGTTCCCTGTGCTATTCAGTAGGTCCTTATTAGTTACCTATAAGTTATCTATTTTATATATAGCTGTGTGTATATGTCAATACCAATCTCCCAGTTTATCCTTTCCACCCCACCCCTTTCGCCCTGGTAACCATAAGTTTGTTTTTTACATCTGTAACTCTATTTCTGTTTTGTAGATGTTTATTTGCACAATTTTTTAGATTCCACATATAAGCAATATCATATAATAGTTATCTTTCTCGTCTGTATTACTTCACTCAGTATGACAATCTCTAGATCCAGCCATGTTGCAAATCGCATTTTTTTAATAGCTGAGTAATGATCCATTGTATATATGTACCACATCTTCTTTATCCATTCCTCTGTTGATGGACATTTAAGTTGATTCCATGCTCTGGCTATTGTAAATGGTGTTGCAATGAACATTGGGGTGCATGTATCTTTTCAAATAATGGTTTTCTCCAAATATATGCTCAGGAATGGGATTGCAGAATCATGTGGTAGCTCTATTCTGTTTTTTAAGTAACCTCCATACTGTTCTTCACAGTGGCTATACCAGGGTACATTCCCACCAATAGTGTAAGAGGGCTCCCTTTTCTCCACACCCTCTCAGCATTTATTGTTTGCAGACTTTTTGATGGTGGTCATTCTGACCAATGTGAGGTGATACCTCATTATAGTGTTGATTTGCATTTCTCTAATAATTAGTGATGTTGTGCATCTTTTCATGTGCTTTTTAGCCATCTGTATGTCTCTTTGGAGAAATGTCTATTTAGATCTTCTGTCCTGACTTTTTTGATTATTATTTTTCATAAAGTCATTTCACATTGAAAGAAAATTATAATATGCAAGCAAGTCATTGATGATCATGGGAATCAGAATCCAGAGAATCACAAAAAATAAGGATTTTTGCAAAGATATTTTCATAAAATGAAACACTTTAAATAATGCCCCACCTCATTACTTTCAGGAAAATGCACATTTATATTGATCTTAGATACATAATTTTATAGCTTTCAGATTAGCAAAATATAAAGTCTCATCATTGGAAGTGTTGGTGAAGATGTGCAGTAATTTGAACTGTTACATATTTACTGGGGTGAGCAAAAATTTGGTATAAACACATTAGAAAATAATCTGGCACTATCTGGTAATAACTAAGAAGTACATAAACTATGAACCAATTGCTTTCCTAGATCTTTCAAGAATCACTTGAATATGTACTTAAGAAGGCATGTATAAGAATATTCAGAAGAGTATAATTCATACAGTAAAATAATTACAAAAAAGTCTAAATTTTCATGAGTAGAATGTGGAGAATATAAATTGTGATAGATGCACATAAATTAATACTATACAACAGTGAAATAAGTTACTCCTACAAATATCAACATGGATGAACTTCTAGAGTATAATATTGAACACAAGGGGCAAGCTGCAAAAGCACACATACTGTTAGTATTATATTTTTAAATTTTTATTTTAATACAGCAGGTTCTTATTAGTTATCTATTTTATACATATTACTGTATATATTTCAATCCCTATCTCCCAATTCATCTCCCACCACCCTGGCTTTCCCCCCTTGGTGTCCATACATTTGTTCTCTATATCTGTGTCTCTATTTCTGCCTTGCAAACTGGTTCATCTATACCATTTTTCTAGATTCCACATATATGCATTAATATATGATATTTTGGTATTACTTGTACAAAGTGTTTTAAGACAAATAAAGCAATATTATGTTATTTAGTGATATATACTAAGAGTACAGACAAATGCATGGGGCTGATAAAGAAAAATTCAGTATAGTGTTTTTTCCTGAAATGGTAGGAATATTTACACAACGGCTTCAAATATATTGGTAATGTTTTACTTCTTATATTGTAAAGGCTATGAAATGGTTGTTATGCTATTCTTTATATCCTCTTGGAAGACAAATCATAATCTTAAAGTCATTGGTAGTCATTAGCAATAGAACACAAAAAATTTCAGAAATAACTTTTGTAAGACTCAAATGATAGGATATTTCCAATGTCCAAATACTTTCTAATTGTCTTCTATCCTCATGGCTCTATCAAAGGAGCTCTGACTAAAATTATCATTGAGTTCAATGTCTCCATTGAGATTTAAAAGTACAAGCCTGATGATTTATATTATATGCCCATTATTTTTCCCTTCCATGTGGCTGGTACAGAGGTCTTTGAGAATGAGTTTTGGAGAATGACAGTGTATAATGCTAAGTTTACATAAGCATAATTCCAGTGTTAGCACTGTTTCAGATGTGATCACTTTATTAGACCAAATAAACAGTCTCCTGGCATCTGTTATGTAAGTATCAATTCAGCAAAGCCTATATATCTATTCTAACAAGCAGAGAACTCTTGAATTAGTTTGCCTTTACCTGGTAAGGATAACATTATGCCTTCATAGCCCTGCCTCAATGTTACTTCAATTCTCCAATACGATAACACAATTTAATCCATGAAGAACCTGTATGCTTTACTCTCCCATAAAATACTTTATCTATTCAATGATTTACTATTTTTGATGATATACTGCTGATAATAACTGTTACATAGTACCTGGAAAATAGAATGTATCTAGCTCTCTTGATTAAGTATATGAGTGCTAAAGAATGGGAAATATGTTCCTGTGAAAATTAAGCATCCTGACATTTATGAATTTTTTGTGGATTCTTTCATCCAGAGCATATAGAACATCCCTGTCCAAAGCAAAAATCAATTTACAGCTGACTGGCAGATAACTTGCTACCATAAAGGAGAAAGCTGAGGATAAATTTAACTCACTAAAAAGCATATCATGGAGAATTTGAAAGAATTTGCATTTTTTATGTACTGTTTTGTTTCAACTCAAGGAATATATTCAAATTATTGTTTTATATAGACAATTTTTTTCCTTTTTGATTTTCTGATTTTAATTCTGAAATCATTTTCCTTACTCTGGAAGTACTTCCTTTTCAAGTTGCTTTAGTGAGTATCTCTTGCTGGTAAAACCTCTTACTTTTTTTTTTTTTCAGAATGTATATTTATTTGGATTGTATTCTTCAATGAAACTTCAACTGTGCAAATACTTGTAAACTGAAATTTAGTTTTTCTCCACAATTTGAAGATATTATATCTCTCTTGGTTGGATTCCATAGCTGATGTTTTAAAATAATCAAAAATGTGCTAGAAAAATTATGCTACACATTCTCTTTCTATTCAGCATATTTTAAACTTCTCTTGCATATTTGCTTTGTCTCTCTGTATTCAAATATTCAGGTCCAAATTCCTGTACTTAAATTCTTTTCTCAGCTGTATCTAATTTTCTATTTAATTTATCTATTATATTTTTAATGATCATACATAACTTTAACACACTTCAGAAAAAGCTGGGACTTCCCTGGTGATGCAGTGGTTAAGAATCCTCCTGCCAATGCAGGGGACAAGGGTTCCATCCCTGGTATGGGAAGCTCCCACATGCCATGCAGCAACTAAGCCCTGTGCCACAAATACTGAGCATGCACTCTAGAGCCCGTGAGCCGCAACTACCGAAGCCTGAACGCCTAGAGCCAGTGCTCTGCAGCAAGAGAAGCCACAGCAATAAGAAACCAGCACACCACAACAAAGTGTAGCTCCCGCCCCCCACAACTAGAGAAAGCCCGCTCACAGCAGTGAAGAGCGAACACAACCAAAAATCAATCAATCAATAATTTTTTTTAAAGAAAAATCTTAGGAGAGAACTGCAAATTATTGAAAAGTAGGTAGTTATCATTTCAAGGGTGAACTTTAGTAGCACATTCCTACTATTAAAATGATAAATATCGATAATAACACTGCTAACTAATAGACATAACTTAAATTATAATTAATTAAAAAGCTTTCCATATGGCAATTGACCTGCAAATCAGAAAATATTGATTGTATCAAATACTTTAAAATTTTGTTCATTAAAAATAACCATTGCTTGTGGTAAGCTGTAGTTTCATGAAGAATATATTTTTCAAATATATTTACTACACCAAGTACAAATGCTAGCATGAATTTAATGTTTTATTTGAGAATAGCTAGAGTATAAACAAAAACAAAAAATCTGAAGTTTTGCATCATGATTTTTTAAATGTTACAAAAATTCTTGAGTATCTAAATTACATTATTATGGTCATCATAGAGATTATTTTGGGAACTGTTAAAAGTGACATTACCAAACTGATATATTATTAATTTAATATTATAATTTCATATTGAATAAAATAATTCATATTTTTAGTGATAAGTCCTTTTATGTTATCAACATACCTCTCAGAAATAAAACTATCTCTTTTTGTCAGATATTTCAAATATTCCATAGTGATTTCTTTCAACCTAAAATTTAGTAGGTTAGTAGAGGACAGGACATTCACATGTAGCAAAAGACATCCTTGTCTAACAGACAAAATTTGAAATATGATGTAGAAGGAAGTAAATATGGTAGTTAGAGAAAAAAGCGACCTATATGATGCCATGACAATAGGAAGAGTTTGAAGCCTGGATGGTGACAAGACAAGACAAACCACAAGAGTGGTTTGGATCAATTTCCTGGAAGCAGAAAGATGGTGGTCACAAGAGAAAACTATTTCCTACAATATGGAAAATTGTAAACTAGATGAATAATGTATCAACAAAAAAATCACAAAACTGTAACCTAACATGAATATTATTGTTAAAAGCATGCAGTTAAATGATTTTAGAATCCTTAACTGAGATAAGGAAGCTTAAAAACTCATCTGTTTAAAAAATATTTCAAGTCAACTTTGCTGAAGGCACAAGGGGGATCCAAATGCATCAGATGTAGATCCTTAATTCACTGAGTTTCCATTCCAACTGGAAAAATTAGTGAATTAATTAATTGATTATTTCATTCAGCAAATAATGAGCATGTTATATCACAAGAAAGATCTAAAAGCATGAGTAAGGGGAACAATGGAACAGCCTGGTAAGTATACAGAGAAAAGTCTAAAGTTCAACTGGTCAGGAGAACAGAATGCATGAAGGGGAGTAATAGAAAATAGACGTGGAGAGGCAGGAGGAGGATCATAGGGGCTGACATGCCAGAATAGAGAGATTAAACATCATTCTGCAGCCAGAGATACTAAACCTTTCTGAGCAGAGAAGCAGCAAATTAGAATTGTCCTTCAGGGATGCAAAGCTCCCAGCAATGTACAGATAGCTTGCATTAGGAAGAGTGAGACATTGCAAATTCAGATTAAACAGCTATGTCAATAGTTCAGGTGGTGAAATTCAGGGTCAAAGCAATGATATTGGCAATAGCAAAAGAAAGGAGGGACTAGGTGGGGAAGACATTCTGAACTAGGAGGGACAGGAGTTGGCAATGAGTGGACTGTGGGTTAGGGTGAAATTAGATCTCAAGAGGGAAAGTAGTGTTTTCAAATCTGAATAACCTGTAATAATGGAAGGGACAGAAACTAAAACAGGAAACCCAAGAGGAAGAGGAGTTTAGCAATGGGAGGGTGATGGAGTCAGTTTGTACACTTGACTTTGTGATGCGAATGGGATATCTGTGTAGAAGTAACCAGCAGATGATAAAAATATATGTGTACACTGACACACACACATGCATACATGCATGGGGAATAGCACAAGGAAGAAAACAAAATGTTACTCTTATTTTCTGGACTCAAACCTTCTCTCAGGTTGTAGGTGCATTGTATGTGGGAGTGAGATGAATTTAGTGACAAGCAGTTGACTTTGTTGGACCTCTTTGGGAACTATTACTACAGTAGGCAATTCAAAGCCTCTGGTTTTGACAACAGCATCGTAGGCATCTGCCAATTTCCACTCTTTCAAAATATGGTGACATGTTTCCAAAAAAGTGAAGATGTTCTGGGTAAAACTCAGTTATCTCTGGTCCGCTAAGTTAATTAATTAATTAACAACCATTTCCAAACGGTTGTTAGTCCACAACATTCCCACTAGTTCCCTTCAGTCTTCATATTATCACCAATATTTTTTTTTTTTTTGGCAACCACGACCCTCAACAGTTTAATTTTTAAGTCAATTCTGTGTATAAGCTATTTACATTGCCTGTTATTTCTGTGTCCCAGGCTTAGATAGAAAAATATGATCAACGTCTATATTCATCTCTCCAATACAGATAATTTGGTGAGTGGAATGGAGGGTGGAGAGAGGGAAGGAGTGGGAGAGGATGGAAGGGGAGTGTGAAGACTCAGGATCATCCTCAATACAAGCTAGCTTTTATTGATCACTACTATGTGCCAAGCAATGCTCTCAAAAGTACTATTATTATCTCTGTCTTTATTTTTAAAAGAAGGCATCTGAGACTTTTAATCCTCTTTTTAATAAAGAAATTTTTTGAATGTTGCACAGTTAGAAGTATTTGATTTGAGAATGACTCTGCTGTTTATGAATTCTAAAACTAAGGCTCTTAAACATACTGCCTGATTCTTAAAGAGTTATGGAAGACTGATTGCCACAGAGTGCTTCCATCCCTGACTGCCATGTTTCCCATTTTCCACCCGATTTCTCCTCCTTGTTAACCCTGTAGCTCAGAAGACCCTGTCCTTTGAACCCCATCCTGCCTATGACATCCCTTCCATACCACTCTAACAATGATGATGTCTAACCTGTTCTGAGCTCTCATTTGGTGTAAGAACTTTGTTAAGAACTATTTTTATATGAATAATCTATTTTAATCCTCAGTGCAGCCCTATACTTATCCCCTTTCACAAATAAGGAGTCAGAGGTTTGGAAAGGGTAAGTAACCTGTGCAAAGTCACACAGGGAGGAAAGGTCAAGCAAGACCTTGAATTTCAGAGGTCCTCTTTTTAATCTCTAAAATATACATAATACATATTACTGCCATTGCATTCAACAAAGCCTTCACACTGGCCCTTTCATGGGCCAATAATCTGTGTTTCTGTGCTTTCCCAGTTTTGAATATGAAATACCTACCTCTGTAAACACTGCTCATTAGCCTAACATTACTACATCTTTCCTCCTCAAAGTTAAGCCCGTGATATTGTTTTACAAATGTATCCCAAGAATGAAGTCATCTGTTCTCCGAAACTTACTACAGCCTGGCATTAATTGTTTCTCTAAGTCTCTCATTTAGTCTTCATTATTCAACGCTTTGTCCCATTCATTTGTTCTTCTATTATTCCTCTCATTTTTCCTTATAACTTGCATAGCCATATTCAAGAACTAGATATCTACATAATATAAAAATAATTTTTAGCCTTCTATAGTCATTTTCAGGTCACTAATGCAATATCAATGATATAATTAGGAAGTTGTCTCAAGCATTGAAAATAATCACAAATTCTGAAAATGTTAAGGAATAAGTTACTACAAACAGTAGGGAATTGACTATAATTACATGAGCACACTATTTCACTGGTTGAAATGCCTCAAATGCAATAAGAACTTGGACACATGAAGGTCCAAATCCAGAGATAAACCTAAAAAAGTTCAGAAATTTAGTCCAATAAGCTCAAAACTGAAAAAAAAAAAAAAAAACTACATTAGGAAGTCCACTAATTACCTCCACTTATGTGCCTGGTCTTTTTATCCATGGCCCATATGACAGCACAGTCTCATTCAGCTAAACCACTTTGATTCTGGCTAAGAACTGTGAGTACAAAAGCACTTGAATATATGGGAAATTGTTGGGTTCAAGTGTGGGGCAAGCAATTGGTATGAAAATAAGGGAAAGTTTTAAAGTTCATATTGTAAACCAATTTTCCCTTTCCTTTAAAAACTAGTGGGATAGAAAACTGCTTCCTAAGAAACCTCTTTGAAATCACAGCTAGAGATTGCAAACATACTCTTTAGCTTGTAGGCCCACTTTGTCTTCTTTCTACAGCTGGATATGTACTTCTTTAGAATTAAAGATAAAAATACCTTGTAAAGTGCTGCACAGTATGAACTTGGTGATTAATGGCATTTTGAGCACACAGAATCTAAAGAATCTTTATAAAAAATATTAGCACACACACACACATGCACACAGTAAGTCTCCTACATACAAACGAGTTTTATTCCGAGAGCATGTTCCTAAGTCCAATTTGTTCATAAGTCCAACAAAGTTAGCCTAGGTACCCAACTAACACAATCGGCTGTATAGTACTGTACTGTAATAGGTTTATAATACTTTTCACACAAATAATACTTAACAAACACAAAAAATAAAGAAAACATTTTTAGTCTTACAGTACAGTACCTTGAAAAGTACAGTAGTCCAGTACAACAGCTGGCATACAGGGGCCGGCATGAGTGAACAGGCAAGAAGAGTTACTGACTGGAGGAGGGAGAGGAGGAGGGAGATGGTGGAGCTGAAGGATCATCAGCAACAGGAGACAGAGGGCAAGCTGCAATGTCACTCATGCCTGATATTGATGGCACAGCTTCAGGTTCCTTGCTGGATTCAATTCTATCTACCCTCTTGAAACAATGATCCAGTGCTGTCTGGGTAGTAGCTCTTTTTCTCTTGTCATAGATAACATGGTAGCACTGGATTGCATTCTGAACGGCTGCTGCAAACTTCATGTACCGTTCTAATTTCGGGTACTGTGCCTCAAAAACTAACAGTGCCTCCTCAAATAAAGAAAATCATTTTGTCATTCCCTACACCATGAACCTCTTCTTAGCAGTACCAGCTACGTCACCCCTGCTTTTTTGCTTGCTTCTGGACATCCTAGGCTTGGAAAAAAGATACTGTACTACTGTATTCTATACAGTACTCGACAGTAAAGTACACAAAAGCACAACCACTTGTAGAGGATGCACACACGTGACAATGTATGCCAGACATGTGAACTAACTTATGTGATTGGACATGCAAATGCATCTTTGAAAGTTTACAGCTTGAAGGTTCATATGTAGGGGACTTAGTGTACATATACATATACACTAAATCCTTTATCTGTATATCTATATCTATATATCTACCTATATCTACATCTACATAATACTTAGATATACTTGTAGATTTTTCCACATTGACCACTGCTTGTCAGACTTCTTGGGTCTGGAACTGGGGATATGTAAGTAGGCCACATATAAAAAACACTGGCAGAAGACTGACTTTGTGAGTATGTGTGTAGGTCAGGAGTTCAGTTTTGATCATTTGACTTTGATACTTGAAGACGAATCCAAATGAATGTGTCTATATGATGTGTGTTGGCTACATGGTCCTGAAATTCAGAGGTATGGTCTATTCTGAAGATATAAAATTTTAAATTAAGGGAATATTGCTAGTGAAGCTGAACAATGAAAGTGGAAGAGATTGCTTATGGAAAATGAGTAGATTATAAAGAAAATGAAATTTAAGATCAAGACCAAAGGAATTGTGAGGTGGGAGAGAAAATAGCAAAGGAGACTGAAAAGGGACAGTTAAGAAAACAGGTATCACAAGGGAGTGTGACATTATAGAAGCCAAAAAAAGAGTCTTCTGGTAAAAGAGAGCTGCGGAATGTAGGTTCTCTGGATCAGCCTGTGTTATGGCAGAGCTAGGAAGTAAGGAACTAGAAGTACTAAAGCAGACCCAATAGATGAATGTTTTCTTTGAGAAAGGGAGAAAAGTCATGGGGCAAAAGCTACACACTAATGGGATTCTTGGGATGATTTTATTAAATGGGAAGACTAAAGTGGTTTAAATGCTATTGAGAGGATCTAGCAGAATTGAAGAAATTGAAGATACAAGAGAGTGAATACTTTATAGTTTCCATAAAGGGGAGAGGGAATATGTGCTGCATATCTTAGGGTTCTTAGTTGCAAAAAACCATAATTCTCTCACTAGTTCAAGTAGAATAAAATAATTTCTCCTGATTGGTAGAGCCTCTGTCATGTTTATGTCCTAGTTGTAAGGCAGGTGGAAATTGAGTCACACGTTATGTTACAGAGGCAAGTCTCATAACATGGGATTTTATAGAATATAGATAAGTTATTAAAAATGTAATGGACATCTGCTATAGGATATCTACTATAAAAGCCAACACATGGGTGGAAGAATTAGCCTTAGTTAGTAGCTTAGACATTTCCTCTGTGGTATGGAAATAATAAATAATAAATGGATGATGATCTGAAAGTCAGTTTTGAGAGATGACATCCGAGGGCAACAATTTCTCTCAGAGAAGTAGGACATAAATTCATGTTCTGAGACTGAAGTGAAGAGTGGAGTTCTGAGGCTTGAGAATGTGGAGAAGAATTAAAATGATTGCTGTGGAGACTGGAAAAGAAGGCTGAAAAAGCAGACATAATATTTATGAACTGTGTAGAGGTTTTCACTGTAGGATGGTGACTATGAATTTATAGTGGTACCAATTCTTCCAGTTAGATGACTTTATTTATAAAAAATGGTCAGGGACTTCCCTGGAGGTCCAGTGGTTGAGAATCCACCTTCCAATTCAGGGGACTTGGGTTCGGCCCCTGATTGGTGAACTACTAAGCCTGTGCACCACAACTACTGAGCCCGAGTGCCACAACTAGAGAGGAACCCACACACCACAACTAGAGAGAAGCTTGCAAGCTGCAATGAAAGATCCTGTGTGCCGCAACTAAGATACAACACAGTCAAATAAATAAATATAAAAAAATAAAGGACAATCAGATGCAGGGGGATGACATGGAAAAGATGGATACCCAGGTTTGAATTCTGTTTGGAAGTCGTGTGAAATAGTAGCGAAGAGTTGGGAGGTTAAATATATTAGAAAGAGATCGGCATAGATCTACAAATACCAAGTAAGTTTGCATAGCCGTCATGGCCATTGGCTAGTGTTATATAAAACCTGAAGTGTACTTGAGCCATTAGTATCTGCATAGATCCTGTATGATGTGAGTTGGCCTATTATTCCAGCCCGTCAAGGGTTTTTGGTTTTGATTTGTCATCTCTCATACTCACTTTTCTTCCCGGCTTTGTTTAGCCTAGAAATTTGATAAACTGACTACATCTCCATCCAAGTAACTGATGAAAAAGTTGAGCAGGACAGGCTAATTATATGGCCCTGTAATATGCTAAGAAATTAACCTAAATGCTTAGATATGTGGACTTCAGTAATCCTTTTTTTCAGTGATAGAATCATATAATTTTATAGCTACTCCCCCAACCCACTGTCTTAATTCTTTCACAGCTGAGCAAGATGATGCTTAAGGAATTTTAAAATAATTTTCCCAAAGTCACCAACTAGGTGGTAAAATTCAGTATCAGAACTGAATTTTCTGACAGTGGACGCTTGGGTTAGTGACTCTTCCCACACTACTTCTCTGTTCCCTTATATGAATCAAATTCTTTTCAAATTCGAAGATTTCTACATTTTAAGTAAATTTTTACTTTCTATTAATGAACATAGAATACTATTATTATGTCTTCAGTCAAATTGATTCTCCACTTGTTAGCAATTCTTTTTGATACAACTGTTACTATGGATGAAGTCTCAGGGAGAATGTTACATTCATATCATCTGTCTGTCCCCCAAGATTATACTGAGAAGATAAATATTGCTTTGGCATCATGACAATACAAATGCAAATTAAACTGAAATTAGAGTTCTGTAATTATAAGTAAAATTTGATTCTGTCTGTTCCTTAAGGGTATGTTGATTGGAATCTGCAAACTATCTTTATAGCTATTGGATTAATAAAAACTAAGCATTCACAGTCAACATTTAAACTGTAATGTAATAATACACAAAATTTTTTGTGAAAATATTCTCCAAACTGTAAGTTTAATTATAAATAGTGTTAGACTAAGCTACAAACTTTTATAAGAGTAAATTTCTCTCTTTTCTTTTTCCAATGGGGAAAAAATAAAAATTTAGATTTAAGAATGTTTTCACACTCATTTAATCACTGCAGTACTATAGCATAAGTTTTGAAAACTATTTTGGAGTTTGAATTTCAGATCTGTCACCTTATACTTGTGGTAGTTGGAGAGGGCTATGTAGTCTTTTTGGCTTCAACTTACTCATATGAAAAATGGGATTGTACTACCTGTCTCATTAGGCTGTGAGAAGTAAATAGGTATATTATATATGTATATATATATATATATATATATATATATATATATATATATATATATATAAAAACATCTTTATTGGAGTATAATTGCTTTACAGTGCTGTGTTAGTTTTGCTATATAACGAAGTGAATCAGCTATACATATATGTATATCCACATACGCCCTTCTTCTTACGTCTCATTCCCACCCTCCCTATCCCAGCCCGCTAGGTGGTCACAAAGCACTGAGCTGATCTCCCCGTGCGGTTCAGCTGCTTCCCATTAGCTCTCTATTTTACATTTTGTACTGTATATACGTCAGTGCTACTCTCTCACGTAATCCCAGTTTACCCTTCCCCTCCCCGTGTCCTCAAGTCCATTCTCTATGAGTGCACCTCTGTTCCTTCCCCGCCCCTACATTCGTCAGAACGATTTTTTTCCATATTTATGTGTTAGCATACAGTATTTGGCTTTCTCTTTCTGATTTACTTCACTCTGTATGACAGACTCCAGGTTCATCCACCTCACTACAAATAACTCAATTTTGTTTCTTTTTATAGCTAAGTAATATTCCATTGTACATTTGTGCCACACCAGCTTTATCCATTCATCTGTCGATGGACAATTAAGTTGCTTCCATGTCCTGACTATGTAAATAGTGCTGCAATGAACATTGTGGTTCATGACTCTTTTTGAATTATAGTTTTCTCAGGGTATATGAACAGTAGTGGGATGGATGGGTATTTTGGTGGGTATAATTTTAGTTTTCTAAGGAATTTCCATACTGTTCTCCATAGTGGCTATATCAATTTACACTCTCACAAACAGTGCAAGAGGGTTCCCTTTATCCACACCCTCTCCAGCATTTATTGTTTGTAGATTTTTTATTATGGCCATTCTGATTGGTGTGAGGTGATACCTTATTGTAGTTTTGATTTGTATTTCTCTAATGATTAGTGATGTTGAGCATCCTTTCATGTGTTTGTTGGCAATCTGTATATCTTCTTTGGAGAAATGTCTATTTAGGTCTTCTGCCCATTTTTGGATTGGAGTGTTTGTTTTTTTGATACTGAGCTGCTTGTATATTTTAGAGATTAATCCTTTGTCAGTTGTTTCTTTTGCAAATATTTTCTCCCATTCTGAGGGTTGTCTTTTTGTTTTGTTTATGGTTTCCTTTGCTCGGCAAAAGCTTTTAAGTTTCATTAGGTCCCATTTGTTTATTTTTGTTTTTATTTCCATTTCTCTAGGAGATGGGTCAAAAAGGATCTTGCAGTGATTTATGTCATAGAGTGTTCTGCCTATGTTTTCCTCTAAGAGTTTGATAGTGTCTGACCTTACATTTAGGTCTTTAATCCATTATGAGTTTATTTTTGTGTATGGTGTTACAGAGTGTTCTAATTTTATTCTTTTACATGTAGCTGTCCAGTTTTCCCATCACTGCTTATTGAAGAGGATGTCTTTTCTCCACTGTATATTCTTGCCTCCTTTATCAAAAATAAAGTGACCATATATACGTGGGTTTATCTCTGGGCTTTCAATCCTGTTTCATTGATCTATATTTCTGTTTCTGTGCCAGTACCATACTGTCTTGCTTGCTGTAGCTTTGTAGTAGAGTCTGAAGTCAGGGAGCCTGATTTCTCCAGGTCCCGTTTTTCTTTCTCAAAAGTGCTTTGGCTATTCGGGGTCTTTTGTGTTTCCATACAAATTGCGATTTTTTTTGTTCTAGTTCTGTGAAAAATGCCATTGGTAGTTTGATAGGGATTTCACTGAATCTTTAGATTGCTTTGGGTAATATAGTCATTTTCACAATGTTGATTCTTCCAATCCAAGAACATGGTATATCTCTCCATCTGCTTGTATCATCTTTAATTTCTTTCATCAGTGTCTTATCGTTTTCTGCATACTGGTCTTTTGTCTCCTTAGGTAAGTTTATTCCTAACTATTTTATTCTTTTTGTTGCAAAGGTAAATGTGAGTGTTTCCTTAATTTCTCTTTCAGATTTTTCACCATTAGTGTATAGGAATGCAAGAGATTTCTGTGCATTAATTTTATATCCTGTTACTTTACCAAATTCATTGATTAGCTCTAGTAGTTTTCTGGTAGCATCTTTAGGATTCTCTATGTATAGTATCATGTCATCTGCAAATAGTGACAGCTTTCCTTCTTTTTTTCCGATTTGGATTCCTTTTATTTCTTTCTCTTCTCTGATTGCTGTGGCTAAAACTTCCAAAGCTATGTTGAATAAAATTGGTGAGAGTGAGCATCCTGGTCTTATTCCTGATTTTAGAGGAAATGGTTTCTCTTTTTCATCATTGAGAACAATGTTGGCTGTAGGTTTTTCATATATGTCCTTTATTATGTTGAGGTTTCCTCTATGCCTACTTTCTGGAGAGTTTTTAATCATAACTCGGTGTTGAAATTTGTCAAAAGCTTTTTCTGCATCTATTGAGATGATCATATGGTTTTTATCCTTTTGTTTGTTAATATAGTTTATCACATTGTTTGAGTTGCATATATTGAAGAATACTTGCATCCTGACATAAACCTCACTTGGTCATGGTGTATGATCCTTTTAATGTGTTGTTGGATTCTGTTTACTGCATGATATTTTAAAGTGTAAAGAATAATCTCTATTTTATGGTATTTTACAGTATGAAGATGTAATTTTTGAGTTCCTAGAATAAGAAAGAATGGAGAAAAAGAATCCTACACATGAAATCTGTTCTCTTTTTCTGAAAGGAGTTAGTTTCAATTATAAATTTCACCATGGTAATGCATCAAAGATAATTGTGGTATAATAGTTTGTACTGCAAAATGTGATTATGACTACATATTTTATAAATATTCTATATTCTATATATATTCTGTTTATACTATATTCTTTATTCTTGTATATTGTGAACAAAAAGAAGAGAGAACGTTGTTCACCACCCAGGTCTACAAGGGTCAACCCACTGCAGTTCCCCCCCTGACAGTGCCCCCTGAGTGGAATTCAGGATGAAATCAGGATGAGGCTCTCTGTTCTTTGGATAAACAGTCTCTATACAGTTAGAATAATATCTCAGGAAGGACTCCATGACCCCAGATTCTTGCATATTTTTGTACATAGAAAAGCACTAAGATAATAAAAAGATGTCTGTTTTTTTATGACTAGTAATAATCTTTTACCAAGATGTGTGCTTGACTACATGTATTTCCCAGCCGAAGAATTCACTTATATATATTGATTTTTCCCCTACATCTTCAGAGCAGTTCCTCAGAAAAGTTTCCCAAGCTGTAATCCTCAGTAAGATGTTAAATAAAACTTAAACTCACAACTCTTATGTTGTATGTTTTTCTGTAAGTAGAGAACATCAACTATTAACTGTGAAGATAGTTTCTTATAGTCTTGTTTAAAAATGGTTATCAAATTGCTAATATAAGTCTACATTAGGAGTTGGAAAGTGGGCCAAATCGGCATGCATCCTCATTTTGTAAGTAAAATGTTACTGGAGTAATGCCCATTTATTTACATTTTGTCTATGGCTGCTTTCACACTACATAAGCAGAGTTGAATAGTTGTGTGGCTTGCAAAGCCTAAAATATTTATTATCTGTCCCTTTGCATAAAACTGTTTCCAACCCGTTTTATTTGACTAAAATCAGTAAGGCTGTGAGGAGATGAGGTGTAATTACTTTAAAAAAATACCTTTAAGATATCAACATTTGTAAAAATGTTGACAAAATGCATACAATTCTGGACTTTACAAAAGAGCTGTTATGATAATTGAAATTGTCCCTAGTCCATTTTTTTAACTTCTGCTATTATACCTTTTTTCTTAAAAAAAAAATATTTCTAGTATTTATTTTTACTTATTTTATTTTTCTCCATAATGCCTTTCTAAATTAAAAGTATACCACCCTTATTTAGACACTAACTTTTTCCCTGTAAAATTCAATAAACAGGGGGACTACCCTGGTGGTCCAGTGGTTAAGACTTCGCCTTCTAATGCAGGGGTTGTGGGTTCTATCCCTGGTCGGGGAGCTAAGATTCCACATGCTTTGTGACCAAAAAACCAAAACATAAAACAGAAACAATACTCTAACAAATTCAATAAAGACTAAAAATGGTCCACATTAAAAAAAACCTTAAAATTCAATAAACATGAAGACTTTTGTAGACTTATCATAGAAAGGATCTAAAATAATACAAAGTAGGCAATGGGATAAAAATCACTTGTTTAACAAATATTGATCATGTGTACATCACTAAGTGGTAGAATTATCCTGATTGAGAGATAAGATGTCTTAGGTAATTATCATACCATGTATGCATTCTATGAATTGAGTTTAATTTTTTAAATATGACTTATACAATTTAGTTTTTATGTTTTTGAACTGATTTTCCTTTATCACTCAAATTATATTCCCACATCTAGAAGAAATAGGTTTTCATTCATACAAATGTAAAATCTTATTTAAAGGCTGTGTTCCCTGAAATCACTATTATACTGGGCATGTTTACATAATATGAAAATATTGTAATCCGAAAACTTTTTCAACAAAATTAGAATAATCTTGCCTTATGATAGTTGTACCACTTGATTGATTAAATTTTCTGTGTTTTCCTGATGGCCATTTTGATACTGCATAGATATCAAAATGTTATTATTTTGTTATTATTTAGTTATTACTAAAAGTTATTTAGTAATAACTTTTAGTTATTACTAAAAGTCACCCACAAAAATGCTATTAAGACTATCAACTTACTAAGTCACATTTTTTCAACTACTAGAAGAATATGGAAATAATACAGTAAATTAACATGTGACCTAATTTTGCTAAACAATTATTTAAGCATGTTAATTTGTGAGTAAAGTTTCATTAATGAAACTGTGTTTAATATGCATTTATTGGGTTCATATCCACACCACTATCAGGAAGTGCAAAAATATATTTTCTCTGAAGAAACCCATGATATAGCAAAGGACAGATACGCAGGGATAATTTGTTATGCCTCTGTTTATTAATAAGGGGGAGGGCTTCACAGAAGTAAAACTCGTTATAAAAGGCATTCCAAGCAGAAGGCACTGAGTAAGCAATGCAATAGAGGAGTCTGGAAACACACAGGAAAACCAGCTCCACAACTTTAATGTCACAGAAGTAAAAGTGTATCTTAGTTTTTCATGGTAGTTTCTCAGCTTTTTTTTTTTTTTTGACCATTACAAAATTAAACTTTCCCATGATTAACTTTTTTTTTTTTTTTTTTTGGTACACGGGCCTCTCACTGTTTTGGCCTCTCCCATTGCGGAGCACAGGCTACGGACACGCAGGCTCAGTCGCCATGGCTCACGGGCCTAGCCTCTCCATGGCATGTGGGATCTTCCCGGACTGGGGCACGAACCGTGTCCTCTGTATCAGCAGGTGGAGTCTCAACCACTGAGCCACCAGGGAAATCCCCATGATTAACTTTTTCTGCTTAAATTTAGTTTGAACTTAGTTTCCACAAAACATTTAACAAAATAAAAATCTCAGTGCTTTAACATTATATTCAGACCTGAGCAAATTTACCAGTATTAATGTGTCTATTCACTTTTTTAAACTCACATATTCTTAGACAACAAAGCAAATAACAACCAAAACAACAACAAACAAAATCTTACTAATAATGGCCTATTTGAAATATTTTTTGAGATCTTCCTCTAGATAAATTTTAATGAAATCAAATAAAACCGTAGAAAAAATTAACATTGATCAAAATTCTTTAGAAATACTACACTATTGTCATTAAAAGATTACTTCCTGACGAATTTCTTTAAGCCTTTGTAAGTAAATTGGTATTTATTTTCAATTCTAGCAAGATAAATAGGATTCAGGAGGAATTTATTTTCAATTCTAGCAAGAGAAATAGAATTCAGGAGGATTCATAACAATGCTACCAAGGTAGCAATTACTGGATATCATTACATAGAAAGTACTATAATAGACATTGTACAGTTATTATTACATTAAGTCATCTAATCCTATCAGCATATTAGTTTTCTATTGCTGCATAATAAATTATCACAGACCTGGTGACTTAAAACAAGGCAAATTTATTTTTCAGAGTTTCCACTAGCTGGGTTCTCTGCACAGAGCTGCACTAGGATGTAATTAAAGTGCTGGTGAGGGGTCGTTATCTCATCTGAGCCTCAGGGTCCTCTTTCCAGCTCACTGGTTATTGGTAAATTCATTTACTTTTGGATGTAGTAGTGAGGTTTTTTTTTTTTTTTTTTTTTTTTTGGCTGCACGGCACGGCATGCGGGATCTTAGTTCCCCTACCGGGCATCCAACCCAAACCATGCTCCCTGCAATGGAAGCACAAATTCTTAACCACTGGACCACCAGTGAAGTCCATGAGATCCTTGTTTTTTCTTACTGGCTGTCAATTGCTCTGGGCTCCTAACTAGACATCACTCTTGGTTCCCTGCCTTGTGACCACCATGTTTGTTTTCCTCCAGACCTGCAGGCATGCCTCCCTCCAGTTTCTCCATCTAGACTCAGTCTTACAAAATTTATAATCCTGCAGGTGACAATGCCATCATCTTTTGCCTTATAACACAAACGCATTAAAGAATGACTATCTTACACTTACAGGTTCCACACATATTCAAGGGGAAGGGATTCTACAGGTCAGGAACCCCAGGGGAGGAATCCTGAGGACCATCTTAGAATTCTGCCTACCACAGTTATGTACATATTCCTTCCATTTTATGGATTAGGGAATTAGGATTTAGAAAGTTGTAGTGATTTGCTTAAATTCACACTGTTAACATGTAGAAGGGATAATAAGAGTCTGATTTAAAAGACAGAGTTCAAAACTATTATATTTAACATCTCTTTAGGCTTAATGGTATAGTAATCAAATTTTCCTTAGTATGGTTAATTCACTTTCTTAGTTTCAATTTTCCAGTCTGTACAGAAGACTTTCAAACTTATGTCTTTAATCCTGATGCCTTGTTTGAGCTATAGGTCCCTATCTCTTAGCATCTTCTGCAGTTTTATAATTGTATGACCCCATTCAAATTCAACTCATCCAAAACCAATTACAAGAAATTTCCCCTCCTAAAGTTCCAATTTCTATTAAGTGCATCATCATTTTTCTTGCCCATACTGCCATCTTTGTTCTTTGCTCTTGACTGCACTGTGGCCTAATTGAAGGCTAATATCCTTCTCCTACCATAGAGCTCATCTATGGACAAGGCTCAGTCGATACTTATGTTTTTCTTTTTTTTCTTTCTTTTCTTTTTTTTTTTTTTTTTTTGGTACCCAGGGCTAGTCAGTAACCAATTCTTTCATTTCTTAATTTGAAATATGTCTGATATCCATCTGTTTTGCTTCATTCTCATTGTCATTACATTTAATAATAACAATGCATGATTTGCCCTTTTTTTAGGTAAGCATTTTTTTGCAGTCATTTAGTAAATATATTAGATGTTTTCCAAATGCTGTAAACACTCATGGCTTTTACTCTGTCTGCAGTAGCATTTCAAATGAATTTAATTTACTTAAAGAAGTAGAATCCAAAAGTAAAAAAAAAAAAGTAGTAAATAGTAGTGAATTACAGAAATGTTGCCAACAGTCTAAGATTAGAAAAATTACTATTAGCAATTAATAAATTATTAAATTACTATTAAATATATAGAGCCCATTTTCATAACATAAGCATTTTCCCCCCAGAAGAATGATGCTTTAAAAATTATTGCTTATGGATATGTTAGTAAAGTAATGCCTTAGGTAAGCTTATAGAGCGCTAGACTTCTGAGTACCTACAAGGACTTCTTGAGTTTAATGTTAGCTGATATGAATCAACACACATAACCTGCATAAGCATTTTATTGTATTAAGGTAGAGCACTGGGGAGTGGCTATGTTTGTGGAGCCCAGAGCCAGGCTGCCCGGGAGTCCATCTCATTGTCTCTAGTTTCCATTTTGTCACCTTGGGGAAGATACTTGACCTTTTTGTGTCTTTTTTTTTTTCTAAAATGAAATAATAATAATAGCATCTATCTAACAGATATGTTAGAAAAATGAAAGGAATTAATATTCAAAGAATTTAGGACCTTGTCTGGTACTTTGTAATCACTATAAAAACAAACAAATTATTGACAGTAGAATATTTTGGATATTTTAAAGACTCATTTTTCTAAGACTATGCAAATATAGTTCTAGTTTAAGGATATTTAAAAACATCCATATAAAAGCATTTCATTTATGATGCAAGAAATAATGTAGAAAATTTTATTAATAATTACCCAGGACAGTTAATGTTTACAAAGCATTTTTTAGAAATAGAGAAAACAGAGTCTCATACTATTATTATCAATATCATATTAAAATTACTATGCTATCTCTTATTATTTTATATTATTATTATTAATTTTTCCATACTAGGTCCAACTTCTACTTGGGAACAAATTTCTTGAATTGCCTTATCTTTTAGCAGATATATTTTTGAAGAATTTTGCCATGGTGGTTAAATTTCTCTGAACAACAAGCATAGTGAAATAAGCATAGGAGCAGGAGTCGAATCTGTTTGTAGGAAGAGAGACTGTGGCATGGGAAGTGAGACACAGATGTGGTCTGAACCTTTTAGCAGCCTTGCGTTAGGAGAGAGACAGCTTTATCATTCCTAACTGCCAGCTGTGTGCTTGATGTGAGCTAGATATTTTTGAGATTAAATCAAAAGGCAAAAATTGGGTCATAAATCCTATGGAGTTTTGTTCTGGAAAATATACTAGGAAACAAAGTGTGGTGGCAACCTTGAGTGTCCCCTCCAGGGCCTGGCAAAAGCAAACACGAGACAGAAATAAAATGGATACAATTAAGTTACAGAGTGATTTCAGGCTTAAGATCCCCATTCAAAGATGATGCCTTTGGCTTAAAAGTTACCACAGCAAAATCTCTTTGCAGAGTCCCCATTGCCAGGATCCACTGAAAAGTCTTTCCTTGGGCTCAGTAAGGCCAGAAGGGATTTGTCAGAGCTTTCTAATTTTACAACTATAAGATAAAATGATAAGGCAGCTGGGTCACTGGAAGGCGAAACATCCTAACCAGGATTTTGCTGGCTTAGAGAAAATAAAAGTAATGTATAAAATAGCAAGTCCCATGGAACAATATCAAGAAAAGTGAAGAGAAAGTATATGACTACAAAAGATATTTAAAGCAAGGAGTCTCACAGTGTCTTATTTTCATTTGAAAGCTGGAGCCAAGAGCAAATATTCACTTTGAGCAGGTTAGAAATATCTTGCTAGTTTTTATTTTACTCAAAATAAGTATGAGAAACATATTGATAATGTGAGTTTCTTCTTACTCTGTCCACCCCACATTCTGGCCTTTCCCTTACACTTGAATGTTCCTCCTCCCATCTCCCTCATCTTGTCTCCAGGGGAAAGTATTGAAAGGTAGCTAAAAACACAAGAAAAGGAAATTCTCCCTGACAAGTGTTAAGCATATTGCTCACAGTATCCAGTACAACATACATAATTGAGCTCTGTGGGCATGAACCAAACATCCATTGACTGAGCAGTCATTTCCACAGGGCTGAATTTTAACACAACATTTGATACTGGAGTAACTTCAGTTCAGTGGAAAACAAATGTTTACGCCATATATATTTTTGAAATCTTCTAGGCCTCCTCAGGACCATGATTTATGAATTACTTAAATAGTCTGTCATAGAGTGCACCAGTTGTCTTCTAACATAAGGTGCTTTTAGGCATTGTATCAATGGCCATTAATGACAAGTTTCTTGATCACTGCTATGTTCCAATAACTCATTTTGTCATGTAAATAAAACTCTTCAAATACTCAAATATAATCAGAAATCAAGGCAGCATGGCATTAACAAAAAGTGGGAAGGGAGGTATAGCACAGGGAACTATAGTCAATATCTTGTAATAATGTAAAATGGAAACAAATCTGAGATTATATATATATTATATACTATGTATATATTTAGAGTTTCATATATATATATGTATATATATATAACTGAATCACTTTGCTGTACACCTGAAACATTGTAAATCAACTCTACTTCATTTTTTTTTAAAGGGGATGAAAGAATGAGGTCATGAGCAGTGAGAAAGGAGATGAGGGGAGAGAGGTGGAGGGAACCAAGCATGACTTCACCTCAGTCCTCAGTGGTGCCTGGGTTTGTGACCAGTGGGTGAAGACGACTCTGTGCAATGAACAAGGAGGTCTTTCCTTCATGAAAGTGGTTACCATTGTCTTTCATTGAACAAAGACAAAACTACTTGTCTAAATTCAAGTATGTTTTGGAACATGTTTTGTGGCCACTCTGCATGAGCAGGATGCACTCCAGCCCAAACTTTGGTTCCTGTGTAGAGAGCAATGATGGCAACACACAAGGGGTAGATGAAAGGCTTGTTCTCACATGACGAGTCCCTCTGGAGATAACAAGGCAGGCCTCCCAAGTTGGGATGAAATGTTTTGCGAGGGCAGGGAAAGAGCCTGGCTGAGCTTTTATAGTGGTTAGTGGGTGGGACTGGGCTGAAAGTTCCTGGGTATGGGCCTGGACTTGTGTAACTTGAATTTCCCAGTTTCAGAAGAAAGGAGCACCCAATATTTCCTATCAGCATGCCCAGATATAGGGCATCAGGAGAAGAGAGAGTGAGGTTTAAAAGTTGTCAGCAAACATCAGAAAATGGAATCAGACTCCTTACTATAATACTCAGCAAATATTGCCAATTGGTGTTTGTGTATTTGCATTATTCTCTTCTATGTCAGCTTACTTTTTTTTTTTTGTCAGCTTACTTATTAAGTTGCCTCAATATTTGGGCACTGCCCATCACTCTATCATATTCTTCCATAATATCTAACTATTTATGGATATTTCAAGATGCTGCCACCAAAACATTCTGTTTAACACTACCAATGCCTTTCAAATCTTACTTTCTCTGCTGAGTCAGCCAGCTCTCTCCTCACTGTCCCACCCTCTACCAGCTCCTGCACTCTGCCCTACTAGAACTATTCTTCTTTCAAAAAGCAGGTCAAGTCCCTTCTTCTATAAAGTCCACTCTAATCACTTATGTTCTTGTAAATTTCTATATGTAGTTTCATTATGAAACTGAGCAGGACCCTATGGGGCTTCTGGACACAAAAGCCTTTCTGTGTTCCCTTCCCTGAGTTCCAAAGGGCAGGTTCAAACTGTTGCTAATCAGGGAAGAGAGGGGATGCAGAGACAAGGGAGGAACAGTCAAGAAACAATAGTGCAACCAGGGTCCTGGTTCCTCCTCAAGGGATATACATAACAATATCTTTGAGCTCTTCTGCAGAAGAGCTCACTAAATGGAAGATGTTCCAGAGAGAAGGTACAATAACATCTAGAAGATCTCTAGGTTGAAAGAACGCAGGCCCTGCACACACCCTGATCATTTTCAGCAACCCCAACCCTTGACTATAGAACTCTTTACATCCCTCCCCCTCAGGTTGGGACACAAGGTTTCGAGGGCATTACCCTGCTGTGGACACCTTTGTCTGGCAAAGCAATAAACCTATTCTTTTATACTTCACCCAAAACTCTGTCTCTGAGATTTAATTCGGTGTTGGGATTCAGTATCAATTAGTATATCCCCGAAACAACTGATGGTAATAATTGTTTGTTTATTATTTTATCCAAATAAGTATTGAGTGTCTGGTGTATACCAGATGCTGTTCTAGGTTCTGAATAAGACAAAATTTCTGTATCATGTCATGTTAGAAAATCACATTACAAGCAAGTTTTCATAACAGTGGGCAAATTTATGGAAGTCTCCTTAAATGGGGTATACTGGAGTTTAATTTTGAATGACAAATACATTTATTTATAATAGTTAATCTATCTTTCACTATTGATGTAAATCTTAAAACTTTATACATTTAGAAGTCATGTAGTTTTGCACTGTATAACCTGAATATTATTTGTATTGTTTGTATCTACATCTTTTTAAAACTTAAACACAAATTCGACATCAATTACATGGAAGGAAAAAAAACTTTCACTAATTTACCTGAACAGCATTTTATGTGTGTGATTCTTAGACCAAGTGACTGTTCAAATGGTAGTAACTGAAACACAATAACTACAATTACTTGCAATCATCTAAAAAATTATAAGAAGGTAAGTTGTGAAAATTACTTTTCACTGAAAGATGCTTTTCAACCAAAAGGCTTAGCTTTATTTGGCCAGATTTTCTCCCTTTTGTTCTTTTTAAATATTAATACAAATTAGATTATTTCTTTTCTCTATAGATGTTTCATATTGTGTTCAAATGATTTCTCTATATTTCTATTTATTTAGAGAGAAAAAAACTTGTAAAATTTTCATATTTAATTTTCTTAACAGTTCACAGAAAGTAATTGTTTCTACTGAAACATAATTTACAAGATTTTGAGATTGATGTAAGCTGTATTTTTGGTTCAATACATAGAAAAATAGTTTAAAAATCAATAGAATGAAAAACAAATGTATTAGGGGCACCACACCGAGAAGTACACTGGGGAGAGCAGCATTGAAATTGTTTCAAAAAACCTTGACCATCACAAACATCATGGCGATTGCTGTCATTTGCATATAATATAAGGTAAGGAGCAACATTTGCTACCCCAAAATGTGTCTCTTTGGCATGAGAATTAATAGGCTGATTATTTTTAAGAAACAGAAGACTCAGGAGGAACCTGAGACCTTTCCTCTCACTGCCTAAAAATTTTTAGATAGAAGGCTTATTCCCAAAATAGAGTTATCACCAGAGGCATCTGCAAAGAATATGGGCTGGATGTGGTGGGAGAAGGGGGCCTAGAGATCAGAGTCCACTGTGTGTCCCATTGTTTGTTAACTTTTATTAAAAAACATGTATTTTTCCATCTCCATGGGAATTGCCTTCCTCCCCTTTGAAGTTCCAAACCACTACCCACAACATTCTCTTTGTCTTTAGTTGAAGATGGTATTTAAGGTGAGGGTTTCAGGCATTTTGGTAAGTTACTCATTTCTCTTAGGTCTCTCCCAAGTATACATGTTATCAAACTTCTGTTTGACTTTCTCCTGTTTATCAGTCTCATGTCAATTTAATTCTCAGATCATCCAGAAAAACCTGAAAAGCTAGAAGAAATTTCTTCTTTCTCTATAGTAGAAAAATAGAAAGTTTAAACCCACCAAAGAATTGTGTCTCAAAACAGTGATCGTGACAGTTCAGTATAATTTTAACAAGAGATATGAAATATAGCAAATCAGAGATTAAGCAGATGTGTGTAATTATAAAAGTTGGTATCTAAATATTATTTGACAGTATCATCCAAAATCTCATCTCATATATCCTGGATATGAGATCTATCCATCGAGGTCAAAGGCCTCGATGAAATTTGGAACATCTGAAGAGCTTCACTGAAAACAACTTTCTCTAATGTAACTTCTGCTATGTACAGATCTTATTACATTGTTACAGATTCTCACCTGAGCAGTATGATCTTTTATTTTTAGCTCCTTAGATGTTTCAATTGCATTTCTAAAAATAATGTTTTCTTTGCACGTGCAATTTTGTGCATTATTGCCCTTAACTGCATCTTTAAAATGCATGCTGTGTCTATTTAGTCCTAAAGCAAACCATGAACTTTTTTTAAATGGAGCATGCTTTGATTACTATGATTTCATTTTCTCCATGAAATGAATATCACTCATGTATATACTATGAAATGAACAATGCTAGAGGAAGACTCTATCCTCCAGATGGCTTGTCCGGTTCTAATTTTCATAACACCCATATTCAACAAAAATGAGGTCATGCTTATCTCTATTCCTTAGGCAATCCCAAGGCAGCAGAAACATAACGGCTATAAACATTCCAAGATCATAGGAGCTCGGGACAGCAAAAGTGGATTTTCCCCTCCTCTACATTCTTCAATAAAGCTTATATCAAAAATTCTTTATACAGGATGCATTCCTGCAATTTGTAATTTATATAGCTCATTCAGCAATGTTCTACTGATTTGATTTTCTTGAATCTCAACATCAAATATGATGGTATTTATTTATTCATTCAAAATTATTTATTGAGCACCATTTAAGCAACAGACACCATGTTAAATGCTACGGTTGAGTATATGTGGAGAGTTTCACAAAGAAGAGTAAACAAGTAAATATATTAAATGGTTATACATTGTGATATGTGTTATGGAAAAAACAATCACAAGGCTGAGATGCAGAATAATAGCAGAGTCAGTAATGCTGTCTCTGAGGGATAGCTTTTAAATTAGGCAGTGAAGGATTAGATTGTAGTCATTAAGAACTATAGCCCACTGGCCAAATACTGCTCACTGCCTGGTTCTGTAAATTAGGTGTTGTTGGAACATAGCCACACTCTTCTTTTATGGTTGTCTCTGGCTACTTTTGCACCAGCAGAACTGAGTGGTTGCCTACCCATTTAAGTCTTTACTATTGGTCCTTTTACAAAACAAGTTTTCTGATCTTGGTAGGAGGTTGCATCCACACAAAGAATGGAGAAGAACATTTTCAAGCAAAGGGAATCACAGAGCAAAATGACTGACATGAAAAACAAAAACAAAAACAAAAACCATGACATATTAAAGGAATTGAAAGAAAGCCAGGTAGCAAGAGGTGAAGCAGGAAGACAGTGGGATCCAGGTGACCCTGAGCCTCAGAGGCTGTGGTGAGCAGTTTGGGTTTTTAATTCTTAGTATTACAGAAAGCTGGTGGAAGGTTTTGAGAGGGAAGTGATATAATCTGTTTGTTCAGAGATTTTGCAGCTGATCCTTACTATGTGCACATTGTAGGCCATTCATATTCATTAATCTATGTCATTCTTACATATTATAAAGTAAATAGTATTATTTTCCCTGTTTTACCAAAAAAAAAAAAAAGCTGTTTAGTTTGTTCAACATGATACTCTTGCAAATGGTAGAGACAGGGTATGGATCCAAACCTTTGTTTTTAAAAAGTTTATTTTATTTTAATGAAGTATAGTTGATTTACAATGTGTTAATTTCTATTGTACAGTGAAGTGATTCAGTTTTACACATATAAACACATTCTTTTTTATATTCTTTTCCATTATGGCTTATCACAGGATATTGAATATAGTTCCCTGTGCTATACAGTAGGATCTTATTGTTTATCCATTCTATATATAATAGTTGGCATCTGCTAATCCCAAACTCCCAAGACTTCCTTTCTCCACACTCCTCCCACTTGGCAACCAGAAGTCTGTTGTCTATGTCTATGAGTTTATTTCTGTTTTGTAAATAAGTTCATTTGTATCATATTTTAGATTCCACATATAAGTGATATCATATGATGTTTGTCTTTGTCTGACTTACTTCACTTATTGTGATAGTCTCTAGGTCCATCCATGTTGCTGCAAATGGCATTATTTCATTCTTTATAGCTAAGTAATTTTCCACTGTATATATGTACCACATTTTCTTTATCCATTCATATGTCAATGGACATTTAGGTTGTTTCCATGTCTTGGCTATTGTAATTAGTGTTGCTATGAACATAGGGGTGGATGCATCTTTTCAAATTATAGTTTTGTTGAATCCAAACATTCTTGATGTGGATTTCATGCTTTTAACCTCTTAGCTGAACAAACCACACTTGTCTGGATGTCTGGAGTGTCGTGTCTGCTGTGATGCCTAGGGTGGTGGTGTGGTGTTTGTGTGTGTGTACAGAACAGAATTGGATAAATGAGTATCTTGGGAGACTGTGGAAATAGTAAAGGTGTAATAAATGTAGTGTCCTGGTCTATGGGACTAAACACTGAATGAAAAATGTTGAATGACTTAGAGGGATGTCTCAGAGGGAGAAGAGTTTGGGGAAAGAAGCAGTCGCCCACATTCAGTGCTGAGGAATGGTGAAATTGTAGGAGAATTGAAGAGTGCATCCTAGAGTTTTCAGCCTGGAGACTATGGTTCTCGACAGACCTGTTAATCAGTAATCAACAATTGTATTTAATCCTGTATTTCTATCTTTCCAGAAAGATATCATGAATATGACTGAACTATGGTAGAAGACTATTTCCTTCTGAGTCTTCATTTAAATTTTTTATTTTCCAGTTTACCAAAAATGTCACCTACAATAATGTACTCTATTTCTACATTAAAACTTTTTAGAAGATTAAGATTGCATTACATAATATATTCATTTTTATATTATATTAATATAGTTGTCTTTTTCTGAGTAAAATACCTGCCAAAGTAGACGTTATCAGATAGAATTATAATTTGTGTTCTTGGAACTAGGTGATTTGTTTTCACATATAGGTCAAATAAACCATTTTGATAGCATTAGAAATAAGTTATAATAGGGTAATATATATATTTTTTTCTTAAATATAGGTGGCCCGTCATTGAATATACTGAGTTAGAATAAACAAATAAGAATTGAATGTGATGAATTGTTAACTATCCTGGTGAAGTAATAACAGTTGCAATTCTCTTATTTAGGAAATAACTATCTCCAACAATATAAATAAAGTCAAAAAAGGTAATGGAATAGTGGAATGGTCTTTAGAGAGCATAAAATAAATCAAGAGTCTCCTTTCTCTCAAGAGTTTATGTGTGCATTTTCATTTCTGAAAAGAGAGATAGTGTATATTAATACAATTATTCAGTATTACAAATTCGAGTTAATTATAGGAGAAATTTTCTCTCCTATAAGGAGACAATTACACTTGCATTATGAGCATTAAAAATACCTGCAACTCAATCTTGGCCTCCCCCGCTTTTTTTCCCCAGGCCTAGATATACAGGACTCTTAGAATTATATATTTAAAAATCTTCAATATATTCAATCATATTCAATCATATTCAATATAATATGTATAGATTTTAAAAACTACTGTTTGCAATAAGATAAACCAGGGAAATAACTACAAATTAATTTTAATGTATTTGTTGCTTAAAGATTAATAAGTCAGTACACAATAAGGGGAACCATTATTATAGCTTTTAAAGTAACAATTATAGTGAGGTGTACATGACACAAATTTAGATTTTCACTACAATGTAGTATTTCATTTTTATGTTTACATGCAAATAATGTTGAATGTACTAAGTTTAATTTTGTACACATCTTGTTTGATTGGATGTTTTTCTTCTAACTCTGTATTATAATTTTAAATCTTTTAAAATTTTGCAAAATATGACAAAAAGAAGTTAAGAGAGTATTATTTTAAAGTCTGTCTTGAGATGAAATGTTTAATACATTTTGTACCTCAAAAAAGAATAAAAAGGTAAAATTTTATTTAGATTTTCAAATAGGTGCCACATATTAATATTATTGTGATAAATTTTAGACTATCATTTAGATGAGCATTTTCTCTGAAGATTTTGTGCATAATTTTTAGTTATATTGAGTTTTACCAATAGAATACATTATAATAAAATAATGTCTTGAATAAAAATATTCATGTTTTTTTTCTCTAGGTATATTTACACACACACACATGCACACAGATTAATTTATAATTTGTCACCCTCACCAATGGCAGGACTGTAATAAAGAAACCACAGTCTAAAGTTATTTATTCAAATGGGCACACTCTTAAAAACCTCAAAGATAAATGACACAGTATTTGAAAAGATTGTGTAATCATTTAAAAAATTATTTACCCTTATTTTGGAAACATCAAAGATTTCATTAGCCAGTCACAAGCCACTTATGTGGAGTGAATCTACTTAAAACAGTATTTGAAGGGAGAGAGACAACATCAATCCTTCCAAGCAGTCATAAAGTAATTAACTGAAAGTAAATTGTAAACAGGAAGACTATTTTCTTCAAACAAATCATGTTTCTACAAAGGTGAAATAAATAGCTTTGGATTTATTCTACTGCTAAAAAATGAGGAGTGAATTGGGTTTAGAAGTACAGTTTAGAGTAACATCTAAAGTAGATCTTTTACAAATTTACCTTAACACTGTTTTGTTATATCTATCTATATCTATATCTGTAACTCCAAATCTATATACTGCACTCCAATATATTTGCCAATACTGCCAAAATATAATGTCAAAAAAATTCTTAAACGTGTAAAATAATTTTGAAAATTTCTTGACTCGAAAATCCCCTCACTATCCAAAACCTTATTCTAGCTTTTCTTATTCTGCTATTGTGAGACAATATTCTTTTACTTCTTTCACTCTAGAGATGAGATAATTTATATTTGGAACTGATGGTGTATTTTCTGAATCTATGGAAAATTTTGGAACTAAACAAACTTTACCTATTTTTATCCTACCACTTCTGCTTTTCTCTCATTTATTTGAGTTAATGGGTTTCTTATTTCTCCTATTTTCGTTTTGTTTCTTGAATTGTTTTCTCATTTTTTTTTACTGTTGAAGAAGTAATAGTTTAATATTGCTAATTAATGCTACACTTTCATCTTCTCAATAACTCTTTAATCATTGCAATCTCATGATACATTTTTAAAAATTTCTTCCACTTAATTATAAGCTAGTGAATTTTGAATTATTTTATGAAAAATGGTTATGGATATTTACATACATAGATATGTGTATATATGTATACTTATTAATTTACTTATTAAAGGAAAGTGAAAATGTCCCAACGTAGTTTGGCTTGAATCAGGACTAGTATCATGTCTGTGGTGACCATAAATCTATTTTCTTTTACCTCAGTTTGGTCTTGGAGATCTAAGAAACTCAAGACAATGATTTTTTCAGTGCTTTGATCAGGTACGTGCTGCATTTTCACTCACTTCTGAAAAGTTCTGGTGGTGGTGGTTGAATGACAAACCCTTATGTCCTGGCTAAAAAAAAAAAAAAAAAAAAAAAAAAAAAAAAAAAAAAATTCTACCTTCCTTGGAAAACTGAGCACAAGGGCCTACACGAACAACTCTACCACTCTACTTCTCTGTCCTGCCACTGAGAGAGTTTGCCCTTATGATCCTGGGCAAAATGGAAGAAGCACTTTGTAAACTGTGTATCTCCTTGGCTTATATTGGCTACAATTTTAACTGCAGCTCTATGGCTGACATTTCTCATATTAATTTATAATTCTTATTCTTGTTCATTATTCTTTATTTCAATTAAAAAATTAGTCAAAGTCGTACGTGTAAGTTTTTTAAAAACATCAGGCGATGCCAGGATGTTTACCATAAAACTAGCAGACGGAATGGCAGAGCTTTGCACAACTCAGGCTCATTCCCAGAGTCAATTAAAACGACACTTTCAGTTCTTTCATCTGGTGGCTTTCTCCATAGCTCTAAAAATATGTATACTGATTTTTTAAAAACTTACCAAGTTTAGCCATTATTTGTTGATTTGTTAAGAAAGAGGAGGACTTGGCTTTTTTTTTTTTTAATATTACTTCACGTACCCTATCTATATATCTGTATCTCTTAATCTATCTGTCTATCTATCTATATATATATATATATATATATATATGTCACAATTTGAAACTATTTTGATCAATCCAATTACATTTTTTTTAACTATATCAATAATGCTCATTGCAGACAAAGGTATTTATTTATACTTTTGCACCTTGCACAGAGCAGGTGGTGATTTGCTAATTTATATTCAATTACCAATTTTCATTGTGTTTTTCAATTTTCTTTTCTCTGTATCTTGCAATTATTTTAGCCGTTATCAGACCCTCAGCTCTGCACTAACACATCAGTTAGTCCTCCATGAGAACCTGTCCTCCTTTTCCCCTAGAGCTCTTTCTCCTGGAGCCTTACACCCCTCAGTTCCCACTGCCCTGTTGATCTCTGGGTTTAACTGAACAGCTCTATGATAGGACTTGCCTTCCCTGCTCTCCTATGGCTACCCCATTCCCCTATATCCCATGTTTTCCTTTTCTTTGCTTACTCTCTCTCTTTCCTGAGTTTTATCCTTTTGTATCTCATAAAGAATGACTGGAGTTGGAGATGGTTCCTGACACACAGATGGTCAGAGAAACTTCCCTGAAGAAGCAATCTTTGATCTGAAGCTTAACCCATCAAAGATCTAGAAAGAGTGACTTGTTACATTAAAAGCTCCTAAGAAAGTAGTGTTTAGTGAGTGTTTGTTAGTAATGGAGGGAAGGGTACAGCCTACTTATGGGAAAATTTGGAATGGTATATTATAAGGTTCAAGATTTATTCAAACAGGCTCCAGGTCATTTAGTGGCTTGTAGTTCATGATAAGAGTTTTGGAATTTAGTTTCATTTCAATGAGATGCCACTGGCCAGTTTTAAGCCAGGGAGTGATAAGAGATATTATTATAATAATGTAGAAATGATGAGGGCAGGCCTTTTTGATGACCTGCATTTCTTCATCTGAAGAAGAAAAAGCTGGTAAAGTAGATAGAAAAGAGATTAAATATATTTCAGTGATCTGGACTAAAGGGATAGGTAGTTCTAGTAAAAAAGATTATTTTTTTAAAATAATAGCAAATGCTAACACATTATGTAGGATAACAGCTCTAAAAAATATGTTTAGTGAAAATATATACCCAGATTAAGAAATATGTAGATGGTGAAGAAATGAATGAAAATGCAGAAGACAATTTCTAAAGTTTTGACAATAAATTAAAAGGTAAAAATAAATTTGGCTTGATGGGGAAGAGCAGTTGAGGAAGGGTTTGAAAATGTAGATGCCAAGAAGGTTAGTGCAGGAGATAGAGAGGAAGCAGGAAGCAGTGAAAGGCTGAAGGTGAAGGTAGCAAATGGAGAAAATGGAAACCCAGGTAAGTGTGTGGACAAGAGGCCACACAAAGATTGAAAGATTGAGGATTCAGACTACCTGAGAACGAGGAGCCCTGCATATTGCTCTAGAGAGATTTCGAGGGTGGAAGAACAGAGGAGGAAACAGATGTACATCAAGTAAGGAGTGAAGTCATTTAATGTCTCTGATTCATTTAACAAATCCACTGAGCATCTATTTGTTAGGCATATGTCAGGTGCTAGGTATGTAATGACAAGACACGTTCCCTGTTCTCAAAACGTTCCCATTTAGTAAGGGATACAAAGAATTAAATATGTTTCATTGCACTGGAAGCATCTACAAGACAGTATTGGTACTCAGGGATGGAGCAACTCTTCAGATTAAGGTGGGAAACTGAGGGAGGGTTGAACAGAGCAGGTGGTGATTTGCTAATTTACTGAAAAATAAATATCCACCCAGTAGTAGACACAAAGAGGGTCAGAGGGGAATTCATGACAGAAATAATACTTTGTGACAGAAAAAAAATGGTTAGACTTTGGAAAGTGCAAGTTTTACAGTATGGGAGGCCCTCAGAACGTTAAGAAAGTGAGAGGGGAAAGCAAAGCCTAGATCATGAACTCCGATGCTCAGGATTCTTCAGCATTTAGGTATTTTCATAGACAATCTTGAGTAACAATCATATTTTTTATTCAGAAATATTCCTATGATAAAAGTAGGGTGATGATTTTTGGGGCTGAGTGGGAAGGGATTCAGATTGGAGACAAACACTGTAACATTATAGGGATATTTTAAAATAGAATAATTAAACATGAGCAGTGGGAAGGGAAAGAAAGGGCATGAGTAATATGCAAACAAAATTAATAGGACCTTGGATTGATTGAGTGTGGGTGAAACTGACCTAAAGAAGGATGACAATGCCCAGATTTCTCTTATGGGCAACCGAGAGAACGACGACTCCATTAAGCTAGGCTGGCGATGTAGGAGAAAAAGCTGGTTTTGTGGTCCAGACAAATGATGGAACTGGGATTCAGGAGAGATGTCTGGGTGAGGGAAGGGGGTGGGATAATCAGAAAGAAGGAAGAAAATGGGTCACCTTTCTTGAGTGCCTACTACTTACTAGGAGCTGTGCTAACAATCTTGTAAGTGATATGTGTGGCTGCTTTTACTTCTCACTTTTACATTTGAGGAGTTCCTGGTTCAGAGAAGCTTTTGCCCAATTTGCTCTGGCTATGAAGTACCATAGCTGGCATTCAACTACATGTCTGATTCATTAGTACTCTGCTCCCATTTTGTTGCATAAAATTTGGGGGATAATTGGTATATAGTTAGTATTTGAAGACATGGGCATGTATGAGGCATATGGAGGCAAAGGGAAGAGTATTTGGAATGAAGAAGACTTATGTCTAACAGTGTTGAGGAGCAACTAGAAGAGACTGAGGTAACAGCTGAAAGGTGAGAGAAAACAAACAAACAAAAAAACTATAGTTGTGTCAAAGAAGACAAGAAAGGAGAACATTTAAATGAGGGAATATAATTAGTGTCAAATGCCATGGAGAAAGGAAGCTATGTTAATAAACTCACTGGACTTGAAAATTCCTAAACTCAAGCACAATTTATGTGCTGGTGGGACAGAAATCCATTTGTAAGTATTACTGATAGATATTAATAGTAGATGAACTATAACTGGTAGATGAAAGAACAGACTTTTAGTTTAGGCAACTCTTAAAGAACGTTGACTACAAAAAGAAAGAGAGAAATGGCTAAAAATGTATATAGAAGTAAAAAAGATATTTCTAGGGTGGTTATTTAATAAAGAAGAAATTTGGGGGAGTTGTGAAGTGAGAAAGAGGGAAGATATGGGAGAGGGGTACATAATACAACAAAGTCTTGGAGGAAGAGAGAAGGAAGGGATGGGATATAAAACCCAGGCAGAGGCAGGAAATCATTTGAGTGAGAGTCAGAACATTTAATTTTCAAAGGATCTGAGAGCAGGGTGAGTAAGAACAGATATAAATAAGAATGTATGTGTGTGGTATGTCAAGAGCGGTTACTCCTCTGGCTTCTATTTTAATCACGAATTTAGAGGTAAGATGATCTTCTGGGAGGGAGGAGATGACACTTTAACAGTGTGGTTGGTCTAGAACAGCTGTTCTGAGAAAAAGGAAAAAAAGGAGTGGACTAGAGAAAAGAAATGGTGTCCTCAGAATTATGAGAAATCACACAAAGACATGATGGCATCAAGTGAGGGATTTGACTAAAGTATAAGGAAAGTATTTGAGCTCTATCACAGGTAGTTAAAGTTGGCAGGCAAGGAAGTGAAATCAGAAGAGAGCTGATAGACAGGGTTATCAACCCAATGAAAGGTGAAGCCAGAGTTGAGGGGAGCTCTGGCAACAGAGCCAGAGTTGTTAACGCCCACTCTGAGAGGGAAAGAATTGTAGGTCAGGCTAGATGTGAGAGACTTATCATTTTGGCATAATAATAGAAGGAAATTTATGGAGAATAAAGAAGAGATGAATAAAAGAGACTTCAGAAGGTAAAAGTCCAGTTGAATTCTGAATTCATGTTCACCCAACGTGGGCATTTTCATATGACTTTCCCAAGGAAACTCTGGCAACTGGGAAGTGGCCACAAAGAGTGGACCCTGAGTGGAGTCTCTAAAGGGAGGTATAAAGTAGTCAAAATGGAAATATAGTCCAGGGGCAGCAAGGGCTTCCTGAGATGGCCAACCACCATATTCAGTGGGTAGAAGTAGACAGCTAAGCAATCACAGTGAAAATTAAGAACAATTTAAAACAAAAGAAAAGACTATGGAGGACTGATTGTTGATAAGTTGTGGTCAGAAGGGTAATTACAGATTTTAAAACTTGAGTTTTGAAAAGTTTCACACTTTTTTGTTTGTTTGTTTGTTTGTTTGCTTGTTTCCAGAGTTTGGCTTTATTTTGAAGTACAGAAATCATTTGGAACCATTGTGAGACAGACATCATTGAAGCAGAGGCTCTGTCAAATCAACACTGCATTGCAGCTTGGTTGGTTGTAGAAGCCACATCTGAGATACAAAAGAAGCTTCTACATTTACTGGCTTTATGATAGGTGTCTTTCCCCTCTGCTCTCATCAGCTTTGTTAGGTTGAAACAGCACAAACAGTTTTCCTCCAAAATGACTCTCCAAGTCTGGAGTTTGGTTAGAATTGGAGGCACACACAAACCAAGCTTGTGGCTGTACTGCCTGAGTACTGTCGTAACACTTGACGTAAATGTAAAGGGGTGGGGAAGAGTGAGGGATGCTGTCCCCAGTCATGGACCATTCGATTCTGAATCTCCTTACTGTCAAGAGGACAGATGGCATGCAAACTGTACTGATCCAGATCTTGAGTTGCAGAATCTCATAACTCCAATGGCTACACGGATTAAAAGATACAAATGCTGTGTCAAGTTCTCTGTATCAGTATCAAAATGGGTTAAAACTGATCCTTCACTAGAAAAACAAGCCAGTGTTGGTTAAATTGAACAGAATGTGGGAACCTACCAATTCTGAAGAGCCACTCCATGAAAGCAAGTTAGTACATAATATTAGAAAGGGGAGGAATATTTACTGGTAAAGTGTTCTGCAATCTCTCAGTTTTGATTACAAAAGCAGCCTTACAGTATTGATTTCATAAAATATGCATCAAGATTCGTCACTAAAGTCTAATGTGTTAGAGGGCCTTCAGTATGTGTATTGAAGAGTTTGAGCAGAGAGAGCACAGAATTAGACTGATTAAATATTGTGTGCATGAATAAGCAAATAAATGGACAGATGGATATGTGAGTGGACAAACAGACAAAAGCATGGAAAAACGAAAGTTTAGGTGGCTGATGATGGACAACACAACATCCAGACCAATTTATCTTCCATTCCTGGGGTAACACTCAGACTGTTTTGTCTGGATGTTTATACTGGTTAATAAACCTGAATCACAAAAATATATTTTGCTAATATCGGCAAACGTTTAACAAGAAGACATTCAATATATTTTTTTAAACTTTGAGGCTTTAGATGATATTGATTTAATTTCCTTTTCTATAGATTGAGTTAAAAATTCTCTAAGTGTGGTTTGTGGTTTATTTTCAGAGCATATAATCTTTAATATTGGTAGCTCTGCTGGATATTTCTTATCTGTCTCTCTAGACGTACTCCCCACCCCCACATTTCCACTCTGCTCTCAGCCCACAGTGGCTGATCTGGACGGACCACATCAGTGGGCCACTCTTCCTTCTGATGCCCTACTGGGTTCAGTCAGTGGGGACCCCAAGAAGGAGCTCCATGGGAAGGGGCAGAGTGAGACTGGGCTGATATGACACAAGCTTCACCCTGTAGAGCACAGTCCTCTGTTCAGGCTGGGCCCCCCTACTGAAGGTCAGAAGCCCTCTCTACACAGCTCTCTCCTTCCAGGTTTTGGTAACTAACTGCTAGCACCCTTGTCCCTGTTAGAGCCTAGGAGTAATAAAAGCTCCTCTAACACTAACCCTAGGATATCACACTGTCCTTCATGATTTCTCTATACCTTGACCATATAGTCCTAAATATCCCTTTGAATCATCTTCAAATTGCCCTAATTTGAGTGTGCCATCTGTTTCCTATTGAGATCCTGACAAAGATAGAATCAAAAACACTATTGTTAACACCATTGTTATTAACCTGTTTCAAAGTGTGATTTTATGAACTTGTAGTCTTTATTCATATCCTACTTTTGTAATGTACTGTTCTATTTTCAAAGGTGCATTTTATCAATTTTTAAAAATAATTTCTATTCTCATTTTAATTTCATTTAGCACAAGGCAAAATTCCAAATGTACATGTATCTATGTCTCTTAACTAGTTTATACTAAGTAAGATTTTTGGTAGCACAATGCATTCTGTGCTCCTTGGCTTGAGAGATACCTAGAGATTTCTAGCAAAGTTCTTTAGGTATAGATATATGTGCCCATCTTCAAAAACATTTGAGTCAGTGGTGTTGGTTGGAATAGTTATGTTGAATTACCAAAAGGCCAGAAGGCTTTTGTCTTGGCAGGAATGGAGTGATATTTGAATATGGGACATAGTATTTATTATAAAATAAATAAATTGCTTCTCATAAGCACTTCCTTAAATGGAAAGCAGGTTGGCCACTTTTAGTATTGCAGATGATTGACTAGAAAGAAAGCCAACGTGCCAGAACAAAAGTGTTAGTACTTGAAATAGCCTCTTTTTCTTATTTTTGGCACCCAACTAAAGGACAACTTTGAAAATCATAAAAAGCAATGAAAACAAGCCCTTCTAACAGAACATCTTTATTTTATGCTGAAATCCATTAACTTTGGAACATATTGTATTTAAATTCACAGGTTATATAATCATATGCAGATTGTGCTTCTAGTTCATTCCTAATTGATTTTAATCACGTAGAGTGATCTACAGCCTAAAATGTTATTTTTGTTTTAAATGGGAATTTTTTTCCTTCAATGTAAGAATAAGGTTAAACATTCAGATCTCTAAAACCTGTATTGAATGTGTAGCAGTATTTTATATCTAGAAGTACATTTTTCATGTTTTTGTGTACTTGTACTCTCCACCATGCTGTCATTGACACCTCCAGAACAATTCTCCTTTCTTGATCCTGTGCCAAAAGCAGAAATACAACAATACAACATCAGTGAAGCTACCAGCCTAAGTTTGAGTCAGACATTCGGATTTGAGCTTGAAGTGTAGTGTTTCTATCAGATCAGGCTGATCTTGCAGGAAGAGGGAGCAAAGTGAACTGGATAATAAATGGTGAGGAACTGGGAGTCCTCAAAGTGGGGAGGAGAAGAAAGGTCTTCTCCTTTCTTCAAGAAGAAAGGAGGCAGCTGAAAAGAGTGGAGAAATCCTGCACCTGTAAACAGCCTCCTGTTTATGGTCCCGGATATTTGAAGCTCCAAGCCAGGCAAATGAAGAGGTTGCTATAACGGAATATAACAAAGGGTCTGGGGTGCTATGGAAACACATAGGATGGTCTTTAACACAGACAGGTGGTGTTAGGAAAGCCATTCCTCAAAGGGCAAGCTCTGAGCTGAGCTCTAAAGGAAGGCCCTGACTTAGCCAACTGGAAACTGCAGGAACAGTCCAAGAAGCAGAAGCATCAGGTACAGAGACCCAGGTTGGAAAAAACAGAGCCGGTTCAGTGACCAATAACAATACAGTATGTCTGGAGCCTAAGATATAGAAGGCAAAAGCATTCAAGGGAAAAGAAGGTTGCATAGAGCTGAAACTGGCCAGGTGTCCTGGACCAGGTCACAGCACAGCTTGAACTTGCTATATATGGAAAAGCATTGAGGATTAAGGAAAGGAGGGGCAATGATCAGCCTTATGATTTATAATGATAATTCCTGCAGTAATGTAGGGTAAGTATTGGTTGGTTAAAAAGTAGAGAGTATGCTAGGAAGTGAACAGAACTGTTATGTTGCCTTACTTCAAATAGAAAATGATGAGGGCCTGAATTAGTTCAGAGAAAAAACTAATAGTTACCAATGGGGAAAGAAGTGAGGGAGGGGCAAGATAGTGGTAGGGGAGTAAGAGGTGCAAACTACTATGCATAAAATAAATAACCTACAAGGATATATTGTGCAGCACAGGGAAATATAGCCAATATTTTATAATAACTTTAAAGCGGGTATAATCTATAAAAATATCAAGTCACTATGTTGTACGTCTGAAACTAAACAAATATAAATTAACTATACTTCAATTAAAAATAGAGTGGATCTAGCATGACACTTAGAGATAAAACACAAAAGTGTAATTCTATGTCAATTATATATAAAGTGTTTAAAAAGACTTTGTCACTTTGAGTTATTTTCTCCCCTGAAATCCTCTACTTGTCAAATTCTTCCTTTCGTCCCACAGGCATATATGAGAAATCACAAGCATAAAATGAATTGAGTTTTACTCTTCTTCTTGCTCATTTCCAATTAACTCCCCAGAATAAGTACATGCTTAAATTTTAAAACCTTTTATTCTTTACTCTTAAAAGAAAGTTCTTCATGCATTTTTAAATAAAGATTTTAATAATTGAGGGAAAAAAATAAAAAGCTTACCATATGACTCCTGCCTATATTCTCCACATGGAATACAAAATGCTTTATAAGAAGATCCGTTCTGGACTTCCCTAGTGTTGCAGTGGTTAAGAATCCACCTGCTAATGCAGGGGATGTGGGTTCGAGCCTTGGTCTAGGAAGATCCCACATGCCGTGAAGCAACTAAACCCATGTGCCACAACTACACAGCCTGCACTCTAGAACCTGCAAGCCACAACTACTGAGCCCATGAGCCACAACTACTGAGCCCATGTGCCACAGCTACTGAAGCCTGCATGCCTAGAGCCCATGCTCCACAACCAGAAAAGCCACTGCATTGGGAAGCCCGAGCATGGCCACAAGAGTAGACTCTGCTTAGTGCAACTAGAGAAAGCCCGCACACAGCAACGAAGGCCTAAGGCAGCCATAAATAAATAAATAAATAAATAAATAAATAAATAAACTTATTAAAAAACATCTATTCTTCCTTATCCTCATTCCCTCCTAGTCCTTCCATCAGCCAGTAGCCAGGACCTGAGCGGATGGTCATGAATTTAATGAAGCTCAAGCTTCAGGGCCCCTCACTGGCATTGATCCCTCCGAGGTCCTGACAAAAGTTCCAGCAGGGTGTCTGCATGGCTTTACATTTGTAAGTCTTCTCAAGTAAGTGAGTATAACTCTACAATGAGCTACACCATTTTCTTTTTCTATTCTGAAGTCCTCTGTCACACTCCTCCTTGGGTTGCATAATTTTGAGTGGCCAGGGGCATTTTAGGGACCTAGTTAATGGTGGTTGACTTGGGAATACATTATTTTGGGTTTTATAAGCAGTTATTTATGAGGTTCACAGCGACTTGTGTGAGTATAATTGGCTGATTTCTAGCTGTCCAGGTGCTCATCCAAACTGGGACATAAATCAGAGGTGAGCCAAAGACATGTGATGTGGGAGACAGAAATATTTTACAGCCATTTCTCCGATGAAGAAATTGAAGCTCAGTGAGGCTAGTCAGGTGCCTAAGATTGCATGATACACCAGTGATAGAAGGAAGATTTCAGTGTGCACTTGCTTGATACCAAAGATCATTCATTTTCCATCATATCCAATAATTCCTCAGGGACAGAGGACATCTAAGCCAATGGGTACTGTACACTCAACACTGTTCACTCATATGATATGTATGGCGTGAGTGACGGGAGCGGATGAAGCCAAAATGACAGTAAATGGCCCTGCTAGTATTTTTCCAGTGCCTGCTGTGTGAGGTGAATGGTTGGTCACTCTTTGCTTGTAGAAAAGCAGCCTGATCTTTATGAACACATCACCAATTCATAAAGACCCATTGGAAACCCTGGATTAAAAGGTATAATACAGGGATCGTCAACTTGGTGGAGGAGTGAGAAGTGGAGATCACCTTCCTCCCCACAAATACATTAAAAATACATCTACATGTGGAACAGCTCCTATAGAACATCTACTGAATGCTGACAGAAGACCTCAGACCTCCCAAAAGGCAAGAAACAACCCATGTACGTGGGTAGGGCAAAAGAAAAAAGAAAAAACAGAGACAAAAGAATAAGGGTGGGACCTGCACCTCAGGGAGGGAGCTGTGAAGGAGGAAAAGTTTCTACACACTAGGAAGCCTTTTCACTGGCAGAGATGGGGTTGGCGGGGGGCAAGCTTCGGAGCCACGGAGGAGAACACAGTAATAGGGGTGCAGAGGACAAAGCAGAGAGATTCCTGCACAGAGGATCAGTGTTGACCAGCATGCACCAGCCTGAGAGGCTTGTCTGCTCACCCTCCGGGGCAGGGTGGGCTGGGGGCTGAGGCTCGGGCTTCGGAGGTCAGATCCCAAGGAGAGGACTGGGCTTGGTTGGGTGAACACAGACTGAAGGGGGCTAGTGCACCACAGCTAGCCGGGAGGGAGTCTGGGAAAATGTCTGGATTTGCCTAAGAAGCAAGAAACCATTGATTCAGGGTGCGCGAGGAGAGGAGATTCAGAGAACTGCCTAAACAAGCTCCAGAGATGGGCGTGAGCTGCGGCTATCAGCACGGACCCCAGAGACGGACATGAAATGCTAAGGCTGCTGCTGCGGCCACCAAAAAGCCTGTGTGCAAGCACAGGTCACTATCCACAACTTCCCTCCAGGGAGCTTGTGCAGCCCGCCACTGTCAGGGTCACGTGATCCAGAGACAACTTCCCCGGGAGAACACACGGCATGCCTCAGGCTATTGCAATGTCACACCAGCCTCTGCCAGAGCAGGCTCGCCCCGCATTCCATGCCTGGTCTGTGTGAGCCAGAGCCCCCTAATCAGCAGCTACTTTAACCCTGTCCTGTCTCGGCAGGAAAAGACACACTCAGGGGACATACATGCAGAGGCGGGGCCAAACCCAAAGCTGAACCCGGGGAGCTGTGTGAACAGAGAAAGGGAAATTTCTCCAAGTGGCCACAGGAGCAGCAGATTACATACCCATAATCAACTTGATGTACCCTGTATCACTAGAATACCTGAGTAGACAAAGAATCATCCCAAAATTGAGGGGATGGACTTTGGGAGCAATTACAGACTTGGGGTTTGCTTTCTGCATCTAATTTGTTTCTGGTTCTATGTTTATCTTAGTTTAGTATTTAGAGCTTAGTATCACTGGTAGATTTGTTTATTGATGTGGTTGTGCTCTTCCTTTCTTTAAATATATATATATATATATATATACACATATTTTTTTCCTATTCCTCTATTTGTGAGTGTGTATGTCTTTGTTCCTTTGTGTGATTTTTTTATTAGTTTCTGCTTTACAACAAAGTGAATCAGTCATACATATACATCTGTTCCCACATCCCTTACCTCATGCATCTCCCTCCCTCTACCCTCCCCGTCCCACCCCTCCAGGCGGTCACAAAGCACCGAGCTGATCTCCATGAGCTATGCGGCTGCTTCCCACTATCTATCTAGCTTACGTTTGGTAGTGTATATATGTCCATGCCTCTCTTTTGCTTTGTCACAGCTTACCCTTCCCACTCCCCATATCCTCAAGTCCATTCTCAAGTAGGTCTGTGTCTTTATTCCCGTTTTACCCCTAGGTTCTTCATGACATTTTTAAAATTCCATATATATGTGTTAGCATATGATATTTGTCTTTCTCTTTCTGACTTACTTCACTCTGTATGACAGACTCTAGGTCTATCCACCTCATTACAAACAGCTCAGTTTCGTTTCTTTTTATGGCTGAGGAATATTCCATTGTATATATGTGCCACATCTTCTTTATCCATTCATCCGATGATGGAAACTTAGGTTGTTTCCAGCTCCGGGCTATTGTGAATAGAGCTGCAATGAACATTTTGGTACATGTCTCTTTTTGACTTATGGTTTTCTCAGGGTATATGCCCAGTAGTGGGATTGCTGGGTCATATGGTAGTTCAATTTTTAGTTTTTTAAGGAACCTCCATACTGTTCTCCATAGTGGCTGTACCAATTCACATTCCCACCAGCAGTGCAAGAGTGTTCCCTTTTCTCCACACCCTCCCCAGCATTTATTGTTTCTAGATTTCTTGATGATGGCCATTCTGACTGGTGTGAGATGATATTTCATTGTAGTTTTGATTTGCATTTCTCTAATGTTTAATGATGTTGAGCATTCTTTCATGTGTTTGTTGGCAGTCTGTATATCTTCTTTGGAGAAATGTCTATTTAAGTCTTCTGCCCATTTTTGGATTGGGTTGTTTGTTTTTTTGCTATTGAGCTGCATGAGCTGCTTATAAATTTTGGAGACTAATCCTTTGTCAGTTGCTTCATTTGCAAATATTTTCTTCCATTCTGAGGGGTTGTCTTTTGGTCTTGTTTATGGTTTCTTTTGCTGTGCAAAAGCTTTGAAGTTTCATTAGGTCCCATTTGTTTATCTTTGTTTTTATTTCCATTTCTCTAGGAGGTGGGTCCAAAAGGATCTTGCTGTGATTTATGTCATACAGTGTTCTGCCTATGTTTTCCTCTAGGAGTTTGAGAGTTTCTGGCCTTACATTTAGGTCTTTAATCCATTTTGACCTTATTTTTGTGTATGGTGTTAGGGAATGATCTAATCTCATACTTTTACATGTCCCTGTCCAATTTTCCCAGCACCACTTATTGAAGAGGCTGTCCTTTCTCCACTGTACATTCCTGCCTCCTTTATCAAAGATAAGGTGACCATATGTCCATGGGATTATCTCTGGGCTTTCTATCCTGTTCCATTGATCTATCTTTCTGGTTTTGTGCTAGTACCACACTGTCTTGATTACTGTAGCTTTGTAGTATAGTCTGAAGTCAGGGAGCCTGATTCCTCCAGCTCCGTTTTTCGTTCTCAAGATTTCTTTGGCTATTCGGGGTCTTTTGTTTTTCCATACAAATTGTGAAATTTTTTGCTCTAGTTCTGTGAAAAATGCCAGTATGAGTTTGATAGGAATTGCATTGAATCTGTAGATTGCTTTGGGTAGTAGAGTCATTTTCACAATATTGATTATTCCAGTCCAGGAGCATGGTATATCTCTCCATCTATTTGTATCATCTTTAATTTCTTTCATCAGTGTCTTATAATTTTCTGCATACAGGTCTTTTGTCTCCTTAGGTAGGTTTATTCCTAGATATTTTATTCTTTTTGTTGCAATGGTAAATGGGAGTGTTTTCTTGATTTCACTTTCAGATTTTTCATCATTAGTGTACAGGAATGCCAGAGATTTCTGTACATTAATTTTGTATCCTGCTACTTTGCCAAATTCATTGATTAGCTTTAGTAGTTTTCTGGTAGCATCTTTAGGATTCTCTATGTATACTATCATGTCATCTGCAAACAGTGACAGTTTTACTTCTTCTTTTCTAATTTAGATTCCTTTTATTTCCTTTTCTTCTCTGATTGCTGTGGCTAAAACTTCCAAAACTATGTTGAATAAGAGTGGTGGAGGACTCCTGGTAAGATGGCGGAAGAGTAAGACGCGGAGATCACCGTCCTCCCCACGGATACACCAGAAATACAGCTACACGTGGAACAACTCCTACAGAACACCTACTGAACGCTGGCAGAAGACCCCAGACCTCCCAAAAGGCAAGAAACTCCCCACATACCTGGGTAGGGCAAAGCGGAGAGATTCCTGCACAGAGGATCAGTGCCGAGCGGCACTCACCAGCCCGAGAGGCTTGTCTGCTCGCCCCGGCGGTGCTGGGGGCTGGGGCTCAGGCTTTGGTCGGGGTGCAGGGAGAGGACTGTGGCTGGCGGTGAGAACTCAGCCGGAAGGGGGCTGGTGGGCCGCGGCTAGCCGGCAGGGAGTCCTGGGGAACTCTGGACCTGCCAAGGAGGCAAGAGACTTTTTCTTCCGTCTTGGTTTCCTGGGGCGCGGGGAGAGGGGATTGGGAGCGCTGCTTGGAGGGGCTCCACAGACGGGCGTGAGTCACAACTGAAGGCGCAGAGCCCAGTGACGGGCGTGGGACGCTGCGGTTGCTGCTGCTACCGCCAAGAAGCCTGTGTGCGAGCGCAGGTCACTGTCCACACCGCCCTTCCAGGAGCCTGTGCAGCCCGCCACTGCCGAGGTCCTGGGATCGAAAGGTGGCATCCCTGGGAGAACGCATGGCGTGCCTCAGGCTGGTGCAACGTCATGCAGACCTCTGCCGCTGCAGGGTCGCCCCGCACTCTGTGCCCCTCCCTCCCGCCCGGCCTGAGTGAGCCAGAGTCCCCACAGTGGCTGCTCCTTTAACCCTGTCCTGTCTGAGCGAAGAACAGACACCCTCCGGTGACCTACACACACAGGCGTGGCCAAATCCAAAGCTGAGACCCAGGAGCTGTGAGAACAAAGAAGAGAAAGGGAAACCTCTCCCAGCAGCCTCCGAAGCAGCGGATTAAAGCTCCACAATCAACTTGATGTACCCTGCATCTGTGGAATACATGAATGGACAACAAATCATCCCAAATTGAGGAGCCAGGAGTCAGTGCTGTGCCTCTGAGGTGGGAGAGCCAACTTCAGGACATTGGTCCACAAGAGACCTCCCAGCTCCACATAATATCAAATGGCGAAAATCTTCCAGAGATCTCCATCTCAACACCAGCACCCAGCTTCACTCAACGACCAGCAAGCTACAGTGCTGGTCACCCTATGCCAAGCAACTAGCAAGACAGGAACACAATGCCAGCCATTAGCAGAGAGGTGGCCTAAAATCATAAAAAGTCCGCAGACACCCCAAAACACACCACCAGACGTGGACCTGCCCACCAGAAAGACAAGATCCAGCCTCACCCACAAGAACACAGGCACTAGTCCCCTCCACCAGGAAGCCTACAAAACCCACTAAACCAACCTTAGCCACTGGGGACAGACACCAAAAACAATGGGAATTACGAACCTGCAGCCTGCAAAAAGGAGACCCCAAACACACTAACATAAGCAAAATGAGAAGATAGAAAAACACACAGCAGGAGAAGGAGAAAGATAAAAACCCACCAGACCTAACAAATGAAGAGGTAATAGGCAGTCTACATGAAAAAAATTCAGAATAATGATGGTAAAGGTGACACAAGATTTCATTTCCCAGATCCAAAATCTTGGAAATAGAATAGACAAAATGCAAGAAACAGTTAACAAGGACCTAGAAGAACTAAAGATGAATCAAGCATCGATTAAAAACATAATAAATGAAATGAATAATACTCCAGATGGGATCAATAGGAGAATAACTGAGGCAGAAGAACGGATAAGTGAGGTGGAAGATAAAATAGTGGTAATAACTGCTGCAGAGCAAAATAAAGAAAAAAGAATGAAAGGATCAGAGGACAGTCTCAGAGACCTCTGGGACAACATTAAACGCACCAACATTCGAATTATAGGGTTCCAGAAGAAGAAGAGAAAAAGAAAGGGACTGAGAAAATATTTGAAGAGATTATAGTTGAAAACTTCCCTAATATGGGAAAGGAAATAGTTAATCAAGTCCAGGAGGCACAGAGAGACCCATACAGAATAAATCCAAGGAGAAATATGCCAAGACACATATTAATCAAACTGTCAAAAATTAAACACAAAGAAATCATATTAAAAGCAGCAAGGCAAAAACAACAAATAACACACAAGGGAATCCCCATCAGGATAACAGCTGATCTCTCAGCAGAAACTCTACAAGTCAGAAGGGAGTGGCAGGACATAATTAAAGTGATGAAGGAGAAAAACCTGCAACCAAGATTACTCTACCCAGCAAGGATCTCATTCAGATTTGATGGAGAAATTAAAACGTTTGGGAGACAAGCAAAAGCTGAGAGAGTTCAGCACCACCAAACCAGCTTTACAACAAATGCTAAAGGAACTTCTCTAGGCAAGAAACACAACAGAAGGAAAAGACCTACAATAACGAACCCAAAACAATTAAGAAAATGGGAATAGGAACATACATATCGATAATTACCTTAAATGTAAATGGACTAAATGCTCCCACCAAAAGACACAGATTGGCTGAATGGATACAAAAACAAGACCCACATATATGCTGTCTACAGAGACCCACTTCAGACCTAGAGACACATACAGATTGAAAGTAAGGGGATGGAAAAATATATTCCATGCAAATGGAAACCAAAAGAAAGCTGGAGTAGCAATTCTCATATCAGAAAAAATAGACTTTAAAATAAAGACTACTAGAAGAGACAAAGAAGGACACTACATAATGATCAAGGGATCGATCCAAGAAGAAGATATAACAATTGTAAATATTTATGCACACAACATAGGAGCACCTCAATACATAAGGCAAATACAAACAGCCATAAAAGGAGAAATCGACAGTAACAAACTCATAGTAGGGGACTTTAACACCCCACTTTCACCAATGGACAGACCATCCAAAATGAAAATAAATAAGGAAACACAAGCTTTAAATGATACATTAAACAAGATGGACTTAATTGATATTTATAGGACATTCCATCCAAAAACAAGACAATACACATTTTTCTCAAGTGCTCATGGAACATTCTCCAGGATAGATCATATCTTGGGTCACAAATCAAGCCTTGGTAAATTTAAGAAAATTGAAATTGTATTAAGTATCTTTTCCGACCACAATGCTATGAGACTAGATATCAATTACAGGAAAAGAGCTGTAAAAAATACAAACACATGGAGGCTAAACAATACACTATGGAATAACAAAGTGATCACTGAAGAAATCAAAGGGGAAATTAAAAAATACCTAGAAACAAATGACAATGGAGACACGACGACCCAAAACCTATGGGATGCAGCAAAAGCAGTTATAAGAGGGAAGTTTATAGCAATACAATTCCACCTTAAGAAACAGGAAACATCTCGAATAAATAACCTAACCTTGCACCTAAAGCAATTAGAGAAAGAAGAACAAAAACATCCCAAAGTTAGCTGAAGGAAAGAAATCATAAAAATCAGATCAGAAATAAATGAAAAAGAAATGAAGGAAACAATAGCAAAGATCAATAAAACTAAAAGCTGGTTCTTTGAGAAGATAAACAAAATTGATAAACCATTAGCCAGAGTCATCAAGAAAAAAAGGGAGAAGACTCAAATCAATAGAATTAGAAATGAAAAAGGAGAAGTAATAACTGACACTGCAGAAATACAAAAGATCATGAGAGATTACTACAAGAAACTCTATGCCAATAAAATGGACAACCTGGAAAAAATGGACAAATTCTTAGAAATGCACAACCTGCCAAGACTGAATCAGGAAGAAATAGAAAATATGAACAGACAAATCACAATCACTGAAATTGAAACTGTGATAAAAAATCTTCCAACAAACAAAAGCCCAGGACCAGATGGCTTCACAGGTGAATTCTATCAAGCATTTAGAGGGCTTCCCTGGTGGCGCAGTGGTTGAGAGTCCGCCTGCCAATGCAGGGGACACGGGTTCGTGCCCCGGTCTGGGAAAATCCCACGTGCCGCGGAGCGGCTGGGCCCGTGAGCCATGGCCGTTGGGCCTGTGCGTCCGGAGCCTGTGCTCCGCAACGGGAGAGGCCACAACAGTGAGAGGCCCATATACCGCAAAAAAAAAAAAAAAAAAAAAAAGCATTTAGAGAAGAGCTAACACCTATCCTTCTCAAACTCTTCCAAAATATAACAGAGGGAGGAACACTCCCAAACTCATTCTACAATGCCACCATCACCTTGACACCAAAACCAGACAAGGATGTCACAAAGAAAGAAAACTACAGGCCAATATCACTGATGAGCATAGATGCAAAAATCCTCAACAAAATACTAGCAAACAGAATCCAACAGCACATTAAAAGGATCATACACAATGATCAAGGGGGGTTTATTCCAGGAATGCAAGGATTCTTCAATATACGCAAATTAATCAACGTGATACACCATATTAACAAATTGAAGGAGAAAAACCATATGATCATCTCAATAGATGCAGAGAAAGCTTTCGACAAAATTCAACACCCATTTATGATAAAAACCCTGCAGAAAGTAGGCATAGAGGGAACTTTCCTCAACATAATAAAGGCCATATATGACAAACCCACAGCCAGCATCATCCTTAATGGTGAAAAACTGAAACCATTTCCACTAAGATCAGGAACAAGACAAAGTTGCCCACTCTCACCACTCTTATTCAACCTAGTTTTGGAAGTTTTAGCCACAGCAATCAGAGAAGAAAAGGAAATAAAAGGAATACAAATTGGAAAAGAAGAATTAAAGCTGTCACTGTTTGCAGATGACATGATACTATACATAGAGAATCCTAAAGATGCTACCAGAAAACTAATAGAGCTAATCAATGAATCTGGTAAAGTTGCAGGATACAAAATTAATGCACAGAAATCCCTCGTATTCCTATATACTAATGATGAAGAATCTGAAAGTGAAATCAAGAAAACACTCCCATTTACCATTGCGACAGAAAGAATAAAATATCTAGGAATAAACCTACCTAAGGAGACAAAAGACCCGTTTGCAGAAAATTATAAGACACTGATGAAAGAAATTAAAGATGATACAAATGGATGGAGAGATGTACCATGTTCTTGGATTGGAAGAATCAACATTGTGAAAATGACTCTACTACCCAAAGCAATCTAAAGATTCAATGCAATCCCTATGAAACTACCACTGGCATTTTTCACAGAACTAGAGCAAAAGATTTCACAATTTGTATGGAAACACAAATGACCCCGAATAGCCAAAGCAATCTTGAGAACGAAAAACGGAGCTGGAGGAATCAGGCTCCCTGACTTCAGACTATACTACAAAGCTACAATAATAAAGACAGTATGGTACTGGCACAAAACCAGAAAGATAGATCAATGGAACAGGATAGAAAGCCCAGAGATAATCCCATGGACATATGGTCACCTTATCTTTGATAAAGGAGGCAGGAATGTACAGTGGAGAAAGGACAGTCTCTTCAATAAGTGTGCTGGGAAAACTGGATAGGGACATGTAAAAGTATGAGATTAGATCACTCCCTATCACCATACACAAAAATAAGGTCAAAATGGATTAAAGAACTAAATGTAAGGCCAGACACTATCAAACTCTTAGAGGAAAACATAGGCAGAACACTGTATGACATAAATCACAGCAAGATCCTTTTGGACCCACCTCCTAGAGAAATGGAAATAAAGACAAAAATGAACACATGGGACCTAATGAAACTTCAAAGCTTTTGCACAGCAAAGGAAACCATAATCAAGAGCAAAAGACAACCCTCACAATGGGAGAAAATATTTGCAAATGAAGCAACTGACAAATGATTAATCTCCAAAATTTATAAGCAGCTCATGCAGCTCAATAACAAAAAAACAAACAACCCAATCCAAAAATGAGCAGAAGACCTAAATAGACATTTTTCCACAGAAGATATACAGACTGCCAACAAGCACATGAAAGAATGCTCAACATCATTATTCATTAGAGAAATGCAAATCAAAACTACAATAAGATATCATCTCACACCAGTCAGAACGGTCATCATCAAAAAATCTAGAAACAATAAATGGTGGAGAGGGTGTGGGAAAAAAGGAACACTCTTGCACTGCTGGTGGGAATGTGAATTGGTACAGCCACTATGGAGAACAGTATGGAGGTTCCTTAAAAAACTAAAAATTGAACTACTATATGACCCAGCAATCCCACTACTGGGCATATACCCTGAGAAAACCATAATTCAAAAAGAGACATGTACCAAAATTTTCATAACAGCCCTAATTACAATAGCCCAGAGATGGAAACAACCTAAGTGTCCATCATCACATGAATGGGTAAAGAAGATGTGGCACATATATACAATGGAATATTACTCAGCCATAAAAAGAAATGAAATTGAGCTATTTGTAATGAGGTGGATGGACCTAGAGTATGTCATACAGAGTGAAGTAAGTCAGAAAGAGAAAGACAAATACTGTATGCTGACACATATATATAGAATTTAAGAAAAAAAATGTCATGAAGAACAGGGGTAAGACAGGAATAAAGACACAGACCTACTAGAGAATGGACTTGAGGATATGGGGAGGGGGAAGGGTAAGCTGTGACAAAGTGAAAGAGCGGCATGGACATATATACACTACCAAACGTAAGGTAGATAGCTAGTGGGAAGCAGCCGCATAGCACATGGAGATCAGCTCGGTGCTTTGTGACCGCCTGGAGGGGTGGGAGAGGGAGGGTGGGAGAGAGACGCAAAAGGGAGGGGATATGGGAACATATGTATATGTATAACTGATTAAATTTGTTATAAAGCAAAAAAAAAAAAAAAGAGTGGTGAGAGTGTGCAGCCTTGTCTTGTTCCTGATCTTAGTGGAAATGGTTTCAGTTTTTCACCATTGAGGACGATGTTGGCTGTGGGTTTGTCATATATGGCCTTTATTATGTTGAGGAAAGTTCCCTCTATGCCTACTTTCTGCAGGGTTTTTATCATAAATGGGTGTTAGATTTTGTCGAAAGCTTTCTCTGCATCTATTGAGATGATCATATGGTTTTTCTCCTTTAATTTTTTAATATGGTGTATCACATTGATTGATTTGCATATATTGAAGAATCCTTGTATTCCTGGAATAAACTTCACTTGATCGTGGTGTATGATCCTTTTAATGTGCTGTTGGATTCTGTTTACTAGTATTTTGTTGAGGATTTTTGCATCTATGTTCATCAGTGATATTGGCCTGTAGTTTTCTTTCTTTGTGACATCCTTTCCTGGTTTTGGTATCAAGGTGATGGTGGTCTCGTAGAATGAGTTTGGGAGTGATCCTCCCTCTGCTATATTTTGGAAGAGTTTGAGAAGGATAGGTGTTAGCTCTTCTCTAAATGTTTCATAGAATTCGCCTGTGAAGCCGTCTGGTCCTGGGCTTTTGTTTGTTGGAAGATTTTCAATCACAGTTTCAATTTCAGTGCTTGTGATTGGTCTATCCATATTTTCTCTTTCTTCCTGATTCAGTCTTGGCAGATTGTGCATTTCTAAGAATTTGTCCATTTTTTCCAGGTTGTCCATTTTATTGGCATAGAGTTTCTTGTAGTAATCTCTCATGATCTTTTGTATTTCTGCAGTGTCAGTTGTTACTTCTCCTTTTTCATTTCTAATTCTATTGATTTGAGTCTTCTCCCTTTTTTTTTCTTGATGAGTCTGGCTAATGGTTTGTCAATTTTGTTTATCTTCTCAAAGAACCAGCTTTTAGTTTTATTGATCTTTGCTATCGTTTCCTTCATTTCTTTCTCATCTGATCTTTATGATTTCTTTCCTTCTGCTACCTTGCGGGTTTTTTGTTCTTCTTTCTCTAATTGCCTTAGGTGCAGGGTCAGGTTGTTTACTCGAGATGTTCCCTGTTTCTTAAGGTGGGATTGTATTGCTATAAACTTCCCCCTTAGAACTGCTTTTGCTGTGTCCCATAGGTTTTGGGTCGTCGTGTCTCCATTGTCATTTGCTTCTAGGTATTTTTTTATTTCCTCTTTGATTTCTTCAGTGATGACTTCGTTATTGAGTAGTGTATTGTTTAGCCTCCATGTGTTTGTATTTTTTACAGATCTTTTCCTGTAATTGTTGTCTAGTCTCATAGCATTGTTGTCGGAAAAGATACTTGATACATTTTCAATTTTCTTAAATTTACCAAGGCTTGATTTGTGCCCCAAGATATGATCTATCCTGGAGAATGTTCCAGGAGCACTTGAGAAAAATGTGTATTCTGTTGTTTTTGGATGGAATGTCCTATAAATATCAATTAAGTCCATCTTATTTAGTGTATCATTTAAAGCTTGTGTTTCCTTATTTAGTTTCATTTTGGATGATCTGTCCATTGGTGAAAGTGGGGTGTTAAAGTCCCCTACTATGATTGTGTTACTGTCGATTTCTCCTTTTATGGCTGTTTGTATTTGCCTTATGTATTGAGGTGCTCCTATGTTGTGTGCATAAATATTTACAATTGTTATATCTTCTTCTTGGATCGATCCCTTGATCATTATGTAGTGTCCTTCTTTGTCTCTTCTAATAGTCTTTATTTTAAAGTCTATTTTGTCTGATATAAGAATTGCTACTCCAGCTTTCTTTTGATTTCCATTTGCATGGAATATGTTTTTCCACCCCCTTACTTTCAATCTGTATGTGTCTCTAGGTCTGAAGTGGGTCTCTTGTAGACAGCATATATATGGGTTTTGTTTTTGTATCCATTCAGAAACTCTGTGTCTTTTGGTGGGAGCATTTAGTCCATTTACATTTAAGGTAATTATTGATATGTATGTTCCTATTCCCATTTCCTTAATTGTTTTGGCTGCATTATTGTATGCATTTTCCTTCTGTTGTGTTTCTTGCCTAGAGAAGTTCCTTTAGCATTTGTTGTAAAGCTGGTTTGGTGGTGCTGAACTCTCTCAGCTTTTGCTTGTCTCTAAACGTTTTAATTTCTCCATCAAATCTGAATGAGATCCTTGCTGGGTAGAGTAATCTTGGTTGCAGGTTTTTCTCCTTCATCACTTTAATTATGTCCTGCCACTCCCTTCCGGCTTGTTAAGTTTCTGCTGAGAGATCAGCTGTTATCCTGATGGGGATTCCCTTGTGTGTTATTTGTTGTTTTTGCCTTGCTGCTTTTAATATGATTTCTTTGTGTTTAATTTTTGACAGTTTGATTAATATGTGTCTTGGCATATTTCTCCTTGGATTTATTCTGTATGGGTCTCTCTGTGCCTCCTGGACTTGATTAACTATTTCCTTTCCTATATTAGGGAAGTTTTCAACTATAATCTCTTCAAATATTTTCTCAGTCCCTTTCTTTTTCTCTTCTTCTTCTGGAACCCCTATAATTCGAAAGTTGGTGTGTTTAATGTTGTCCCAGAAGTCTCTGAGACTGTCCTCTGTTCCTTTCATTCTTTTTTCTTTATTTTGCTCTGCAGCAGTTATTTCCACTATTTTATCTTCCACCTCACTTATCCGTTCTTCTGCCTCAGTTATTCTGCTATTGGTCCCATCTAGAGTATTTTTCATTTCATTTATTGTGTTTTTAATCGATGCTTGATTCATCTTTAGTTCTTCTAGGTCCTTGTTAACTGTTTCTTGCATTTTGTCTATTCTATTTACAAGATTTTGTATCATGGAAATAGAATCTTGGATCATCTTTATTATCATTATCCTGAATTCTTTTTCAGGTAGACTGCCTATTACCTCTTCATTTGTTAGGTCTGGTAGGTTTTTTTCTTGCTCCTTCACCTGCTGTGTGTTTTTTTGTCTTCTCATTTTGCTTATGTTACTGTGTTTGGGGTGTCCTTTTTGCAGGCTGCTGATTCGAAGTTCCCGTTGTTTTTGGTGTCTGTCCCCAGTGGCTAAGGTTGTTTCAGTAAGTTGTGTAGGCTTCCTGGTGGAGGGGACTAGTGCCTGTGTTCTGGTGGTTGAGGCTCGATCTTGTCTTTCTGGTGGACAGGTCCACGTCTGGTGGTGTGTTTTGGGCTGCCTGTGGCCTTATTATGTTTTTAGGCAGCCTCTCTGCTAATGGGTGGTGTTGTGTTCCTGTCTTGCTAGTTGCTTGGCATAGGGTGACCAGCACTGTAGCTTGCTGGTCGTTGACTGAAGCTGGGTGCTGGTGTTGAGATGGAGATCTCTGAGATTTTCGCTGCTTGATATTATGTGGAGCTGGGAGGTCTCTTGTGGACCCGTGTCCTGAAGTTGGCTCTCCCACTTCAGAGGCACAGCACTGACTCCTGGCTGCAGCACCAAAAGCCTTTCATCTACCCGGCTCAGAATAAAAGGGAGAAAAAGTAGAAAGAAAGAATTAGTAGAAGAAAGAAAGAGAGAGAGAAAGAAAGGAAGGAAGGAAGGAAAGAAGGAAGAAAGAAAGAAAGGTGGGAGGGAGGGAGTAATGAAAGAAAAAGAAAGAGTGAAAGGAAGAAGGGATGGAGGGAGGGAGGAAGGAAAGAAAGGAAGAAAGAAAGACAGACAGGAGGTAGGTAGGGAGGGAGGAAAGAAAGAAAGAAAGAAAGAAAGAAAGAAAGAAAGAAAGAAAGAAAGAAAGGGGCGGAGGTAGGGAGGGAGGAAGGGAAGGTAGGAAAAAAAGAAAGAGAGAAGATAAAGTAAAATAGAATAAAGTATAAAATATAGTAGTGTTATTAAAAATAAAAAAGTAATTATTGAAAAAAAAAAAATGGACAGATAGAACCCTGTGACCTATTGGGGAAACAAAGCTATACAGAGAAAATCTCACACAGAAGCATACGCATACACATTCACAAAAAGAGAACAGGGGAAAAAAATCGAAAATCTTGCTCTCAAAGTCCACCTCCTCAATTTTGGATAATTCGTTGTAAAAAAAGGAAAAGGGCAAAAAATCTTAAGTCTTGTCCTCAAAGTCCACCTCTTCAATTTGGGATGATTCTCTGTCCATTCATGCACTCCACAGATGCAGGGCACATCAAGCGGACAGTGGAGCTTTAATCCGCTGCCTCCGAGGCTTCACAGAGAGATTTCCCTGTCTCTTCTCTGCTCTCACAGCTCCCAGGTCTCAGCCTTGGACCTAGCCCCGCTTCTGTGCGTAGGTCGCCGGAGGGCGTCCGTACTTCGCTCAGACAGGACGGGTTTAAAGGAGCCGCTTATTCGGGGGCTCTGGCTCACTCAGGCCAAGGGGAGGGAGGGGCACGCAGTGCGGGGCGGGCCTGCGGCGGCAGTGGCCGGCGTGACGTTGCACCAGCCCTTGGCGCTCCATGCACTTTCCCGGGGAAGCCGTACCTGTGTCCTGGGACCCTGGCAGTGGCGGGTGCACAGGCTCCCCGGAAGGCGGGGCGGACAGTGACCCACGCTCGCACACAGGCCTTGTGGCGGTGGCAGCAGCAGCCCCCGCATCCCACGCCCGTCTCCGCGGTCCGTGCCTTTAGCCGCGGCTCACGCCCGTCTCTGGAGCTTCTTTAAGCAGCTCTCTTAATGCCCTCTCCTCGTGCACCAGGAAACAAAAGGGAAGAAAAAGTCTCTTGCCTCTTCGGCAGCTCCAGACTTTTTCCCCGGACTCCCTCGGGCTAGCCGTGGTGCACTAACCCCTTCAGGCTCTCTTCCTGCCGCCAACCCCAGTCCTCTCCCTGCGCTCCGACCGAAGCCCCCGAGCCTCAGCTCCCAGCCCCGCCTGCCCCGGCGGCCGAGCAGACAAGCCTCTCGGGCTGGTGAGTGCCGGTCGGCACCAATCCAGTGTGCGGGAATCTCTCTGCTTTGCCCTCCACACCCCTGTTGCTGTGCCCTCCTCGGCTACTCTGATACTTTCCCCCTCCGCCAGCCGCAGTCTCTGCCTGTGAAGGGGCTTCTAGTGTGTGGAAGCCTTTCCTCCTTCACGGCTCCCTTCCACTGTTGCAGGTCTCGGCCCTATTCTTTTTCTCTGTTTATTCTTCTTTCTTGTGCCCTACCCAGGTATGTGGGGAGTTTCTTGCCTTTTGGGGGGGTCTGAGGTCTTCTGTCAGCGTTCAGTAGGTGTTCTGTAGGAGTTGCTCCACGTGTAGATGAATTTCTGATGTATCGGGTTCAGTGACGTGTTCAGTGGCGATGGTCTCAACAACACCTTGCTCTCTCAAGGCTGCATCCCTGGAACAGCTCCCGCTAAAGGAACGGTGGGCAGAGGTACTTGCGAGCTGCCGGGCTGCAGCCCCAAGGACTCTGCGGCAGGAGCAGCAGCGGCGGCGGCTGCAGCGGCGGCTGTGGCGGCAGCCGGTAGGCTAGACTTGAGGAAGACTGAGGGAGGCAGGTGGATTCTTAACCACTGTGCCGCCAGGGAAGTCCCTGGCAAGACATTTAAAAAGTCTGTGCTTCTCTTTTGTGTCTCCCTCCCACCCTCCCTATCCCACCCCTCCAGGCGGTCACAAAAGGGAGGGGATATGGGAACATATGTATATGTATAACTGATTAAATTTGTTAAATAAAAAAAGAAAAAAAAAAGAAAGGAAGAAAGATGTTGTAACATACAGACTAACCAACATATGGAGTTCACCTTGTCCACGTGAATGAATGGAGCTTAGGATACATATTTTTAGAGGAGAGAAAATGACATTCTGGGGAACAGTGATCTGGGCTCAACCATGGTGTATGTTCCGTTTGTCCAATAAAAAAAAAAAAAAGTCTGTGCTTCTCAAGCCTGGATGTTTGTAATATCAATATGGTACAGCCCTTTCTTTTGTTTTGCTTTTTCTCATTTATCTGTCACTGACATAGAGGTTATTTTTCAGTTTTTCCTTGGGCCACTGCTCAGCTACCTTTGCAGAAAAGATAAGTGGTGAAATCATGTGAAGCTTAGCCAAGTATAATGGTTCATCAGTATCTCACCATCCAAAAAATAACTTCTATTCTGCACTTCAAGAAAATGTGCATGGATTTGTAGGCTTGTGAAAGGAGCCATAGTAGAAACTCTGCAGGCAGAAATTCTTTATATACATGACAATACATCAATAGGCAGCTACCCTGCAAGTTCTCCCACATGTCCTGCTTAAATTGAGACACAATGAAAAAAAGGCTCACTGTGGTGTCTAATCCCATCATATTTTTCATGTAGAGTCCATGATGGTCAAGTGCTTCAAGGAAGCTAGATATTCCTTGCAGGTGGGCACAAAGATTTTGCTGAGGTATGGGGGAAATTCTACAGAGTTCTGGAATAACAAGGATGACAACAAAACACCAGCAGCATTTACCATTTATGTTGTGATTACCAGGTGACCGCCACCTATACTAGGAACTTCAGAGATTATTAGATCTAACAAGTGTATGAAATAGGCATATTCAGATTATAAATGAGGGAACTAAAATAGAGATGTTAAGTAACTTGTACGATATTCAAAGATAGGCAATATCTAAAGCCCAGCACTCTTAGCTATTCTGTTACATTGTCTCTGTGTCTGAGAGAACTGCACAGATCACCTTGCCACTTACTGGTTGCATGACTTTGGGCAAGAAAGTTAACGCTCCTCAACTTCTCTTCTGAATAATTAAGGTCCTGCCCTTATCAGGGAGTTATTGTGAATATCAGAAGGAGTTAACAAATGTCAAAGTGCTCTGTCAACTTGAAATGCCATATAAATGTGAACTATTTTATAGTCACCATTATTGGTCAGAGTAATTGTTTTCAGAAGTGGAAACACTCGGCAGTTTCTCTCATGAAAAGAATAAATCTGTAGCCTGGGACTCAGAGCGTGGTCCACAGAACTGCAGTGTCAGCATCTCCCAGGAAGTTTTTAGAAATGTAGAATCTTAGGCACCGACCCTCATCTACTGAATTAGAATCTTGTATTTTTTCAAGATTTTCAGATGATTCTTAGGTGTATTAAGTTTGAGAAGCCTGAAGATAGAGGCTAGGTTATGGATATTTATCTGTTTACAAGTTTTAGAGATTTTAGATTTTAATACAGGTGGCAGATTCTCCAGATCACTGAGATGTCTCCATATGAGTGGATTAGAATATAAGATCTTACTATACCTATCCATCCCAGGCAGTTTCTTAGCACAGGTTGTACCGAGAGTCACAAGAATGGGCTTGCCTTGCTGCTCCCTTATAGCAGCACCTGTGACCGTGGCAATCTATCAGATCGTGGGAATAGACATGTGCTTTATTGGCATGATTTCCAAGTGATAATCTTATTTTTTGTTATTTTGGCTGGCTCACTGGTATGTTTGACTTTATGTATGGTGTCTATTTTCTTTTACTAGAGGAGAAATGGTATCCTGCACACTTCAGAAGGATTTGGCAGATGTTGGGAGCTGATATGGGTTACATACATCAAGGTTTCAACTTCTAAAAGTGGGCGATGAGAAAGACGAGACCAATGATGAGACATCTTTGGACAATCAATCTGGGTGGTTTCTCTTACATCTTTGGATAGGAACATCACAGGAAGCTTTAAGAATTCTAACAAAAGAAAAAAGAGAGTAATAATTCTCTTTATAAGGCAGTAAAGGGAGTTAGATGAGAGAAATGTGAGTAGAATAATGAAAACAGTCAATTTCAACAATGGACTTGTTGAACTTTGTGGGAAAGAAATGAGAGAATGTGGCAGTAATAATTAATCTTTGAAATTATTTCCTTAAAGCAATATTACCTGAAAAAATAGCTGGGGAATCCTAAAGACAATTTGAGGAAAGAGGCAGGATTTTTAATTAAAAAATATAATATAGAATCTGAATACGAAATGGAAGCTAGTAAATGAGTTCAAAGTCACGATATAGATTGCTCAGGGGGAGGAATAATACATGAAACAGATAATTATCTAAAGGGTGTACTGTCCAGCCAGAATTTAAGAGGAGGCACGGTGTAGGGTGGATAAAGGATCTCATTAAATCGCACAACCATTAGATCCACTGGACTAGACCTTGGGTTTTCTAATATATTCAAGTATTCTTTCCAACTATGCATGAAATGTACTTAGTAGGGAAACATTTATCAGATAGTTTAAATCATGAAGAAATTATGATCCTAATTAGAAAATAAAAGTGTCCCTAAGTTGCTTTCACGTAGAATGGTCAGAGACCCACAATGACTAGCAGGTGAATTCTAAAGCTGCAGGGTTAATATTCATGAAGACACCAGCCTGCATGAAGGCTTTGTAGCTTGGATAGAAATAGAATCAAATTTAGGGGTAAAGTCTTTTGAGGGAGCACAAGGTATTTCTTAAGTGATGGTATGAAGGAAAAGGCTTATAATGTTTTATAATATATTACGTATATTCAAAGTAAACAGGTAGGATTTATAGTCACTGAAAGTGTCTTATCTGTGTTTGAAACCAAAGACAAACTTGGGGAACAGCAGGAAATGATTTATTCTGTCTGCATGTGTCACAGTAAGCAAGAAAACAGCAACAACAAAGCTATATATTAAGGGCAGAAAGTACATAAATCTACAAAATATTTTTAGAAGAAAATATTTTATCGAATGGGGTGTCTAAGGTGAAGGTCTTCTAATAATTACACAATCTCAAAAGCAATTTGCATATTTGATTGCATCAAAACTGCAAACTTCCATGTAATAAAATGTTCCATAAATAAAAGCCATATGGGCTTCCCTGGTGGCGCAGTGGTTGGGAGTCCGCCTGCCGATGCAGGGGACACGGGTTCGTGCCCCGATCCCGGAAGATCCCACATGCCGCGGAGCGGCTGGGCCCGCGAGCCATGGCTGCGGAGCCTGTGTGTCCGGAGCCTGTGCTCCGCAACGGGAGAGGCCACAGCAGTGAGAGGCCTGCGTACAGCAAAAAAAAAAATAAATAAAATAAAAGCCATATGTACACATAACATATATACATATTATGTATACCTATAGTATGTATCATAATATATAGAAGGTTTTTTTATTGAAGTGTAGCTGATTTACAATGTCATGTTAATTTCAGATGTACAGCACAGTGATTCAATTATAAATCAATTTTTTTTCAGGAAGGTATTTGTATAAATAATAAACATATCAAAGATTCTTAACCTCATTAGATGTCAAGAAAATACAAATTGCAAGTTCAATGAGATACCCTTTTTACTTTATCAAATTGTCACAATCTTAGAAAGGCTTGATTACATCAAACTGACAGTTTTACAAGGGACCCCTCATTCTCACACTCTATTGGTAGAAGCACAAATTCGTGTGATATATTTGGAAGTTTCCATTGTAGACTCTATGCCCACTTAAAATGATTGTCTCATAACCAAGAAATCCCAATTCAAGTAAACATTCTTACGTGACATATATCTTTTGCTCAAATACACAGATATTTCTGTGTAATGTTTTTCATGGTTGGCAGTAAGAAAAAAGCAAAGAATGCAAATGTCTACCAGTAGGGGAATGGATAAATACATTCAGTGATACATCAGAATAATCTGCTGCACTTACAGAGAAAGAGGTAGTTTATACAAAGAGTATTTATGTGACAAATATCCATGATATATGGTTCAATGAAAATAAGTTTCAGATGATATATGTATACATATACACATTTGTATATGTATATATATTATCACTTTAAATATTTATATAATTATATACTTTCTTATGTATTAAAGCAGGCTTGAAAATAGAAAAGCAAAACTGTTGAACTGGTGCTATGTGGACGTGGCTTTGGAACGGGATGATAAACTATCAGTTTTAACATAATCATTGCATTATTTGAATTTGAATAGCAAGCAAGGAGATTTATAATAAAAATAAGGATTAAAACAGTTGGCACTTCTCTTTCTGTATCTTTCTCCTTTTCACAAAGAAGACTGTTGTTTTGTGTCATTCTGAACCCCTGCATCTTCTTCCAAGGCTGCCTCTCCTCCAGCTGGACCATAACTCTCCCCTCCAGTAACAGCAGCTGTGCAGTCCACAAGTTCAAGATGCTAACTGTTATTCAACAGTGTGCTCAGTTTCAATTCAAAAATTGTTTTTTTTTTACCTTGATTGCAACACATTCAAGGACAATTTTTGAATAAAAAATGGCAAGAGCATTAGCTCATTAAGATGCTAATGCAACTTTAAAGTGTGAGAAATAAGGACGGGAAGCGGACAAGGATTTGTGTGGGACAGCTGATAAAAATAATGATTTCCAAATGTAATGGTTCAGTTATGTGGAAGAAAAAAGAGGGTGGCAAATTTGAAAGTCCATCATATTAATCATTCTGGGTGGTTTCTCTTGATATGAACATGGAAGAAATGTTAGAGACTATTTTAAAATTGTGGTTGAATATGTCTTATTTCAGTTTGTGATTAGATTTCAGTGATCATAGGCATGAGTTGTCTCATGCTGCTCCCATAATTTTCTATCTTGATCCCTCAATTTCTAGTCTCTTAGGGGGCTTCCCAGTCAATTACAAGGGATGTCTCTGGTCTTGAAGCTTTTAACCCAGCTTTTAGTGCTGGGGTCAAGGATATCATTTTGTAGCACTGCAATCAAATGACATTTCCAGTTACAGCCAACTTCTAAGATTGTCATTTCTTGCTAAGAATTTGGAAAAGGATATGATTTTGTATCTAGTGATTCATTCTCTTGAGTCACCTGAAAATGAAAACCAGTGACATTTTCACAATGTTTTTCATTGACAAGTTTCAAAGCATTTTCATAGCATTCATTAAGGTTTGCAGGGCCATCTACACAAGTAGAGAGAAGTTTTGTCTGAAATGGAGAATGAAAAATTGCTTAATAGGACAAAAATAGAAAATAAATCCTATGGAGATGAGGAAAAAACATAATGGTTTAAGACATAATTACATGTCATGTAGAAAGAAACAAATTACATAGACCAAAATGTGATTACTGAAGGCTTTTCTCCCATCTCGATGTGCCTCAGGTGTCATGTGATTTATAATATGCTGTGTCTAACATATCATCACCATCATAATTACTGTGCGCCAGACACTAGGCTAACTTTACATCAGTTACCAGTTATTATATACGCCCAACAATACTGTTGTGTTTAGAATTAGGCGGTTGGAATTATATTATTATCTCATTTCAAGATGAGGAAACTGAGACCCTGAGATCTGTTTCTTATCCAAAGTCACACATAGAAAGTAATAGATGAGGATTTGAACTTAGAAAAGTTGGTGCTTGTGTTTATATGTTTAATTGTACTTTTTAGGCCACACGAATGATGACTGAGGGGATCAGAATTAGTCCGTGATACAGTCTTTCTCTAAAGCAACACTAGATGTGTTTGAGGGATACTGGGAGGCCCCAGCCCAGTAGGAAGATCTTTGTTATTAAGTTCCGATTACTTGAGGAGTCAATGTTAGATATTTTCATGGGAATAAAGTATTTTTGTCATTACAAAATATAGAATGTGATGGAAACAGGTGATTCACAGAAGAGGAAATCCAAATGGATAATTAACATTTGAATAGATTTTTAACTTCACAGGTTATCAGGGAAATGCCAACTAAAACAACTATGGGGCTTCCCTGGTGGTGCAGTGGTTGAAAGTCTGCCTGCCGATGCAGGGGACACGGGTTCGTGCCCCGGTCCGGGAAGATCTCACATGCCGTGGAGCAGCTGGGCCCGTGAACCATGAACGCTGAGCCTGAGCGTCTGGATCCTGTGCTCCGCAACCGGAGAGGTCACAACAGTGAGAGGCCGGCGTACCACAAAAAAAAAAAAAAAAAAAAAAAAAGCAACTATGAAGTACCTTTTCACATCCTAGAGTTGGCAAAAATTAATAAGCCTGACAATGCCAACCGCTGGTGATGATGTGGAGACACGATAGCTCTCACCCTACACAGGGTAGAATACAGACCACTGTGAGGGCAAACTGGAGTTGTCTAGTGCAATCCTGGATGTCTGTATACTCTGACCCAGCAATTTTACTTCTAGTTACTAGCTCTAGAGAAGCCACACATGCACAAGGAGACATTTACAAAATTAAAAATTTTTGGAGCATTGGTTGTATGGAAAAAACCCAACAACAATAGAAAATAAATAAATGACTAAGAACTGCGTGTATCAAAATGGATCAATTACAAAGTAGCTGACCTTCACACTACAATATATAAAATAGATAAATGACAAAAGACCTATTCTATAGCACAGGGAACTATATTCAATATTTTGTAATAAACTATAATGGAAAAGAATCTGAAAAAGTATATATATATGAAACTGAATCACTTTGCTGTACACCTGAAATTAACACAACATTGTAAATCCACTACACTTCAATTAAAAAAAAAGCACAAAAAAATAGTTGACCTAAAAAAGCAGATTGTCAACAGATATATACAGGAGAATGGGATTTATACAACGTTAAAAAATTTCCAAAGTGATACTTCTTTTTTGGGGGGCCTATATTTAAATGGTTTAACAATTTATAAAGTAATAGTAAACACTACCTCCAGGAAAGGAGATTCAAAAATGGTCTTACTGGAGGTTTAAATTTTGTCTTTAATGCTATATTTAACATATGTTTAAAAGTAAATATGGAAAAATATGGAGATTTGTTAAAGCTAAGGGTTTGGTACTTGATGTTTACTATTCTCTATCCTGTGAATATGAATAAAATATTTCACAATAAGTGAATATGAACTAAGAGAATGGAAAATGCAAAAAAACCAAATGACATCTTATCCTATCTCTTAAGCATAATTTTTTAAGCACAATTTTAAAAATTCAGTATATTTTCTTACAGTCATAGGATTCATTTACAGCTGACAGTATACCATATAGACAATTTTGTGCCTCTGTAGGGGTATGCCATGATGTTTTTTTTTTTTTTTTTTCCCAGCCTCTGTTAAAGTGCTAATATTCTGGCCATGAAAACACATTAAAATATTATTGAAATCACATGACAAGGCAGCTTATTGTAAGTTATTGTTTTCCAATCACAGCTACCTAATTGGAGGTGTGCAGAGCTGGTGGACATTTTTCCATGGGGGGAATGGGGAAGTTTAATGAGCTTACTAGATGTCCTGCAGGGCCCAGTGGCAGGTCAGCAGGATGTTTGGGTATTTGGTGAAGAGACTGGACAACTGCATATGTTATGGAGAGAGAGTCCGTCTGTCAGGATAAACTGAACCTGCTTTACAATTTAGCCTAGGGCCAGCCCTGGAGAGAAGAATGAATAAATACACTAGATTTAATGTCATGCTGTAGCTAACATGCAATTTGAAGCAATAGCTTGTAACTAGAAACACTGGTCAAAACATAATTTTATTTCATGAGTATCTTAAAGGATTTAAACATTCTAAACAGCACAGATCTCTTTTTGAAATGTTCCTGGTGTGACTGATTGAAGAGTGAGCCTTACTATGTAGTTCTGGGTGCATTTGTAAAATAGGTCCCTGGTTTTCAGCACAGGCTCAGGAACCCAGCTCTGCTTTGAGAAAAGGGAGGTCATGTTCATGAGACAATTTAATGGTCAATAGAAAGGCTGAACTGAAAAGCGCTGGTCTGACAATATGCAGGTAGAGATTACTTTTGTCATGTACTAACATACCCCTAGGAAGGGTATCCTGCAAACCTTATCGTTCATCTCCTTGCTGTGTGGAGAAAGGAAGAATTAAAACCTCAGCCAAGTCCATGACTAGGGAGAGGCGAGTGAGGTATGTAAGTGTTAACATCCTGTTCTTATTTAAAATTTTGATATTTATTTGTCATGGATTAATGTATTAATTTTGATTTTAAAAATATGTTTTGTATTGGTTACTGAGTTTTTTGATGCCCCATTCAATTCTGTGTGAGGTGAGTGCTTCACTTGCTACTTCTTAGTCCCATCAGGATAAAACAAAGAGACAGTGAAAATAAATGTGGGACTTTTTCCGCAACTGTGGATGATGTCATATGCTATATATATATATATATATATATATATATATATATATATATATATATATATATATATATTTGAAAATATATTATATACATTCGTTAAGTTGTACTCTCCCCATTTCTCTAGTCTCAGATGATTTACTAGCCAATTTAAAAAAATACTTTTGCTGAATTCTTACAAGTTTTTGTGACCTTCACCTAGTCTTTTGGACACTTACTTATTAAAAGGAAATGATAATTCCTACTTCACAAATTATTTAAGGGATTAAAAATTACACATAAAGAATCTAGCTAGGGCTTCCCTGGTGGCGCAGTGGTTGAGAGTCTGCCTGCCGATGCAGGGGACGTGGGTTCGTGCCCCGATCCAGGAAAATCTCACATGCCGTGGAGCGGCTGGGCCCGTGAGCCATGGCCACTGAGCCTGCACGTCCGGAGCCTGTGCTCCACAATGGGAGAGACCAAAGCAGTGAGAGGCCCACGTACTGCAAAAAAAAAAAAAAAAAAAAAAAATCTAGCTGGCACCCTATAATATGGTTGGTTATGATAAATACTTGTAGTTGTTATTATTAAAAGTAAAAAAGGAGTAATTAAGGCTTCATGCTTATTCCTCCCACATAACACGTCTTAATCCATATTTAACCTTGATGGTGAGAACTGGTATCTCAGTATAGATCTCTGTTATTTAATTTCTCCACCTATCAGAACAGCTTTGCCCAGATATTGCAGGACTTAATCTCTCTCTCACTCACCTCTACCTTCCGAGTGTGGTCCACTCTGACTGCCCTATTAAAACTGCTGTCACTTCCCTCCCTCCAGCTTGAGAGGCCCTGTCCTTGTTTCTCTGCTTTATATTTCTGCATGGCATCAATTGGCCTTTCACCTCATATTTATCTTATTTACAAAATTGCCTTCCTACTGTTAATGTCTGCTTTATGAGGCAAGTATTTTTGTCTGTGTTGTTCACTAGTTTATCCCCAAACTGGTTAGAGGGTAGGCACAGGTGCTTAATAAATTTTTCTGAATAATTGAATAGATTAATGATGACACTTAAATTTCTCATTTTCCCATGTAGATGAGATATTTTTGATTAAGCAAACTGATATATGTTGCTGAAAAGAAACCCTAAGAAGAAAAATAAGTTGTTCAAAAACCTAGTTATTCAGGTAGCTGAGTAAATGCCTGAGCAGTGACTTAGGGGGTTCGCAGCTGTGCCTGCACAGAACTGAGGAACCACTCCCTCTCTCTCTCTCTCCTTTTCTCTCTCTCCTTCCCTCCCTCTCTCTGAATTAAAGCAGCTGTGCAAGAACATCTCTTTTCCTGAGTAATTTTCTGTCACTCACTTGGTCCCGTCCTGCATGTCTTACACTCAAACAACGGTTGCAGTCCTCGATCTTTATCTAAGGTTCACCCTTGTTTAATTTACTCACACAAATATTCAGGTCATCTCGCAAACAGCAGTAATTAGAGTCATTTTGAGGACCTTCATACCCCCTTGCTAACCATGGACAAAGTAGCCTGGCTTCTGGGGCGTTCTGCATGATAGAGCTTGAAGAATTGTGAGAATTGTTGGAATAGGGCGGTGGGTGGTGAATGAATGATGTATTCTGCCTTCAAGATACTTAGTGGGAGCTATGAAGATAGAATACGTTAGTTTAGATTTTTTTCGTCATGAAACTACTCTGTTCATGCTTGTTAACTCCCAGCCAAGAAATCCAGCTGTATAATATAAATTAACTGTACTTTAATATATATTAAAAATTCATAGAACTAAAAAAAAAAAAACTTTTTTTGCCCCATGGAGGTGTCACAATAGTGTGAGCACACGGTTAGTTCGTGAATTCATCCAGTTTTTCATTCTATATATTCTATTTACTCATTCTATTTATGCATTTTATTTATTCTATTTATTTAGTGAACACCTACTATGTGCAAACACAGTGCTGGGTGTTGTGGACTTAACTATGAGAATAATTGACCTTTGGTGTAGATGGATTTAAAACTACAGCTATGATGGAAAATATAGTAGTGTATATTCTTAATATCAATCAATTATTTAGTTTCCATTTGAGCAAGTCCTTTTTCCCCTACATCTGTTTAGCCTGCATCACAGGATGTCCACATACCCAGAAGTTGCTATCACAGGAAATAAAATCTCCTCAGAGATGGGAGCTTTCATGCCAGACTGCTGTCAGGGGTTTCTTTTGCTCACACTAATAACTTTATTTTGGTATTAAGTAACTTATTCCTGACTATAAATAAATAAATAAATAAATAAATAAAAAATAAAGAAAATTGAAGTGGTACTATTATTATTCGATTATCAGAACAATAAAACTGAAGTACACACAGAGGCAGGTCACTGGCTCAGGTTCCCAGAGTGGAACCAGGTTCCTGAACCAGGGGTCTAACACCTCTTGTTGTCTATTTTTGTGCCCAAATGAAAAATGATTTAAGGAATTTTACTAATCCTTGTCCATTCAACAATTGCAACCTCTAGTGAAGAAAGCAATTTAAAAAATAGATTTAGACTATTATTTTCTAGTGACTTCTGGTGTGAGAACAATCATTTCCAATTGAGTAGCACCTAAAAAAATTCATAAGCACATGTATTAGATGACTATAATACATGCGCTATTACTTTCCTGAAAAAATTGGGCCATTGGCTTCAATTACATGAAATGCCCAAGTTAGCATATTCATCCCCATGAACTGAGGGTATAATTTTTCTACAGAAATTATATTGAATTTTTATTGAACACTGAATAGATTTTAATATTTAACACGTTAAAGCATTCCTGTGACATGGAGGATAAATGCATTTGCTCTTTACTCTCCGTGTCTGAATCCAGCTTCTTCTGTAGCAGAATGATTGCTTATCCAAGATAGAGTTAAAACTGACCTTTTTTTTTTTTTTTTAACTATTACACTGTCTGCCTGAATTTTAGGCCCTCTGCTGGATTCATTGAACTGGTTTAAACGTAAACTTAGTTTTTATCTTTCCAATGCAGGCATTTTCTGCTTTAATGTATTTTTGCCTTTCTGGTCATGGACTGTTTCAGGATGAAGGACAGAATATGTGCAGCTATTTGATGTAACACACTATTGACAAGGTGGTATGTGTACCTGCTAGATAGCCCATCTGTATACTGGTTGATGAAAGGATTCTTAGTAACGTGTTCCCTCTTGGAGTCCCCTCCTAGCTTTCGGCAATAGAGTTCTTTGGGAACAGCACCAGCTCTTGTGAATGATGCCAGGACTACTGTTCCATTGCCAACATGGGCGCATGCTCATTTACAGCCACTAGGTGTCCTGGGAAATAAACAAAGCTATACAGGTCTTGGGGAATATTATTATAAATGATTTCATTCATTGAATTAAAAAAATCCGTATAAAAGGAGACAATAAATAAAGGTACTGTTGCTTAAATGAACTAACGTAAAATGTGTAACTTGAAATATCAATTTTAGATCAACACTCCCCCTACCTACCCCTCTTCAGAAGCACTGTGGAAAATGCAGGACTAGTATTCTTTTTTTAATTCTCACATGATATAAAGAAACATGTGTTATTAGAGGGGAAGCCTGTGTACTGCTGGGTAACATGACAGATCACCTATGTATATACATAAATAACTGCTATCTAAGGATTTGATTGGCCACATCTAATCAAGAACCTGTTGATAACTGAGAATAAGCCAGGTATCAGCAGTTTCTTGGGTATGCCAAACCCAAAGGGGAGCAAATATTTGCTTGCCATCAATAGGCTGCTGCTGTAATGGGGGTAATAAACCAGCTAAGGTCTCTCACATAACAGAAAGAAGGGGTATATCCAATTATATCTTAGTAATTGCATTTAATGTGAGGTAATTTTAACACATGGTTATTTCTCTTGGGAAACAATTTCTTTAAAGGACTAAATAAAGCATATTTTAGGTTATTTTTGAAAGAGGGTAAAATGTATCTGTGATTTTTTAATACCAGCAAACAACTGGGGATAATGTGAGAGAACATTTTTCATATCTTGTTAAATACAAATGGACAATTATTACAAGAATTTTTTTTATTATGAAATGATTTAAAAGTGGAATTATATAAAGACCTACGTGGAGGTCTGTTCTTTATAACCCAAGAAAGGACTCATGATCTTTACATGTAGGGGGAGTGCTGGTAGTTGTATGACACTGACATTATTCAAGGATATCTCTGCTTACTGGAATTTCTAGACCCAATCTCAGAAAGACAAGTTTTAATCTATATTTATGTGACCATTACCTTTCTCTCTTTTACTTTTGTTGTTTTTAGCTTGTTTGTTTGTTAAGTCAAATATATCTTGGTTTATGGTAATTTCCAAAAAATGTTGATAGGGCAGTTTTATGCTGAGAACTTAAATTCTAGCCCTCCCTGCTCTACCAACATGTAGATTCCAGTCCCACAAAGAAGGGAAAGGAAGCAGTGCTCTGTCCGCCCTGGTCCCCTTCACCCAAATAAAGGGATTCATGGGGAACTAGTCAGGAGAAAACATGACTTTGACATTCCTCAAAAGATTCATGGTTTTCCCATGAAATTTACTCAGGGCCTGAGAAACTCTCATTTGCAAAACATCTCACAATGGCAGTTGTCCATCTATTTCTGTGATCATTTAATTCATTTCTACCATCCTCTGTATGAAGGCTCTATGAACATGAGAATCATGGCTTTCCTCTTCACCATGCTTCCATGTATCTTCAGCTTGGCCACAGAGGAATAAGCAATTTTGTAATTAAGAGAGACCAGTAATCTGCATCCCTCTCTGCTCCTTCTCCAGAGTCCCTGGGGAGCCTTAGGGCTCTGGGGTGGTGCCCTCTTGTCCCTTAGAGAGGCAAGTCCAGATCAGTTGTTGACACTGTCCCTCTGATGAAATCACACTGGGAAACTAAGGCTTCTGCTCATAGGCTGTGGGTCAGAACTCAGATTCCTCTCAACACAATTCAGAGGCAGAGAATCCAGAGGCCCCAAGTGTATTTCACTCTTCATACCCCATGCCCCTTTCTTTCTCTTCCTTAATTCACAGAAGCTGTGGCAAGGCTATGCCAGAGGGAGGGCAGCATGCTAATTTTGTGAACACATTACCATTTATAATTGATTAGCATGTATCACCATAATGATTAATTATGCTCTTAACTTATGAAGGGTAAATTAGTTGCCTGTAATTTTCATTGCTGCTTCAAACTTTGGTATGTTCAGCCTTCACAATTTACTGCTCACAAGTAATGTGAACTCATGTATTTGTTCAACTCATAAGGTGTTGATTGAGGGCTGTTCCATGCTAAACACTGCGCCTGCTCCTAGACATGGATGCAGAGGGAAGAAAGCTGGTGGCTCCTGTCCCCAAGGAGCCAACAGTCAAAGAGACCACAGCCCTGTGCTTCTGTGATGTGAGACCTGGAACACTGGTAGGACTTGGCATGAAAAGGGTTTAGATTGGGACGGGAGGGTGTTCTAACACAGACAAAAAAGGACTATCAGCCTATACAAAGTTTTCTAGCAAAGAAAACAAACACAAATTAGGGAGACTATTGCACCATTATTTTCATTTTTTGATCTTCTTCTCAAGTTACAAAACTGATCAGCTCTGATTTTAGTCATTTTATTCAGATTGGCTTTTTTTTTTTTTTTGTCGTGTTTCACTTTTTGAAAAGTTCGTTCATCCTTTTTTTTAACCCTAAATGTTTGCAGAAAGCAAATTTAAGCTAAAATTTAAAATGAGTATTTCTTCCAATGTGCTGATATTTTCTCACACCCACAAGAAATAAAGTAACGATAATCTACACATTAAGTTATTTATTTATCTATCTCTTGCCTTGGATATGCCCATCTATCAGTTTTATCATAATGTGTGCTATCTAATTACAGGATAGGTCTTCCGAGCCGGCGAAGCCTTCTGGAAAATCATTAATAACACCAGAGCAAAGGAAGTGTTCCTGCCCTTTCATCCAAGTTTGGAGTGAGTTACAAAAATTAATCAGGGAAGAAAGCATGGTGCTTATAGTAACAGACTCTCATTTACCTGTTTCTCTGTAAAGGTAGCCTGTTAATAATAATGTTTCTTAAAATCTCATAGTAGCACAATGTTCTACTTTAATTTAGTGACATATTTCCTGGATACAATAATGTGTTATTTCTTTGTGACTCACAATGTCATAAAAATTTTGTTAAAGTTGTAGAATCTCAGTTTATAAAATAACGGAGAGCTTCATTTAGATTCCCCACCATGTGCACACAAATAGTTTATTTCATAATTTTCTAAAATTATATGAGCAGTAGAAGATGTCTGCTGGCTAATCCAAAGTACTTTGATGCGAGGAGTGAGAAAGATTTCATTTAGATAGTCTAAATCTTCCTGTTCTTTCAGTTAATGGTTATGTAAATTTTGTAGCAAGTGATGATTCTAAATAAGAAAATCATAATGTAAGGAATAATTACCATATATTTATTTAGTTGTTTCTGGTATATAAAATTGTGCTTATGATATAAAAGTAAATTACACAGCAATGTGGAACATGATGGACTTTTTGTGGTTTGAGCAGTCTTAAATGTCAGACAATAAGGACTGTGATGGTGATGATGGATTATTGCTATTTAGGCTCATGACAGTAAAGTGATATGAAGATGAACTTTTCACAACACAAATATGACAATGTCAATACTTAGAATAGTACCATCATTTGACTTTTTTCTTCTAAATTTAGTGCATGGGCTAATTTTGGAGAGACAGATGTACATTCTGAGCCTCTTTAAGTCCCAAAGTTACAGAATTAGACCTTCCAATTTCATGCAAATTCAGGGCAGTTTGGAAGAAAAGATACAGAATCTGGCTTGAATCTGATTGAAAGGTAGGTAATGTACAAGATTCAAAGAGTATGGACATGGCAAATTTGATATATATAAAATATATATTATTTATATATACACACATATATGCATATATAAATACACACATATACATATACACACAAACCTATATGTGTATATATATACATACATATAAATACACACACATATATGGTAAAAAAATTATATTAAGTAAATGAAATGACAGGTGACAGTTTGGGAGAAAATATTTATAAATCTTATATCTAGTGATATAGAAAAACACAACACAGTAATAAGACAAATAATTTTGTACCCGAAAAAACACAACACAGTAATAAGACAAATAATACAAATAAAAAAGAAGAAAATGTTTGACTAGACATTACAACAAAGAAGATTTATGAGTGATCATTAAGTAAATGAAAAGATGCTCAACATCATTTGTCACTAGAAAAATGCAAACTAAAACCCTAATAACTTATCACTTCATTACTGTCTCTATAATTCAAAGGCAGACAATAACAAGTGTAGATGAGAATGTGGAGAAATGGGGGCTCATACATTGTGTATAGGAATGCAAAATGGTTTAGCCACTTTGGAAAACAGTTCGGCAGATTCTTCAATAGTTAAATATAAGTTTACCATACAAGCCAGTGTTTCTACTCTTAGGTATATACCCAAGTGAAATAAAAATGTGTCTACATAAATACCTGTACATAAATGTTTATAGCAGCATTGTTCATAACAGCTAAAACCTGGAAACAACCATCTAAATGCTCACCAAGCAGTAAATGGATTTAAAAATTGTGTCATATCCATACAACAGAATGCTATTCAGTAATATAAAGGAATAGAGTACTGAAACTAAATACTACAAAGTAGTATGCTATGTAAAAGAAGGCAGAGGCAAAAGTCCACATATTGTACAAGTTCATTTTATGAAATGTCAAAGAAAGGAAATTTATAGACAAATAAATAGTCTAATGATAACCTTGGACTGGGGGGTAAGAATGAAGAGTGAATGCAAATGGGTACAAAGGGCTTTTAGGGGGTGATGGAAATGTTCTAAAATTAGATTTTTGTGATGGCTGTACAACTCTGGATATTTACTTAAAATGGGTGAAATTTATGGTATATCAATTAAACCTCAATGATGCTCTTAAGTAAATTATACTTTTAGATACTAATTAGCACTAAAGTTTCAGAGTAGAATCAGCAAGATAAAATATACTTCAGAGACTGAAAAAAATCAACATTTTTAGAATTCCTGAAAGGAATTTTTAAAAGATTTTGAATCCACAAAGAGTTGTCTAAACTATATGTTGGTGTCTTGTATCAGTTGTTATTCTCCTTAGATTTGCAAGCTCCATGAGAATAGATATCAATCTTCTTGGTCATTAGTTTATTCCTGGCTTAGAATGGTTCCCGTCTCAGAAGTGTTACTGAACACATATCTGATAAGTGGATGAGTGGCAGGGTCCTCACCTAGCTGGTCAACCTCTAGAAGAGAAATTTCCCATCCACTCAGCTGGGGTTTACAATAAGGCATGTGGATACTGAAAAGAATAAAACAGGAGGTAGCAGAGGGTCTGGGCCCTAAACGGAGCCCCATGAGGACAGGGAGAGCTGAGACCAAACAATTCTAATAACAAAAAGTTGACATATTCAAATGGGACAATTTGAGGAAAATTTTTTGCCAAAGGATTATTGAAAACTCATGCTCAGGATATAAGAGACTTGTAGGGTTGGAGCAGAAACCTGGGGCTAGAAAATGGGAGGAGCATCAGGAAAAGGGCCTGAGGCAGAAGAGGAGGGAAGGGCTCCTGGAACCCAATGGAGAAAGCTGTGCAGAGACAGCCGCCTGGAGAGGAGTGGGGACTGTTGGTCAAGGTCCCAGCGGGCAGTACCTCTCATGGGGGAAGCAAGAAAACAAACACCCTGACCACATTCTCCTCCCCCCTGCTGATGTCCCTCTGGGGCTTTTCATGGTCCAGCCCACACCGAAGTCTGGGGTCCCTTTGGATCAACTTCTTCTATGAATCATGGTGGAGAGCAGATGCTGAGATGCAAATGGAGGATGCCAGCCCAGGAGTGAGCCTTGGACCACTGGTTGGATGTAAGGAGGAAGGGATTGAGGTATAATGCAGAGGCTGAGGATTAACACCCGTTACACAAATTCCTAGCCTGCACAAACAACCACCCTGCAAAGGCAGACTGAGGAGACCTTAACACCGGCTGCCTTATGTCTAGAATCCTTCGGGTATGGCAGGGCTGAGGTTTCAGAGGGCAATCAGTGGACCACATTGGAGGAGCTGGGAGAGGTTAAAGGAAGGAAGTGTTGATCTTGTCTGCACTGAAGCTCATTAGGCTGGCACCCCTAAATTGTGTCACTCTTAAAAAAGCAAAACCATTTACCACTTCTTCCTGCAGTTAGAATAAATAGCTGCTAGGAGAAAATAACAGATCTTGATTCAGGAGGCTTAGAGCACCAGGAAGCGGGGGCTCAAGTAGTGATGCACCTCCTGAGTGATGTGCTTCTATTTAGATTAATGTATTCATTTCTCAAGGCTTCTCTTATGAATGACCACAGACGGAATGGCTTAAAGCAACGCACGTATTCTCTCACAGTTCTGGAGGCTACAAGTCTGAAATCAAGGCATCGACAAGGCCATGCTCCCTCTGAAGGCTCCAGGGAAGAGTCCTTCCATGCTTCCTCCCAGCTTCTGGGGGTTGATGGCAGTCCTTTCTGTTCCCTGGGCTGCAGCTCCATCACTCGATTTCAGCCTCATTTTCACATGACCATCTCCCCTGACTGACTCCACACCTCTCCTTCCTTCTAGGGGAACCAGGCATTGGATTCAGGGCCCACCCTAATCCAGTATGATTTCCTCTTTACACCTGCAAAGACTTTTGGGGGTACACCATCCAAGCCACAGGAACTAATGAGAATAATAATAAAAACAATAAAGATGACCTCATTCTTATGAAGCATTTCATATATTATTTTCATACTCATTATGTCCCTTTTCACCTCAACTTTGCCACTTTATTTTTTCAGATCTCTAAACTGAGAGGTGGACAGGCAGGCAGAGGCAGGTTAGGCATAGGGTGCTGTTACTTTCTGCAGCCCAAGGTCTCATTGGACCCTCTTCTGCCACTGGCCCTGACCTTACTTACTAGCACTTCTTCTGCTTGATATGTAGTCTCTGGCTAAAGTTATTCTTTTACAGGTTTAAAATGGTAGGATAACCTACTAACTGCTATGTGGTACAAGGGAAAGTCATTTTTAAATTGTAGATTTAATCATGTTCACATTAACATTATTTTGTGACACTATCAGTTTAGTTACTGAAATGGTTAAAACTCAAGTAATAATTTCAATAATATCAATTTACACCCTTGACCATGTCTCTGAATTTATATATCTGTTATATGGTTAGTAAATAAATTGAATATAAAGACAGTAAACATCTTATCTATTGTAGGTCTCTTCTTATCTGTGTGGTCTCTTAAAACATTATGGTTTAAACAATGCCTGGGGTAGTCAACATACAATGTTGTACCTAATAATGTCATTTACGGCTTAGTGTTCAAGTTCTTTAAGCTACCTCTTGTGCTCTAAAAATATTTCTTGGGGACTTCCCTGGAGGTCCAATGGTTAAGACCCTGCATTTCCACTGCAGGGGGAGCGGGTTCCATTCCTGGTCGGGGAACTAAGATCCTGCAGGTGCATGGGGTGGACTCACCCCAGCCAAAAATTTCTTAGATGAGTGTATAGATACATTTCCATTTATAGGTATATCTGTGCTTTATTGCTAAACAATCAAACCTTTTACTGATTGAAAGCTAGAATGCACTTTTTTAAAGTACCATTGAGAAATAACTAAGTATAGAAAGGTTTTGAAAGGAAAGAAATCCTTTGAAAATATAATTTTGATTAATGATCATTGTTATATCAGTTAGGATTCTTCACTGCAAATAACATAATTCCCAACTCAAATTGGCCTCAGTGATAACAAGAATTTATTGTCTTAGGTAACCAAAACTCTCCCTAGATAGAAAAAATTTCAGATGGATTTCATCAGGATCTTAGGTTTATTCCCTGGCTATTTTTTCCGCACTCTCCTCTGTGAGTTGACTTTTTACTAGGCTGACTTTCCTAGCTCAAACAAGAAGGCTGCTACCACTTGTGGTCTGTACAATTCATCCTCCAGATGCAGAGAGCGGGGCTGTCACCTTGTAAGTGTTCTCATCAAGGAATCTGAGGCCCACGCTGATTGGGGTGAGTGTGGTCACAGCCTAGCCCTTAGCAATTTCTCCTGTCAGGGGAATGAAACATGCTGACTGCCTTAGTGAATCAGGGACTGCCCTGGATCAGAGCTAAATGAAAATCCGAATAAATCTTAAGAAGAGGTGCAGCAGGGTGATCAAGTGTCCATAACAAATACGCATAATTTTTTTCAGTAGTATTTCTTGAGCTCTTTTTGGTGTGCCTGTCTCCCCAGAAAAGTTCATATAACCAAATTTTTATAATATGTTTTCTTCTCCATCTATTTTTATTTTTATTATTGTATAAGAACACAACTTTAGATCTGCCCTCAAAATTTTAAGGACACAATGCAGTATTGGGAAACATCAGTACAATGTTGTAGAGCAGAACACTAGAGCTTACTTATCTTATGTAACTGAAACTTTATACCTGTTGACAAGCAACTCTTCATTTCCCCCTCCCCCTGCAGCTCCAGGCAACCACCATTCAACTCTTTTCTTATGTGAGTTTGACTGTTTTAGATTCCTCATAAAAGTGAAATCAACACCTTTTGTGGGAGTGTAAATTAATGTAGCCAGTATGAAAAAAACAGAATGAACCTCTTCAAAAAACTAAAAATAGAACTACTTTATGATTCAGCAATCCCACTTCACTGCAGTATGACTCATAGTAGCCAAGATATGGAGACAACATAAATGTTCATCGATGGATGGATGGATAAAAAAAATGTGGTATATATTCTCTCTCTCTCTCTCTCTCTCTCTCTCTCTCTCTCTCTCTCTCTCTATATATATATATATATATATATATATATACACACACACTAGAATATTATTCAGCCTTAAAAAAGAAGGAAGTCTTGCCATATGAAGCAACATGGATGAACCTGGAGGATATTATGCTAAGTGAGATGACTCAGTCACAGAAGGACATAATTGTATGATTCCACCTACATGAGGTATCTAAAATAGTCAAACTTATCCATTTTATTTACACTTTTTAATAAGTTTGCATGTCTTTAGATAAAATCCCTGGCCCACATAGGCAGAAGTCTAATTTTTCCAATTAAAATTTAAAAAAAGTTTTCTCTCTGATGTTAATTTTTAATTTCTTAAAATGCAGATGCAGTTTTCTTCTCTCTATTTTTGATAAATTCCTAAGCTTATGTTAGAAGTAAAATGTAATTTAGAGGAATATATGCAATTCATTGTTGAATACATATTTTTCTTAAATATCAAAGTTGTATGACTGTGGGGAATCTTATTATGGTAATTCTACATTTGCAAAATGAAATAATATTATATTTGATTATCACTAAAGACCTTAATAAGTATTTTTCATCTAAAGCTCTAAACTTAAAAATTTTCAATTATATTGGTAGGAAACTAATTTTATTCATATGTAAAGGCTTACCCTAGACTTAAATATTACAACCATCTTCAAGATGAGGGTGTTCATTCTGTGCAACAATTTAGGTTAGTGTAGAAATGCGAATACAAAATATTGGAGATGAGATTTACATGTCTGATAGGAGAGATGCTTAACAAATCTCAGTTATTACACTACTAAAAGATATCTGTCTTAAATTAATTGTCTTAAATTTGTATTAATATCTCATTAGATGTGGCACATATATACAATGGAATATTACTCAGCCATAAAAATAAACGAAATTGAGCTATTTGTAATGAGGTGGATAGACCTAGAGTCTGTCATACAGAGTGAAGTAAGTCAGAAAGAGAAAGACAAATACTGTATGCTGACACATATATATGGAATTTAAGAAAAAAATGTCATGAAGAACATAGGGGTAAGACAGGAATAAAAACACAGACCTACTAGAGAATGGACTTGAGGATATGGGGAGGGGGAAGGGTAAGCTGTGACAAAGTGAAAGAGCGGCATGGACATATATACACTACCAAACGTAAGGTAGATAGCTAGTGGGAAGCAGCCGCATAGCACATGGAGATCAGCTCGGTGCTTTGTGACCGCCTGGAGGGGTGGGAGAGGGAGGGTGGGAGAGAGACGCAAAAGGGAGGGGATATGGGAACATATGTATATGTATAACTGATTAAATTTGTTATAAAGCAAAAAAAAAAAAGAGGGAGGGGATGTGGGGATATATGTATATGTATAGCTGACTCAGTTTGTTATAAAGCAGAAACGAACACACCATTGTAAAGCAATTATACTCCAATAAAGATGTTATAAAAATATCTCATTAGAATGCATGCAATAATTTATTCTAATATTGCAAAGCCTGTTTTGACCATATGTATTTTTGAAAACAATAAAACTATGTAGGAAAATGGTAAAATGTCTAATGAATAGATGTCATATAATCATGAGTCAATACAAACTCATGTTGAGTTTAAGAGTATTTTCTGAAACTAGTGGACTAAAGATGGTTGTCTATGCAAGGTCACTAGAAGCTTAAAGTAAAACTATTGCTTATACAGTACTGAGGGTTTCCAGATGTCTTATACTAAATATTTATGGCTTCTTGTCTTTACATCCAGGAAACAAATTGAGAAAATATAACACATTTACATCAGTTATCTTGTTATAAGTTAACTCATGAATAAATATTTTCTCATTCTTTATGCTTGATGTTATAACTATTCCTTGGATGTCCTAGCATAAGTGTAACTCACTCAATATTTCTATTCCTCTTTTGGATATTATAAATTAATATTAATTTATTCAATAAATAAATATTTGTTTAGTAACTACTGTCCTAACCTAGGTTCTTCAGAAAGTAGAGCCTGACCTGAGATAAAAGCTAGCATGCTGCTATGTTTTCAGGGGTGAAATCCCATGGAGAGAAATGAGGGAAGAGAGCACTGAGGCAGGAAGGGAGAGAAAACCTACACAGGGGTGCATAAATCACCCAGCCACCACTCAGTGTCAAGGACATGTTATTGCTTAATTTCATACAACTGCCTTCTGAGAGGTCATATAAATGATCACTTCTTCAAAAGTTTAAATAAGGGAGAACTTATTAACCTCCTTCTGTTTCTTCGTGGTGAGGTTGTGAACTCGTCTGCATTCTGGGTTGTGCCTTCACGGGCACGCAGGATGCCAGGGCATGCTGTGGCTCCATCTCAAAGGGGAGCCCTGGAGCAGGAGGGCCTCAGGAAAAGAGCTGTCAGGTTGTGCCCTGCAGAGTGTGCCATGTAAACTTGGTCACCTTAGTGAGAGCTTTGGGTAGAGCAAGGATCAAACCCCAGAGACTAGATCTGCAGAGGATCTACAATGAAGACTTGATCTAGTACATGAGAATTGTCTGAGATACATACTGTGGACCGCAGATAGTGGGGAGCGATTAGGGAATTAAACAGAAACTGCTCACTGGAGTCTGTTCTAGCGGGGGTGTATAGACAATAAAACACAATCAGTAACATGCTGTAGATTGAAAGAAAAGTGCCATGGGGAACACTGAGCAGGTGGGGTTGGTAAGGGATTTGGGGCAGGCGGGATTCAATTTTAGATACGCTGGTGAGGGTCAGCCTCACGCGAAGGTGACATCTGAGTGAAGCAGCCAGCAGGAATGCTGAGCAGGAAGGAGCTGGTGTGGCAGGGTGGAGAGACAGAGGGGCAGGAGGGGTAGTGTCCAGAAGCAAACCAGGTCAGGCAGCATCTCAGAGGACACTGCAAAGACTTTTCACTCTGAATGAAAAGGACTTTGCACCAAAAAGGATTATATGAATTGTATAAATCAGGTTTTGGCTTCTGTGCTGAAAACAGGCAATAAAAGTACAAGGTGGAATCAGAAGACCAGAGAGAAGGCAATTGGGATATTCCAACTAATTTTATATAGTTGCATGGTTCCTTAAGATGAAAAACTTTGATAATAAAAATTTTTGATGTTAAAACACTATTTGTAGAGTAGAATAATAAAATTTTAACATATCACATCATCATAAATATATCTATATAATCCCTAAATATATGAAAAGTTTTATTTTCTATTGAAATTTGGAATCTGATTTGGTCATATGATTTTGGATAAACATGAAAAATACTTCTCAAATCAAACCTTTCAATTATTGATTGTACCATGGAGAATAAACTAGTAAATTCTCTGAGGATATGGGTGCTTTAAATATGATGCTAATTTTTCTTTAAAAAAACCTCTCGATTACAGACAATTTGCTTCCAATAACTAACAACTAATTTGTTGTTCAATTTTTAAAGTGCATCAACATTGAATCTGAGTCCTGCTTTGTGTGTTCCCATAAAAATAAATTTTAGTGTCAAGTATCATTACTGAAAAAGATTCAAAAAGTGAACTTGGGTTTTTAGTATTATTTTCCATTTAGTTTGAAGAGAAAAGTGAATTAAAAATGTAAATGTATCATATCTGATATAAAATAAAAGATGTAATATAGATTTAAAAAAATCTTCCTCTCTTATTTTTTATTGTTGTTGCACAAATGGTTGTAAATGATGGATATTACTAATAATTTACTTTACATTATACATAACTTGCATTGTTATCTCCTTGGTGTCATCATGACGATTTCACCTTTTTGAAGAAAAGCAAAAATTTATATTTTTGTCCATAATTATTGAGGTTATTATTTAACAGTTGAATATAAATTACTGAAACACCAGATTTTTATACTCCTTATCGTCTTTCTGTGTTTTTCACTTTTCTACTTACTTTTGGAAAAAAAACCCTGACAATTGTTTTGAAATGAGATAATTTCATATATTATAATTTCTTGCATTTTGTTACCTGGTTTTTTCCTGTATCTTTTACTTACTATTTCTCATTTCTTTTTTTAAAGCTTATTCTTTAAACTATTGTAAAACTAATCAACATTAATGAGATTATATTTTAAGTTATTATTCTAATTAGTTCTCCCTTTTTGAAATGTCATTAATTCTTTGAATTAATTATTTTCATATGAATATGCATGATGTATTTTTCTAGAAGTCCATGTAATTTATTTTGCTGATTGCATTGTTAATCACCTAGAAAATTTTTTGTTATCCTCATCAAATTATGTTTACTGAGGTTTATGTTTATGAAATACTACTATGACAGGTGCTATAAGAGCCCTTTATGGCTTAATCTACTATGACTAACCCTTTGCAAGTCTATTTAATTTTCCACACTTCATCCTCTCTCATCCAAAACTTAATCTCTCTGATACTTTAAATGCAATAAAAGAGGCTTTACTGGTCAGAAGTTTCACTTCATAATTTGAGTGATCATCTATGTTTTATTCCTCTAGAAATACCTCCTCTTCTTTAGTAATGTGAATTATTCTAACTTCAGGTAACTACTTCTGCCATATTCTCTATACTACAACTCTCAAATACTTATTGTTGGGTTTGGCCTGTTAATTTTAGCAGTAAATTCGTGAGCAGGGGACCCAAACCTGGCTAATCCATGTTCTTCTCTTAAGTTTGCTTTCCTTTCTTGGAATAAAAACCAATGCAGTGAAAGAAGGGCTACAATTGACCAGTTTTCTGGCTGGTAAATTTTTCTGTATTAGTTATTTTGGTGTGAATGTGGATGCCATCTATTTTACTGGGAACCCCTTCTAATTTAATGTGCTGGTTGCACTGCTGTCTATCCAGATAAAGAAATTTGATCAGCAGATGAAGACAGAATTAGAGATGGTCAATAAAAAGGCATTATTATGACGTTTCCAGCTCTGGTTATAGTTATCTTTGAGTCCAACTGTACCAGGCTCTTTCCTTGGTTTAGTTACATAAGACAGCAATAGATTACTTATCTAAATTATTTCTGACTGTAATTTTCTACATAGTTGGTATTAGTTTAGTGTCCCTAACTACAAGAGACCCCTCATGACATAGTAAATCACATTACTGGGCTTGCAAATATCATGGCTGGGGCTAAAGTGTTAACTCTGTAGATGGAAGTGAGGTGGGAAGATAGAGTTCTGTATTTTGCCTCAGCATCATCCCTTTACACTTAGTAGAAATCAGAAAAATGTGACCTTTGACAAATGATACAGTATTAATTCACTTTCTCCATATGAAGGAAGGAACTGACATAACAAACAAAGGACTCTTCAGCATTGCCAGGAGGATATTTAAAAAGCACTTTACTCGCCATGGAAGAAAAACACCAATAATAAAAAAAAGTCATATAAATAATATATAATCCCTTATTTCTGACACTAGTAGTTCTCTGCTAATGTTCCTACAATAATATTGAATCATTACTATGAGGAGACCTAGATTTATAAACCATGTTTGCCCTCTGAGTAAGTTCACAATTGCCTTCCTAGGCAAGAGTGTTGGCTTTTCGCTCTTACTTTCCTGCTTGCCTTGTAATTTGACATTATACTCATAGTGTGGCAATAAACTGGTGATAGGTTTTAGAATTACTAGATATCTCCTTGGCATTAAAAAGCAATCCAAAGCCTCAGACACATACTGATTCATTTTAAAACCAACTCAATAGTTTCTCTAGTGAGAAAATGGAATGAATACCATTTTATTTAAGAACTAAAGAACGTATGTCCCAATAATTTCTGATCGTACTTGGGAGCTAGTTCCCTGGGGTACAGTTTCTAGTTTTCAATTGTTTTGGAGTAGGAAATAAAAGAATAAAAGGTAAAGTACAAGCAGGTTTCTTCAATATGACATACTTTATTGCTATAAAACTACCTTGGGCTAATTCCACACTAAAACTGCCAGAGCATGACACTCGAGATATTACAATTTTTTTTTTTTTTTTTTTTTTTTTTTTGCGGTACGTGGGTCTCTCACTGCTGTGGCCTCTCTCGTTGAGGAGCACAGGCTCCGGACGTGCAGGCTTAGTGGCCATGGCTCACGGGCCCAGCCGCTCCGTGGCATGTGGGATCCTCCCAGACCGGGGCATGAACCCGTGTCCCCTGCATCGGCAGACAGACTCTCAACCACTGCGTCACCAGGGAAGCCCGAGAAATTACATTTTTAAAAAGACCTAAAATGCCAATTCTAAATTACAGTGTAGACCAGCAAACTAACTTGTAGGGTTTTAGAAATAACCAAAATATTCACTGTGTGATGAAACTTAAGATATAAAACCATGAATTGATTATTTCCCTTGAAATTTTAGATTGACATCCCCACAATATATTACATATGTCAAGCATTAGTAAAGGATCTGAAACTTAGTAGGTATTCTAAAAATGTTCAATTAATGATTAAATGAATGAAAGGAAAGACGTTTTTCAAAGTTTAAAAAGTCTTCTTGGTGGCAAGTGTAATTATCATAAAATTTCAAATCCTATGCTTCAAGGACGTGAATCTTTACTTGTGAGGGTCCCGTCCCTCATTCCTTTTCTTCATCTGCAGTTTGGCCTGTGTTGTAGGTAAAAATTGATACTAGAGTTTGTGAATTGATTCACAAAGCCCTGGGGACAGATTAGTAGACTAAAGTTTTATGTCCAGTTAGTCATTTCAGACAGTGAATTGACAGAATTCAATATACAGCTGATAAATATATGAATCAAGCAGGAAGTGGGCAGAAGGAATTTTCCAAATTGCCTATAGGTGATTCAGTGAATTAGGAAAACATTACAAAATCTGGGTTTGAGATAAAATAAAATGAATGAGGCAGAACCTTGGGTCTATAGAGGCCATAAAATACTGGGGAGAAAGTACATAGGCTTGGATAGATCTAAACCAGTTCAAGATTTTGCTATTATAACACTTTTGCCCTATTAAAACAGTGTACTATCAGCTTAAAAAGTAACTGGATAAATATTTTTTTCTTTTCAAACATTTCAAACTGGTGCATTAAAGGATCACTCTCCCCCTTGTTATGGAACTATACTTCACATTTTATACTTTTAGGCAACTTGTCAAAAATATTTACGTTCCTTACATGTATTATGCTCCTATATGTTGAAATTATCTTTAAATAAAAATTATTATTTTGTCTTCAAATTTTCTAATACCAAGTGTTATTACCAACAAAAAAGGAGTCAATGAAGTTAGGTTTAAACCTCATCATAGTAATACCTGAACTCAACAATTATTTACTGGAAGTATAACATTGGGATGGGTATTGCAGGCATCAAAAAAGACTCCAAGATTGATACTTGCCGTAATGGACCATGTAATCTTTTGAAGGAGACAAGGCATATCACATAAGACAAGTTAGAGAGGAAAAAGAAAATACTGCCAAAACACAGAGCAATGCATTACAAAATGTTAAATTGTCTATAATCAAAGACTATGGTCTATGGTATAGACAACATCCTTCATTTGATATTAAAGATTTTAGATTAAAAGTTATGGTCCAGTGTATAAATTTTATTATTAAATCATTAGATTGCAATACAGAGTCCCTTCAGTTAAAAACTCTTCCAATATATTGTTTAATAAATAATAAAATTATGTACTATGTAATGACTCATTTTTTAAAAAGGTTTTATCCTAGATGTACTCACTAATGCCAATAAAAATTTCCTGTAAGAGGATAAAGGCCAAAATTTATTCTTTATTTTTGTTTTCTGGCACCACAGCAACTTCAATTATTATATGTAAACATAAAATGAATATTTATTCACTTTGCCTACTTTATTATTATATATTTCTAGTGGAGCAATGCAAATGAATCAACTTGGAAAACAGGATGCACCTTGCATTTCCACAGAGGCTAAGGAGACATGTGACATTTCCTTAGATTACTTAATCGTAAGAAAATTACCACAAACAGAATTAATAGTAGCATTTCAGTCCTACCAAAAAAGATGTATTTTTATCTCTAAAATGCCATAGATGGAGTAAAAAAAAAGCAATTACTTGCTACTTCTATTGCAAATGTTGTAATATTAAACTTACTTTAAATGACAGTTTTTTTCCATGGGTTAGAAAATTAGCTGCTAAATAGGTCCCAGCTTTTGCAAACAATCCATTTTTGTTACCAATATTCTCAGTTAATTAAAAAAGCTGAAGACTTCTATGACATGAAGTCCGATCTATCAGAATTTAATTTTTGTCTGCCCACTTCTAGTTACGCTGTATTTACAGCTGCCACTCACCCATTATTTCTCTAACTGGTTGAGAAAAACTGAACGTGTCCTCAATTATTAAATATTCATTCCCACTGATATGTTAATTGAATTTTAATATGGAAAACCATGAAGAAGTATTGAATAAAGTCACAAATTTGATCGTCTTCAAAATGTTTCTAATTTTGTCTGTTTGGCTTTACGTAATGCAGCATTTTTTTTATTTTGTTGAAAGTATTTCTAAAATTTTTATTGCTCTGTGAAATCATTGTGTGGAATAAGTCCTGCAATCTCACTCTTTCCCTAGTCCTTTCACTCCGCCATCCCTGAAGGTAAGTTCATGCCTTGTCTTTCCTCAAAATTGTACCACCTATCCTTTCAGTGAGAAAACAGTTGCTCTGAAAAGGCTCCCAGAGTCCTCCCAGCCACAGTAGAGGAGAAGTCTGTGCTCCTCCCAGGGCCCCCACCCTAGCACACCCTTGAGCACCGCTCTGCCAACCCTGCTTTTCTTACAGGTGAAGTTTTATTGTTTCTATTGTACCATTCCCATGAGTATACAACCTTACTGTTGTTTAGCTCCTCTTAAAAGAGACAAAGAAACAAAAATCCCTTCTCTTGCCTCTGCTATCTCCACCCACCGTCAGTGATCACTAGTTGTTCCCTTAAGGCCCCAGAAGCTTCTCCTCATCCTTGGGACAAAGGCCAAGCTCTTCACTGGGCTACTGACCTCTTCAGCCTCAGCTTTACCATCTTAAGGTCCCGTCTCTCTGAATTCATTTCTTCCCACACTCTTGTTCCCAAGATTTTACTGTGCAAGCCAGTCTCCATCACAGCCTGTGCCAGGTCACTGAACGTTCTGTAAGGGCCACAGTTCATCTGTCTTGTTACCTCTGTATTCCTGGCACTTAACACAGGACAGGCAATCTGAAATATTTTCATTTTAGTGAAAGAAGGAAGAACTGACGATGCTCAGTATTGCTCAGTAAATATATGTAGGCTACCCATCTGAAAAAAACAGTGTTAGCAATAAAAATATAGTAATTTGGTTGTGAAGTATGACTTATAGATTCTTGGACGATACCAGCCAGCATAATTTCTAACATTCTCTTTGTTTAAATGTAAAAATCTACTATAAAAACTTCCTTCTTAACCAAATAGAAATACAATGTTGTCTTTCCACTACAATTTACAAAATTATTTCACATGAGTTAATTGAAATAGTGACATGTCATCAATGATAATAAAATTTCACAGCCCTCAAAATAAATGTCTGATTTCCTAAAACCTTCTTTTTAATGGCAGGTCTCCTCTACTGAGGATAAAATTTTTCATCATGAGATTCAGGTGTAAGAATTTATCTCTACTTTGTGGGGAAAACATTGTTTTCAAATAAGATAAAATATATAAAAAATAAAGTAAGTGTACCTCCCATTTTGGTTGGCAGAAAGCTAGTACTTCACATTCCCACTTCACTTCTGTAAGTGGGAAAGAAATCTGAACTCTGCCCGAAAGCCACTTACTACTCTGGCTTCTCTGAATTTTATTTTAATATAAAGTCAGCATTATGCAAAAAAAAAATGCCTTTGAACTACTGGCATATCACTTTTGTGTGTGTGTGTGTGTGTGGTGATGGTGGCTGGCATCTGAAATTACTTGAAGAGAAGTAGCTAAATTAACAAAAGACGCTGAAAATAATCTAGAAAATAGAAAATTTGCCTTTTTCCCCTTGTTCAGATTTCACAGATTCAAGGACTGAAGAGAAAAATTTCATTAAAAAAAATCTCCAAGATGTATAACAAGCCAGCCAGCTTTTATTCATGTTCAGGGTATTTATAAATTTCTATAAACCACACATACTCTGAAATCATTGTTCACCAACACATTAAGGCATCGTTTAATGCCCTGGAAACAATTTATCATCTAACACACAAAGTCAGCTACATGTTGTTGACGATCATTATTATTCAATCAATAAAAACAACTTTACCAGAGGGAAAATGCCTTATTCACTTAATAAGATTATTCTCCCATCCTGTTTTATCTAAGCATATAATTCTCTAAGTTACACATCATACTCCTGAAAAATCTCAGGATTTCACAGCAGATTCTTAATCCATCTTTGTTTTTTACAACTAGCTAATGACAAATTAATTGTACTTAATTTTCGCTGAGCTTTATCATAGGCATTGAGAAGCCACTGTTTTCCTATGAACATGCTTTAAAAACAATGCAAAGACTCAGAGGTTTATTTTATAGAACTCTAGATTCACAAGGAACATGATTTAAAATCCTATGCTGGACATATTAAGTGCTAAGGAGCTCTGTTGTGACAGATACATATATATACATACACACACACGTCTGTATAAATACAGTGTTCTGAGTTTTGAAGGCAATCAAATACATGTCAGTAAAATAATGTGGATCCAAATACAATATCAGGAGGGTACTTGCAACCTCTGGGTTATATTAATGAGATTAAAGAGTTCTGAATAAATCTGCATACATTTAAATGAACTTGGTACCAGAGCAAATGTTTAAAACTTTGGTGAAAAGGAAGGATATAGTTCAGCCTCTGTCACCTAATTCATATTCCTGGATAAGTGTTTCCATGTATTTTTCTTTTCCTTTGTTTAGAACTTTGTGGAACCCTTAAAAAGAACAGCACCAGAAGAAAAAAGAAGTGCACTAGATGATCACTGCAGGCGTCCTGTTCTCAGGAGCAGACCTGACACCGTTATCTCCTGGAGTAAAAGCAACAGGCACTCAGACAGGCACAGAGAAGGCTTCCTCCATCACTTGTCAGACCTTCTTCTCTCAGGGAGAAAGCAAAGTGGGGGAAAGGACTCTCTCAGCTCAGTTTTGACCATCTTAAAAATATGAGCACCTGGGGCTTCCCTGGTGGTGCAGTGGTTGAGAGTCCACCTGCCGATGCAGGGGACATGGATTCATGCCCCAGTCTAGGAAGCTCCCATATGCCGTGGAGCGGCTGGGCCCATGAACCATGGCCACTGAGCCTGCACATCCAGAGCCTGTGCTCCGCAACGGGAGAGGCCACAACATTGAGAAAAAAAAAAAAAAAAAAAAATATATATATATATATATATACCTGGAAAGTAGGGTATGTTTTGAAACTTTACTAGGAGAAGTGGGTTGACTCTTTCATGAAGATGGGTTATAAGTGACAGCTCTTTGTGCAGAGAAAAGCATGAGCTGTTTGCCCATCTCCCTCATGCCTCACTTAGGGGTAGAACAGTTCTGCATGAACACGTTGGGATGATTACCAAGTGTGGCTACAGAATGCATTCTTTCCTTCCTGAAATTCATGGCAATCTTTCTTTGACAATTTAAAGAAAATCTGGTTTGGGAATGAACCAGTTGATTAAACTTTGTCTAGATATGGAGATATTTTCACCATCCCTTTCTAAGCTTTCCCTTCACCAAATTTTACTTTATTGGATCAAACTGTGCACTTGTACTTAGTGTTTTTTCCTCTTTTACCATCTCTAAAAAATTTGTCCTTACTTTGTGCCTTGTTTCTGACTTATCTGTGGTACCTAGGAAGCCCACAGTGAAATATCTCTTTTCTCAAATCTCACCCTTTTTAAATCTTCTAAAGATGTCTCAAGTAATACCAAGAAAATAAAACAATTTTTAAGCTATGGTGCTAAAATTAAATTGTATTCTAACTATTCTAGAATAGTCTTTGTAGCTGCTGGTGAGATTTCTGTGTTTATATTGGAAAATGTTTGAAATATAAGCTTAAATACCTTGTATTTAACCACTTAATAAATGGTTCAGTGATTAAGAATTAAACATTTTATATCAGTTATAGCAGAGGTTTATCTTAGTGTCCACCTATACAGTTTGGGGAAATGAATAAATTTTTCTACTACACAGCAGACTTTATTTGAACTTAAGAATTAGTCACATATTGCATTAATCAGAAGTCAGCTGTCAGCTATAGTTATCTTTTCCATATAGAAAAGAGAAACCAGGAAGCAACAGATATTCTTGTTTCATCAACAACTGCACGTGTGAAATAATTATTTTAGCTCCTTGGTAAGGACTTGTGGATTTCTTTTTTGATCTACCATGAACTTGTAACAAAGTAACTGGATATATTTTCTTCTTAAATTTCACTTGACCCCTGCATTTAGTATAGTTTATTTCTTCACAAATGATAAAATAAGATTTGAACTTTCTTATGTTGATGATATCTGGAATTAGAGTCTTAATAAATATTTGCCAATTCTGAAAAAAAAACCCAGTAAAATGTGATTACCTATGGAAAAATTTTCTGTAACAGAGTGATGAGTCAAGATGCTAATATTAAATGCAGAGAGAATCTTGTAAAGGTGAGCATTATTTTGTAAGGTCAAATAACAATTAAATGGTTCAAATTTGTTTTGATCAATTGATTTTTACTTACACTTTACTCACTTCTTAGCCTTCATTCACACATCTGGCCATATGAAGTTATCTAGATGGAATTAATTTCATCCATTTTGCCTCCCCAATGCACAAGGGTACATCCATTTTATTTTACAATCTGTCTCTACATCTAGTTTTAGTATGGGGAGAAATTACAGGGAATTCCAGATGAATGAACTTGAACAACTAAATTAATCTTCTTGAGCATCACTTTACTCCCATATAAACTGGATAGAGTAATTCCTACTCTCGTTGAGCTAGAGTTGCAAGATTTAGCAAATGAAAATGTAAATGTGAATTTCAGATAATTTTTAGCATCAGTGTTTCCCAATTATTTTTTATTATAAGTATGTCCTGAATATTGCATGGAAAATATTATACTGAAAAAATGATTCACTGTTCCTGTGAAATCTAAATTTAACTGGTTCTGGCTTTCACCTGGCAATCCCTACAGAGAGCTGTTTTAGAGAGTAAATCAGATGACTTATCTAGAATGGCTAATAAATGGTAGATATCTAACAAGTTTTTCTTGCCTAGTCCTGTGATTTATTATTAAAGAAACATGACTTCAATTAGATTAATTCTTTGTATCCTGTATCTGGTGAAAAGCCTGATATATTGTAAGCAGATTAGTAAATATATATATTACAGAAAAAATGAAGTGTGTGTGTGTGTGTGTGTGTGTGTGTGTGTGTGTGTGTGTGTATCCATGTTCAGGGCCTGAAGCTGAGGATTAGTTAGTTTGAAAAGGGGAGATTGATTATGAGAAAGGCTGGCAAGATGGCAGAGCAGAAGGACTTGAGCTCACCCCTTCTTACAAAAACACCAAAATCACAACTAACCACAGAACAAAAATCAACAACAAAATAAAATGCTGGACCTACCAAAAAAGATGCCCTTCATCCAAAGTCAAAGAAGCCACAACGAGACAGTAGGAGGGGTGCAATCTCAATAAAATCAAATCTCATACCTGCCTGGTGGGGGACCCACAAAATGGAAAATAATTATACCACAAGTTCTCCCACAGGAGTAAAAGTCCTGAGCCCCACATCAGGCTCCCCAGCTTGGGGCTCTGGCAATAGGAGGAGGAGCTTCTGGAGAATTTGGCTTTCAAGGCCATCAGGGTTTGATTGCAGGAACTCCACAGGACTTAGAGAAACAGAAACTCCATTCTTGAAGGGTGCACACAAGGTCTAGCATGCCCTAGGACCCAGGGAGAAAAGCAGTGACTTCATAAGAGCCTGGGCCAGACAGACCTACCTGCTAGTATTGGATGGTCTTCTATGGAGGCAGGGGGACAGCTGTGGCTCACTTCAGGGACAAAGACACTGGCAAAGGCAGTGCTGGTGAGTACTCATTGGTGTGAGCCCTCTTGGAGGCCACCATTGCCTCCCCAAGACCTAGCCTCACCCAACAGCCTGTAGACTCCAGTGCTGGGGCACCTCAAGCCAAACAAACAACAGTGCAGGAATACAGCCCCACCCCTCAGCAGACAGGCTGCTTAAATTCTTCCTGGGCACTGCCCTGCCCACCAGAGGGACAAGGCCTAATTCCACTCACCTGTGGGCAGGAACCAGTCCCTCCCACCAGAAAACCTGGAAAAACCTCTTAGACAGCCTCATCCTCCTGAGGGCAGACAGCAGAAGCAAGAAGAACTGCAACCCTGCAGCCTGCAGAAAGGAAACCGCAGTCACAGAAATTTAGACAAGATGAAATAGCAGAAGGATATGTCTCAGATGAAGGAACAAAATAAAACTCCAGGAGAAAAACTAAGTGAAGTGGAGATAAGCAATCTACCAGAAAAAGAATTCAGAGTAATAATAGTGAAGATGATCCAAGATCCTGGAAAAAGAATGAAGGCACAGAATGAGAAGATTCAAGAAATGCTTTAAAAAGACCTAGCAGAGCTAAAGAATAAACAGTTGAACAATACAATAACTGAAATGAAACATACACTAGAAAGAATCAATAACAGAGTATCTGAGACAGAAGAACAGATAAGTTACCTGGAAAACAGAATGGAGGAAATCACTGCTGTGGAACACAATAAGGAAAAAAGAATGAAAATAAGTGAAGACAGACAAAGAGATCTCTGAGACAATAGTAAACACACCAACATTTGCATTAGGCGTCCCAGGGGTCCCAGAAGGAGAAGAGAAAGAGAGACAGGACCTGAGGAAATATTTGAAGAGATAATAGCTGAAAAACTCCTTAACATGGGAAAGGAAAGAGTCACTGAAGTCCAGGAAGAGCAGAAAGTCCCAGGCAAGATAAACTGAAGACACATGCCAAGACACATAGTAATCAAATTGACAAAAATTAAAGACAAAGAAACGATATTAAAGGCCCCAAAGGAAAAGCAAAAAATAACATACAAGGGAATTCCATAAGGTTACCAGCTGATTTCTCAGAAGAAACAGTGCAGGTAAGATAGGAATGGCATGATATATTTAAAGTGATGGAAGGGAAGAACCTACAACCAAGAGTACTCTATCCAGTAAGGTTTTGATTCACGTTAGATGGAGAAATCAAAAGCTGTATAGACAAGCAAAAGATAAGAGAATTCAGCACCACCAGACCAGACTAGCTTTGCAACAAATGCTAAAGGAACTTCTCTAAGCAGAAAAGAAAAGACCAATACTAGGAACAAGAAAATTAAAAGTGGAAAGCTCACTTGTAAAGGCAAACATACAGTAAAGGTAGGAAAACATCTCAACACAAATATGATATTGAAACCAGCAATTGTGAGCACAAATGCATGATATTGGTAATGCACTTGAAATTAAAAGACCAGCAATGTAAAACAATCTTGATTATATGTAGACTGCTATACCAAAACCTCATGGTAACCATAAACTGAAAATATACAATAGATATGCACACAAAAAAGAAAAAGGAATCCAAACACAACACTAAAGTTGGTCACCAAATCACAAGAGAAGAGAACAAAAGAGGAAAGTAAGAAAAAAGACCTACAAAAAATTCAAAACAATTAAGAAAATGGCAATAGGAACATACATAACCATAATAACCTTAAATGTAAATGGATTAAATGCTCCAACCAAAAGACAGACTGGTTGAATGGATACAAAAACAATACTCGTATATATGCAGTCTACAGGAGACCCACTTCAGATCTAGGGACACATACAGACTGAAAGTGAGGGTATGGGAAAGGTATTCCATGCAAATGGAAATGAAAAGAAACGTGGCGTAACAATATTCGGACATGATAGGCTTCAAAATAAATACTGTTACAAGAGACAAAGAACACTATATAATGATCAAGGGATCAATCCAAGAAGATATAACAATTGTAAATATATATGCACCCAACATAGGACCACCCAATTATATAAGGCAAATACTGACAGCCATAAAAGGAGAAATTGACAATAACACAATAATAGTGGGGGACTTTAACTTCCGACTTTCAACAATGAAGAGATTATCCAGACAGAAAATCAATAAGGAAACACAGGCCTTAAATGACACATTAGACAAGATGGACTTAACTGATATTTATAGAGCACTCCATCCAAAAGCAGCAGAAATTACATTATTCTCAAGTGCACATGAAAAGTTCTCCAGATTGATCACATGCTGGGCAAGAAAGTGAGACTTGGTAAACTTAGGAAAATTGAAATCATATCAAGTATCTTTTATGACCACAAGGCTATGAGATTAGAAATCAACTACAAGAAGAAAACTGTAAAAAACACAAACACGTGGAGGCTAAACAATATGTTACTAATCAACCAATGTATCACGGAAGAAATCAAAGAGGAAATAAAAAAAAATACCTAGAGACAATGAAAATGAAAGCACAATGATCCAAAATGTATGAGACACAGCAAAAGCAGTTCTAAGAGGGAAGTTGATAGCAATACAACCTTACCTCAGGAAACAAGAAAGATCTCAAATAAACAACCTAACCTTACACCTAAAGCAACTAGAGAAAGAAGAACAAACAAAAACCCAAAGTTAGTAGAAGGAAAAAAAAATCATAAAGATTAGAATAGGAATAAATAAAATAGAAATGAAGAAAACAATAGCAAAAATCAATGACACTAAAAACTGGTTCTTTGAAAAGATTTAAAAAATGTTGATAAACTTTTAGCCTGACTCATCAAGAAAAAAAAAACAAAACAAAGGGAGAGTGCTCAAATCAGTAAAATTAGAAATGAAAAAGGAGAAGTTACAACAGATACCACAGAAATACAAAGGATCATAAAAGACTACACAGAAACTATTTATATGCCAGTAAAATGGACAACCTGGAAGAAATGGGCACATTCTTAGAAAAGTACAACCTTCCAAGTCTGAATGAGGAAGAAATAGAAAATATGAACAGACCAATCATAAGTACTGAAATTGAAACTGTCATTAAAAACTCCAAACAAACCAAGGTCCAGGACCAGATGGCTTCACAGGAAGATTCTATCAAACAGTTAGAGACGAGTTAACACCTATCCTTCTCAAATTATTCCAGAAAATTGCAGAAGAAAGAATACTCCCAAACTCATTCTATGAGGCCACCATCATCCTGATACCAAAACCAGAAAAAAGTGTCACAAAAAAAGAAAAGTATGGGTCAATATCACCGATAAACATAGATGCAATAATCCTCAACAAAATACTAGCAATCTGAATCCAACAACATATTAAAAGAATCATACACCATGATCAAGTGGGATTTATATCAGGGATGCAAGGATTTTTCAATACCTGCAAATCAATCAATGTGATACACCACATCAACAAATTGAAGAATAAAAAACATATGATCATCTCAATTGATGCAGAAATGTTTTTGACAAAATTTAACATCCATTTATGATAAAAACTCTCCAGAAAGTGGGCACAGAGGGAACATAACTCAACATAATAAAGGCCATATATGACAAACCTACAGTTAACATCATACTCAGTGGTGAAAAGCTGAAAGCATTTCCTCTAAGATCAAGAACAAGACAAGGACGTCCACTATTGCCACTTTTATTCAACATAATCTTGGAAGTCCTAGCCATGGCAATCAGAGAAGAAAAAGAAATAAAAGGAATCCAAATTGTAAAAGAAAAAGTAAAACAGTCCCTGTTTGCAGATGACATGATGCTATACATAGAAAATGCTAAAGATGCTACCAGGAAAACTACTAGAGCTCATCAATGGATTTGGTAAAGTTGCAGGATACAAAATTAATATGCAGAAATATGTTGCATTCCTATACATTAACAATGGAAGTTCAGAAAGATAAATTAAAGATACAATCCCATTTACCATCACCTCAAAAAAGAATAAAATACCTAGGAATATACCTATCTAAGGAGACAAATGTCCTGTACCCTGAAAACTCTGACACTGTTGAAAGTAATCAAAGATGACACAAACAGATGCAAAGAGATACCATGTTCTTAGATTGGCAGAATCAAATTGTCAAAATGACAATATTGATATACTACCCAAGGCAATCTACAGATTCAATGCAATCCCAATCAAATTATCAATGGCATTTTCCACAGAACTAGTAAAAAAATGTTAACATTGTATGGAGACACAAAAGACCCCAATAGCAAAAGCAATCTTGAGAAAGAAAAACAGAGCTGGAGGAATCAGGTTCCCTAGCTTCAGACTATATTGCAAAGCTACAGTCATCAAAGCAGTATGGTAATGACATAAAAACAGAAATATAAATCAATGGACCAGAAAAGAAAGCTCAGAAGTAAGCCCACACACCTATGGTCAATTAGTCTACAACAAAGGAGACATGACTATACAATGGAGGAAAGACAGTCTCTTCCATAAATGGTGCTGGGAAAACTGGACAGTTATATGTAAAAGAATGAAATTAGAATACTCTTTAACAAAATAATAAAAAATAAACTCAAAATGGATTAAAGATTTAAATGTAAGACTGGATACTATAAAACTCTTAGAGGAAAACATAGGCAGAACCCCCTTGACATAAATCTCAACAGTATCTTTTTCAAGCCATCTCCAAAGTAGTGGAAATAAAAACAAAAATAAACAAATGGGACCTAATTAAATTCAGAAGCTTTTGCACAGCAAGGGAAACCATAGACAAAATGAAAAGACAACTCACAGAATGGGAGAAAATATTTGCGAATGATGTGACTGACAAGGGATTAGTCTCCAAAAATTTACAAACAGCTCATGTGGCCCAGTATCAAAAAAATAATCCAATCAAAAAATGGGCAGAAGACCTAAATAGACATTTCTCCAAAGAAAACATACAAATGGCCAAGAGGCACATGAAAAGATGATCAACATCACTAATTATTAGAGAAATGCAAATCAAAACTACAATGAGGTATCACCTCACACCAAACAGAACGGCCATCATCAAAAAATCTACAAACAGTAAATGATGGAGAGGGTGTGGAGAAAAGGGGACCCTCCTACACTGTTGGTGGGAATGTAAATTGGTACAGCTACTATGGAGAACAGTATAGAAGTTCCTTAAGAAACAAAAAATAGAGCTACCATATAATTCTGCAACACCCCTCCTGGGCATATATGGGGAGAAAAACATGGTTTGAAAGTATACATGCACCCCAGTGTTCATTGCAGCAGTGTTTACAATAGCCAAGAAATGGAAACTACCTAAATGTTCATCAACAGAGGGATGGATCAAGAATATGTGGTACATATATGCAATGGAATATTACTCAGCCATTAAAAGGAATGAAATAATACCATCTACAGCAGCATGGATGGACATGGAGATTATCATACTAAGTGAAGTAAGTCAGACAGAGTAAGACAAATATCATGATATTGCTTACATGAGGAATCTAAAAAAAAAATGATACAAATGAACTTATTTTCAAAGCAGGACCAGACTCACAGACTTTGAGACCGAACTTATGGTTACCAGGGGGAAGTGTGTGGGGAGGGATAGAATGGGAGTTTGTGATTGACATGTACACACCACTATATTTGAATAGCTAACCAACACAGAGGATCAGTTCAGTATTCTTTAATAACCTTTGTTTACGTATGTGTGAGTGTGTGTAAATAAATATATTTGTAATTTGTATAGATAACACATACAACACACTGTCCTGGAGCAGGGGGTCAGCAACTATAGCCATTGCACCAGTTATGGTTTGTATGGCCTATCCATGAGCTAAACATGGTTTTTACAGTTTGAAGTGTTTTGGAAAAAAAATATATAATTTGTGACATGTGAAAAGTATATGAACTTCAAACTAAATAAAGTTTTATTGGAGCACAGGAACATCCATTTGTTTACATAGTATCTATGGCTGCTCTAGCATTAAGTGATGGTTATTCTCATGTGTTAACTTCACTAGGTTATATTATTCAGTTTTTTTTAAATGATATTATTTATTTATTTATTTAATTTATTTTTGGCTGCATTGGGTCTTAGCTGTGGCACTCGGGATCTTCACTGAGGTGTGTGGGCTTTTCGTTGTGGTGTGAAGACTTCTCTCTATTTGTGGTGTGCAGATTTTCTCTTCTCTAGTTGTGGCGTGCAGGCTCCAGAGCATGTGGGTTCTGTAGTTTGTGGCACGTGGGCTGTAGTTGAGGTGTGTGAGCTCAGTAGTTGTGGCATGCGTGCTTAGTTGCCCCACAGCACGTGGGATCTTAGTTCCCTGACCGGGGATTGAACCCGTGTCCCCAGCATCGTAAGACTGATTCCTCACCACTGGACCACCAGGGAAGCCCCCATTCGGTTGTTTAATCAAACATCAATCTAGGTATTTTGTAGATGTGGAGCACATTTACAGTCTACTGACTTTAAGTAAAGGACATGAACCTCAATAGTGAGGGTGGGGTTCATCCCATCAGTGGAGGCCTTTAGAGCAAACTGAGGTTTCCAGGAGAATAAGAAGACTAAAACATTAGCTCTCGCCTGCCTTTCCAGCCTGCCACTCTGGCCTAAATAATGTGAATTTGAGACTGCAGCATTAACTCCTGCATGAGTTTCCACGTTGCTAACTTGCCCCATGGGGTTTCTGTTTTTCCAGCACCCACAATTGTGAGCTGATTCCTTGTAATAAATCATATGCAGGTATCATGTCTCTGAAGAACCCTGAATGATGCCCACTACAATAGCAGAACTGAGCATCTGAGATAGAGACAGTAAAAAAATTTACTTTCTGGCCTTTTACAGGAAAGTCTGTGATAGGCACATAATATATCTGAGGTATGTGTTCTTTCATTCTTCCACACAATTTTGTATTCAGCCAATATTTACTGATGCTTATGTATCAGGGATTGTTTGGGAAATTAGCAATAGAATCAATGGCATAGACTCTATACTGGTGACTCTCACAGACTAGTGGGGATGGTCAGTAAAGTGGCAGTGCTGGGAAGATGGGAAGCAGGCTGTGCTGAGTGGACACACCGGAGGGGCATCTAATACAAACAACCCTGTGTATTAAGGTTGTCTGCATTAGCAAACATTTGGTCCTGTCCAAAACGTCCAGAAGACATTCGATCCACCCTCAAAGCTCCTTGAATTTGGTCCTATCCAAAATGTCCATGAGCATTTTTGGTTCATGCCAAGTGGTTTTGGACAGGACCAAATATCAAGGACATTTTGGCATAGACCAAATATTTTATGGACATTTTGGACTGGACCAAATTTAGATATTACCTAACAGAGGTCACAAACTCAAATGCCTTCAATGGTGGGCAGTTCATAAAATCAGTTAGCACGTATGGAATGGTGGGGACCATGACATCTCAGAACACTCAGTCTCCACATACTGATATTTGAATCTAAAAAATTCAAAGGTCTGGTGCAAGCCAAAGAAAACTAATCTTCAGGCTTCAAGATCTGCTAATTTGAAATCTCTGAGATGAAACCTACCTCTTCTCATTTCATAACTGGGCATTAAAACCCAAGATCTTAAGGAATTTGACTAAAGCCCCTCTGTTTATTCACGACAGAGACCATACTGGAGTCCAGGTCTTCTAGCTCCCGCTGAATATCCTTCTTTTTGTGACGAGACCCGCGAATGTTAGGACAGAATTATAAGAGGAGGAATGGAAGTCAAAATTAGGCTAGAGAAGAATATTGTCCTTACAAAAGAGTTTATGGCGAGAAACATATTAAGTGTACGTTTACACATTTAGATAACATCTGTGATGTTGTCAGGTGCCCTGATGTTTGAAAGAAGTGGGTAAAAACAATATCTCGCTTTTGTTTTGGTTTTGCATTTTCCTAATCAATAATAAATAGACTTTCATACATTTACTAGCTATTTATTTCTACTCCTGAAAAATATCTTTGTATTTTGTCTAATTTTCCATAGGTTGTTTTGCTTTTTTCTTATTAATTTATAGGAATTAAAAACGTTCTGATATTAATCCTTTGTGTACATCTTCTGTTTATATTCTTTTCATGTACCTTTTCCCATTTTTGGTTTATTTTTCCACTTTCCTCAGTGTCTTTTGATCAATTGGAGTTCTTAATTTTTTCACATTTATCTTTCCTTTATTGTAAAGTGTTTTTTTGTGTCTTACAAAATCCTTCCCTATCCCCAGCTCAAAGGGAAACTTTCTTATATACTCTGCTAAGGTTGTTTCTTCCCACATTTTATATTTAAGTGTCTAATTTTTCTTGAGAGTGATTTTTCTATATGGCATGATGGAGAGGTACAAGCTTACTTTTTCCCATGTGGAAAGAGTAAAACAGTTTGGCAGTTTCTTACAAAGTTAAACAGTCTTATATGATTCGGCAATTGTACTCCTAGGCATTTACTGGAAGGAGTTAAAACTTCTTGTCCACACAACACCTGTACATGAATGTTTCTTGTAGGTTTTTTTCATAACTGCCCAAGCTAGAAAACAACTATGGTCTCTCAATAGGCAAATGGGTAAATAAACTTTGCACACCTATACAATGGAAAATTATTCAGTGATTAAGTAAAAGAGGCATCAAGCAACAAAAAGACATGGAAGAAAGATAAATGCATATATGGTAATTGAGAGAAGTCAGTCTGAAAAGGCTCCATGCTATATGATTCCAACATATGGTGGTATGGAAAAGGAAAAACTATAAAGGCAGTAAAAAAGCAAAGCAGTGGTTGCCACAGGTTCATGGAGATGGGGGAAAATTTGAATAGGTAAATCACAGGTGACTTTTACAGTGGTGAAATTACTCTACATGATATTCTAGTTGTGTATACATGGCGTTACACATTAGCCAAAACCACAGAACTCTACAACACAGAGTGAGGGCCGAAGTAAACTATCCACTTCAGTTAAAAATAATATATCAAGAGTGGTTCATCAATTGTAATAAATGTGCCATGCTGATACAAGACATTAATAAGGGGAAAGTCTACATGACAGTTGGGGGTGTATAGGAACTCTGTACTAACTGCTTAAGAAAATTTTTTTTTAAAAAATGGAAAAAAAAGTAAAAAAAAAAAAAAAAATAAGCCCAGAACTGCAAGTGTTATATTCTAGCCTATGGTAATTACAGAAAAGGAGCACCAAAGAGGAAGAGGGGGCTATTCTGTCCCCTGTCTTCCTGAAAGCTGCTTCAGGTGGGCATTGGAGCTGAGTTCATCGTGGCCCAAAATTTCTCGTGTGCTTGGGTGTGGAGGAGAAGGGGTGCAGAGAAGGTGGTGCATCACGATACTGGGGCAAAGACCCTGGTGTCTGGGAGAGTTAAGCTTCAGGGCTCCTCATTTGTAAGGGCTTCTTTCATGATTATGTTCCTAAGTCAGAATTTGTAATTTTGTCGTATATTTCTTAAGAAGCTCCCACCCTCAAAACTATATACACTTTAGTCCCCACAAAACCTGGGAAGGACATATAAAAGAAAGTCATGTCCAAATTTGACATTTTGGCCCTACATAAGAAAAGTAAGGAGGCCCAGTAAGTACTCAGTTTATACTGTTCATACAGCTCTTTTTTTTTTTTTTTTGGTCTGCTGATCATATTTTTTAATGTCTTGCCGAACTGAAACTGTCCAGATTACTCTGTCTTGTTAAGAATTCACCAAACTCTGAAATTTCCTGGAATCTGAAAGATTAAAGCCAATATGTCTCAGATTTAAATCAGATTGTGTTTCTTGAACAATAATTCACAATATTTTAGTACAGCTTTTTCCACATGAAGGAGAGTTGATATATTGATGGATAACTTTACAATATATACTGTACATTCAAGTCAGAACAGAATACTATCTGAAATAAAATAGAGTCACTTGTCTCAGACCTTTGTGCTTGCTTGTTTCTTTTTTATTCCAGGTTCGAGTAATTAGAAACACTTCATATAGTTTTAGAGAGAAACAGAAGGTCTGTCAATACCAGTCAGAAACTTTTATGAGATTTTCTGCTTCTCTATATGAATCATATGTGGGGCAGAATTGTGAGCTATTATTCAATATATTGGGGCTAATGGGGCTTTAAATAAAATGGTAACAGAGCCTTAGAAACTAAGTGTTTCTAAATTCAAAAGAAGGTTTTTTCTTTACCAAGGAAAATAATATCTCCCTACATAGGAGCAGTATTATCAGTATGCACCTTCGTCTCCTGAGAATGCCATCTAACAATGTCTGAACCATTAAAATTAATGACCTGGAATATGAGGCCTAAATAGTCCTATTAAGTCGAAAAAAATCCCATCAATTCTTAAAGTGAAATAGATGTTGCACTTATCTAAAATATGCACTTAATGGAACCAAAAAAAAAATGCTATGTTTCAGATAATCCAAAATGTTTTTTAACTATATTTAATTCAAAAATATCTGAATCTTGGGAGATTGCTTCACAACCCCTTTACAGTAATAGTAATAAAGTAATAGTGTCTTTTTAAGGATTTAATTTTGCTAGTGAATATTAATAGTGTTCAGCTTATACCAGTGGTTCTGGAGTGGGAGTGATTTTGCTCTCACGAGGACATTTGGCCATGTCTGGGGACATTTTTGGTTGTCACAATTGGGGGGGTGGTACTGCTGGTACCCAATGAGTCGGGCTGCTAAAGCTCCAGCGATGTATGGGGCAGACTCAACAAGGGATGCCGGTGCTGCCACGTTTGAGAAGCCATAAGATAGACAAACTGCTGCAAGTAAATATGAAATGTATATAATCAGAGTTTGGGGTATATCGAGAAGCACCAATACTTTTAGATTCCCTACTTACTCATTTCTTTCCAGTATGACCTCAGGATCTTGACAGACACTGTCAGTTGAGGACAGGGTCCCCTCCATGTGCTTTCCTTTGCTGTGTTTCTTCCAAAGGGGAACTGCTCAGTTCAGTCCTAAAGAGGTGGCCAAGCTAATGCTGGGCCTCAAAATCCTAATCCTGGACTGTTTTCCAAGAAACATCTCTTAAAAACGTGCTGTTTGAAGGTGAGGCAAGATACGTTTCCTTAACCTCTACCTGCTGCCACCAAAACAAAGTACAGTGCTGCATGAAATGTGAAACTGCATTAGGCCTGTAAAAAGCAACAGAAATAATAGAAGAGTGTTGACAGAACTTTTAGTGGGTTGAATTGCAGTCCACCAAAAGAGAAATCCACCCAGAACCTGCAAATGTGTTCTTATTTTGAAAAAGAATGTTTGCAAATGCAATTAAGGTAGGATATTGAAATGAGATCATCCCGATGAGGGTCGGCCTTGAGTCCAATGATAAGTGTCCTATTTAGGGGAAAGGGCACAGATCTACTTCTGGATTTCTGTGCTCCAAAACTGTGAGAGAATATGCTTCTGTTGTTTCTAAGCCACCTTCTTGTGAGGATTTGTTACAGCAGCCCCAGGATACTACTGTAGAGTCAAAGATCTGAAAGATGTGAGGCACACTGTGGGAGTCTGCTGATGTCCAGGCAGCCCTGGAAGCTGGAGGAGTGGTGTGTTGGACAATTCCAGGTCATTCTAAGGAGTAGAGGCAGAAATGAGCTCGAGAATGTGCTGGATGTCTGTTGTGAAGGGCCGTAGCCCATAGCTTGATGCTGCTTGTGAGCAGGTTGGCCAACGGATACCTAGTATCTGGAGAAGTTTGATTTCAACACAGAAAATGTAAGGAGGTGGGCCAGGCTTGGTAGTAGTAATGCTCTTTGTCAGGTAAGAAGCATCACTGTGAAGCTGAGAATTAGTGCCCTTGGGGCAGGACTCTAGTCTCCAGCTGGAGTGAGGGGGACAGGATGGATGAGTGTGTGAAGGCATCTGGGTGTTAGTGGGCCAGCCTGTTCATCGGGGAAATGTTCTAAGCCTTGGGGAGTTACTCAGGGCCCCCGAAGCCCAGCATCCATTGGAAGAGTCCAGCATCCAATGAGTCCATTGACTCATTGGGAGGCAGTGGAGCTCACGTACCCATGGTTTCTCCAGGATATGTGGAAATTGCTGACTTGGAACGTGTTTTTCTGAAAGTCCTAAGGTTAAAAGTATTATAACTATGGTTAATAAGAGATGGAAAAGGCAAGTGAGGGACAGTAAAAACTAAAAGATAGTATGTTAAAAATACTGATTAATAAGAGGAAACAACCAGAAAGCTATAACAATGCCATTGCAAATATATTTGCCTTGTTCTAGATATAGAACAATACCTGGTACATAGTAAGCACTCCATAAATTATTATTGAATGGCTGAGTAAATTTATGAATGAATGAACAGGTGCTTTGGGGGAGAAGAGAAAGTTTATACTTAGTTCTTCACTGAACAAATTCCACATTGAAACTATGATGCTATTATCACTATTATTTTTTCTTAAAATACATTAATATTCAACATAAATTATATAAATTCCAAGGCTATTCTCTTTCTAAATTAAAAATTAAATCATATCTGACTATACGTGAAAATGATTTATTTGAAGCTAAAACACTTGCCATTAAATATTTTATTTAAGTACATTGAATTAATCTACAATATATAATCAAAAGAGACAGAGTAATGTATTTGTACCTTATGGAAACATGTATTAAGTGTGTTAATTATTTTTTCTAAAATTTCATGTTATTGATATTGCAGGTTGTTGTTTCAAACCATTCTTCCCTGAGTATTTTATTTTATATTAAAAACAGAAGCACTTGCAATCACTTTGGAAGATCTGGCAGTTTCTTATAAAATTAAGCATAAACTCACTCCATGACTGAGCAATTTCATTCTTGGGAAATGACCCAAGAAAAATAAAAATACATGTTTCCAAAATGGCTTTAATAAAAATGTCATAGTAGTTTTCATCATGATAGCAAAATGATGGGAACAACCCAGGTGACCATCAAAGGGGGGCACATAATGAAATATTACTCAGGAATAAAAAGTAATGAACTGGGTTTCCCTGGTGGCACAGTGGTTGAGGGTCTGCCTGCCGATGCAGGGGACCCGGGTTCGTGCCCTGGTCCGGGAAGATCCCACATGCCGCGGAGTGGCTGGGCCCATGAGCCACGGCCACTGAGCCTGCGCATCCGGAGCCTGTGCTCCACAACGGGAGAGGTCACAACAGTGAGAGGCCCGCGTACTGCCAAAAAAAAAAAAAAAAGTAATGAACTACTGATACACTAAAAACATGGATGAATCTCAAACACATGCTGGGAGAAAAAAGCCTTATAAAATAATATATGTTATACTATGGTACGCTTCCATTTATATGAAGTTCAAGAACAGTTAAAACTAATCTATGTGGGAAAAAAGTCAAAAAGCAGTTGCTCCCGAAGATACAGGGGAAGGGATTCATTGTGAACGAGTACAAGAAAACTTTGGGGGATAACGTTCTACGTCTGCTAGGAGTTTGCATTTCACAGGAGCATGTATTTGTCAAAATCCATCTAATGATATATCTAAGATTTGAGTATTTCAATCTCTGTGACTTTTACCTCAAAAGAAAAAAGAGCTCTGCAAGCAAATATTGAATCTAGTTATATGCATGCTGCGGTATTTAGGGGATAGGGTACCAATAGGCAACTTCTAAAATGCATCAAAAGTGGACTGATGGACTAAGTGGGGAATTGTTAAGTGTGTAATAAGACATGTATGGTACAATGTTGATGATCCAATCTAGATGGTGGTAATATAGGCATTAAGATTCTTTAGCTCTTCTGTATTTTGAAAAATTTCATGATAAAATGTAAGAGAAAAAATAAAAGCCATTTTCATAGCTCATGCTTCCTTTTTCTAATTAACATTCACAGTGGGAATGCTTAAAAATCATTTTAAAATATTTTATCTCCATAAGAACCAAAAATATTAACATAATTCTATTTCACTACAAACTTTTATTCAACTTAGTTTGTCTGTTTTTAAAGGTTTCATCATATTTTTGCTATTCTTTTGTGTTTTCCAGTTTTTAAATTATAACCAAATAATATGATTTGATATTCAATAATCATGGTTAATTTATAAATACACACTACATTACAAACTGTCCTGGTATAAACAGTTAGTCAGATGATGACGACCTGACAAATTTCAATTTGAGCACTTTCTTGTGACAACTGAAAGTAACATATATGGAACCAGTGTGAAATGGTAAATTTGCAGGTAAAGTTCTATCTCTTTTAATTCCACTAACCAGGACACATAATGATCTAGATTTAAAGATTAATTCCCCTTTTTGTAATGATGGTAATTGATTGCAGAAATATAGTCCACAAAGTCCCTTTCAGGGAATTTTCTGAAGTAACTGCAGAGTCAACCCAATTCCTAAATCATCCAGGTGCATGAAAATCTTGATACCACCTAGGATGATTTGAAGGTACCACATGACATGGAAACACTGAAGATCAACTTGTCACAACAAGTTCATATTAACATTAACATTTTATGGTAGTTCAAAAAAGGATTGCTTCCTTCCTTCCGTCCTTCCTTCCTCCCTCCCTCCCTCCCTCCCTCTTTCTTTTGCTCTTTTTCTTTCTTTCTTTCTTCCTCTCTTCCTCTCTCTCTCTTTCTTCTCTCTCTCTCTCTCTCTCTCTCTCTCTCTCTCTCTCTCTTACTATCTTTCTTTTCACTGTTAGTCAACAAGACCCTGCAGGTGAACATTCCATCTGGTTACTCAAGTTATACTCTGCTTCTCAGAGAAAGGACCTCATGGGCAGGCATTTCAAGGACTTGAAACTTGTTGAGAAATTGATCTGCATGAGTTTAAGGTTCTTATTTTGAAGGAATATTTGGTACATGCATACTGCCTAAATAAAAACTCACTTGATTAGACTCACTTTTAAAAAGGAAAAAAAAAAACCCTCAAAATGTTTTATTAATAATTTATCTTCTTGAAAGAAGCTAAACATTTATAAAAATAAATGTATTTTATATTTCGCAGAGATTTTAGATTATAACAATATACTAATATTTGGTATAATTCTTCTTAAAATCTTCTTAAAATTAATAGCGCAGCATAACACTATTTAAGATACATTTGATTTCTCACACTGTGTTCCAGCGTTAATTTTGTCAAGAATATTCGTGGACTTCATCAGTTTTCCCAAGACCCTCTCTCCATATGTTGTTATTCAAATAATTTTTATTTGAAGCACATCTCTTGTCATAAGCCTTTTGATTATCTAATTCTAGGTGATTGTTAGGAGGCTGGAATCTGCCAGATTATCACTGGACAATGACTTTTTAAATAAATAATTAATTAATTAATTAATTTTTGGCTGCATTGGGTCTCTGTTGCTGCATGTGGGCCTTCTCTAGTTGCAGTGAGTGGGGGCTACTCTTCATTGCGGTGCGCAGGTTTCTCATTGTGGTGGCCTCTCTTGTTGTGGAGCATGGGCTCTAGGTGCATGGGCTTCAATAGTTGTGACACACAGGCTTCAGTATTTGTGCCTTATGGGCTTAGTTGATCCATGGCATGTGGGATATTCCCAGACCAGGACTAGAACCCGTTTCTCCTGTAATGGCAGGCGGATTCCCAACCACTGCACCACCAGGGAAGCCCAACAATGATTTTTAATGTAATAAGTGACTTTATGGACTGCTGTAACATCGTATTTGTAACTTTACTTCAAAATCAATTTCTTATCATTAATTTTACATTATGTGAAAATTAGAGAGAAGAATTACAACACCCAAAGATGTGATCCTGATTGGTCATGAATCGTATTCAGGAAGAAAGAATAAGTGGGCAGTCATGTTAACAGTGAACATTTTTATACCATGATAAACTTAACTGTCTTATGCTACACTGAATGTGGGAACTCAGATTATAGAACACTCAAATAATGAATACTTAAACAAAGAGGTGTCTGTCATATGTTTTATTATTAAATACAGTTAATGTCACTGATAATATCTGGTTAAGATAGGGAGCATTTACACACTCGCTACTTAAACATCTCAATCTCCTCTGTCTGACAGAGTCTGTATGGAGCTTGGGGAGATGTGAGAAGGTAAAGGGAAGAAAATGGACTATTCTAGAAAGTAGGCAGAATTTATCAAGGTTTTGCCCAGATGTCAGATTTTTGACAAATTTCAAATATTGTTTTTTTACAGCTGATGAAAACATGTGGAGATCTTGAGATTATTCTGTCATTCTCTGAGAAACCTGTGAGCCAGGGAGAGCTGTTGGAGAGAGGCCGGGTATTAAAATTACTTCTCATCAGCTAGCTTATTTTGTTATCTGAAAGACATGACTTTCACCTCAGCAGTGTTTGTCTGTATTTTCCACCCCATCATCGCTCTGTGACCATCTTCTGCCATTCTTGTGTGTGTGTTGTGATTATGTAGTCAGCATTAATCCTCTCCTCTTCCACAGACCCTGAGAATTGATTAAGCTGAAACATCTGTTGTCAATGATCCAACCACAAACACAATTCCTCATATCATAACTGTAGATTCAATTCTCAGTTCTTCCAATAATGCATATTCATATGCTTGCGATCAATGACATGCAATCTTAAATGTCATTCATACTTTACCTCCATTTCACTTTCTGCTACCAGGCTTTCTATGTTAGTCTCAATTCTATTCTTTCTTCCATATTTTTTTCAGGATCTCACCTCTCCAATACCACTGTTTTCTTTTTTTAACAAAAAATTTCTCCATATTAGCCCCTTCCCTTCTGTTTTTAAGAGCTACACCACTTGTTCTTAAATTAAAAATATTTCCTAGATCCCCCTTCTGCCTTCAGCTACTGCCCGGGTTCTGCCATTTCTGCAAAACCACTGTCTCAACGTCTTTTCAGTTCACCTCTTGAAACTGTGGTCATGGCTCTGTTTTTTAATGCCTAATCCAATGTTTTTTTTTCTAAACCATTATTTTTTTGATCTTCGTGCTTTACCCAATGAAAATGTCCTGAGTCCTGAATCTCTCTCCTTTGACTTCCTGGATGACTTCCTTATTCTAGTTTGCTGCTTGCTTGTTTGATAACCCCTTCATCTTTTGTCACTTTAATCACACTTTTCCTAATCTAACTCTAAATTCTGGTGTTCCCATTGTGGACATTGCAACTCATTTTCTCTATATCTTACATTTCAAGCTGATCAACACTACTATTATCTATTTGTATTTATTCTTTACCTTTTTATATAAGCTAATTTATTTTTAAAAGGTAAACTTATAACACTATGGTAAATGAATATATTAACATTTTCAAAATTGGATGAAAATTATATTAATTTGCTAGGGCTGCCATAATAAATACCACAGACCTGAGTGGTTTAAACAACAAAAGTGTATTTTATCACAGTTTGGGGAGGAAATCCATATCAAGGTATGGGTAGGTTTGTTTTCTTCTAAGGCCTCTCTCATTGGCTTGCAGACTGCTGTCTTGTCACTGTGTCTTCAAGTAGACCCTGTGTGCTAGCACGTGCCTCCATTTGTGTCTAAATTTTCCGTTTTTGTGAGGACCCCAGTCAGATTGGATTAGGACACATCCTAATGATCTTCTTTTAACTTAATCCTCTCTCTTTTTAATCAAAAATTTTTTCTAACGTTACTGAGGTATGGCTGACAAAAATTGTGTGAATTTAATGTGTGCAATGTGATGTTTTGGTATATGTTCACTTTAAGAAATGATTACCACAATCAAATGAATTAACATATCCACCACTTAACATAGTTACACTTTTTGTGTGGTAAGAGCACTTGAGATCTACTCTTGCAGTAAATTTTAAGTATACAATACTACAGTCACTATACTGTACAAAGAAGACATACAACTGGTCAATAGGTATATGAAACATGCTCAATGTCACTAATCACCAAGGAAATACAAATCAAAACCACAATGAGATCTCATCCCAAACCTGTTAGGATGGCTGTTAGCAAAACATCAAAAGATAACAAGTTTTGGTGAGGATGTGGCGAAAAAGGAACTCTTGTGCACTCTTGGTGGGAATGTAATTTGGTACAGCCACTATGTAAAGCAGTTTGGTAGCTCCTCAAAAAGTTAAAAATAGAACTACCATATGATCCAACAATTCCAATTCTGGGTACGTCCAAAGTTAGTAAAATAGCTATCTCAAAGAGATATCTTCCCTCACATGTTCAATATAACATTATTCATAGTAACCAAGATATGGAAACAACCCAAGTGTTAGATAAATGGATAAAGAAAAATGTATATATATATATATACACACACACACACACACACACACACACATACATATATATGAATACATACATTTCAGCCATATATATATTATATATAAATATTATTCAGCTTTACAAAAGAAGGAAGTCCTACCATTTGTGACAACATGGATGACCTGGAGGACATTATGCTTAATTACTTCTTTAGAGGCCAGATCTCCAAATACAGTCACATTGTGAAGTACTGAGACTTGGGGATTCAACATATGAGTTTTGCAGGGAGACAATTCAGTCCACAACTGTATCTATAAAAATGATACCAATGATTAATATCTAGATTGACCTTTTATCTTCCCCCAATGTTCCAAATCTGAGAAAAAACAATTGGCAAATATAGACATGCTAAAGATACACCAGCACCAAATTGAGCTTTTAGGTAATCTGAAGGCTCAAAAGACAATTGATAGGAAAATAACTTTCTCACTGGGTAATAAATGTCATGTCAGTTCTAGCTGCCCCTGACATGACCCCACAGCTCCAATGGGGAGACCTCACCTACATTCAGGCTTCCGTGTCTCAGTCCCTCAGCTAACGGAGGCTGTTTTTGATCCCTGTGCACCCTCTCTTCTGCTTAGCTGAAGTCTTGCTAAATAAAATTAATCTAATTTATATATGTACATATATATGTATAACCTTTTGTAATTTATAATATATGTACATACTATCAAATAGACATAATATTATTTAATCCTCTTAAAAATAATACAGCCCAAGATAAATTTAAAAAAAAATGGTAAGAGTTAAATTGCCACTGTGCAATTGCAAATAATCTTATCTAAAGAGAAGATCTGGATGTGCATAATTACACAACAAGACTATCCAAATAATTTAATGAAGAGCTCAGATTTTTAAAAAGTCATGTATGGAAGATGGATGCCAAAATATATAATCAAGAATGAAAAGAAAAAAAAAATAGAAAAAACAGAAAAAACAATTTCCAGAAGATAAAAATTTAAAATAGATGTGACCAACTGCTATAATTTTAAACAGGAAGAATTTAAATCTGTTATGCATGTTAAAAATGCATATATATATATATATATATATATATATATATATATATATACACATACATATATTTATAATTAAAGCTATCTTTCTATCTATCCTTAGGATTGGATAAATTACTACTCAACATAGTACTAAGAGATCACTAGGGAAGCATGATGCTTGTTTTGATTCTAATTCTTCTTGAGGAGGAACATATTTAAAACGGAAGAGGGTAGAAAAGCACTGTAAATAGAACTTTAAGTTCAATTTATTGGTAATATAGCAAGAGCTACTCATTATTTTAGAGGAGTTTACACCTGTAGGCTTAACAAGAAGAAAAACAGTAACACCAAAATCAATGGTAACAACAATGATAAATCTTACGAAAGTTTTAAATATCTGTTGATGCCCGCGTTCATTTAGTAAACATAGTCACTGAGCTTGGTGTGCCTACATAGCTCTCTTCTGCTTAAATCACATTTCTTGGGAAGACGTTGAAGGAAGGAAAAAATATTTATCTGAAGCAGAATATGTACGCAAAATCAAAAGTAGGTAGGGTAACCACTATTGAGAGTCCTTAAAGAAAGTTGGGAAGGTTGTGATGTCAGCCTTAGATAGGTATCTAATTTTGAATACAGATCTAAGAATTCAGAGGCTAAGAGATCAAACTAGTTCAGACCAAATGGGAGTGGTGGAAAGAAAGGGGTCCTGAGTACACAATATTTTATCTTTATTTTTACATTTGTAAACTCATATATTGGTACGTAGGAAATGCCTAATAAACATTTTAAAAAATGATGAATGCTTATATTATGTTTGGGAAAGTTACTTATGATTTATATGAAGTTATCCATCTGGACTAGAATCTAGTACTTTTCCAATTACCTTAAGTTAAGAGACAAGTTCATAACTAGTTAGTCAAGTTCATAATTAATTTGTCAAGCTTCAATATTTTTTTGGGGTGAATAGAAGTCAGGGAGACAGAAGACTAGAGATAAGCAAACCTTGTACTAAAAGGGAGAATGTATGAATTTCAGAAGATTTCCATATTTGTACAAACACCAGAAACATTTTCAGCCAGATGTTTTGTGAGAATATAGGCCTTTCCTTAACAACTCGTGTGAATTGACGGTTGTAAGTAGATCAAGGAAAGATGATGCAAACACCAGTTCTTGCTTTTAATGAAGCATTTGAAGCTCATGTACAATTAGAGGTGATGACCTGAACCAGGAGTTAGCAGAGCATGGCACGGGGTCAAATCTAGTCCACAGCCTACTTTTGTACAACTTATAAGCTATGAGTGATTTTTTACGTCTTTGAAAAGTTGTTTAAAAAAAAAAAGAAGGGAAAAATACATGAAAGAGACCCTATGTGGCCCAGGAAGCCTAAAATATTTATTGTCTCGCCCTTTATAGAAAAAGTTTGTTGACCCCTGAACTAAACTAATTGTAAAGTTTCTTGCCACTCTAATAGGCTACGTTTTTAGGGCATAATCCCCTTGATGACTGCAGTGTTTCCCAAATTATCCAATAAAATGCATTTAAAGTTGAATTTCAGATAAACAAAATATTTGGGGACTAGTATGCCCCATGCAGTATTTGGGACATACTTATACTAAAAATTATTCATTATTTTTCTGAAATTTAAAACTCACTGGGAATCTTGTATTTTATCTGGCAACTCTTATGTTTTCAGATACATGTGAATGCACTGGTAATATTTTGTGTCTACAGCTGGTTGAGCAATTTGCCCAAAGGCATTGTCAGACAAATAATCTAAAGTTAAGTCTACAGAGAGTGTTATTGAGAGGTCATAGGCTTTTGTCTTTGGACTCATTTAATCTATGCTTAAATCAATGCACTGGATAAAAATCATGAAAAAGATCATATAAAGTACATGAAAGGGGGCCTAAATCTCTAGAGACAGCTAAGGACCATTTTAAAGTTCAGATGGTCTAATCAGTGTAAAATTGATAGTGATAGACAAGAAATGACCAGACAGAGAGGGACTTGACAATTAATGAGGACATTATTTTCTTCCCTAAAGTGAAAGTGACTTACTTTATTTACTCCATCACAACTATGTACAGAATTATACTTGTGAAATATGTTTTGCAGAGTGTGTTTGAATAAAAAGGAATCTTTTCTAAAGTTTGAAAATGTCATATAATTTTGGAAGGTTAAATTTGGAATGGTAAATAAGAGCAAAACTGTCCAAGTCTCTACTTTAAGGATAGATGAAAAAATGTTCACTAGCAGAGATTTTGGCAAAAATGTAATTTCAAAACAATGTGAATAGTGATGTGGAACAGGATGGATCAGGGTAAGAAATAGATCAGCATGATATGTACAAGACTGGATACATATTATATTTGTAAATTAATATAAATGATTATAATTATTGAGTGTGATTTAAAATTTGTATAGGAATAGAGTAAATAACATTTACATGAGGGTCACAATTACTACCAGAGTTTCTGGCTTTGAGTTAAAAAGCAGAAACATAACACTCTAATCTAGAGATGTATGAAGCATTAGTGAGATATGTTAATGCCTTAAAATATATAAATAGTGAAACGTCAGAAGGCATTTTAAAAGACAGCATTTCAAGTGATCTAAATGTAAATTAACCTGATATATGTGGATTACATCTTTTTTTAATAATACAAATGGGTTAAAATGAAGGGAACATTGCTCTACAATAGGGAAAGATTCTATATGGCTATGCTTTGGGCTTTCAAACATATGTTCAAACATCTGAACAATGATATGGTTGATTTCACAAACTCTAATTGTGTCCAGAGTCAAACATTCATCATTTTTAGCAATTCTCAATGTTGACTATTTTCAAGTGAATGCACAGTAATCTTTTTGGATATTCATACATAATGCCTTTTTATCACCTCTACAAAAAGTGAATTATAAATCAATTTAATGTGAAAATGTGTATAGCTTTCAAGTTTCTATCTAGTAAAGAAACAGAAAAGTATATAAACTCAATGTGTAAGAGAAAAAACTCAGCCTTCTTTTGCTTTTGTTTTCCTTCTTTGCCTTTCCCCATACGTTAATTGAATACAGGTTCTTTCCAGACACAGTTTTGGCATGGCACATACTAATTTGAATAAGGGAACTAATTTTAAGTGGCTCTTTTGCTTTTTATGCCAAGAAAATATCATGTGCTGCACATGGGAATCCATAGCAGATAGGGTTTTTAGATTCCTTCTTAAACCAGGTGTTAGAAATTTGTGAAAAAGAAAAAAAAAAACATTTTTCGGAAAAGCTCAAACCATAGAAAACTTGAACAGTTGTTTTGTGGTGTCATTGAAGTGCATCTAATTAAAGTCTTCGTTTTCTTTTACATTCTAGAAAGAAATGTAACTACATCCCTCTGCATGACAGTGCATACTCTGCATGACCTACTTCCAGGTATTCCAGAGTCTGTACCCACTGTATACACACTGATACAGACCTGCAAGATGTGGTTAAGTAAACATGATACAGTATCATAGAAAATCATAAGCATGGGAATATCATTATTCCCACGTAATTAGGTATGATAAAAAAGACCTTCTCAACATAAGAGGTTTAAGTGTAATGCAAGAGTTCTGGTGTAATGTGCCATTTGATATGCATGTGATACGTGTGTGTAATGATGCCAACATGATAGAAATAACAAGTAAAATTTCTCAAAAACTTTTAGAAAATTTACATTGTCGATTTTAGACTTCCATTCTAATTCAAGATTGCAATTCATTCCATTTTCTTTCTTCTGAATTCTATTATAGAAAGCACTAGAGGATAATCTTCAGTGGTTTATGATACTCTGAGCTCAAAATTTAGTTGAACTGCTTAAATTTTTTGAAAGTAGTACATATTTATGAAATACTTTTGAAAATTAAGGGTTATTTTCAATTTATTTAGGACAAATAATTATAGCAAAAGTTCAGTGATATACCAAAATTATTCCATCTAGCACTTGTGTTGCCATGTTTTAAATCCTATGATAGTCATAGGAAAGACACATCCTGGAAACTTTGTGTTAGTTTTACTTCAAGCATGTTTGTAAATATCATAGTCTAAATAGTTTAGACTTTATCTACTAAAGAAGAGTAAATGTAAGTGTTCTGAAGAGTTATTAAACAACCCACGTTAGAAGGGCTGCCTTCAGGCACAGATTGAAATGAAAATAAAATTTGAAAACTGTTCAAATTCAAAACTAGTTTGGGTAGGAAAAACCTCAGGGATTGAGACTTTGTTATAGAGAGAAGCAAGTTTTATATTTTTTCCTGAATATCATATTATTTACTTACTTAAATAGCTATTTAGTTATTTAAAAAATAGTTTCTTTAAATTAAACAAAAAAAGATGATTTCCTTTTATATCTCACGTGTTATGCTAGATGTCTGGGTTAGAAAGACATAAATGAAAACACTCACTTTCCTTGATATTTTCCTATCTAGGAGGGAGATGCAAGTAAATATACTATGAAAATAAAGTCTGTAAATACAACAATAGAGAGAGACACAAGATATTATGGGAAAGTAGAGTGGAAACAAAAGCAGGTTGGAATATGAATCACAGAAGATGGCTTCCCAGAGAAAATAATAACTGGCCCAAGTCTCTAAGGAAGAAAAGCAGGTAACCAGATCAAAAAGGATATTCCACATGGAACATTGGAAGGTATGGGGCATGACACATGAGAGGACAGGAAAGGCCGGGAAATTACAAATCCCTCAGCGTGATTGGATTAGAATTTTGAATGGCTTGAGGTTGGAGGAAAACAAAGCCAGAGAAGCAGGGAAGCATCAGATCATGGAGGGCAACGTGTGTCAGAAAAAGAGATGAATTTGTAAGAAAAATCAAGCACAGATCATTTGGAAAAGAAGTCTGTCATGGATCCAGATGAGTGAAACCCCTGGGTGTCAATGAGGGAACCTCAGGCAATCACATGCAGAAAGAAATCACATTCTCTCACTCCATGAGGGAAATCAAGTCTCCTAATTGGAAATAAAAAATTAAGTGAAACTCTGGACTTCAAAATATTCCCTACAACTCCAAACAGCATCCTTTCTCCCAGAGTCCTTTGTTTTTCAGAAATTGCTCTGTGTGTGAGTAATGTCAGAGAAGCACAAAAGAGAAGATAATTTTAGAATTCCTAGGCTGGAAAATACCAGAGTAGCTCATGATTGAACCTTAGAAGATGCAGAAGGATACTGGTGGGGCAGATGTTGTGAAGCACTTGCTGTCAAATCCAGCTGCCTTCTTTTCCCTATGTGTGTAAATCTTAAAAGTGCTCCCTTAATAAAACTCCTGCTTTATAATCTCTTTCTAGGATTCTCCTTCTCTGGGAACTCATCCTGTAACAACTGGGGAGCAAAGTAGGAAAAGAGCCTGACCAGCAAGCTCTCCAGGCAAGATGAAGAGGCTTCCCCTTAGTCCCAAGTCCAGAGCGATGGCTAAATTGAATCCCAGAGGTTTTGCAGCTGGGAAGAATAAATCCGACTCCATATTGGATCTGTTTCTTTTACTTTAACCTTTGCATTCTATTGCTTTTGATGCAAGTGAACCACTAAAAGGATGTTGCCTATAAGCTTAACTTATACATAATGGCCCACCTTAGGGAACCCTGCCTCCCATGTAATAAGCGTTAGGCTAAAAGAACTTTGTTTAGCTCACAGACAACATTCTGACCAGGCCCACCTGTGAATGGCTGCAGGAAGGAAGAAATTAACACATCCCCTCTGGAGTTTGACCAGAACCAGGAAATGTTTGACCCTACCCCCTCCCCTTTTAGTATAAAAGAAGCCTGAATTCTAACTCAGGTAAGATGGTTCTTTGGGACACTAGTCCACCATCTTCTTGGTCTGCTGGTTTTCCAAATAAAGTCACCATTCCCTGCCCCAACACCATGTCTCTCGATTTATTGTTGTGTGGTGAGCAGTGTGAGCTTGGACTCAGTAACAGTTTTATGTTAGAGAGCAATCTGGTGTCAGTACATTTTAAAGCTGAAAGGGGCTTGCAAGTTAATTCTAACTCTGCCACTCTTAAGATAGAGAACATGAAGGTCAAAAGAGTCATAATTCCCCTAATTCTGCATAGCCAATTAAGGGCTGGGCTGAGAAGGATTCCACATCTTCTCACTCCCACTCTACTGCCTTTTTCAGTAAACCTATTCTTCTCAGATAGATGTGTTTCCAGGAATCTGCATCAGCATATCAGGTTGCTTGTAGCCATAGGATACACATGAAAATTTCTGGAGGATGATTTCATTTCCCATTTATATCACAATGCACACACTGTAGAATGTAAAGAGCATGCAAATTTTAAAATTAAAGAAACAAGAGACTCCCAAGATCTTTGGAATTCAGTTTTGTCCTTAGAACCCTTTTGGGTAGAGTTGAATCTCCTCTGCTACTAGGGATACATCAGTGTACATATTTGAAAAGAACTGCAGGAAGAAATATCATTATTCCGAGATATTGGATTCTTTTCCATCTTGATTAAAATGTACTCTAGCTTTATGTTAATGTAACAGCATCTATAAGAGGACTTTATTAAAGTCTCCAAACTGCAGACAAATCATGATAATTATCTCCCCTTCTGAAGATGGTATTAAACATATCTTTGTAGTACAAACTAAGAAGAGGCTAATTGGTCCAGCTATTATCACCCTCTAAATCTATATGAGAGTGCACAGCCCACCACAGAGAAATGTGTTGCAGGGAATCACCAGCAAGTCACTGATGCACCTGCAGTGACAGAATGCATTCAATGTCCCCATCAGCCACTGCTCAAGAATCAGAATTCACATTTCTCCTGAATTTTTCTACCCTTCAGCGGACCCTGGAAGCTCTAGTTTTAGGGAGGAGATGTATCCACAGGAGAGACAAGAGGGTGTGGACAACTTCAAATTGGGCATGGGAATGAAATTGGATTAGTTAGTTACATTGGATTAGACTTTTTAATACCTGCAAGTGACCTGAAAGCTATGGGTTGTATCCAGATTGTCTCAAAATAAAAAGAGAAATCTGGCAGAAAACATCGTAAATTGGTGCTGGGAGAAATTAGATTATTCTTGAATGTAACCTGACTAGTCAGGTCATTTAATAAGCTAAATTCATTACTATGTCAATATAGATGACATTGGCCTAAAGCTTATACCCTATACTCTTAATGGAGATTTTAAAACAGAAAAGTATAGTGAGTGGTTAAAAGAACAATTATTTGGCATCAAACCAGCCTTGGTTTGAGTTCTGGCTTTGTCCATCACTGCATGACCCAGGCAAATTACTTTCTCTGAGCCTCAGTTTCTTCTTCAGTAGGATGGGGATATTGATGATTGCAGTTTACACATTTTGTGGATTATTCCTAGCCCATCATGATTCTTCCTTCTTGGGCACTGCTTTGTGATCTCTTTCAGCACCCAGGCTGGCACAGCATAGTTTTAGCCAGAGTGACTGGGCTAGGGGTGGTGACCTTAGCCATGCATCTTTTCCCCTGGATCGATCCAAGATTCAGCCTTTCCATGGGGGAAGGACCCTACCATGTTGATTCGAACACCATTGTCAGCTGGGACCTGGGGAGAACATGAAACATGACTCCAGTAGAGAATGTACCCAGAATGCTTTTTGTTCCTGGTTCTAGTCTCTTTCTGGTGACACCTCTGCATCCCCATTCTGGGGTTCTATGATATTCCTCCTTTATGCTTTTACAACTAAATTTTTCTGTCTTTGCTCACATGAAGTTGGCTCAGACAGGAAGGATAGTTTTAAGATCTTGGATTCAAATCCCAATTCCAAATTTACTGGCTAAGTAACCATGGACAATTTACTTAAACACTCTGCATTCATTTTCTCTACTGAATTACGGGGAGAGGATAGTATTTACTTCAAAATAATACTCATTTATGAGGAATAAGTGAGTCACTACCAGCTAAGATTAAGAACAATGCCTAACACATCTTAAGCATACAATAAATGTGAGCTATTATTTATTGAGTTGATTTCCATCACTTGGAAACAAAAATAACTTTGACTAATAAAGTGTTATCTGACTCACAGGGTCGGTGTGATGATGGAAAGAGAAAGTGCAGGAAAATAGCTTAGCATGGTAAGTCCCAGGTATGAAATGGCAATGTTTAGCTGTTACTGTGTGTTTCCTTCTTCTTTCTTAGTTACCACTGCACATGATGTTAATTACCAGAGGCACTGAGATGACCCAAAGCATCCATTCCTGATTTTTAATCCACAGCAGCAAATGACACTGCAGACAGAGGGTGACAAACATATGTGTGAGGACTGATTTGATTTCCATCTCTCTCTCTACCTATTCATATTTATTCATATCCATATCTACGATCCTAGGATGGAGAATAAAGAGATATCCACAGAGACACCTTAACAAAGTAGATTAAAGCAATTGAAGTGGATTTAGTATTTCAAGGACAGTTTAAAGAATAAATTATTTTTCTCAGATGGTTCTCAATTTCATTAATAAAATTATATTTATGAGTGAGGGCATGATGGAACCTCTTAAGTACAAGTTCTATTAATTGTTTCCTGCCAAAGGCACATCACATGTTGAAGAGCATACTTGCCTGAAAATAAATCTCCCAGAGGCTACGTGATTTAATCTTGGTTAGCTTTTGGCATCCTAGTTCTTCCATTTTGCCATTATGTAATAACATTTTAGGGCACGTCAACATCAGCCTTTGTTTTTGCTGTTGGTCTATTCTCATATCCTCCAAGTTTTTAATCTTTCAATTCTTTGCACTGATTTCTTCTAGTGAACTACAAAACAGAACTTTCTTTCAAATCTTTACTATTTCATTGTAAATAGTACAATACCAAAGTATTAGTGTAGCTTTTCTATCATTATTTAAAATGGTAAAATGACAAATAGTAAGCTAGAATTCAACAAACTATATCAATTTAACTATCTGGCAATACATTCTCATATGGAAATGCTTAATATTTTCTTTGAAAGAGTGTACTGCAGTAATTGCTAAAAAATAGCATTTGACCATAAAACTTTACTAAATTCCTTGAGAGCAGGATCAATGGGCCCACTACAAATTTGAATAAATAGATGCATGAAATTAAAGGAATTGCTTTTCTCATTAATTTGTTTCAGGCCCAACTTTAGCTAAGAAAAGTATTGGTACTTACAATTTTTCTTTAAAAAAAGAACTGGTAAAAAGTCATTCTTACATATTCATTTCCATGATAACATAATGTTCTCTTTGTCTGGAACATTCTCCTCTCTGTTTTTCAAAGGATTGGCACCTTCTGATTTTTAATTTTAGATTGAATGACATTTGCTTGTTGTAAATTTCTAAATGGGTCTTTCTCCACTCCCACCTCACCCCACCCTATTCTTCTTTGTTACAGCACTCTGCTTCAGAGTCTATATATCAAATGGACTTATATATTTGAACAGTTACTTCTCGATTGGTTTATACTACTTGTAAAAGACAAAGAGAGAGCAGGGAATATGTCCATCTTATTCTATAATGTGTGATCAGTGTTTGAGGCAGTGCTTAGCACATCAAAAATATGCAAAGAACGTGTGGTAGAAATGTGCATGAATGACTTCATCTGACAATTTGTAAATGAATTAATACATTAGTGTAAGAATGAGAGACACTTTCTCTATAAGAGTCATGGCCCATTTCTGTGTGAAAGGCCTTGTTTGGCATACAAGTGTAATATGCATGTCTGGCATACAGCGAAGGTTGGAGCTGGATTACAAATCTGGCAGCTATCAGTGAAGAGATTGTGTGTAAGGTTTCAGGGTTCTGTCTAAAAGATCCTCTCATCTAGCAGGAGGCAGATAATATAAGCAGAGATAGTTAAGAGAAGAGAGACCAAAATGAGTGCTAAGAGTTTGTTAAATAAACGACTTTTTAATGCTTACTATTTTAACTAATAGTATAGTGTAGTCTGAGACAGTCTATGACCTCAGCTGCTTTTGTCTTCTCATATTCTATTCTTATCAAAACTTTAATTAGTAACACCTCTTCATCTTCTGCAAACATCAGTACTTATGTATAAGCAACACTCTCACAACTGTTAAGCCATTTTCCTTTGGTTTTATGGAACTGTATCATCCAATATGGTATCCACCAGCCACATGTGAGCAATTGAAATGTGGCTAGCTCAAATTATAATGTGCTCTGTCAAGTACAGACCAAATTTTGAATACATATGAAAAAAATTAAATATTCCATTAATATTTTTATTTTGTTGTGGTGATAGTATGTTGGATACACTTGACTAAATAAAGTCTATTATTAAATTAATTTCTTCTGTCTCTCCTTTATTTTTTAATGTGGCAATGAGGAAATTTTAAAAATCACATATATGTCTTGCTTTAGATTATTATTGGATTGTGCTTCTATAGAACCATTAAACATTATTGCATGATCACTGTATACCAACTTTTAAGAAATTATTACCTCTGTTTAAATATTATCACCTTAAGTGATTTAATAGGCAGTAGTATGAATCATTTTGACTTTTCTTCTATTTTTATAGCCAAATTCACGTTAGATGAAAAAATACTATTAAACATGCCTGTCAATTAAAAGAACCATTAGTAAATTCATCAAACATGTTACATGTCATGTTTACATGACTGTAGAGTCAAATATATCTATACTCATTTATCAGATAAAGAGAGATAAGTTGGTAGAATTGAAGTCATTACTGTCTTAATTTATCTAAGTTTATCTAATTGTTTATCTCAAGTACATGCAATTGAATATATTTTTCTTGCATTTCAATTTGGAATCTACAATTGAACACTTCAGAGGACACATGCTGTGGCAGATAAAATATTGGATTTGGAGTATGGACTATTGTGTTCCAGTTCCAGATTTGTCCTTAGCTAGCAGTTTCCATGAGCTAATTCTCTTGGATTTGTTTTCACCCTGTAAAATGTGGGTTTCAACTAATTAAATTTTAAGGTGTTTTTCAAGAGTAAATTAATTAAAAAACCCCCTAAAAGACACTAAACTTATGTTTTAATAATCTTTCATGTTTTAAATTTTCTGTGTGTGTGTGTTTGTGTGCATGTGGTGATAAAATCTGTTAGAAGCAGTATGTTGGCAAACAATGAATTGGTGGTTCTCTAGGAACTCAGCATTGAAATGAGAAAGATGGGGTTGCCGTATTTCCCAGTATGCACATGAACAGGTAGTTATACATGTTTAGCTCGCTGGTATTAACCTCTTCCAGAATAAGCCCCCATCATTTACTTTATTATCCATGTTTGTGCCGTGATAAAGTTTCACTGCATATGATTCCAGCCTTGCTGTGGATAGGTGAACAGAAGATGGTGTAAGATGGTGTATATATATATATCCTTTGGAGAAGTGTTTATTTAGGTCTTCTGTTCATTTTTGGATTGGGTTGCTTGTTTTTTTTGATATTGAGCTGCATGGGCTGCTTGTATGTTTTGGAGATTAATCCTAGATCAGTTGCTTCATTTGGAAATACTTTCTCCCATTCTTAGAGTTGTCTTTTCATCTTGTTTATGGTTTCCTTTCCTGTGCAAAAGGTTTTAAGTTTCATTAGGTTCCATTTGTGCATTTTTGTTTTTATTTCCATTTCTTTAGGAAGTGGGCCAAAAAGGATCTTGTTGTGATTTATGTCATAGAGTGTTCTGCCTATGTTTTCCTCTAAGAGTTTTATAGTGTCTTACATTTATGTCTTTAATCCATTTTGAGTTTATTTTTTGTGTATCGTCTTAGGGAGTGTCCTAATTTCATTCTTTTACATGTAGCTGTCCAGTTTTCCCAGCACCATTATTGAAGAGGCTGTCTTTTCTCCATTGTATATTCTTGCCTACTTTATCAAAAATACGGTGACCATATGTGCAGGAGTTAATTTCTGGGCTTCCCATCCTGTTTCATTGATCTATATTTCTGTTTTTGTGCCAGTACCATACTGTCTTGATTACTGTAACTTTGCAGTATAGTCTGAAGTCAGGGAACCTGATACCTCCAGGTCTGTGTTTTCTTTCTCAAGATTGCTTTGGCTCTTCATGGTCTTTTGTGTTTCCATACAAATTGTGAAATTTTTTGTTCTAGTTCTGTGAAAAATGCCTGGGGTAGTTTGATAGGAATTACACTGAATCTGTAGGTTGCTTTGGGTAGTAGAGTCATTTTCATAATGTTGATTCTTCCAATCCAAGAACATGGTATAACTATCCATCTGTTTGTATCACCTTTAATTTCTTTCATCAGTGTCTTATAGTTTTCTGCATACAGGTCTTTTGTGTCCTTAGGTGGGTTTTTTCCTAGGTATTTTATTCTTTTGTTGCAATGGTAAATGGGAGTGTTTCCTTAATTTCCCTTTCAGATTTTTCATCATTAGTGTATAGGAATGCAAGAGATATCTGTGCATTAATTGTGTACCCTGCTACTTTACCACATTCACTGATTAGCTCTAGTTGTTTTCTGTTAGCATCTTTAGGATTCTCTATGTACAGTATCATGTCTTCTGCAAACAGTGTCAGCTTTACTTGTTTTCCAGTTTGGATTCTTTTTATTTCTTTTTCTTCTCTGATTGCTGTTGCTAAAACTTCCAAAACTATGTTGAATAAGAGTGTAGAGAGTGGGCAACCTTGTCTTGTTCCTGATCTTAGTGGAAATGCTTTCAGTTTTTCACCATTGAGGACGATGTTGGCTATGGGTTTGTCATATATGGCGTTTATTATGCTGAGGAAAATTCCCTCTATACCTACTTTCTGGAGGGTTTGTATCATAAAAATGGGTGTTGAATATTGTCAAAAGATTTGCTGCATCTATTGAGATGATCATATGATTTTTCTCCTTCAATTTGTTAACATGGTGTATCACATTGATTGATTTGCATATATTGAAGAATCCTTGCATTCCTGGGATAAACCCCACTCGATTATGGTGTATGATCCCTTTAATGTGCTGTTGGATTCTGTTTGCTAGTATTTTGTTGACTATTTTTGCATCTGTGCTCATCAGTGATATTGGCCTGTAGTTTTCTTTCTTTGTGACATCTTTGTCTGATTTGGGTTTCAGGGAGATGGTGGCCTCATAGAATGAGTTTGGGAGCGTTCCTCCCTCTGATATATTTTGGAAGACTTTGTGAAGAGTAGGTGTTAGCTCTTCTCTAAATGTTTGACAGAATTCGCCTGTGAAGCCATCTGGTCCTGGGCTTTTGTTTGTTGTAAGTTTTTTAATCACAATTTCAATTTCAGTGCTTGTGACTGGTCTGTTTATATTTTCTATTTCTTCCTGGTTTAGTCTCAGAAGGTTGTGCTTTTCTAAGAATGTGTCCATTTCTTCCAGATTGTCCATTTTATTGGTATATATTTGCTTGTAGTAATCTCTCAGGATCCTTTGTATTTCTGCAGTGTCAATTGTGACTTCTCCTTTTTCATTTCTAATTCTATTGATTTGTATCTTCTTTTTTTTTTCTTGATGAGTCTGACAAATGGCTTATCAATTTTGTTTATCTTCTCAAAGAACAAGCTTTTGGTTATATTGATCTTTGCTACTGTTTCCCTCATTTCTTTTTCATTTATTTCTGATCTGATCTTTATTATTCATTTTCTTCTGCTAACTTTGAGGGGTATTTTTTGTTGTTCTTCTTCTTCTTTCTCTAATTGCTTTATGTGTAAGTTTATGTTGTTTATTTGACATGTTTCTTGTTTCTTAAGGTAGGATTGTATTGCCATAAACTTCCCTCTTAGAACTTTTTTTGCTACATCCTATAGGTTTTGGGTCATCCTGTTTTTATTGTCATTTGTTTCTACCAATTTTTTATTTCCTCTTTGATTTCTTCAGTGATCTGATGGTGATTGACATCTAGTCTCTAGCACTGTGGTCGGAAAGATACTTGATACAATTTCAATTTTTTTAAACTTTACCAAGGCTTGATTTGTGACACAAGATATGATCTATCCTGGAGAATATTCCATGAGAACTTGAGGAGAAAGTGTATTATTTTGTTTTTGGATGGAATGTCTTATTAATATCAATTAAATCCATCTTCTTTAATGTATCATTTAAAGCTTGTGTTTATTTTCATTTTGGATGATCTGTCTATTGGTGAAAGTGGGGTGTTAAAGTCCCCTACTATGAGTGTGTTACTGTCGATTTCCCCTTTTATGGCTGTTAGTATTTGCCTTATATATTGAGGTGCTCCTCTGTTGGGTGCATAGATATTTAAAATTGTTATATCTTCTTCTTGGATTGATCCCTTGATCATTATTTAGTGTCCTTCTTTGTCTGTTCTAATAGTCTTTATTTTAAAGTCTATTTTGTCTTATATGAGAATTGCTACCTCAGCTTTCTTTTGATTTCCATTTGCATGGAATATGTTTTTGCATCCCCTCACATTCAGTCTGTATGTGTCCCTAGGTCTGAAGTGGGTCTCTTGTAGACAGCATATATACGGGTGTTCTTTTTGTATCCATTCAGCCAGTCTATGTCTTTTCGTTGGATAATTTAATTCATTTGCATTTAAGATAATTATCAATATGTATATTCCTATTATCCTTTTCTTAATTGTTTTGGATTTGTTATTGTCGATCTTTTCCTTCTCTTGTATTTCCTGACTAGAGAAGTTCTTTTAGCATTTGTTATAAAGCTGGTATGGTGTTACTGAATTCTCTTAGATTTTGCTTGTCTGTAAAGGTTTTAATTTCTCCATCGAATCTGAATGAGATCTTTGCTGGGTAGAGTAATCTTGGTTGTTGTTTTCCCTTTCATCACTTTAAATATGTCTTGCCACTCCCTTCTGGCTTGCAGAGTTTCTGCTGAAAGATCAGCTTTTAACCTTATGGTGATTCCCTTGTATGTTATTTGCTTTTTTCCCCTGTTGCTTTTAATATTTTTTCTTTGTATTTCGTTTTTGATAGTTCGATTAATATGTGTCTTGACATGTTTCTCCTTGGATTTATCCTGTGTGTGACTCTCTGCACTTCCTTGACTTTATTTACTATTTCCTTTTCCATATTAGGGAAGTTTTCAAGTATAATCACTTCAAATATTTTCTCAGTCCCTTTCTTTTTCTCTTCTTATTCTGGGACCCCTATAATTCAGATGTTGGTGCATTCAATGTTGTCCCAGAAGTCTCTGAGACTGTCCTCAATTCTTTTCATTATTTTTTCTTTATTCTGCTCTGCAGTAGGTATTTCCACTGTTTTACCTTCCAGGTCACTTATATTTTCTATTTCTTCCTGGTTTAGTCTCGGAAGGTGTGCTTTTCTAAGAATGTGTCCATTTCTTCCAGATTGTCCATTTTATTGGTATATAATTGCTTGTAGTAATCTCTCAGGATCCTTTGTATTTCTGCAGTATTGTATTTCTTCTGCTTCAGTTATAGTGCTATTGATTCCTTCTAGAGAATTTTTAATTTCATTTTTTTGTGTTGTTCATCATTGTTTGTTTGCTCTTTAGTACTTCTCAGTCCTTGTTAAACGTTTCTTGTATTTTCTCTGTTGTATTTCCAAGGTTTTGGATCATCTTTCTAATCATTATTCTCAATTCTTTTTCAGGTAGACTGCCTATTTCCTCTTCGTTAGGTCTGGTGGGTTTTTACCTTGCTCCTTCAATTGCTGTTTCTCTGTCTTCTCGTTTTGCTTAACTTAATGTGCCTGGGGTTTCCTTTTCGCAGACTGCAGGTTCGTAGTTCCTGTTGTTTTTGGTGTCTGCCCCCAGTGGCTAAGGTTGTTTCAGTGAGTTGTGTAGGCTTCCTGGTGGAGCAGACTGCTGCCTGTGTTCTCGTGTATGAGGCTGCATCTTGTCTTTCCCCTGGGCAGGTCCACGTCTGGTGGTGTGTTTTGGGGTGTCTGTCACCTTATTATGATTTTAGGCATCCTCTCTTCAAATGGGCGGGGTTTTGTTCCTGTCTTGCTATTTTTTTGGCAGAGGGTATCCAGCACTGTAGCTTGCTGGTCATTGAGTGGAGTTGGGTCTTGGCATTGAGATGGAGATCTCTGGGAGATTTTCACCTTATGATATTACATGGAGCTGGGAGGTCTCTGGTGGACCAGTGTCCTGAACTCGGCTCTCCCACCTCAGATTCACAGGCCTGATGCCCAGCCAGAGCACCAAGACCCTGTCATCCACACAGCTTAGAATATAAGGGAGAAAAACGGAAAGAAAGAAAAAATAAAATAAAATAAAATAATTAAAATAAAAAATAATTATTAAAAAAGTTTCAAAAACTAATTTAAAAAAGGGGGAAGGAAAGAAAGAAAGAGGAGAGCAATTAAACCAAAAAACAAATCCACCAAAGATAACAAGTGCTAAAAACTATACTAAAAAAACCCCAAAACAGACAGAAATCTAGGACAAATGGTAAAAGCAAAGCTATATGGACAGAATCACACACAGAAGCATACACATACACACTCACAGAAAGAGAAGGAGGGAAAAATATATACATATGTCGTTGCTCCCAAGGTCCACCACATCAATTTGGTTTGATTTGTTGTCTATTCAGGTATTCCACAGATGCAGGTACATCAAGTTGATTGTGGAGTTTTAATCCGCTGCTTCTGAGGCTTCTGGGAGAGATTTCCCTTTCTCTTCTTTGTTCGAACAGCTCCCGGGGCTCAGCTTTGAATTTGGCCCCACCTCTGCATGTAGGTCGCCTGAGGGCATCTGTTCTTCGCTCAGACAGGACAGGGTTAAAGGAACCGCTGATTCAGGTGATCTGGCTCACTCAGGCCATGGGGAGGGAGGGGCACGGAGTGCGGGACGAGCCTGCGGCGGCAGAGGCCGCAGTGACGTTGCATCAGCCCAAGGTGTGCCGTGCATTCTCCTGGGGAAGCCGTACCTGGATCATGGTACCCCGGCAGTGGCGGGCTGCACAGCCTCCCAGGAGGGGGTTGGGATAGTGACCTGCGCTCACACACAGGCTTCTTGGTGGCAGCAGCAGCAGCCTTAGCATCTCATGCCCATCTCTGGGGTCTGCACTGAGAGCCGTGGCTCGCGCCCATCTCTGGAGCTCCTTTAAGCAGTGCTCTGAATCCCCTCTCCTCACGCACCAGGAAACAAAGAGGGAAGAAAAAGTTTCTTGCCTCTTCAGCAGCTCCAGACTTTTCCAGGACTCCCTCCTGGCTAGCTGTGGTGCACTAACCCCTTCAGGCTGTGTTCACACCGCCAACCCCAGTCCTCTCCCTGTGCTCCGACTGAAGCCCGAGCCTCAGCTCCCAGCCCCGCCTGCCCCGGCAGGTGAGCAGACAAGCCTCTCAGGCTGGTGAGTGGTGGTCAGCACCAATCCTGTGTGCGGGAATCTCTCTGCTTTGCCCTCCGCGCCCCTGTGGCTGCGCTCTCCTCCACAGCTCCGAAGCTTCCCCCTCCGCCACCCACAGTCTCCACCTGCGATGGGGCTTCTAGTGTGTGGAAACCTTTCCTCCTTCATGGCTCCCTCCCACTGGTGCGGGTCCTGTCCCTATTCTTTTGTCTGTTGTTTCTTTTTTCTTTTGCCCTACCCAGGTACGTGGGGAGTTTCATGCCTTTTGGGAGGTCTGAGGTCTTGTGCCAGCGTTCAGTGCGTGTTCTGTAGGAGTTGTTCCACGTGTAGATGTATTTCTGGTGTATCTGTGGGGAGGAAGGTGATCACGTCTTACTCTTCCACCATCTTGAAGCTCCTCTCTCCAAAGGATTTTTAAGGAAAAGATTAACATTCAACTTTAATGTGTGCATGTGTGCATATGTGTGGTATAAAAGCCTTTGTGAATGCCTATATTTTTGTGTGGAAATGGAGAAGAGGCCCATGTTTGGGATCCTGGTGGACTGTGCAGTGTAGTTACTCTGTTAGGAGCCTAAAGTAAATGATGACTCCTTTTGTTCCTCTTCTAATCTCCTGCTCAGGCAGTGGGTTAGAATATGGTGGAGGTTTTACCAATCAGACAATTTCAAAATATTTGATGGGAGTCTGCATCTTGAGCAAGTGACTCAGAACGTGGTGGCTGTGTGAGCCCGTGTTCAGTGAAGGTGTGTCTCGGTCTGTTCTCAGGTGAGCCCTCACTTCCTGTTGACTGGCTCTCCAGAGCATCCTTCAGAGTGCATTTTCCAACCCGGTTTCACTGGCTTCCCCCAATTCTATTAGCCCTAGATATCCATCCAGTAAACTCCCTTTTCTATTATATGACTATGTAAATTCTCTGAGGAATGACTACAAGGCCTGTGGTAGGCAGAATAGTGGTCCCCCGAAGATGTCCATATCCTAACTCCTAGGATCTCTGTAAATGTTACTTTATGTGGCAAAGGGGCATTAAGCATGTAGTCGGAATTAAAATAGCTAATTAGTGAATGTTGAGATACAGACATGACCCTGGATTGTCCCAGGGGAATCTGTGTAATCACAAGCATTCTTAAATGTAGAAAAGGGAAATGGAAGAGTAGATCAAGTGACGTGATATGAAAAAGTTTGGACCCACCATTGTTTGCTTTGAAGGTCGAATAAAGGGGGCCATGAGCCAAGGAAACAAGAAAGCCTCTGGAAGTCAGAACGCAAGGTACAGATTCTTCCCTGGAGCCTCCAGAAAGGAACATGGCCCTGCCTGCACCTCGATTTTAGCCTGCTGAGAACTGTGTCAGACTTCTGATCTACGGAACTTTAAGATAGTACACTTGTGTTGCTGAAGTCACCAGGTTGTGATCATTAGTTATGGAAGCAACAGAAAATAAATATAGGTCCTCAGGCAGACAATGCTGGGGACAGGGGTGATGCTGAGCTGAGATTATGTAGCTTTAAAGAGGTAAGTAGTGAATGGTAGCTGACCTGCGTGTCAGGCTTGTCTTCCCTTCATTGTATCCTCCCAACCCACACTCCATGCTCACAACCACTTGAAAACTTAAAGAGAAAAATGTGATCCTCACACCACCTCTAAAGACTAACTCCATGTGTGGTACTAATGTATAGGTGTTCCACTAAGGATTTTTTAATTGGATGTGTTGAATGGTAAGGGAATTAAAGGATGCTATTTAAGTCAATAAAGGAGACAAATAAAATAAATGTCATCCTTTTTTGATGGACACAAGGGTATATGTTTCCCTCCTCTTCCTAGATGGAAATTTCTAGATTATTACCAATGTAAGTAGAGAAATCGATGGAGATGTAGTTTTTACAGTAATCAGCACCAGAATGAGAGGGGAGCTGTCATTTTCTACCAGCTGAAGATGGCGCTTATGGTGGAGAACGGCAGCAACTGGTGGTGCATGGGCAGGGAAGATGGGGGCCTTCCCTTGCCCGTGCTCCAGAAACAGAACCCTCTGTCTCTGCCCACAGGTGGTCTCGTCTCCTGTCAGCCTTTGTCCTTGACTTCAATCCCCATTCACTCTCAACTTAACATCTTAATATTTCAGCAGTTGCCATTTACTGATAAATATGCAGCGTTGCCCTCTGCTTTTAAAGATAGATTTTCAGACAGGAATGTTATGTTTGAAAAGGCCAACACCCATTTCCTGGCCCTTCTCTGATGATGCAGACCATCAGTCCTCTGGCAGGGAGATAGATCATTGTTATTAGATGCTGACTATCTCTGCCTTCTTGGCTCTGGAACATCTGACATTCAGCTACCTGACTATAGTTAACAAATAAATTCAGACTACTCCAATATGCCTTTAAAATATGTTCCAATTATGGTAAAAAAACAAAGCAGACATTCAGGCTATCTTTAAAAAAAAAAAAAAGACGAAACACCTAGTAAAACCTCTCATTTTTATTTCTACATTTGTGATTTACTCAGTGCAGCTGACCTTTAAGCATATATGGAACATACAGAGACAGGATATCAAATAAATGATTTCTTGGTTTTAATGTATGGCATTTAAATACTCCTTTATTACACTATTTATAAAACTGTTTTATAGAACACTAAAAAGTATGGGACTGTTTAAAAATGTTAATCCTACAATTAATAGTCAGAGGCACATGCTTTCCTGCAGCACAAAACGCTGATATTCTAAATCTGTCACTCTGAACTTTACAGTAGGGGACAGCCATCTGCCTGCACACAGCCATCTAAAACAAAGCAAGAATGCAGGCTCTTCTGTCTCCCCTGGTGAGATGCAGGATCGTTATGACAAAGTAGGCAACAAGGTTCAGCTAATATGAATTAAGATAGAATGTGTTGAGAAAAAAAAGTAACATATTAAATCAAACTGATTCTATAATTCAGTGTTATTAGGTGATTAGATATGGATGATTTGATAAAGTAGAGCCTGGGATGTAGTAATGCCAAGTACGTGGGAAATATGTGTTTGGGTGAACTCGTACTGAGTCCTACAGCCCTGCAAACCCTTTTTCTGTGTTGCTGAATCTAATGCTATTTTAGTTAAAACCATACTTAACTGGCACCTCCATTTTGCTGTGAAAAATTAAGGTTGTTAAAATAAAAAATTTAACATTCTCTTACAGCTTGAGCGTATGCACTGGAAAGAAAAAGGAGCAAGGTTATGAAGAAAAATCAGTTTTGAAAATATCTTTACATGTAGATGCCTCTGCAATTATATATATATATATATATATATATATATATATATATATGGAGAGAGAGAGACAGACAGAGAGAGAGAGATTTAGAGACTCTGTATCCAAAGCAAGATTTTTAGCAGGTAGTTGACATACTTTGAAGCTGGCATATGATACTATTTATTGAAATCTACACTTAGAAATGGTGCATCTGGCCAACCTGGAGAATGCTATATATAAAAGGCCTTGTTATGGTACCAGATTCCTGAATCATGGGCCTTAGGCAATAGTCCTCATCTGTGATCTGGATTCTAAGATGCATGCTAGTATGACTTATATTTAGAGCATTAGATCGAGAACACAAACCTGTCCTCGGCTTTCTTCATGGCTGAAAGAAGAAAGATATTTAACATGAATTTAGGTGGTAAATGGTTAAAAATAAATATGTATATAAGGAACAATGATTTACAGTATAACACAGGAAGTTATACACAATATCTTATAGTAACCTATAATGGAGTATAATCTGAAAAAAAAAAATGGAATCACTATGCTGTACACCTAAAACCAACACAATACTATAAATGAACTATACCTCAAGAAAAAAAAAGAGTTAAACAAGGGAAAACGTATATTTTTTACAATTAGAAATAATATTCTCAATTCTAAAAATACACATCTCATAGCAGTCTAAGTTTTATACAAAATATTTCCCCAACAGCCAAGAACAGCAACAAAATCATAGGTAATACTATGATATCTAATAATCTAAAGAGTCCTACTGCATGCATTTTGTTTAGTGTGTCATACACCTCAGATATAACTAACTTAAAGTTTCTTTAAAAAAAACCAATTGTCTCATTGGTAATGATTATTTGTTCACACTTTCTGACTATACACTTAGAAATAAATATTCTGTGGTAGATTATCTGGTTTTAGCACCATGCTATCATACAATTTATTAGTTTTAAAAATACTGCAAAATCAACAGGAAAAACAGTTAAAATATAGAAGGTAGAAAGTGCTTAATAATGTTGGAAAAAATGAAATATTCCTAAAAGTGAATATAGAGCAGAGTTCCCCACTTCTTTTCCTGAGGTCAGTGTCCTACATTCTGCCACCCAAACACCAAACAAACCTCAGTCAATCCTGGGGTTTAACTCCAGGTAAACCCGGGTTTCTCTTTTTCTGGAGGAAAGTGTGGGTCACTGTGTGAGGTGTTAAAGCCACAGAGTGAGGAGATCGAGGAGAGGACTGAGGTTCAGTGGGAAGACTTGTGGTTTGGCCCCTATGGGGGACAAGGGACACACTCCATAACTGAGGACCCCTGTTTTCACAACATCAAATTCACCACTGTCAGTAAATTCGGATTGAAAAGAAAATTAAAATATCAGAGTATATTTTAAGAAATGTAAGGAGGGTATTTTGCTAAGGCTTTACCTACCGTGAAATTAAAGAAAGAAAAAACCCTCTCAGTTCTACATGTGGATCTAAAAGATCTTTATCATCCAAATGATGTCCCTAGAAGTCCACTCACCGTATGTAATACCAATGGTCTCAGATGCCAGCAAAAGATGGATGTCTCATGGTATTTTGCAGACATATAAACTATTCACTCAAAAATCAAGCAATAGTGATGTGTCTTCAAAACCATTTTACAGTTAAAACATAGACTTTAAGGACACATTTCTACAATGAACATGAAAATAGACCATGTTTCCATTTCTGTGCTTTTGATTGTGCTTCCTTGCTTCCTTGGCTGAACAACAACACATTCATAGCAGTCACACAAGATTGGGAAGGAGAGCTGAATAACACACATGTATACCTTTGAATTCTCTTTTGGACGTCCCACATTTTGGTATTTAAAAAAGGAGTTATTTAACACAATCTCGGAGAAGCAGTGACATTCCTTGCCATCTGAATCATCACCCAGTAGTAATCCCTCCCCCTCCCCCAATTTAGAACTAGTGGTCAAATTTACATAGAACAGAATGACACTCTCCAGGCTTCCTGCAGGGACAGGCCAGCTGCGTCAGGACCTAATGCGTTGGTCAGCTGCCCGGGGCATTTCTGGCTGTCTTGCCCAGCACTGCTTTAATGAACTGAGACACTCTTAGGAGGCCATTAGATGTTGACAAAAGGGGAATTTTCTTTTGATTCATCAATAGCTTCATTAATGTTAAAACCATACTCTTAAGCGTCAGAAAAATAATGTGCTCTTCTTAAACACCAAAATAACTTCAATATGGAGATTTGGTTTTGAAATATAAAAAAGCAATTTGATTAACAATTAAGCAATAAAAATAATGTTAATTAGAACTTAATTGTTTCTATGGTGACAAAAGATGGATGCATCATAACTTTAAAGAAACTCCCTAAATAGCACTACATTTGAATTTTAACTCCTATGTTGTATGGAGATTGCAAATATACTCTGAATGACAGTTCTAATGAAAAATATATATATATTGTTGGCTCTGCAATACTGAACTGAAAATGTTCTATCAGAATGCATTTTTAAATAAAATTATACCGATGTTTCTTGTTTGTGCTAATAGCCAGCAATGTGTTTATGATAGGTTTCTATTGTTTTCCACCCTCTGGAGAAGTTTTGAAAAGGAAATACAGGAGGATAGTGGAGATTGGTTACCTCGTTCACAGAACCGGCCGGTGAAATGGAGCGGACAGTCGCACTGGAAGGAGAAGACGCCCCCCGGGAGATGGACTGTGCGGCAGGTGCCCCCGTGGTGACACACGCGCCCCTGGCACGTGGCCGGCGCCGCGCGGGGGGCGAGCGAGGACCCCGGGGAACCGGCCCCTCCCGTGGCCCCAGGAGGAGGAACAGAGGCGGACGTTGCTGACGGCGTAGAATCCTGGGATCTAGATTTATAAACAGATCAGAGAAAAGTAGTGTAAGTAAAAGAGCCAGGACCTTAAATAGAAATAACAGAAACTTTGGTTTAAAATAAGAGGGAGATAAAACCAATAGTCATCCAAGGTTCAGCTGAGGGCACATAGGATTGTCACGTTTGTTCTACAGTTGTAGGATTTATAAATGCTGCAAATGGGACCGTGGGGGAATCGTGGAGTCAAGCTACTTGTTTCTTCTGAGAAGCCGCATTAATTTCCTCAAAGTCCTGAGAAACCTGAATGCATCTGCCTATACAAGCCTGAGAGTCAGTTCTCTAATGTAAAATGATTCACATTTGGGCTAAACATAGTTCTACTTCAGCTCTACTAAACCATGTGAGCCTAAGATGAAGAATTTTGGCCATGTGACATTTTAGTGGTAAAACTGCTTGAATTTGAATTATTTCTAGGTTGATTGATAGCAATGTGTATTTTTCAAAGTCACTTACATTCATTTTAGGAGTTAACCAAGAGATATGCTACAAATGACTCTCTCACTTTTTTTCACTAATTTTACTGCCAGTTTAATTTTTTTTCTTCCCTAAAAACTAATGAACAGAAACTAATTTCCTTTGAATTACTGTAAATTGAAATTCCTTACTTTTACATTCAAAGTCTCTTGATAATTGAATTCCTCTCTGCTTTCCAGCCTGTTTTATCATGATTCCTAATAAGTACCTTAACTTCTCTCAAACCAAATGAGATTACTATTCCTTAAAGATCCGGGCTTTCCTAATTTTTGAAGTTTGTTCAAACTACTTTCTATGCATTGTTGTTCCTCTATTCCGGTATATATTTCATCTAGCGTGCCAAGTCAAGATCTCCATCATTTCCTCAACATAGCCTTGTTGGTTGCTCTTAGCCTACCAAGGGGAAATTGATGTTTCTCGCCTTTCTACAATTCCGTGACATCATTGTACCACTGCTAGAATATTTCCCACCGGCTTGTAGTATTATTATTTTATGTACATATTTCTAATAGGTTGTATGTACACCGGTCACTATTTTTTCCATTTTTCTTCCACACACAGATTATTCATTTTGTCAGAATTCCCTATTCTTAGTAGAGACTTTATTAAGTATTTGTTGAATTAATGTCTTCACTGTACTCCTGAGTGTTTTGTGTTGTTTGAGAACCAGTGCTTTTGAATTTTTTTAACTTTTTATTTTATATTATAGTTGATTAACGGTGTGTTACATTCAGTTTTACAACAAAGTGATTCAGTTATCCATATGCATGTATCTATTCTTTTTCAAATTGAAATTTTCACTTCACAAAATCATTGAGAGCTATTTTTTAAATGTAAAAAATGTTGCTGCAATAAAAATAATCAACAATTTAACTATCTGAGTAAATCTTTCTTTTGTACATTGTTATAAAGATAAAATCTTGGTAAAAGAAGTCAGTTCAAAAATATTGTCTGAGTGACAATAATAGACAGTTATTTTTGTGTCTACTTTGTATTCATATGTCAACTTACTGGAATAAAAAGCTGAGGAAAGTGAAATAGATGATTCATAAAAACATTTTACCAAAATAATGTTAATGTGAAGGTCAGTTTCTTTTGTTTTACAGTCCTTTTACAACCTGAAATTCTTCTTTATGTTGTTTATCATAGTTTGTAACTGTGAAGAAAAGAAAGTATTGCCCGTGTTCCAGTTCTACAAGGATCAAGTCATTTGCCACTGCAGTTGCCCACTGACACTGCACCCTTCAGGGAATTCAGGATGGAGAAAACAGGAAGCATTTTGTGCTTTGCATACTGGCCCTAGGTAGTTAGGATGAGCGTTTAAGGAAAGATTTCAGTGAGCCCGGATTCTTGCATCTTCCCATACACAGAAAAGCACTAAAATCATTAATTTGAGGTGTCTATTCTTTGTAAGTAGCAGTGATCTTCTGATGTTTGACTACATACTTTTTTCCAGTGAAAAATACATATATGTCTTGGCTCCCCCCTTAACTCTTTGAACAGTTTCTCAGAGCTTGCTGAGAGTCTGCCTCCGAGGCTGTAGTCCTCAGTATGACACTGAAAGCTCAACTCACAGCTCTTACGCTGTGCATTTTTTTAAGGTGACATAACCATATTTTAATTTTTATAGTTGTTAAGCCTGACTCTCTTCTCTCTGCTCTGGACTACAATCTGCTCTTTTCTTCATCATATCCCTAACAACAATGCTTGTTCCCAAGTAACCTGTCCAATAAATATTTTAGAAATGAATTTGAATCATTTTTGTAAATATGCAATGTACCACTCCACTCACAAGAAAAATAGCAAGTAAAAATAATTTGGTTATCTTTGGGTCAATTCATAGCTCCATTACATAGCTCTTTAGTTTTATAGATAATATAAAATCTAACAGGTTTGATGTAAATTTACAATCAACTTTCTCTGATTTCATTCTATTGGATTAGTGTAGTTCTCCCCATTTGTACTCACAATATATTTGTCCTTATAAGGTAACTTCCATCAAGTTAAATGGCAAGGCTAATTTGAATTACATGGAATTTATTACTCAGCATTTCTTGTTTTAATTTAATTTTTAGTTTTAGTGTTTCTGAATGATTTCACCGTTTTCTCTAACTTTTGCTGTGGACTTCCTGAACTGCCGTCAATCACATTTTTCTCAGGAATAAATTAGACTGAATTAAATGTCACTAGTTCTTTCTCCTACTGTAGCTGCTCAGGGAGCACATGTCTCACCTGAAAAAATCAATGTGTTGCACATTTCAGTTGCTAACTGATTACACAGAAGTAATTATTATCAATTGATCCATCAATTAAAATGTCAGAATCATAAATCAACATTTGAAAACTGCATTAACCAGATACATTTTATCTTATTATGATGAAATTTTATATCTGATATATTATTCTTAATAGTCCTTGACTTTCAGTATATTTTTCACTAGTTATAAATTATGCCATGAATTTACCTATTTTAGAATTTAAAATTACAATAAATAAAATTTATTCAATTTATTATATATTTAACAAGAAACAAAATGTTCTGGTTGTTAAATTTTAACTTACTTTTACATAAAAGGTTAAAAATGTAAAGTACATGTGGATGTTTATTAAGCGCAACCTGATGACTGTCATATTAATATAATTAGCAATGTAAAAAAGGAGCACTAAAATTATAGTTCTTTTTCATTCTAAAAATCATGAATGTGTGAGAGCTCAGAACTAAATCAAGGCTCAGGGTTTTCAAAATTGTTTTAAAATAAACAGTACTGTAAAGATTGAACTTCTTTGTCTTTCTTAACTAAATACTTGATTTACTGTAAGTCCAAAATAATAAGTCTGAAGAATCTGCTTGATTGACTCTTGGATAACTTCGGACAAAAGTACAGTGTTGGACCAGTCACTGTTATAAAAAGTAGTAAGCGCTCAAGAGTCTTTTTGTGTATGAATTAATTATTAAATAATATATGCTAATTTTATTCAAAATCAAGCCTGATCCTTAGAGGAAAACATCTTGATGTGACAGTGATTTCTAGTCTCAGGGGCAGGAGCGGGGGGAGCTCTCAGTGGAGGAGAGGACGCTCCACTCTTTGCCCCTCTCCTCCAGGGGGCTCTACAGAATCCCCTGAGGCAGGCAGCAGCTTGAGGGGTTTGCTTCTTGTCAGCAGACACTTGTCTGGCCTCAGTTTCTTAGAAGGAGGAATGGGCTTGCTCACAAGTGTAAATCCTGGAAGACCCGCTCACAAGTAGAGAAGGAGAATCTTTAAAATCATGAAGAAGGATTCAAAGAAAGAAAGAAACTGAGCTAGAGAAATTTTGACCTTGTGGTTATTAATAGTGAAGGGGAAGAAAAGTTTTCAAATCATTACAGATTTTTAAAAGCAATAAAATAAATGTGTTATAACCTAGGCAACAATAAACCTGATTTACAAATAATATGTATAGATACTTTCTTTTTTTTTTTACAAAAGTGAGAATTATAGTATAAACACTCATATTCCAGTCTGCTTTGTCTTTTTACTACTAGAATATTCTTCTCTTTATTTTTTCACGTAAAAATTATGCTTAGCAGGCTGCACTGTCAGTGAATACAATTCTTGATTTTCCTTTTAAAAGCTGCAAAGTGTTATATTGTTTGGATATACGCCACTGATTCTATCAGTTTGGAGTTAATATATTTAAACTATTTCAGGTTTTTCCCCTGTTATCCAGATCATAAATTAATGTTAATAGCTATATCAAGATATAGTTTACAAACTAGAATGCACCCATTTAAAATGCAAGTTTTAGTGGATCCAGAGTTGTTCAACTATCACCACAGTATAATTTTATATTTTGCCATTCCCCAAAGAAATCCCATATCCATCAGCGCCACCTTTAGCCTACTTTCTGTCTCTATAGGTTTGTCTATTTTGGACATCATGTAAATGGAATCACATAATATGTGGTCTTTTGTGCTGGGCTTCATCACTTACCATAATGTTTTTAAGGTTCTTCCATGTTTTTGAATGTAAAATAACTTTATTCCTTTTTATTATTGACATTTTATTTATCCATTCATTAATTGATGGTCATTTGGGGCTGTTTTTACTTTTGCCTACTATGAACAACGCTACTATGAATATTCATGTCCAATTATTGTCTGCATTTTCTTGGGTATATACCTAGGAGTAGAATTGCTTGATCGTATATCCCATGTTTAACATTTAGAGCAACAGCTGAACTATTTTCCAAAGAAACTGCACCACTTTCCATTCCTACCAGCAAAATATGAGAATTTTAATTTCACCACATCCTCATTGGATCATATATTCTTAGAAGATTTATGTGCATTTAATTTTGTATGTATATAGCACAGATATATATTTATTTACATTAACATGTAGTAAACTGTAATGATTTATTACAAAGTGTTGCTTCATTTCCGTCAACTATTCTCTTTGTAGTCTTTTTAAAGACCTTTTTATTTTTTTAATGTTACTATTTATTTATTTATGGCCACACTGTGTGGCTTGCGGGATCCTACTTCCCCAACCAGGAATTGAACCCAGGGCCCCAGCAGTGGAAGTGCTGAGTCCTAACCACTGGAATGCCAAGGAATTCCCTACAGTCCTTTTTAAAAGTAGTTTTCTGAACAGGCTTAACTAATATCTCTTACTTTATCCTGGATCACACCTAGGTAGACCAGGTAAGCAATACTCCTTTTGAGAGTAAGGTACTGGAAAAGTTACTCAAAGTGCTTACTCAATCTTTCTATACATCCATTTCTCTGCTTATGTATTATCAAAATTCACATGCTTGTATTTACTATGCCCATATGTATATGTATATGTATATGTATATGTATATGTATATCTACCTCTATACCTATTTCTGTTGAGTTTCTTAGTGATTAGGACTTTGATTCCCAGGCAGATAGCCAAGAATACTTAGTGATGTTTTAATGGTTGTGGCTAATAGGAAGAAATCCAAAGAAGAATTGAATTCCTACTTCAACTCTCAAAATCATGAGAACAGCATAATATCAAATAGATTTTTTAATATAAAATAGAGCCCTATTGAAATATGACTTCAAAGTTTTATTTAAATTATCATTTTCCACTAGCTCTAAATCAAATTTAGTTTGATTTAATAAATTTTAAAATAATTTTATCTGAGTGCAAAACAGTACAGAAAAGTGTTTGCTGTTTATAATGTATTTAATTGGCATAATTATATTAAAAGAGGAAATATGTGAAATTACTGTTATTACATGTAAAAATCTCATTTACCACTCAAAATAAGAATTAGATATCAAAGCAACAAATTATACATGGAAAACTAAATCTAAACAAACATAACCACAAGCTTTACTCTTTCTTTAATATAATGTTATGCAATAGAACAAGAATTATATCCTAATAATTAATTGAATAAAATATAACATTTTAAAACAAGTTAATTCACTATAAACATAATCATATAATTTAAACAGGTCTTGTTTTCACATTGTCTAATTTTTCTCACTAAAAGAATTCATTTCTCATTCTCACAGTCTTCTATTCTTTAGCTCTTACATATTCATAGTTAAGGTTCTTGAGACCAATCATTCTTACATGATGATGTTCAAGCATTATCATGAGTTATGCAAAATTTTTACTCCAGGGAATTCCAAACTGCAGTTTCTCAGTATCTACAGTGGATATTTTTGAAAATCTGGACTCCCCTTGATAAATTCTGATTCTCCCTTCTCATGCCAGCCCTACTGAGGGTTGTTCTTGATCACAGAGTACATGCAGGATCTGATTCCAGAGCCCAAAGCTGGATGAGAATTAGAGGAATGCTTTCTCCCTATGTAGAAATTCAGAGTCATCAAAACCCTGGATTTCTCTTTTTTTCTTTCCTCCCATATCTCAAGTTCTACCCTTCTTTTTAATTTAACTAATAAAATGGTTTCTTTATAGCTTCTTTACCTTTTGTTAGTCTTATGATCACATTTCTTTGTCAGTACCTCTGACTTTAGTTCCTATTTTTTCTAATCCATCCTTCTCACTGTTCTTGTTCTTATTACTCTCATGCCAAAGAGTATCTTAATTGAAAGTATATATCCTTCAATGATTTGGTTCCATTTACCTTTCAGTTTTATCTGTTTGCAATGCCTTAACATATGTCCAATGTATGTTCTAAACACTTTCTAGTGTAATTTTTTTCAGTATTCCATGATTTATGCTTTTCATATAGCCTAGGATTTCCCTGAAGTACACTTTTACCTTATTCCTTCCTTAGGACACAGTTCCAAAATTATCGTCTTAGAATTACTTTGGTTCTTCCCTAGACTAAATTTCAACAACATTATACACATATCTATCTAAAGAAATAACACCAAATAACTAGTGTCACAAAAGGTAAATAAAGTGAGCGTTTTCATTCATATTCTCCTCCAGACCAAATGCCAATCTGCACCCAAGAGGCAATTAATCTGTGTTCCATTTTGTACAAATACATATCCAGTTATATGGACATATAATTTAGTTTTCTTTCTTGATTAGATATTAAACAAGTGAAATTGTATTAGTAAGGGTAATACTAGCTCCTGTAATGGATACACCTTGAAATCTTGGTAGCCTAGCAACTCAGAAGCTTATTTCTTGTTCATACAAAGTTCAGTCAGCAAAGGTAGAAGCAGGAGTTCTTTTCCCTGTGGCCTTTCAGTGATGTTCAGGGTGACATAAGCTTCACGATTCTCAGCCTGTGGTTTTGAGGTAGGTTTCAGTGTCAAGTGCAAATACCCAGATACCAATCAGGATAAACAAGGGGGAAAGAGGGAGCGCGGAGAATCTTACACCATTTCACTCTACCCATAGGCCAGGACTTGGTCACCCACTGCAAGGGAACATGGGGAAAAAAAATCTATCCATGTACCCAGGAAGGCAGAAAAACTAGCTTGGTGAATCTAGCCAGCTTCTGCCATGGATATCATGTTATAAATACTGTTATTAAATAAAATTATAGCAAAAAAAGACTTACAATTTTTTCTTCACTTTCAGTTACAAAATATCTTGGTGATCTTTTATTGTCATTACACATAGATAAACCTTAGACATTTTAATAGGAGAAGTTCTTAGTGTAAATGTATTTAAACATTTCCCTATAGATAAACATTTGTCAGTATATTTTCAATATATTTTTTCAAATTATAAATACTGCAGTGAATTCACTGTGCAAATATCTTGTGAACACTTATGAATATATTTGAAAGATAAATATCTAGAGGTGAAACTTTTTGGATTAAATAAATATGCTAAATGTGTACTTTAATATATATGTTAGTAAAGTGTGTACAAAATTAAGCTCCTCAATAGTTTTGGATTGTTACTTTCCTCAATCCCTCATTAAAATTAAATCGTGATTAAATGTCATTCAATATTATCATTAAAATTAAATATTATTAATTTAATTGTTTATATATCTGATAAATGAGAATTATCATTTATCACTGTTGTTTCATCTTCTTTAACAATGTTTCATCTATTGTTTGTCATTTACATTTTATCTATTTTAAATCACTAAGATATGTACTTTCCTTACTTTTTTCAGATTGTTTTTACTTATGAATTTATAGGAGATACTTATATATGATAGATAATGATCCATTTTATGTCTTTTCAAATAAGATTTCCAGGTCTTTCTGAGCATTTTGTCATGTGTTCCTGTTGTTCTTGTTGAACATTAAACTCCAATTCTTCTTCTTTAGTAGGAAACTTGTCTTTCTTCTCCAGATTCTTTTAGGAAATTCCCTTTGTCTTTGTTGGCTAGTGGTTTTTCACTGTGCTGTGTTAAGGATAGAATTATTTTCATTTATCTAGCTTAGTTTTTTTCCAGTGGTCTTTTCTATTTGAAGGACTTCCATTTTTTATCTATTCTGGAAAAATTATAGCTTTCCCACTTTCACTCTATATGATCCTGTTAAAACATTTATTACATAAAACAAAATTTCCTCATTTTATCCTTCATATTCTCTGCTCTTTTTGCATCTCCCTCTCTCTTGATTCATAGTAATTTCTTCAGATATATTATGCTGTTCATTAATTCTCTTTACTGTTCTAATTGCTGTTTAACTTGTCCATTTTTAAAATTTAAATTATTATGTTTTTACTTTTTGATATTCTGTTTGTTTATATTTTAAAACACTCTACTCAGTTTTCATGCTATCGTTTCCTTATATTACTTTAATTTCCCTCTTTTATTTCTTAAAAAAATCAGGCATTGAGCTTTTTATTTTGTGTCTGGTAATAAAAATATCTGGTCCTTGCAGATCTAAGTCACCTCCTCTTCTTTCTGCTAACTCCTCTCCTGTGTTGCTTTTTATATCTCCTCAAGCGCCTTGTCATTTTTCACTGTAGGCTTATAATCTCTGCAATTTTATCTGTGAGAATAATTGGAGGCCTGAGTATAAGACACTCCCCCAAATCAGACTTTTGTTTGCTTTGCCCTCTCATGAAGATGCTGAACTTCAAGGCGGAAACACTATAAGATGAATTTTTCTTTAAGATTTTTGAATAAATAGAAGGTGGCATATTTATGACAGTTCCTGGACCAAGTCACTGCTCAATAAATATTTTGAATAAGTGAATGTTATACAGGTTTGGGCCACACACCTCCACATTGGGCTAGTTTGTTGTTATAGTATTATACTTAATTATTATGTATTATACATATGTTTATATGCTATATATATATATATATATATAATGTATTATATCTTACCATACATAATATGGTATTAAGCACAATTAGTGGAAAGTTGTTTTCCTTCTCACTAAAAGTGAGGCAGAGTCAGGAAAATTACCTTCAGGATCATTTTGTTTTATTTTTTCCTTGTCTTTACTTTTTTCTTCCTTCCTTCCTTCTTCCTTTATGGGGGCTGCTGTAAAGGTTTTTCTCATAATTTTGGCATTTTATTAATTTATTTAAAAGCTTTAATCTACTTTAGCCTATATTTTGTGTCTGTCCTGTAGCTGGAATGTTTTTTTCAGCTGCCACACTACCCCCAATTTTTTTTCTTTAAGCTTCCAGGAATTTCTCAAAATGCATGTCTGTTAAAGGAAGCTGCTATTGCTTTTCAACATGGGTATATATGAATGCAGAATCTGAATGTGTACATGTACATGTCTTTATGTTTTGTATTTTGGATAAATTCTCGGTGATAGTAGACTTAGACATGTGTGTACAGTTTTCAATCTTTAGAAAATGTTTAATATTATTCTTGTATACTTGTACTATAGAACACAATTGTTTTTCTATGATTATATCTAATTTTTGGAACTTAAAACCTTAAAGCAACTTTATTTATTATTTACTTACTTAAGTATCAATACTTCACATAGTTCTGAAATACAGTCATTGATAAAGATGTATTTCTTTACTTTATAAATTTTCTCATCCATCGATATATTCTGAGATATAACATAAAAAGAAGCAAATCATTTTAAAATATAAAATGTAATGCATCATTATGGAAACTGAACTCTATACCATGGATCGTTAAAGTAATATATAAATTCATATTCTAATGCTGATACTGTTTATATTTTTGAGATCAGAGTAAATCTATAATTTATAAAAACAGTATTTTTGACCAAGAACATATTTTTACTTAGTGGCTACATTTAGATTTAGAAATCATTGAAGTTTGAATACTTTTGAAGAGTAAGATATACATAAACATACAGTATTTTTAGTAAGTATTTTATGTCAAATGGGAACAGTTAGTATACTAATTAAATTTAATTTATTTCCTCCATTATGGAGAGGTACTACTGTAGAATACGTCAAAATTAACATAAACCTACAGGAACGAATAATATTCTAAATTATCACCCAGGATTAAAAATGTGTAATTACATATTACCTGGAAAGTGCATCTAAATTAGAGAAAGATAAGCTGACAATCAAGGTGTCATTATTAAAGCCAGGGACTTAACCCAGCCATTGTAAGAATGTGTGCACTGGCAAAGACAAATGCAAGTTTATCTTCTAGTCTTATAATGAGAGAGGGGTTTTCTCAGGTTCATAGGAGCCGCAAGGTGTTTATTTCATGGAAAGGATTCCTTTAATGAATCTCAACCTAGAAGTTACCAGCCAGGATTTAAAAAAAATGAGGATAGCCGAGAGAGAAGGCATGTCCATCAAACCAGAATTCATGACTCTTCATTCATTCATTTATTTATTCAACCTACAAAGACTTATAGATTTCTCTCTGTGCACCAGACACTCACTAATCAATATGACATGGTGATCAGTAGAACCTAGCCCTCTTTTTATGAACTTTCAGTTTTGTGGGGTTGAAGAAAAATAGGCAATTGCAAACCTGCATAATGCATCGAGAGCCAACTGTAAACCTAGCTCTGCTCTACATGTTTCAAATGTGCTAATATAATTTAATTCTCACAAGAATACAGAAACATGACTTTATTTTCCTAAATTTACAGATGAGAAAACAGAGATACACACTCAATAAACTTGCTCAAGGTCTTGAGGCAAATATATGGTAGAAATGGATTTGAAACCATAGAGTCTGAATCTTAAACTAAATTTTTCAAAATTTTTACACTTGTGGGAGGAGACAAGAGGGGACATACCAAGGACAGGGTCGTGTATAGATGCTGTGGGAAGATAATGGAGCAAGGACTATGAGGAAAGGCTTCCTCACGAGGGTTACAGCTGAGTCTTAAAAGGCCAGATGGAGTTGGCTAGAGAAGGATGGTGGGAGGGTGCTCAAAGCCCCATCAGGGGATGTTTAAGCCCCAAAGAAAGAGACAACAAGTGAGGAGAATTGCAAGTGGTCTGCCATGAAGGCAGCTACAGAGTGTGTGTGTTTGTCAGAGAGAGAGAGAGAGATTCGATGAGTCTTGGGAGACAGGCAAAGGATGGATTATGGGGAGACGTGCTGGCAACACGTCATTGGAGCAGAACATTGATGACCCACGTCTGTTTTTGAACTCTCATAAAAGTTTTAGTGTAGAGGTGGTTTGTAAAGGATAAGTAGCTGGAAGAAAGTGAAGTATTATAAGAATGAAAGTAATCAGGGACTTGAACTAAGAGAAGGTTATTGGGGATGTAGAAACTCTTCACTTCTCTACAAATTTGAGAGAAATTTGGTGTTGAGAGTTTCGTTAAACTGCTCCGTAATACTGCTGCCTTGGCAGCCACGTTGCATGGCCAAGCTGCCTCCAGGGTCCTTGAACTGACACTAGCCCTTCCCATGAGTGCACGTCCTAGACAGCAGCTGGCAGGGGCACCAGGAAAGATGACATCTTTGTGGTGAGCCGTCTCCCCATCACCCCCAGAGCCTTTCCTTTCCATGCTCCTTAGATAAGATCCACAGGGAACTTACCAAACCCTGCTCTTTTGGGTTTGAATTGACCCATCTGGCTTTAGCCCAGGAACCACAATGCATTCCCCCTGTGTACACTAATAAAGGTGTGTTCCCCAGGTCCTGCATCTCTCTCTGCCTGAATCCTGCCTTGAGCTCCCTGCATGGCTTTCAAGGACCTGTGAGCAATAAACTTCTCTATTTCAATTCCTTTGTGGTCTTTTGTTGAACCACAGTTCACTGTCCAACCCCTGGGGCTCTCCTTAACAAATGTTAACTGAACAAAGTCACAATGCTTGATTTCTAAAAGGACGTTGTGATCAATTTTATACATGAGATGTATATCAGTCGGGGCCTCTCAGGAAATAGAGACACATTCAGAAAGGGTAAATGAGGTGATTTTAATGAAGAGACAATTTTCAAGTTGGAAAAGTTTAAGAAAATCAACAAGAGGTAGAAAAGTGTCCCTGGAGTAGACTCTGCTACTGTGATTGGACCTGAATGTGCAAGCAAGTGAAATACCTTCTGTACTGTGGACAAAGATGTAGGTGTAAGAGGCTGTGGTCTTAGAGACAAGCATGTGGCCATGACAAATTTACATCCAACTGAGAGAAAGTGGAGAATAAATAGATTTCTTCCTCTTTCTACTCCTTCTGTGTCCTGTCATCCCACTAGCCCAACATATTTAGAACTCAGAGGCCAAGGGGAGCTGGGTAGTTGTAGACCCTAGAAGTCAGCCTCCCAGAATATCAAGCGAGGTAGAAAGAGATGGAGAGAGTAGATCTGGAAATGAAGCAGAGAATATCTAGTCCAGAGGGAAAGAGAGAAAAGTGTAGGTGAGTCTTAGGTATGGGGTTTGGGTAACTGAATGAAAAATAACAACAATAACTTTTAGTGAGATGGAAGATATAAACTTCATGCCGGGCAAAAACTATCTCATTCTTGGTCTAACTGGATGATGTCTTCCAGAAATTCCTAGTAGTACCTATTCCCTTTTGCCAGAAATGATAGATTTTTGACTTAAGAAAATATTTCTTTGGCTATTTGGGAGAGAAGAAACTTGAGCACATGAACTTATATCACCACTTTGCATGAGAAGTCAACAAGATACATCTTTTATAAATAAACATTGATCCATTTAATTACGTTCTTGCTCAGTTGGGTCATGAAATCACAGCCCTGAATGTCATCATTTACCTGGGAGCAGTTAGCAGAATTGCCAGGGTTGTGACCAAAGGGTATAATCATTTCTCTAAAAAGAAAACCATGCAATTATTACAAATGACTACTGTATTAGGGGAACGAATTAAGAGCTTATTTTAACATATTAGGCCTAATACAGTAGAGCCACAAATAACTGAAGCAATGATGGAAAAATGTTCATTTCAAAATTCAAGAGGTTAACTAAAAATATTAGACACAATAATTTTACTTTCAAAACATGATAGCTTACACTAAAGGGCAGTCATTGGTTTCTGATTGCCGTGAAGAACATGATAAATTAGTTTTGGAATCTTAGACAAGTATTCACACGAAAAATTAAACTCAAATTCAAATGTAAGATTATTAACTAAAACTCTACTGTAGTACAGAGAACAAGCTCATGCACTCAGCACCCTAAATCAATTTCCATTTAAGTCCTAAGGAAAGATCCAAGTAGGGCTGTATCTTTCATTAATTTTAGAAATGTTTGGCATACTATTTTTCCTTTATACAAACCATGGAATAGAAAATAATGTTAAGTTATTTGCACAGATTAATCTTTTCAATAAATACACTAGATGACCTTAGAAAACAAAGGTGCCAAAGCAAAGAATAGTCATAGATAATTAAACAGTATGGTCTATCTCATCTTGTTCTTAAACACCCTTAAACACATGTTATATCACTGATGCAATAGATTTAGCCTTGTCTGATATGAACACCTATTAATGGCTTCTCTGTGGGAAGCTGGGCGATTGGCTTTAACTGGCAACATACTCAGAACAGCAGAGACGGTCTGTGCACCATCACTTCCCGTACACTCAAATGTGATGCCTTAAACTAGTCTTTGTAATCTTGTGGTTTATCTCAAAAAAGATAGATATGTTTAATAACCCTTCAAGTGGTTTCACTTCATAATTTCTATAAATTTTAACATCATGTTTCAGAGAACTATCAGGACTATCAATACCAGGTGAGAAGAAATGGACAGCAGGACATTATCGTGTAGCAGATGTCGATAACCAATAATAAATGGGGGCTGCATCTGCTGTCTATATATCTGAGGTTTTATTTTCCTGGGTGTGGTAAAGTACCTTCAGGGGTGCTAGGAAGAACTCACTTGAAGGAGAACAACCGTGGTACCAACACTGAGGCACAACACAAGAGAAATTATAAAGAACAAATTTTTCATAGTTGTGACTTCTCTTCCAGCCAAGAAAGCAAGCAGAAGGGTGGTTCTTCCAAAGTAAAACTCCATTTAGTATTTCTGTCCTATATTTTTTTTACTATAAAACTGCTATTATGATTATGTTTGGCAGAAATAGTAAAGTGTGTATATCTATTCCATTAATTCCATATACATTTATTGTTTGCCTACTATGTGCCAAGTAGTGAGTGTAGAAATGTTATATGATCAGACACCGTTAAGAAGCTTGGGTGAGGTGAGTCAGACTGGTATAGACAAATAAAGTAAGTTTGGATGAGCTTCAGAGGGAAGAAATTAAGTCGGCATCAAGAATTTAATGAGGCTGCAAGGGGAGGTCAACTGATCTAAATCCTGAAGACTAGAGATGAGGTCTCAGGTGGCAGCAGGTGTCCTAGGCTGAGAAAACAGCATGTGAAAAAGTGTGAAATATTTCCATTATTGGTATAGTTGGAAATTTTTATACATTATAGAGAATGGGTTGGAAGTCAACATAAATTGTGATGAGATTATGGTTTAAATATTCTTAAATGCCAGCTTTTGAACATTTTGTCTTAAAGGTGTTGAGAAGTCCCAGTTTCCCTTCAGAGCTTTAGACCCGAGCTGTACATGCAAGTGTGCGGCTCCCTTTGAATGTTCCACTGTCACCTGGGCTCTCCCCCTCTCCATCCCTCAAACCCCATCCTCTTTCATGGGTGGTTCTCCCACACGACCAAAACTCATATTAGAAACCTAGAATAATCCTTGTACTCCTTCATCCTTGAGCCACACATCCACCCCATCACAAGGATCTTTTCAATCCATGGGTATGAATTTCTAAACTCAGCCCGTTTTGCACTAGCATCAGTTCTTGCCTAGGTGACTGCAAAAACAATCCAGTGAGTTTCATTGTCTCCAGTCTGAATCCTTTCGACTTATTTGCTGCAGTGCAGGGAGGGTGATCATGTCAGAATGTGAAGCTGAGCACATCACCCCCTTCTCAGAACATCAGACTCCTCCTTGCTCTCAGGATCTGGTGTAATCTGATTCCCTGGCTCTCAAAGCCTTCTGTAAACTGGTTCTACCTCCTGAGCAATCTAACCTTTAATCTCAGCTTCAAACAATCTGTTCTCCTTTGTTTTGTCCTACTTTCCCTAATTGATGCCTATTTGTACTTAAATTCTTAACTTAGAAGGTGTTTCTTCTAGGATGACTTGCTTGACACTCAAGTCCAATTTAGACACACATCCTATGTATTTAGCTGCCTGTACTTTTATTAGAAGCCTTATCACCCTGTACTGCAGCTTATTTATTTGTATATTTTCCCTAGAATCTAACTGTAAGTTCAGGGATTTTATGTATTTCTTCCCTCTTCAATGTATTTGGTGTGCCCACTCAGTCCTCTGATGGCATTGTGTTTGTGAAATGGTTAAATAAGTGGGTAGGGTCTTGATCAGAAAGGCCATTACATATCATGTTGAGGAGCTTGGACTTTGTTCTATATGTCAATGCTTTTAACTATACGCCATGACTCCTGGGATCCATAAGGTAAACATGGGGTAATTTCTGGGAGCATCCGTATTCCTCAAAGTTAATTAATGTATGCTTTAATCCTTTAGTTAATAATTAATATTTGCATGGCTTAAGACAAAACATAATATTTTAATGAAGTTTTCTTACCACTGCTACTAGAGCGACACAGATATCTGTATTCATTCACTGTTTTCAGCCTTTCATTGCACACTGCAAAGATTCCTGAGAGACACTTTTGCAAATATTGGCAGGTTTTATGCAGAGTGGAATGATATGTCCAGATTTAAATGTCAGCATTTGAAAGCACATTTGTGTGTGTGTGTGTGTGTGTGTGTGTGTGTGTGTGTGGTAAGTGATAAGCAGGCCTCATGGTTTATACATCAGCTTTCTCGTGAGAATGGCTGACACAAGCTTGCACTCTTAACGTCACCACAGTTATGGTCTCAGTCGCTGCTGATGCCATGACAAGCGCCACAAATTATTTCTTAAGTCTTAGTATTTTCTTAGGATTTCTGACGACCATGAGGAGAGCACCAGTGTCTTTTCAGCTTTCACGTCCTGAGAGGAGTAGCAGGCCTGAGCTGAATGATCCTTCATGTGACACCCATCTACGCTGGAGGGACCACTGCACCCAGAACCTGGGATCCCTGGCTCTGGCTTCTTCCGCATCTGACTCCAGTGGTTGCCAAGACAACTTGTAGGTGCAGGGGAGTTGATCCCTAGAGGGAAGGGCTTTACCCATCTGGAGGTGGAGAGAGGGGGCGAGTAGGTAAATTCATCTCCCTTCTCCCCACAAAGACAGTTCTGTTGTGGAGTCATGTGTAAGCCTGTCTTCAGATGTCCTGCAGGGCTGAACAATCAGCAGTGACTGTCATGAAGTTGTGGTCCCCTCAGGGACACACACCTTCCTGTTCATCCTCTTTCCCCTCTGCTTCCCCCTCACCTCTCATTCTGGGGGCTGAACTCTGTGTAAACTTTTCATTCAGTTTCTGTGTTATAGGAAGTCTGGTGCAAGAAAGCCAGATTTTAGAAATTGGCGATGGCCTGTGGCTCTGCGCCTGGGGGCCCCTGATTGAACAGTTATTTGCCTTCTTTCTACACTGTAACTCCCTCCTGCATCCCTGTGACCATGTTTTCAAACTAACATTCCATTATTTTAAAAGACAGGCTTCCCTGGTGGCTCAGTGGTTGAGAGTCTGCCTACCGATGCAGGGGACACGGGTTCGTGCCCCGGTCCGGGAAGACCCCACATGCCACGGAGCAGGTGGGCCCGTGAGCCATGGCCACTGAGCCTGTGCTCCGCAACAGGAGAGGCCACAACAGTGAGAGGCCTGTGTACCACAAAAAAAAGTAATAATAATAAAAAATAAAAATAAATAAAATAAATAAAATAAAAGATATATCACGTTTCTCAGGACATGTTGGTTTGGAAAACAGTGTGTGTGTGAGTTATCATAAACTAGCCACACAACAAGAAGGCACATCCATTTGCTCTAGCAGATACTTCAGTTGGCTTTTCCAGACTCTCCCTCTGGTTTGCTCACCATGGTCTATGTCTAGGAAGCCCCACCTCTTGGCTACATCAATAGGCCTCCAGTGCTCTCTGACTTTGGTTTATTTGGCCCAATGGGGGTCCCTAGTGAGAGCTGGGAAAGAAGCAGGAGACTGAGGTTAGCATAGTATTAGTTCTTGTGGAACCATCTCTGAGGTCACCTGGAGCTGGTTGCATCCCTCAGTGGAAGACACTGCCCCTCCACGTCCTCTCCTTCCCTCGTGGTGATAGTTTGTCAGCTGCTTGCTTGCGGTTTCTGCACTGTCCCTTGTGATTCTACCGTACCCCATCCACGCCTGTATCATTGCCACCTAGTAAGTAGATATCGCCTATGTTGTGACGTGCTGTGCATCTATTTCCAGTTTGGACCCTGATGATACACCTGTCAATACACCTCTCAGGACCTTGCAGAACTGATGGAAGGTATGTAAATATATGAAATTACATATAGGAAGCCAAAGGAGGCAGGGCTAAGAGAGAAGTTTTGGAGACTATCAGATTTTAGAGAAATTTGATGAAAATGATGACTTGACCAAGACAGAAAAACAAAACAAAACAAAACAAAACAAAACAAAAAACAATACAAAATAAGAGTAAAACTTGGAGAGGATTAGGTGGAAAATCAAGCATAAAGTATTTTGAAGAGAAGGAATTGAGGTTTGAAACATGTTCACTTATTTTTGGCATTTAAGTCATCATTGTTGACCATGATGACAGCAATTTCAGTAGAGGTGGTTGAAGCAAAAATGAGCCAGTCTTGAACTAGGTTGTAAGTGGGAGGTGTGGAAGTTAAGAGAAAAAGGAAGACTTACTCTTGCCAAAAACCTAAAACCTAAGGGCAAAAAAAAAGTGTTCCTGAAATAATTAGATGTTCATATTCTCACCAGAAACTTCCTCAACTGAGATGATGCATACCAGTTTGTCCATCATCATCATCTTTCTTTTCTCCCTCTGTCTAGTTTTCTCTTTTATTTTTTATTAATAGTTCTACTAAACAGATAATTAAAAATCATTGCACAAATGAGTTACTGGTAGCAAAATATTTAATGATACAAATTAATGTTGTGCAATATTCTTTTTGATTATTGGTGACTTTTTTTTTTTTTTTGGTGGTCGTGCCGTGTGGCTTGCAGGATCTTAGCACACCGAGCAGGGATTGAACCCATGTCCCCTGCAGTGGAAGTGTGGAGTCCTAACCACTGGACCGCCAGGGAATTCCTGATTATTGGTGACTTTAAAAAATTATTCATGACATTTTCATTTGTTTCTAATTGAATTAAATACATATCATCATTTATAAAGAGAGGTTATTTCTGTTTTAATTCAACTGTTTAACCTTAAAGAACATTGTCTAATCTACTATGAGTTCATTCAATCATACCACTTCAATAGCCAGTTGTGTATGTGTGTGTAAAATGTTTACACATGTGTGTGCACATGTGTATATATGTGTATGCATTTGTTTAGATATATATCTATCGCTATAGCTATATAGACTATTTCTTTATGTATAGAATTTAGCAATTTAGTCACTTTGGTAGTATGTTTTTCTACTGTATAATTTTATCATGAAAATTTTACACTTTCTCACTTCATTTACTTCTTTCTCTAACATATATTTAGACTATACTATGGTCTGAATGTTTTTGTCCCCCCCCCAATTTATATGTTATAATGCTAGCCCCCAAGGTGATGGTATTAGGAAGAGTCTTTGGGAGGTGATTAGGTCATTAGGCTGGAGCCTTCATGAATGAGATTAGTGCCTTTATAGAAGAGGCTCAGCAGACCTCCCAGCCCCTTTCATTATGTGAGGACACAGCAAAAGTCCTCTATGAATCAGGAGCCATCAGTAGCAAAACATTGAACCTGCTGGTGCCATGATGCTGAACTTCCAAACCTCCAGCCCTGTGAGAAATCCATGTTCACTGTTTATAAGCTATCCAGTCTATAGTCATATTTTATAGCAACCTGAATGGACTAAGACAAGGTTTTCCAGAAGATAATGGCATTTGCATGAACAGACTGAGTAAAGAAGATCCACACTCCCCAATGTCCCTGACATTATCCAATCTGTTGAAGAGCCCTCATAGGACAAAAAGGTGTAAGGAGGGTGAATTCCCTCTCTCTTTTCTTAAGCTGGGACATCCACACCCCCTCCCTTGGGCAGGTTGTCAGGCCTTCAGACTCTTGGACTTATGCCAGTAGCCACCAGCCTCAGGCGTTGGGACTCGGACTGGATTATACCATTGGCTTTCCTGATTTTCCAGCTTGCAGACAGCAGATCATGAATATCTTAGCACCCATAATGGCTTGAACCAATTTCCATAATAAATCTTCTCTTATATATCCCTGTCTATCTATCTATCTATCATCTATCTTATCTATCTATCTTATCTATCTATCTATCTTTCTTTCTTATCTATCTATCTTATCTATGTATCTTATCTATCTAATCTATCTCATCTATCTTATCAATCTCTCTATCTATCATCTCATCTATCTCATCTCTCCATATATCATCTTATCTATATATCATCTTATCTATCTATCTAATCTATGTATCTCATCACTCCATCTATCATCTTATCTATCACCTTATCTATGTATCTATCTATCTTATCTATATATCCATCTATCTATCATCTTATCTATCTATATACCCATCTATCTTATCTATCTTTCTTTCTTATCTATCTATCCACCATCTTATCTATCTATCTATCTTATCAATCTATCTATCTTATCTATCTATCTAATCTATTTATCTCATGTATCCATCTACCTATCATCTTATTTATCTATCTTATCTATCATCTTATCTATCTATCATATTATCTATCTAATCTATCTCATCTATCCATCTATCTATCTTATCTATCTATCATCAAATCTATCTTATCTATCTATCTTATCTATCTATCCATCTATCTATCATCTTATCTATCTATCATCTTATCTATCTTATCTATCTATCTAATCTATCTAATCTATCATCTATCATCTTATCTATCTATCATCTTATCTATCTATCATCTTATCTATCTATTTACTATCTATCTATCTGTCTATGTATCTATCATCTATCTATCTCTAACTAATTCTGCTTCTCTGGAGGACCTTGACTAATACATACCATGCAGGAAAAAAAAAAAACTCAGATCTCTCAGATAAATAGTAAAAATTCACATTTTATATATTCTTACACATACCTTTAGGAGTTACTGATTCAATAGTGGATATTCTTTGAATTTTTATTATACAAAAATCTAAGAATCACTTACTCTAAACAGCATAGTCCAAAATACTTCTATCATGAACATGATCTTTATGCTCAATCTTGATAAAGAATTACAAATTTAGAATATGAAATTATACTTATCAGTATATTAATTCCACTCAGTTTATGCAAATAGATTCAGCTTTACAGTTTTCTACTACATACTTCATTTGTCTTTCATAAATTTGGGATATATGTGATTTAAATCTTTCATGTCATTCCAACACAAACCATCTAAAAGTGAAAATCTACTCATGCTTAAATGTATTTCCTTTTAGGAACTCTCTCATGTAACTGGTCTCGGGAGTAGGGCTAAGCATGTCCTATTCATGGGATGCTTTGGTTTAGCCCAGTAGGGGCTCACAGTGAATGGCTGTGTGGAAACCACTTATGCTGAGGAGCTGGTGCTTGATATTTCATTTAAGAGGCTCCTGTGGATTTGGATTCAATGTCCTCCAGCCCCACCTGTTTTCTTTTTATTGCTAAGCTGCAAAGGAAAAAAGACAAAGATGCAGAAGAAAAGGGAATCTCCACTTAAGCATCCTGGGTAGTTGCTGAGGTTCATCCGTCCTATGGCAAAATTATTAAGGAGTCCGTGTGCTGCCCACTTGCAGAGGAGCCACGGCCATTGATGGCAATGGTAGTAATTAGATTTGCTATTATGAAACACCAAGTATGAAGGAACAGAGGTAGCTAGGGAACATAACCTACCATTGACAGGCTTAACAATAAATGTTGCCTGTGGTTCATGTGCCTGATAGGCCCAGAGAGATCGAGATGATGGGAGCTACACAAATGGTTGCATCAGAGAAAGGGGTAAGAAACAAATCTGTCTCAGCTGAAAATGTCCGATTCTACTTCTTCTTCCTCAGCTCTCTAGAAGTTGAGTGCTGTATCTTTTCCCTAGAAAGTCATTTCCGTTATGAAATCTTGTCAACACTTAAAATCTATTATCTTTCAATGAAATAGATTTTTTTTTCTTTCAGAGCTAACTCTCAGTTCTCCTTTATTCAAAGTGAAAAACTTTGAGGTATCTTTGGCTTGTCTTTCTTTTTCCTTATTTCTTGGCATACTCTCTATTATATGCCATTTAAGCTTAAACCGCTCTGAAGTTGGATTATTGAAATACTTTCCTAACTGTACTCACAAACTTTAGTTTTCCTTCCAACTGATACAGCAAAGGTCAATAAATTTAATTTTTGAAACAGGAGAAGAACTTCCTCTGCTTTCAAATGCTCAGTGAATATCCTTAATTTCTTAGAGAATCAAGTATCATGAAGTTTAAACATCCAGGTGTCACATTTAAGAGTGCAAAATTCAAGATAGGATTTTGTGTCCACTGATTGCCTTGGCTTTACATCCAGGCTTCAATATCTTTCATATATAATGTTATACATGTTGTAAGTAGTTGTATTTAATGACATAAAATATAAAAATACCCTGGAAGGTAATTGACACTAAAACATGTTTTGCATTCTTTTCCCTGCTCTAATAAAACACGTTTATTTACCACATTGCAAACATTGCCAACACTTTCTCTCTGTGTTTTTACTCTGTGGGTCCAGTTTTTCCATTTCCTCCCTATAATTTTCCATACATCCATCCCTATGGTTTGAGATCTATTTATTCTCTGATGCTTTCAAAAACCCCTACCTACAGAATTTCTCCCTTTCTTTTTTCTTCTTCTTCTTAATTTTTTTTTTTTTGAGGTACACGGGCCTCTCACTGTTGTGGCCTCTCCCGTTTGCAGAGCACAGGCTCTGGATGCGCAGGTTCAGCAGCCACTGCTCATGGGCCCAGCCGCTCCGTGGCATGTGGGATCTTCCCAGACCAGGGCATGAACCCATGTCCCCTGCATCGGCAGGCAAACCCTCAACCACTGCGCCTCTAGGGAAGCCCTCCCTTTCTTTATTAAGTAGTTGATAATTGTTTCCTAGCAGGGTTGTTTCTCTTTTATGTATGTAAAATGTATTTCCCTTTTTTTACTGATTTTTATCTATTTGTCCTTACTTCTTTTTCAAGGACAGCTTGACCTCAATTTTCCAGCTGATCTGATTTCTCTCTTGTGTCCCTATAGTGCATGTCATATGATATTGGAATTATCCCTTTGTATCTGTTTCTTTCTCTATAAATACAAAGGCAGGTCCCATAATTTATGTAACTTTGTATCTGTAGTATCAAGCAAAGCACATACACTAGTGTGTACAATACATTTTAGTTATTTGGATGGAGTTATGTGGTACTATGTCCTTTCCCCAATTCTTACTAGCTGGTGTAATTTCTATCACGGAATGTTCACACCCCAGGCCTGCATACTTGGTGTAGACGACTACAGCGACAATGATGATGATGATGGTAAAACTGCTATCACTCTTCGGTTTTACATTGTGACAACAGAGAAAACCCTACATGCAGGTTCCCAAGACTTTACTTAATTGGTCACTAGAAAAATTCCGATTCTGTCACGTCAAAGGGATCAGGGGGAATTTGGAAATAATTCAGAGTCATTTTGAAACTGTCATCTTATCCTCTTCAAACTGGTACTGAATCTTGTCATGAGCCCTAGCCACACGAAGCCCATTGATATTCTTAAGTCGCAGAATGATGTGAGAGCATAAAAGCTACTTTATTCATTCTTTCTTCCAGTCGATCGTCCTCACCTTTCCCTCTACAGCAGGAACTGGATTCAAATTCTGTATTGGAGAGGAAGCATGAATTTAAGAGTATGAAGGTGTAATGAGAAATAGGCTGTCCCTTTCAGACTTCTAGGTTTCAGGGGTTACAAGCCAACTCATTGTAGAGGAGACAGACACACTCCAGTGCTCACTGCTGCAGGAGTAGAGCCTCAGAGCACACAGCAGCTGGAGAGTGAGCCCTGGCTGGCCTAATGAGAGTGACACTGAAATTAACCAGTTGCTAATTGGAGAGAAAATGGGTCACCAAAACTTCCACTCTGTTTAATGCAAATGCAGAAAGGACCTTGTGCTTTGTTGTGCTAACTCAGAGGGTAAGGTGGATAAATGAAAACAAACATGAACATAACCATGTTTACTCTTGAATCCAAGGGTACATCATTTAAACACAAAACAGGTCTTTTATGCCAGATGGGATAATATGAGTGTTGTCCTGTGGTCCTTATTTTAAGTCAGCACAATTATCACACAGAAGAAAAACAGTCTACTAGCATTTACCTCAATATATTAAATCACTGCATTACATTAGGATGCACAGAGATCAGCTTATAAAAGCAGTGAGGAAATGTTTCAGTGATTCCAGATTGCTCACATTCTGGGGTATTTTTTTATTTTTTATATTTATTTATTTATTTATTTATCTTGTGGTACGTGGGCCTCTCACTGTTGTGGCCTCTCCTGTTGCGGAGCACAGGCTCCGGACGTGCAGGCCCAGTGGCCATGGCTCATAGGCGCAGCCACTCCGCGGTATGTGGGATCTTCCCGGACTGGGGCACGAACCCATGTCCCCTGCATCGGCAGGCAGACTCTCAACCACTGCGCCACCAGGGAAGCCCTCTTAGCCTCTCTTGATGTTAAATATTCCAGTGTGACTAAGTTCTGGCCAATAGGATATAAGAAGTAAAATGTGAGCTACTGGGAGGTGTTCTTTAAAGGAGGGAGCACTCTCTTCAACTTTTTCACTGTGCTCTTGCTGGAATGAAGCATGATTGCTGCAGTTCAACTAGTCATCTGAAAATGTGAGGTGGAAGAAGCATAGTGAAGATGGTAGGGCACCAGTCACGAACCTGGATCCTGGGGGACCATGATGCTGCCACACTAGCCAGGTACTACTTATATTTACAGGCAATAAAAAATTCTATCATTTTTTAGCCTCATGGTTTTGCCTGTTTGTTTCATGTCACTTACAGGTCAATTTAATCCTAACTAATATTGGTGCTTTCTAGTTTTTCAGCCATGTTATGGAGTAGTGCTTATACTTCAGTAACTACAGCAGGATTTTAGGAGGAGGAAGAGATACGTACCATTACTCAGTCTTTAGATTTGAAATGGAGGTACTATTGTAATTTTAGGTGGACTAATGTAAGTGTCTATACTGAGTTAGGAAGATTTAATTATTTATCATATTAAATTTCCCATCCTATTTTCCCTCTGTTTATTCAAGTCTTTGCACAACTGTCTTTTTCATATGTCTTCCATGCTACTTGAGAAGGTTATTCCTAGGATTGTATGCTTTTTGTTCTATAGTGAAATAGATTACCTTTTCTATAATATCCTTTAATTAATTAGAAAGAATATATAAAAATTACTTTGTGGATTTTTTTGGGGTGTCACTATTGAAAGGATTATTTTATTAATTCTCATAGATTTCAGGTTGATACATTTAACCTAAGATGTAGTCCATGAAAATAATTAAAAAAAACTTTATTTTGTATTTATTTTACCATTTATATCTCTTATTTATGTTTTTTATTTTATTTCATTGACCAGAACTTCCACAACATCGGTAAATGGTAATGGAACCAGAGTTTCTCTTCTTATTCATGTCTCAGTAGAACTCTTTTCATCTCATTAGTATCTCATCACTGACTGTGATATTCTCTGTTTACTTAAATTATGGTTTTAATCATTAAGTATAATTTCATTCCTGTTTTTTCTGGGAGGGAAGGATCATCAAGAGGATGCTAGGGATACAAACTTCTTTGTTTTCTTATCTTTTAAGATGATCCTGCGGGTTATAATTTTCTTATTGGGCCTATTGATTGTATAAATTTATACCTAATATTAGGTTATTCTTGATTACTTATATAAATCTAATTTAGGTGATATGAAATTCTCAGTGTCATTCTGACTTAGTTCACCAGCACTTTCCATAAGATGCTTGAATTTATGTCAAAAGTGATTTTGGATTCTACCATTTCTCTCTTTGACACAGAAGCAAATTTACTGCTTACCCCACCCTTACCCAACACCCACACTCAGGACTCATTTCATTTCCTAGTATTTGTAAGTTTGATCTGTGCTTTGGAAGCCTAAATATTATTCAATTATGTTTATATCATATATATTTGTTTTCAGATTATTTTTATCATTTGTATCCATTTTAATAATATTTACAGTATATTTTATGTTTAAATGATTTAACATTAACACTATTCCTTTGAAATCCTCATTTTTAGCTTATGGGCACACATCTTCAGCATTTTTTAATGTGTGCCATATGAGTAGCATACATTTAAGATTACATTTCTATTTAATTAATTCATGAATGAAAATTTGCCAGATATTTTTGACATAATCTTCCCAACACTTTACCTTTTTTCCCCTTGATTTGGGTTTTCTTTTGGCATTTAATGTTGGAGAGAAAACATTTAAGGCATGTACTCTTTTCATTATTTTGAACGGAACCTCTTTTTTGTTTTGTTTTGTTTCCTACCTGCGATCTTATAGCATTCTAAGCATTCTTAGAGGCTCGTTCAGTTTGAATACTTTTTCTAAAACTTACCTATTATGACTCTTTCCATTAAATTTGCAAGAACCTAGAGAACTATTTTGGTCTGTTTATACAAGCCTCTTTTCAACACCAGCAGGTTCTCTTTTCATTGTCTTGATTCTTCAGAAAAAAAGAGAACAACATCATTACATTGGTGTTAAGAGCCTGGTTCTGGAGTCAGACTGTCCTGGTTTAAATTCTAGCTTGACTGTTTACTAGTTCTGAAGCATAGTGTGACTTATATAAACTCTCTTTGTCTCAGTTTTCTATCTGTATAGTAATGATAGCAAATGATAGTACGCACATCATGGGATTTTTGTGAGGATAAAAAAGTAACCTGCACATTAAAAAAGAAGCTAGCACAGGACAATTGCTCAATAAATTTTAACTGGTATAATCATCTCTGTATAGTTTCTTTCTTCCTTTTCATTCTGGGGATACTTCTGAAGGTTTTTATCTACTGAATGGGTCTTCTTAAGTCACTACCTTTCTTCAGTAAATCCAATGTGTATTCTACTCAAACCTAGGCAATTTTAGTTTTATTGCAATCCTTTCTGATCCCACTTAGATCCCTTTTCATCTCAACTTGTTGACTTTATATCTCATCTTCTTGTCCTTTTGAACCAGACTGTTCTTTCCTTATGACATTATTTTCCTATTTCATAACTGTTTAAATTTAACATGACATTTTCCCTGGTTCCTATAGTAGACTGCATTTTAGAGGTGTTCTTTCCCTTTTAAAGATGATGTTTGTTTTCTCTTTCTTTTTAATATTTTTCCATAAAAATTATATTGTTATGGTTGTTTCTAATTTATCAATATTCATCCTCCAATAAGTGAAGCCATGCTATACTCAGTACTTGCTGACCACCAGGTCGAGGGGATTTCCCTCTGCTCTCACCATTGTCCATGGACATGTTGGCTTGAAAACCAGATGGTAGTGTGATGCCTAAAGGTACCAGCCCAGAACTCAGGATCTAAAAATGTCTGTTTTTGTGGTTCTATGAAGAATGAGATGGCATCTTTTCTGCACCACAGGAGGACATTCGAAAAACTACAGCCTCAAATACACACTGTTGTAAATATCTTCCTGACCCTGTCCTAACAACCGCTTTAATTTGGAGAACTATATCTACCAAGATAGAGTTTAGTCTCAAATTTCCACATCTACATATTTGCATATTGCATGGTTAAAGCTAAAGCTTCTCAGTTTGTGTAGGTATACTGGGTGGAATATTCAGTGCTCTAGTCAGTCCAAAAAAAATCAGTACCTGTATGGTAATGAGAAGGCTGCCTAGTTTTCAGTTTCAAATGGAAACTTTGGACCCTGAACTAGTTAATGTATTAGTTAGTTAATGCCATGCAACAAACACCCCAGCTCACAATTCTGCAGGTTGGTAAACTGGACCAGGCTTGTCTAGGCAGTTATTTTCTCAATGGAGCTTAGTCAAGCTTCTCTGCTGTTGGGTCCAAAAGATCTAACATACCCTCAATGGAAACAACTAATTTCTGTTTCATGGGTTCTTTCACTGTCCAACAGGCTAACCAGTGCTTGTTTGCCTGAGGGTCCCAGGGGAGTAAGAGAGCAATGGAAGTGTGTAACACCTCTAAAGGCTTAGGGTTAGAACTAGTAATATATCACTTGTGCTGCATTATATTGACAAACGCAGGTCACAAGGCCCACCCAGATTCAAGGGTTGGAAAGTAAGTGGGAGGAGATGCTGAGTCAGAATTTGAATTATATTTATTTTCTTATTTTTTATTATCCTGGAACATTTAATAGGATGGGTTATATTACAGATTGATAATCACATATCATTTAAGATCCTCAAAATGCCAATTTGCATTCTATAGAGGACTTATTTCTTTCCATGTATGGATACTTTGCTGTAGAAGTTCCAGTTTTTCACATAGCTAGGAGTACTACTTTTCTTTGTCAATAGTAGGAAAATTTTATAGTAATAACTTTTATTTCCATCATCTCATTCAAGTCTCAAAAATAAAATCTGCAGAATTAGCAGAGTGGAAGTTATACCTATTTTTAACATGAAACAGAGGAGGTTTAGGGGTTGGTGTGACCTATACGACCTTGTGCCAGACACTGAGGGTCACCTTGAAACAGACACTGGTTTGGTCCTGTGCCCGTTTGCTGTACATCACACACCCTCTTTCCTAGAAGCAACTAAGTTATCACCAGATTTGAAGATGTAGAGATATGCACTATGTTGCTTTCAGCTTTGCATTCTGAGAACCAAACAAAGAAGAGTCTAATCTAAAAGTGGCAAATGAAATAATGACATGAAATTGCAGACTTTTTCAGGAACTCCAAATATGCCTAATTTTCAAGTGTTCATATATTATAAAGAGAACCAAGAGGGAACTAAGAGTTACAAAGTGTTAATAAAACACTAAGATAACAAGCTTGCATTGTCTAACTCAGTTTCTAATTTTATCTCTCAAATTTATACATTGATAACACCCAGATATTAAATACTCACTTAATTCATTAGTGAATGGGTGTTTTAATTAAACTATGATTGAGTTCTAGCTTGGTATTAATACATATGTAACACTCAAGCAATAGTGTTTTAAGTTTGGATGAGAGGTTACTGAAATATTCCAGTTGAAAAGCAAGACAATAAAGACGGCTTAGCTTAAAAGAAAACACAATTTAGTAAGTAATGTTTTACCGGTCAGCAAAAGTGTAACAAAAATTATATTCCTCAGGGTGGAACTGTGTTGAGTCCAGTGAGTTTACAGTTCCAGTATTACAAAGCACTTTTAAAAGACTGTTACCGAACTGATGCTGATTTAAGATGTTATATCCCAATATTGGCTAAAAAACAAAACAAAACACACTGGTTGAGGACAAAAATCTGATGAGATGTCACAGTAACACTTTACTTACATGGAGGCTAGATTTATGGCAACCTCACTCATCCAGAACACAGTGGAAATCAGGACATCAGTCAGACAGTTCTTGTGCAGTCCCATCTGTCAGAAGAGTCACCTACATCCCCCTAGGGGACATGGACTAACCCCCGGTTCTGAACCAGGCATTGGAATGTTTGATAACACTGCACAACATCAGACACGGGACCAGAGGCTGACAGCAGCAAAAGAAGTTAAAAGTACTATAAAGACAAAATGATAGGGAATAGTGGCCACTAAGCCTATCACTACAATACTTGATATTTGTAAGAAAACATTTGCTAATGGACTGTGTATTCTGGGTAAGAAGACAAGAGAAGAAGAACACAGTCACACTTTGCATGCTTTAAGTATTCAATTTTCTAAATCATTATTTAGAATATGCTCTTGGGTCTGCTGAAAAAAATGAGGTGCTGTTTTATATGTAGTACATTTAATTTTTGTAGAATTTAAAGATGGTTAGTCAAATAAAGGTTTTTGTAAGATCTCATGGGATTCATTTATCCCACCTTTTATTTTCTGAGGGAAAGTGTTGCATGAATTTACCACTACAACAGAACACTCAATGAGATCTGAAATGCTCTATTGTAATGGAACTGCTAGTCAATGGAGCCAATGTCATATAAGAAACATAGTTAAAGATGTCTTCTTCGTACATCAAATTCTGCTCCTGACATGAAGGGTACCCTTGGGCTCTGTGGCCCTTCTTCTTGCTCTATTATCTCTTTCCCTTCATACTAACTCCTGCCATCCTTATTTGTTTTCTTTTTTTCCACCTGTCTTCCCATCCATGTGTTCTGTTCACCATGGCCATCTTCTTTTTCATTATCCTTGTTAGCTGTCTCTCCAACAACTATAATTAAGCCCTATTCTTTTCTTCCTAGCATCCCCACTAGATGCATTCTTACAGCAAAATAAATTCCAGTGGAATTAAACACCTTAATGTAATAAATACAATAAAACTATGAAGGCACAGAAAGTCTACATAAAAAGAAAAAAAAAACTTGGAACTAGAAAAACCTTCATAAAACCAGTCATAAAACCAGAAGCCAAAGGTAAAAGATAAATAAATTTGATTAAATCAAAACCTTAATTTCTGTTTCCAGTATATATGACAGAAGGGATCAATATAAATAGATCAAAAAGCCAATAGAAAAATAAAGGCCAGAACATAGAGGAACAGAAAAAGAAATATGAATATCTTAAAAACATTTAAAAATACTTATTCCTTAATATTTTCAATTTCTGCAAATCTGATTGGCAAGATTTGAGAAAATGATTAATTTGAAAACTTGATGGTGAGGCGTTAGAGAATGTCTTATGCAATTACTGGTGTGTGAATTGAACTGGTGCCCTCTCTTTGGAATTTAGTTAATTGCCAATATTGATTTTGTATTTAAGAGGACATATCTTCTGCTTGTAGGAGTTTATCTGACAGATACATGTGTACTTATATGCCAATATATAATGGGTGATATTTTAATTGCAGTGTTATTTTTTCCTAGTAAAAAACTACAAACAACCAACACATGCATCATCATGGGAATAAAATTAAATTATGGAATATCTATATAAAATGAATGTTATGTGGCTGTTAAAAAGATAGAAGTAGAACTATGTACACTGATAAGTAAAGGTCTCCAGTAACTATTATTAAATAAGAACATCAAAGAACAGTGTATTAATCTTGTTTGTTATTTTCTGTACATTATGATACTTTCCATTTAAAGTCATTTCTGACTGGGGTAATACATCCCCTCCTGGGGCTGGCTAGCTCTTAGAGACAGCAAAAAACTTAGCCAGGAGAAGGCCTTTGACAAGCAAACTGACCAATTCAGAACCATACCTCCCCTATCTGGCCTGTGCAGCCCAAAAAGAAATACCCGTCTGCCTTAATCCTCCCAGGGCAGGTACCAGGCAGCTAGACACCACCCTTATAGCCCAAAACCCACTGGAATTATTCACACTAGCCAAGCTTAAACTATTTACCCTGACTTGCCTGGCCTTTCCTGAGAAGATCCCAATAAAGGCAGTGACCTAAGTGTTCTCCCTTCTCCTGTCTCCTGTTTCCTGACCAAAACCTACTGTCCCTCCTGATCCCCGGTGTGGTCAGCTGTGACTCTCATTTCTAGGGGACCTGTGAATACAGTAAACTTTTCTGTCAATGGTGCTGACCTCTCAATTGTGTCATTCAGTCACTTTCATAAGTTAAGACCTGGTATAAAACAAACAGAATAACGCTTACAGTGTGTTCTCATTTAGGGAAAAAGAATATATATGTATGTATTCATATATATATATATGTATATATACACATATAAATAAGTATATACATAAATGCACAGCTTCAAGAAGGGTATATGAGAAAGGATTCGGGGAATGGGTATAGAAATCTTGGGTAGGAGAGAAAATCAGTCATTTTTGTTTGTTTGTATTGTTTGTTTTGTTTGTTTGTTTTGCAGTATGCAGGCCTCTCACTGTTGTGGCCACTCCCATTGCGGAGCACAGGCTCCGGATGGGCAGGCTCAGCAGCCATGGCTCACAGGCCCAGCCGCTCTGTAGCATGTGGGATCTTCCCGGACCGGGACACGAAGCCATGTCCCCGCATCGGCAGGCAGACTCTCAAACACTGTGCCACCAGGGAAGCCCCGAAAATCACTCTTAATGTTTAACCTTTTGGACAATTTAAATTTCTTATGCATTGCCTTCATAATGGTAAAAGAGCAATCTGAAGATGACTCGATGTTTTGTGGGGAACACATTGGAGAAGGTGGGATGAAGCAGGAAAAGGTTGGGAGACTTCGAGTGTACAAAGCAGTGAGGATTGGTACAACAGACTAGGGAGAAAATAGGGAGAAAAAAATGGATTGGTTAGAAGTACATATTAGTTGTAGGACACATAGCATTTGCTGGTAGATAGACTTTTGGTGACAAGGAAGAGAGGAATTAAGAATTGCTTAAGGGTTTTGACTCAAGCAGTTGAATAAACTGAAGTGCCAACTACAATAATGGGAGAAGTGTGAGGGGACAGGGTTATAGGAGATGCTTAGACAATCCTACTTTTAGGCTGAGGAGACTATATTTGGAGATTTGTCATGGTTTAGTTCTCCCTTCTCTTGGGAAGAGAGGGAACTGATAAATGATCTCCATTGCTCCTGGCAGGGGGTACTGCATGCCTTCTGAGAAGAACTGACACTTCTTTCCAGAAGATAGTTTAGATCTAAAAGAAAACGAGTATATTCTGCAATATTCATATACCTTCCTTTGTCTGGAAAAATATGTATGGTTTTTATCATGTGAAGCCTCTATGAGAGAACTGGTAATTTCTCTCAGTGCTTTGAAAGAGAAAAAAATGCTCTAACTGATTTCCTCCAGTTTTACTGAGATGTGATTGACACACAAAAATTGTGTGTATTTAAGGTAAGGCATTCAACATGATGTCTACTGTGGCCAAATGTCTTCATCAGTGTTAGTCAAACAGGCTGTGCGAGGGCAATGGGATCAGAAATAGCCTCTCTCTGAAGCAGGTACCTGTTAATTACAGAGCTAGACCAAGGAAATTGCACTGCTTTCCCCATCTAAGAAGGAATGGTTTCACATTATAAGGGACGATGGAAATCAAGGAAAAAACATGTCATGGGACTTGTGAAACCAGTGCAAATTATGTCGGATTATTTTATAGAATAAAATAGAAGTAGAGGGCTTCCTTGGTAGTGCAGTGGTTTGGAGTCCGCCTGCCGATGCAGGGGACGCGGGTTCATGCCCCGGTCCGGGAAGATCCCACATGCCGCAGAGCGGCTGGGCCTGTGAGCCATGGCCGCTGAGCCTGTGTGTCCGGAGCCTGTGCTCTGCAACGGGAGAGGCCACAACAGTGAGAGGCCCGAGTACCGAAAAAAAAAAAAAAAGTAGAAATTAAAGGGAATGTGCTGAAAAATTCCAGCCTAGACTGATTCATGTTATTTTACTGCCCTAAAGAGAACCAATTAATGTTTTAGGGTCTGAAAAGTAAAAAAAAAAAATCCCTGACCTTTGCAAGATTCCTGAAACCAATCACCAGGTAATCAAAGAAATAAACAAACAAGAAAATGAATTTCAGAAACTGTCCTAATTTTGATTTTATTACTGTTAGTAATAAACATCCAAGTAGAGAGGTCAAGTTAGCAAACTGATATATAAGATGTCAGAGAAGATGAACATTCGTTGTCAGTCCACAGATTATTTATGGCACTACTTCATTTATCTTAATTGTTGACCCTACTCTGTTTCTTGTTATCTTAAATTCTAAAATTGCACTGTTTTTCTCTTTACATTCTATGACTACTTGTAACAAATCTCTGTTATATTTTTATATTTTAACATTATCAAGTATTTAATACCTTCAAAAGCATATACATACTATGCAAGACATGATTTTGTAATGAAAAATAGAAATAAGTTCCATTAAAAAATCTGTTATAATTTATTACAATAAATTAAAATAAAACTTACTATGTGAAATGGCATTAACCTACTTTGAGTAAAATTATTTCCAGGTAATTAATTTAAATTAGCCTCCTTTTTTATCTAGTTTACTGGCTGAATAGTGATTGAAGAACACCAAATATAGTCTTAGCACTTATTATATTTATTATATTTTTATATTATATATATTATATTTATATATTATATTATATATAATACTATATAGATTTAAAAATTATATATAATATATTATTACGTATATTTATTATTCTCTTTGGTTAGATATAGCTTTACACTTTTATTCTCAATTTGATCATTTCTGAAGAGAATAATAGTTCAGTTTCTCACGGGCTACTCTATGTGTTTGGTTCACTACAGAAAGTGAACACTTTGCTTTATGGTTTTCATTTTAGTGCAACTGTGAGTTCTATTCAAGAGAGTAGCTGGAACATGTAATACACCATGTATTGCATGTACATAACAGAACTTAAAACATTATTGAAGTATAGTTGATTTACAGTGCTCTGCCAATCTCTGCTGCACAGCAAAGTGACTTAGTTACATTCGTTTTTTATATTCTTTTCCATCGTAGTTTATCACATGGTATTGAATATTGTTCCTTGTGCTCTACAGTAGGACCTTGTTGTTTATCCATTCTAAATGTAATAGTTTGCATCTACCAACCCCAAACTCGCAGTCCATCCCTCTCCCTTCCCCCCTCCCACTTGGCAACCACAAGTCTGTTCTCTATGTCTATGAGTCTCTTTCTGTGTTGTAGATAGGTTCATTTGTGCCATATTTTAGATTCCACATATAAATTATATCATATTTGTCTTTCTGTTTCTGACTTACTTCACTTAGTATGATAATCTCTAGTTGCATCCATGTTGCTGCAAATTTTGTTCTTTTTTATGGTTGAGTAGTATTCCATTGTACATATGTACCACATTTTCTTTATCCATTTAGTGAAGTTGTGAGTTCTAGTCAAGAGAGTGGCTTGCACATATAATAAATCATGTAGGTGCACATAACTTTTTGAAATACAGCACCAATCCCTGCACTAGGTAAGGTGGAGATAATGGCAAAGATGGAGGCAACTTTTGCTCTTGTAGACCTTACAGTTCCAGAATTATTTGGAGTATTGAGAGACATGAGGAAGGACATATATCTACTGTAACTGATGAATATAACAATCTTAAGTGTGTGGGGCCTCCCTGGTGGTGCAAGTGGTTGAGAGTCCGCCTGCCGATGCAGGGGATACGGGTTCATGCCCCGGTCTGGGAGGATCCCATATGCCGCGGAGCGGCTGGGCCCGTGAGCCATGGCCGCTGAGCCTGCGCGTCCGGAGCCTGTGCTCCGCAGCGGGAGAGGCCACAGCAGTGAGAGGCCCGCATACCGCAAAAAAAAAAAAAAAAAAAAAAAAAAAATCTTAAGTGTGGATAAATCTGTATAGCTGAATTGACTACCAGAACAATGAAATGAAGCAGATTTATATGATAACTAAGCTATATTATTGAAAAACCAAGTGGCAGAGTAGTGAGGTATTATATAACTTGTAATAATTGATGAAGAATGTAGTGCTCTTTAGATTTTTCCACTTGTGTTTGGACTCTAACCTAAACAACATAATGCTTAGTTTTATTTGTTTTTAAATGTATTAAATGTATTAAAAATAAACATGTATTGTATTCATTTATGGCTTGTCTTCAATCAGTATCATTTCTAAGACTCATCTATGCCCCAGTGTTTGTCTCTAGTTCACTCAATCCCACCACTCTGTAATATTGTGTTAGATTATTTCTCTCTGCTATTGTAAACAGAAATGTGGGTTTCAGTTTTAAGAGTCAGGAACAATGACCTTAGAAACATTGTTATATGCATTTCCTGGAGGTTACATACAAGAGCGAGAAGTGGGATTTCTGGGCCTAGACTATGCTTATATTCAACTTTATGCAATAAACAGGTTCTACATTTCTACCAGTAGTATATGATCCACCGATACTTTTTATTCTGTTGATACTTGTTATTGCCAAACTTTAAAACATTCTGCCTATCTAATGTTTGTATGACAGACCTACTAGTGACTTTAATTTGCATCATATGTCTTTTGTCCAGTTTTTCTACTGGGTTGTCCTATTAATTTATATCTCATCTTTATAGCACCTGGGAAATAGCTATTTGTCATTTTTATATGTTGCAAAATATGTTCTACAAATTGTGGCTTATTTTACAACTTTCTGTATCTTCTGAGAAATAGAACTTCTCAACAGTAGTATAATCAAATTTATTGATTTTTAAAATTTATCTTAAAGATTTGGGGTTTCCCTTATTCTGAGATAGTCTTCTATTCAGGAATACCTCAGAGATATTGTGGGTTAAGTTCCAGACCACTGCAATACAGCAAATATATCAATAAAGTGAGTCCCAAATTTTTTGATTTCCCAATGTACATAAAAGTTCATGTTTACACTATACTGTAGTCTATGAAGTGTGCAATAGCATTATGTCTAAAAAAACAACAACAACAACAAAAAAAAAACGTACACACCTTAATTAAAAGATAATGCAGTTGAAAAATGGCGCCAATAGACCTGCTCGATGTAGGGTTGCCACAAACCCTCAAGTTGAAAAAAGAAAAAAATGCAGTATCTGTGAAGCATGACAAAGTGAAACATAATAAAACGATGTCTGCCTGTATATACTTTTAAAGCTTTAAATGTTTCCCTACCTTTCCCTAAAGTAATAGAGAGAATACTATATTTATTCCATAAACTTTAAAATTTTACCTTTCTTAGCAATTTAATTCAACTAGAATTGATTTATGTGTACAGTGAAATCAAATTTTGTAGGTTTTTTTTCTTACTACTGTTAGGCAGGAAGTTAGCCATGAGCATCAAGAGGCAGCCCTGTCGGATGAACGTCCAATAGCCACCTAATCCCACCAAACTATTTGCCAATGATGCCACAAACACGCCCCCATCAGTACTCCAGAATGGTTTTGGGACTGGAAATATTCCCCACTGGCCGGCTGGAAGGCTCTCCCCACTCTGACACATGCACACATCTTACACTATCATGTCCTTAGATAACCTTGGACGGCCATTGGGCTCATTAAACGTTCATAAATATTCTATGAATACATACATCTAATCATAACAGACGGCATTATGGGACAGACATGCACAGCAGAGCCTCTTGTCATATAACCTGTAGCTGTCAGTTAAGACTGTCAATCAATGACCTCCTGGATTGTGCAAAAACCTTGTCTTAAAAACTCTACACCCTAGCCCTCCTGGGCCATTGCCTTCCTTGGCCTGGCACACCTCTATTTTGAGGTGTTTTCTCTGTTCTTTCCTTATCTTCAATAAACTCTTGTTTAACCAGATAAATCTCAGATTCTTCTTTGCATCCTTACTAAGAACCGAGGCCAACAGAAGGAGTGGTCTCCTATTCTGCTAACACTAGGATAATCAATTTTGTCGGCATCACTTAGCAGATCATGCCTGTCTATTTTTCAGTTGTTCTCTGTTGTTATTACTGTACTAACACTATACATGATACTGTGCATTCTTCATTACTGTAAGTTTTGTAATAGGTTTTCTTACCTAGAACAGCAATTCACTCTGTTTGCTTTTCTTCTCCGAAATAAATAGAAATCCACTGAGATTTGACTGGAATTGTATTGAATACTTATGTAATGATATGCATATTATTATGTATATTTAAATTTGGAGGAGAAGAGATATTTTTATTATATTAAATACCCCTATTCAAGAACATAATATCTCTTATATTCTTTAATGTATTTAAATAAAGTTTTGTAATTTTCTTCTTACATGTTACATATTTTTTTCTTATTTATTATATATTTATTTACAACACTTATGTGTATTTTTATAATACCAGTTACCCCTCTATATCTGTGGGTTCACATCCCCACATCAAAAAAAAAAAACCTTTGAATTGAAAATATTATTTGAAAAAGAAAATTCCAAAAAGCAAAACTTGAATAAATATCATAGTTAGATGTTTAATTTTATTGAATGCCTTTAGTATATATTGAGATAGTCACAATGTTATTATAATTTAATTGTAAATTCAATTGTCTTATCTCATCCTTTTATTTTTCATAAATGACAAATTTCCTTTAATTTCATTGTGGGTTAATTCAAAGTAGTTATCTGAAATCTTATCTTTCTTGGGTCTGTCCTCAATGTGGCCAGCCCTCCATTTTTTTCTAAAGCTCTCCTTGAGTGACTATGTGTTTTCTGCTTTCCCCCTGTAGAGTTTTGTATAGGCTTGTGTAGATTTTATGTTTTAATTTATTCATTTCGTAAGGTCTTGTTTCTTCTGAGTTTTATTTTCCTGAACTCATGTGGGCATGTTTTCATTAAAGCCCCTTTTTCTTTCATGGGCACTACTAAATTCTTCCCTTAAATACTGAACATCTAGCAGATACTAAATTATATTTCCAGTGGCTTTTTCATTTTTCTTAGTCTAGATGAGCTGAGCTACGACCACTGGCCTTTGCAGCTGGGAAACTGTATTTGCATGTCCTCTATTTTTGCTGAAAGCAAGGAGGCATTAAACAATTTGAAAAAAATGCCTTTTCCTGATGGGAAAGTGGACTTCAGAATTCAATGTATTTCTTCTCTTCCAGCTACAGTCATCTGTATATTACGTCAAGCTGTTAAACCCTAAAGTCTTTGTGGCTTTTTTTTTTTTTGGTCTGGGGGTGGGGGGGCAGGGTGTTCAGGATATTTCCATTTGTGAAGACACTTTGACTAGGTTTCAGGCACTGGCTGTAACAGCTTCCTCTCTGATGTTCTCAGTTTATTCCTACTTCCAGACCTCTCCCTTCCAGATCACAACGTTTCCACTCATGTCCAGTGATTTTAAATAAATGTCAGAAAATGGTTCCTCTGCTTAAAAGACAGGCTACAGATATTATCTGCCAGGGTCTGTGTGAGCTGGCCCTGTATATTCACCCTGTTATGTCCACCTCCATTCATGTACTATGTGCTGTCTGCTCTAGTCTTCTATCTGAACTTCAAATTTTCCAAGTTTGATCACATCAAGTTTCTTGTACAAGCTTTTCTTTCATTTCGGAAGGAATAAATATCCTTTTCTTTACACAGATTTCAGCTCAAAATCCCAGCTTAAAGGAAACATTGCTGATCATTCTGTATAAAGCAAGTTCCCAACCCTGGTTATTTCATGATGCTAGTGCATGGTCTTCATTGTTAGGTTTTGCTGTCTGCATGAAGTGTAGACCCAGCTTGATCATACCCCTGGGGTACATCATGTTATACATGCTGCATAACCAGTGGGCTGAGAACAGTGTCTGCCATTGCATGTGCTCAATCCTTATTTGTTGACTGAATCAATAAAGAAATAATTAATAAGTATATGTCTAGTTGAGAATATTTGATAATTGGAAGCTGAGACAAGAGGGCAACTTAGAGTAGTAGACACAGTCTCTGCTGTTTTCTTTCAGTTTTGCATTCCCAGACTTAACCAGCTATTGATCTTGCAAACATCCCATCAAGCATTCACCATCTGTCTGGCAACCTGGTCACACCTATAACATTTGCCCTTCCAGTCTTGCTAGTGGTGGGATTTACCATAACTCTCTCTATTTGCCTTAATTCCACATTTCTTTTGGGAAAAGTACAAATATATGCCAAAAGGAAGAATTATTTTCTGATTTAGCCCAAATTACATCTGCATATATTCTTTGAAATGACTAATAAGCAATTGGTGCTAATCCATATTTTAAATTCTGAAGGGGTTTTCTTTTTATCACTTTGCATATTTATGTTTAATTTCTTAAATATCTGGACAGTGGGATGTGGATAAATCTGTATTTAATGAAATCTCGACCTGGACATTTTCATTTGGTTGGAAGGAACTTTCAATCTCTATTCTCAATAGTCTACAGTTTGTAGAATCAAAGCCAACTACAAATATACATTTATCATTCTCATTTTAAAGCATATTGCTTTAATAGATACATTTCAATTGCATTACTGTTAATTTTTAATGAACTGTAGCTTCTTATCTTTGTAATACAACATTGCCCTTGAAAATGCCTTTGTAGTCTTGGCATAATCAGGATAAATTTTTTTTTCCTTCTGAATATTTTAACGTTAGCTCTGGTCCTTAGATACACCTTGAACTTGTTTTGTGTTGACTTTGTGCATGATAGCTTGACTACTAGGCTGGAGATTTATTGTTTGATAAGTGTTAATTTTATAAAAATACTTAACTAAGCATCCAACCAGTAAAATTTTGTACCCTTGAAAGGGTACAAAATTTCTGTACCCTTTCTGTAATTAGATATAGGCCGACTATATTCTTGAAAAGACATCCTCACCCTTTACCATTTTCCTGCATAAAATGGTCATAAATTGACATTTTTATTACCATTTTCCTCAACTCTGCCCATTAATTCCAATTTTACCATAAAAATCAGTTCCACCACGGTTCAAACTTAAATCTATGCAAAAAAATCAAGCTTAATTCAACCTAAATTATATAATTATTTTTAATTATTAAATAAATCCAAGAGCAATGGGGGGAATTGCTACTCTGGTCTTAAATTGGAGCCCTGAAGGAGAAGAGCTCACTGAATGGGACATCATGAGAATATTCAGATTGAAGGTGCCACATTATGGTCCTAATATAAATAAAATGAAAGGGGAGAATGCTGGGCATGCAACAAAGCAGATTTCAAAAAGTCAGTAATGGCGAGAGCATATGTGTGATCATACACATGATTCAAAGACTTGAAGTACTAAAACAAAATTCGTGTGTGAAGTAGAATCCTTCCTTACCATACAAAGTAGGAAGAAAGAAAAACTTGACCTGACCTCAGTAGTCTAGGTTTGGTCCTATAATTTTCATAAGAATGGAGTGATTATTAGCTATTCTAAAATGAGAATTAATTTTGAAAACATTCTGTAAAATTTCAAACAATTCCATAAATCAAATAAAATTAGTACTTATGGAAACATATGGCAACCAATTTATTAATGCAGGTTTTCTCACGAGCTGTGTAAAGCAAGACAATAATTCTATGGCAGCATTTCTGAGATACTACTATGACTGTGGTTAACACCTCTTAATACCTGCCATAGCGATCCTCCAAATTCATCTTGTTCACACATAGAGCATTGAGGACCCGTGAGACTCATTCATGTACTGAACTGAACACGGACTCTCTCCTAAAGCCTGTCCCCCAAATAAAAACCATGGGATTTTCAGAAATAGCTTTATGGAATCCCTTATTGCAAGTCCACAGAAGTGTTGAAAACATCATCCTCAATACATTTTTAGTGTCATTTATATGAATGTCCAGTCTGAGCACCCAGTTTCAATTGATCCCAATGAGAAAATTAATTTGACTACACAAAGAAGAATTAAACACAGAGGGCATGCACGCTAATGTCACATAAACCTCTAAGATGAAAACACAGAAAAAGCTGACATTTGTAAACTCTTTATAGTGTGTGAGCCTTTATTTTCTACAGAAAGAGAAAGAAGTGGGAGGGCTGGCCCTAGTGACTGGGTAAATGAGGCAACATTAATTGATCTTAGAAAGAAAAGATTCTACAACTTTTACCTTCAAGGAGGATGCTTTGCAATGAAAAGTTTATTCCACACACCATAAAACAGAGTTAAAGTGCCAGTCAACTCTGGCACTTTATACAACTTGCAGATATAAAAATCTAAATACTGGAATAATCAAGGAGCATGGAGAAAGCATCTGGATAGACTTGAACATTCTAATGCAATCTCAGACTGAATTCTGAGCAAACAGCCTCCACTGTAACCCTTATTTTTCAGATCACATTTGAAAAATTTTGTTCTGGAGGCCAGAACTAATTAATAAATGGCGATCTACATCAAGTCTAGAGGAAAAAAAGGATAGAACATCCAGAAATCATATAATTTAAGAATGGGAACTGTTGATATTTGACTTGAAAATGTTTAGTACAGGCCTAACCTTAAGAAATTGAAAGGCTAGGCTTCCCTGGTGGCGCAGTGGTTGAGAGTCCGCCTGCCGATGCAGGGGACACGGGTTTGTGTCCCGGTCTGGGAGTTTCCCACATGCCGCGGCGCGGCTGGACCTGTGAACCATGGACGTTGAGCCTGCGCGTCCGGAGCATGTGCTCTGCAGTGGTAGAGGCCACAACAGTGAGAGGTCCACATACCACAAAAATAAATAAATAAATAAATAAAATAAATAAAATAAAAATAAAAATTGAAAGGCTGGTATGTAGAAAACAATTACTAAATCAGAGAAGCTGTAGTTGATTTCAGCATAACATTATAGCTCTTATAACAGGTGAAAAATGTAATTGTCTGCCTTATCAGGTACTAAAATTCACATCAAATCTTTAAGCAGAGCCTGGATGACCACCTGTCAAAGATTCTTTAGAGAGCATTGTTTGAATTTGGTGGAATGTTTAGCTATTCAACTGCTAAGTTCCCCACCAAGTCCTGAATGTCACCTTCTGTGTGTTACACTCACAAGTGCATACATTTGTATTGTTTTATATTTGCTGGAATATGACTGAGACCATATATTAGTAAAAAGTATTTCAATCAAATGTTTCTAAGAAGCTTTTTAACAATTAAATTAGTCATTCTTACTAGAAAAAATGTTCATTATAAGATCTGAGATATAGGACAATTGCCATTCTGCTTTCTAATTTTATGTAAAACAATCGAATTTAGGAGTTTTAGACTCTTGGGACCTCTTCATTTTAATAAGAAACCTTGTTAAGTCCAACCCAAGGAAAACAATGAAGTTGTTTGTTTACTGTAATTTAGAAACCAGAAATGATACATTATTAAAATATTTCACTGCCTAAAAGTTCAAATTATTCTTGATGATTTGTATATCAAAAGGTTATGCCCTGATTTCTTTCTTTTAGTTTTATTTTTAATAGTGCCCTGCTTTCAACACTGTCAGAAGGTTTAGAAAAGCTGGCCCAAATCTTTTACTAACAAATCTTCACTATCACAAAAACGAGTTTCTAACAATCTGTTGCCATCTTCCAACCAATCATGCTTGCTTTTTAATTCTCCTATCAACTTATACTTAAAACTTCATATTTTCTGTTTTATTAAAATCAAAAATTAAAATAATTATACAACAGTATCAAGAACTTCACATACATATATTAGCTTTTGCTTTAAAAAAAAACACTAAATAAAAAGAAACGTTGATGATTTGAGATGATTTTGTGAAAAAAATCTGCTAGTTTTGCTCTGAAAGAATATTTACCATATATACACTGCTGAATCCCAAGGGGAAAAGATAGCATTTTAACAAAGCATGAAGCTTACATCAGCCTGAAGCCAAAACAAATAGATATCTTTTTTTTTTTTCCCCTAACAGAAAATGTACAGTCAGAGTTGAGGGGAAAAGGCCATCCATGTGAACACTACCAAGCTCCTACTTATTCCAACTGCTGCCCACATGCCCCTGTCTCTGAGACCCCTGTCTGCACGGAGGGCGAGGCAAGTGCAGGCCAGGGGGAGGGGGGACAGCAGGGACCTGGCCCCAAGCAGCATTTCTTACGGCCAGGGATGGGGTGCTCTGTTTACAAGCAGGACCAAGAAGGATGGACAGTTGTTTACTCCTTGGGAAATGATTAATTCTGAAGCTGCAGCACTGTGTTCTTTCCTAGATTCACACTCTTCCCTCCACCCCAGCCGCCAAGGGGCATGATGTTCCTTTTTCATCTTTTGTCCTTTTTGTCTCCCTCACTTTCTTCTCTTCTTTCTTGCTTTCTCTACAGTCTAAGTGGTTTGTATTCCTATATCAAGGTCTGAAGACTTACATATATTAAATATAGTTCATATTTTAAAACTGTATGAGATTTAAAAAAATTGAAGCTATTTGGGCCTGGATTTAATCACATACTCTTTGGGGCCCTAGAAACTAGGGCATGATCCACTGGAGAGAGGAGGATGCAGACAAAGAAAAGATTTAGTTTTTCCACAATTATGACATTCTTCTAACTTCTAGAAATTATATTAATCACACTGTGTCTCTCTCATGTGTCAATTGCACTTTATTCTAAATGATGTACCTGCACCTGTTGGTAGAAATGTTGTAAGGGCTATTATTAAACAGTGAAAAATACTCAAGGAATTAAGAAGATATATATCATTAATGATATAAATGAAAGTATTATCAAGTGCCATATTGGCATCAGCATTTTTAGCGAGTGACATCCTGTGCACGAATATCCTGCTTTGGACTGTTGTGAAACAGATTGTGCAACTGCAGGCAGGTGACTTATCCTCACCCAGATGAAGAAGTGAGCTTGTTTGCTTGGATGATCTCTAGGGTATTTTCCAGTTTAAAATTTCTCTTATCCTTATGACTTCTGGAACAGGCTATATGCAAGACGTTTCTAAAATATTATAAAAAATATAATAGTGCTTAAGACCATTTAAGTCAACCTCGTCGGTGTGTGACTTCATAACTGGGAATGAAGAAAAATCGGAATGATATGCTTAAAGGAAAACTCTGTAAGTTCATAACAGCATTGTACAATAGAGCGATAGATAGACGTTTTAAATAAAATCAAGCCCTTAGAACTATGAATATGTTCTCTGGTTATCACATCATTATTCTTTAGATTACAGGAAACAAACCTGCGATCATTAATCACTGCTTCTGAAGTCCTAACCAAGACTGCTGGAAAAGGTTAATTTGTAAAACCGTCTGGCTCTAGGGGGCACTGCTGTACCGTACATCAAGTTGGGTTTATTGACGGAGGCTTAAGCAAGGTTTCATTAAAGAGTTCTGTAGGTTTCAGATACAGAAAAAAACACATAAACTGTATACAATCAATTTAAACTTTAAGAAAATTAGGTAACTGTGTAAAATATTTATAAGTAGTTTTTGGAAATGAATGTTCTTTCGTTGGTAAAAATATCTGTCTTTCTGCAGCAACTAACTGCTTGTAGATAGGAGGGTTTTATTAACGTTTCCAGTCAAGGTCTCACGAAGGACAATATATGTTACTGCCACAGAATTATTTAAAGTATTCTGCCAAAATAAAATTTTCAAAATAAAAACAAAATTCAAAAATTCAAAATAAAACAAAAATTCAAAATAAAATTCAAAATAAAAACAAAAATGGCATAGTTGTTTCCTGGATACTGCAATCTTTTAATTGGCTCTGCTGTTGCTATGTTCAGTTAATCTCTAATCAGAAGGTTCTGTATAATTATATAAACTCTGTGACTTAAAGCATCTTTTAAAAATAAAGGACTTCAAAAACAGTGGCAGTTCAAAATAATCCCAAAGGTAAGTAACCAGATGTATACTATTAAACTGTGAGAAAGGACTGTCAAGGTGAGAGCCAAATGCAGAAATCAAGACTGAAGTCTTACAGGTTTTAAAGCATACTTTAAAAAACACCTTGAGAATTGAATTGTTTCATTTAAGCTATTATATATGGATTATGAAGACTTAACAAAATCTTTAAATAAAAGCCCAGGGCTTCCCTGGTGGCGCAGTGGTTGAGAGTCCGCCTGCCGATGTAGGGGACCCGGGTTCGTGCCCCGGTCTGGGAAGATCCCACATGCCGCAGAGCGGCTGGGCCCGTGAGCCATGGCCACTGAGCCTGCGTGTGCGGAGCCTGTGCTCCACAACGGGAGAGGCCACAACAGTGAGAGGCCCGCATACTGCAAAAAAAAAAAAAAAACCCAAATCAGGATATGAAAATATTTGTATTGAAGAGTGACCATTTTTTAAAAATATATGCAAGTTTAGGTCAACTATCACTCACTATTATAGCACTAAGAAAAGTTACTTTGACATTTTCAAGCCAAATAGTGGTGGCTCCAATGACCAAAATCGTTTAACTTAAAGTTGGAATTCTATTTAGACTAGAGTAACATCTGGTCATTATCTAGTTCATTGATGGATTATAAAAAGCATAATTCACTATTATATAAATAATTTAGATTTTCCCCGTTAATCATTGCTCTATATATGGCATGACTGACAATGTAGATTGCTTACACTAACAGCTATGTATAAGAAGGAGGGATTCAGGGAGCCAATATAGAAGATAGTTTGGAGGATTTTGCACTATAATCCTGATCTAAGGCAGGGCCTTGAATATGGAATGGAGGGAAATTTTTGAGATATATTTAGGAGGTACAGTTGTTGGAACTTACTGCACAAAAGGGCAGGTAATGGAAGAATGGATTGACTGTGATTGTATATGATGGTGGAGGCGTTAAATAAGAGGCATGTTTCTATCTTGATATCTCAGTTGGCAAACAAGCATGCACTTCTAAAAATCACTAGTGTGTAATATGAAATATATGAACCCATCATATCCAATGGCCTCAATCAGTTTATCTCAATTAACCAATGGATGGGTAACTTGGAATTGTCCACTTATACACTTTGACTCTGAGGGTAATAAACTAATAATTATTCTTAGGTGCAAAGATTTTGGAACAGGGTTTAACACAGATACTCAAGCAGCAGTTCTACAATGAGCTTTCTTTTCCATGTCTGATACTTCCAAGTTAGAGGCAATCTTTTGTATATTTTTACAAAGTCCAACACTTGAAGCAAAGTGAAGAAAAAGCTCCACACTAATGAAATATAATAAAAAATCATTTTATATTTAGATTAGGCATTAATTTTAACTTCAGTCAGTTTAGAATCAATCTCTGCCTCCAATTGTCAGCCTTCTGGTCTTCCAGCTGAGGTCATTTCTAAACACTGTGAGGAGGAACATGCCTCCTGTCTTGTGTTCTGCTGGGATTTCTGGCCCATGGAACTCATGAGCATAATAAAGGATTGTTTCACACTAGTAGGTCTTGTGGCGATTAGTTACTACCACTAACTGGAAAACCACCCTCGCTCAAGACACCATCATCTTATGCCTGAGAAAGGTTTCTTTCAATCCACTCCACTGTGATTCAATCCATAAGCAAGTCGTTTGCTTCTACATGAAAAAAAAAATCACAACTCCAATAATTTCTCACCATCTTCATGATTACCAAAATTGTTTCCCTAATTTCTCTTCCATCTCTTACAATCTGTTTACCACACAGCAGCCAGATCACATATATTTAACATATGTATTATATCATGTCTCTTTACTGCTCTAAACTCTTATTATTTCCCAGTCATGCTTAAATGGAAATTTGAAGTCTCTAATATGGACTATCAATTCCCCAGGAAGCTTTCTTATGTAATGTCTTACCTCATGTTTCCTTGTCCACTTCTTCTCCAGGGAGTGTTACTGGAATATACCAACTTCATTCTCACTTAAGGACTTTTGTGCTAGCCGGATTCTTTTCCTGAAATATAACTCCCCGAATATTTTCCTGGGTAGGTCCTTCATTTTGTCATGTGTTTCCTCAATCACCACCCCTACGGAGATGCCTTTCTTTCACAATCTAACTTAACTAGATGGTTAAGCAAGGGAATCGATATTCTCTGATTCCTTATTTTGCCTTTTATATATCACTTATCTCCAACAGTTGGGCCATATAATTATTAATTTATCAGTCTATTGCTCACTTTCTCTACTAGAATATTAGTTCCGTGATGACAAGGACTTCTTTTAGTTTACACTGTGTTTCCAGAGCCTAGATACGTAATGAGTACAACCTGATACATAGTGAGTGCTCTAAAATAGTCATAGAATAAATAGACACTTGTGAATGAATGAATAAATTATGCATCTCCCTGGGGAGATGATAACCAAAGTTTGTCATTTCTCATCTATTAGAGGAAGCTCACAACCTGGAATGAACTTCTAGTCCCACTTTACAACATCTATAAGTTTTTGTATGTGATTCTAAACATCTCACCTCAGTTTTCTCATCCCCAAGGTGGACAAATAATAGACGTTCCCCATATAGTACAAATGCAAATAAAAATAGTACAAATAGTAATGCAAAATAAAATATTTAGTACATTGCTGCTGGCAATAAAGCGGGATTGAACAAATGTAATTTTCCTTTTCCAAAATTAGACTCATAACTCATACATTCGGGTTGGTCCTGGCTGTGCTTCAGATGTCCTACTCCACATTCTCCCTGACGTAGGACCCAGGGTATGATGGGGGTGACTGAGGAGAGCCTGACAGCCTTTGCCAAGGAGTTCAACCTGAAGCCAGTATGGAGCTGAAGGAATTAAATTTCAAATGCTGAAGGATGGTAACACATTTTCCCCCCAAAAAGAGACATGATGCAACTAACACAATGGTGCCTGATTTTCATTTTATATCCATTATCTCCACTGGAAATGTTTCTCTGGGAGTTGATAGAGTATTGGTCACATGGAAATAAAATTTGCATCAGAAAAGGAACACCAATAGAGAAGTTTATGTAGCCATGGTAACATGTGGCAAAGATGGTGATATTAAAACCTGACCACTTTTAGCCACCTTGTTTTGCATTGATATTGTTAAATCTTTAAAATAGAAAAATGTTGTATGTGAATAAGAGATATTTGAATTGGAAAATAGGATCTTAAATCATCTTGTCCATCACATTGTCAAAGTAAGTTTTTTCTAACAGGCTCTATGACTCAAGATATATAAATGTAAAAAATATATTTTGAAGCATTATCACTTTATTCTCTTAAGGAATAAGACAATATGTGCTTTTTTTTGAATTCTTGGTACTTTTATAGTTATATAGGCCTGAGTTTAAATAATCTTTTCATCGATTTGTCTCTAGTGAATGAATCCTTTTTTTAAATATGCTTAGAATATTCATTTTGTCTAATGTTGTGTACTATATTTTATAGTAATATCATGTGGTAAAATAATGATTGTAAAACAGAGCCTTTTCAGTATAAAATCTAGAAAAGTTTGGGAACTTGATTAAATATGACTAGCTTATATAGAAAAAAAGAAAAAACAAGCACCCAATGTCTGTTTCCATTTTAAATAATGGAAATAGTAAAGATTAGTGCCAAAGCTCAATGGTTTACTAGAAGTTAAACATATATACAAGAACCTGGAAGAAATGGACACATTTTTAGGAAAGCACAACCTTCCATGACTGAACCAGGAAAAAATAGAAAATATAAACAGACCAATCACAAGCACTGAAATTAAGACTGTGAATAAAAATCTTCCAACAAACAAAAGCCCAGGACCAGATGGCTTCACAGGTGAATTCTATCAAATATTTAGAGAACAGCTAACACCTACCATTCTAAAACTCTTCCAAAATATAGCAGAGGGAGCAACACTCCCAAACTCTTTCTACGAGACCACCATCACCCTGATACCAAAACAAGAAAAAGATGTCACAAAGAAAGAAAACTACAGGGCAATATCACTGATGAACATAGATGCAAAAATCCTCAACAAAATACTAGCAAATAGAATCCAACAGCACATTAAAAGGATCATACACCATGATAAAGTTGGGTTTATCCTAGGAATGCAAGGATTCTTCAGGATATGCAAATCAATCAATGTGATATACCATATTAACAAATTGAAGGAGAAAAATGATATGATCATCTCAATAGATGCAGAAAAAGCTTTAGACAAATACAACAACCATTTATGATAAAAACCCTCCAGAAAGTAGGTATAGAGGGAACTTTCCTCAACATAATAAAGGCCATATATGACAAACCCACAGCCAACATCGTTCTCAATGGTGAAAAATTGAAACCATTTGCACTAAGATCAGGAACAAGACAAGGTTGCCCACTCTCATCACTATTATTCAACATAGTTTTGGAAGTTTTAGCCACAGCAATCAGAGAAGAAAAAGAAATAAAAGGAATCCAAATCAGAAAAGAACAAGTAAAACTGTCACTGTTTGCAGATGACATGATAGTATACATAGAGAATCCTAAAGACACTACCAGAAAATTACTAGAGCTAATCAATCAATTTGGTAAAGTGGCAGGATACAAAATTAATGCACAGAAATCCCTTGCATCCCTATACACTGATGATGAAAAATCTGAAAAATTAAGGAAACACTCCCATTTACCATTGCAACAAAAAGAATAAAATACCTAGGAATAAACCTACCTATGGAGACAAAAGACCTGTATGTAGAAAACTATAAGACACTGATGAAATAAATTAAAGATGATACAGATAGATGGAGAGATAGATCATGTTCTTGGAATGGAAGAATTCAACATTGTGAAAATGACTATACTAACCAACACAATCTACAGATTCAATGCAATTCCTATCAAACTACCAATGGCATTTTTCAGAGAGGTAGAACACAAAATTTCACCATTTGTATGGAAACACAAGAGACCCTCAATAGCCAAAGCAATCTTGAGAAAGAAAAACGGAGTTGGAGGAATCAGGCTCTATGGCTTCAGATTATATGACAAAGCTACAGTAATCAAGACAGTATGGCACTGGCACAGAAACAGAAATATAGATCAGTGGAACAGGATAGAAATCCCAGAGATAAACCCATGTACATATGTTCATTGTATTTTTGATAAAGGAGGCCAGAATATACAATGGAGAAAAGACAGCCTCTTCAATAATGGTGATGAGAAACCTGGACAGCTACATGTAAAGGAGTGAACACTCCCTAACACCATACACAACAATAAACTCAAAATAGATTAAAGACCCAAATGTAAAGCCAGACATATAAAACTCTTAGAGGAAAACATAGGCAGAACACTCTGTGACATAAATCACAGAACGATACTTTTTGATCCCCCTCTTAGAGAAATGGAAATGAAACCAAAAATGAACAAATGAGACCTAATGAAACCTCTTTTGCACAGCAAAGGAAACCATAAACAAGATGAAAAGACAACCCTCAGAATGGGAGAAAATATTTGCAAATGAAGCAACTGACAAAGAGTTAATCTCCAAAATTTACCAGCAGCTCATGCAGCTCAATGTCAAAAAAACAAACAACCCCATCCCAAAATGGGCAGAAGACCTATGTAGACATTTATCCAAGGAAAGTATACAGATTTCCAACAAACACATAAAAGAATGCTTAACATCACTAATCATTAGAGAAATATAAATCAAAACTACAATGAGGGATCACCTCACACCAGTCAGAATGGCCATCATTAAAAAATCTACAAACAATAAATGCTGGAGAGGGTGTGGAGCAAAGGGAACCCTCTTGCACTGTAGGTGGGAATGTAAATTGATACAGTCACTATGAAGAACTGTACGGAGGTTCCTTAAAAAACTACAAATAGAACTATCATATAACCCAGCAATCCCACTACTGGGCATATACCCTGAGAAAACCATAATTCAAAAAGAGTCATGTACCACAATGTTCAATGCAGCTCTATTTACAATAGCCAGGATATGGAAGCAACCTAACTGTCCACTGTGAGATGAATGGATAAAGAAGATGTGGCAATATATGCAATGGAATATTACTCAGCCATAAAAAGAGATGAAATTGAGTTATTTGTAGTGAGGTGGATGGGCCTAGAGTCTGTCATACAGAGTGAAGCAAGTCAGATAGATAAAATATCTCTCTCTATATATATATCTATATCTATCTATCTATCTATCTATATATATCTATATCTATATATATCTATATATATATATACTATATGCTAACACATATATACGGAATCTAAAAAAAAATGGTTATGAGGAACCTAGGGGTAGGACAGGAATAAAGACACAGACATAAAGAATGGACTTGAGGACATGGGGAAAGGCAAGGGTAAGCTGGGATGAAGTAAGAGTGTGGCATAGACTTATATACACTGCCAAATGTGAAATGTATAGCTAGTGGGAAGCAGCCGCATAGCACAGGGACATCAGCTCAGTGCTTTGTGACCACCTAGAGGAGTGGGATAGGGAGGGTGGGAGGGAGGGAGATGCAAGAAAGAAGAGATATGGGGATATAGGTAAATGTATAGCTGACTTACTATGTTATAAAGCAGAAACTAACACACCATTGTAAAGCAATTATACTCCAATCAAGATGTTAAAAAAAACCCCAACTATACATGGAAAGTAACATTGAAAAGCTATTTTCACTCTGTTTAATCAAATCACTGCCTTTAGCCACTATTCCAATGACAGCTAAAAAGGAACTATTAAAAGTGGCAATTGTTGTCCAGTATCTGTCACAAAATAATTTGTGTACCATTCAGAGTGACAACCATGTTCAGGAGATATGATTTTACATATATTTTTGCAAAATATTAAAATTATGCTATATTAACTCCTTGGAATTTTATCATCTAAAAGTTTAAGCAATGCTTACTAGTATGTGAATATAAATATATGGTATAATGCAAAGGATTGAATGCTGTATATTCTTGCTAACCATTGTAATGAATAAAATTAATTTATATCTCAGTACACTCGTCACAACAGCTAGAGAGCAGATATGCAACAAGTGAGTTGTCTTTGGAAGTTTCAATCTTTGTTATGTTAGCACTAGAGCCATGTGGAGGGTCTAGCCTTTCTTGGATGTCAGGAGACAGTAATACCAGCAGCATTTATGCACCAGTGGTGTGCATACATCTGCAATTGCCAATCTCTGTCTTTAGAGTGGACATCATGGTATCATTTTTATTTAAAAGGAACAAGATATCTTGAGGGTCCTCCATATCTTGCTCATGCTTAATAACAGATTGAAATATTACTATATTTTCACAGGGGGCTTATATTGAACTTTTGGAGGCTCCACTGCTGGTATGAAGTAACTTCATTGAATGTTCCATGGAGTCAGGATGCAAGCCTGGAAAGTTCAGCCTTGAGTCCCAAACACTTAGCAGAGTCTCCAATACAAAGTTTTGAATAATTGAATTAGTGAACTGATGTGTTTCCAAATGAGATATATGAATGACAAAGCATTCCAGATAAACAGAACACCTGTGAAGAACACTGGTGTCACTGGTATATGAAGCTCCACTGCAAGAAGATATGCGAAAAGACAGTTGGAGACTCTCCAAAGAGCTGTCTCTTCCATGTGCTTTATGGACTGGCAGCTATAAGAAGTAAACAGTGCTCAGATGTTTGCACTTGGCCACCTGCTCTTCTTGCTCTGCAAGCTTTCCTTGAATTCCTTTGTTCACTTTTACGGTTTTATCTGCTATTTTTATATTTAATATTCCCAAACATATTCTTTATTCATGTCATTACTTTAAGCCACAGACTCCTTAATATAAATCTGCCTGCTGTACATATCTAGCCAGAGGCTTATTCCCACAAGAGTACTGAGCAGAGAAATACAGCTACACGTGGAACAACTCCTACAGAACACCTACTGAACGCTGGCAGAAGACCCCAGACCTCCCAAAAGGCAAGAAACTCCCCACATACCTGAGTAGGGCAAAGCGGAGAGATCCCCACACAGAGGATCGGTGCCGAGAGGCACTCACCAGCTCGAGAGGCTTGTCTGCTCGCCCGCCGGGGGGCGCAGCGCTGGAAGCTGAGGCTCGGGCTTTGGTCAGAGCGCAGGGAGAGGACTGGGTCTGGCGGCGAGAACTCAGCCTGAAGGGGGCTAATGTGCCACAGCTAGCCGGGAGGGAGTCCGGGAAAACTCTGGAGCTGACAAAGAGGCAGGAGACTTTTTCTTCCCTCTTGGTTTCCTGGTGCGCGAGGAGAGGGGATTAAGAGCGCCGCGTAAAGGAGCTCCAGAGAAGGGCGCGAGTCGCGACTGAAAGCGCGGAGCCCAGAGACGGGCATGGGACACTGGGGCTGCTGCTGCCGCCGCCAAGAAGCCTGTGTGCGAGCGCAGGTCACTGCCCACACCGCCCTTCCGGGAGCCTGTGCAGCCTGCCACTGCCGGGGTCCCGGGATCCAGGGGCGGCTTCCCTGGGAGAACGCACGGCGCGCCTCGGGCTGGTGCAACGTCACGCCGACCTCTGCCGCTGCAGGCTCGCCCCGCACTCCGTGCACCTCCCTCCCGCCCAGCCTGAGTGAGCCAGAGTCCCCGAAGAGCCTGCTCCTTTAACCCTGTCCTGTATGAGCGAAGAACAGATGCCCTCCGGTGACCTACACGCAGAGGCGGGGCCAAATCCAAAGCTGAGACCCAGGAGCTGTGAGAACAAAGAAGAGAAAGGGAAACCTCTCCCAGCAGCCTCAGAAGCAGCGGATTAAAGCTCCACAATCAACTTCATGTACCCTGCATCTGTGGAATACATGAATAGACAACAAATCATCCCAAATTGAGGAGCCAGGAGTCAGTGCTGTGCCTCTGAGGTGGGAGAGCGAACTTCAGGACCCTGGTCCACAAGAGACCTCCCAGCTCCACATAATATCAAATGGCGAAAATCTTCCAGAGATCTCCATCTCAACACCAGCACCCAGCTTCACTCAACGACCAGCAAGCTACAGTGCTGGACACCCTATGCCAAACAACTAGCAAGACAGGAACACAACGCCACCCATTAGCAGAGAGGCGGCCTCAAATCATAAAAAGTCCGCAAACACCCCAAAACACACCACCAGACGTGGACCTGCCCACCAGAAAGACAAGATCCAGCCTCATCCACCAGAACACAGGCAGTAGTCCCCTCCACCAAGAAGCCTACACAACCCACTAAACCAACCTTAGCCACTGGGGACAGACACCAAAAACAACGGGAACTACGAACCTGCAGCCTGCAAAAAGGAGACCCCAAACACAGTAACATAAGCAAAATGAGAAGACAGAAAAACACACAGCAGGAGAAGGAGCAAGATAAAAACCCACCAGACCTAACAAATGAAGAGGTAATAGGCAGTCTATCTGAAAAAGAATTCAGAATAATGATGGTAAAGATGATCCAAAATCTTGGAAATAGAATAGACAAAATGCAAGAAACAGTTAACAAGGACCTAGAAGAACTAAAGATGAATCAAGCATCGATTAAAAACACAATAAATGAAATGAAAAATACTCTAGATGGGATCAATAGCAAAATAACTGAGGCAGGAGAACGGATAAGTGAGGTGGAAGATAAAATAGTGGAAATAACTTCTGCAGAGCAAAATAAAGAAAAAAGAATGAAAAGAAAAGAGGACAGTCTCAGAGACCTCTGGGACAACATTAAACACACCAACATTCGAATTATAGGGGTTCCAGAAGAAGAAGAGAAAAAGAAAGGGACTGAGAAAATATTTGAAGAGATTATAGTTGAAAACTTCCCTAATATGGGAAAGGAAATAGCTAATCAAGTCCAGGAGGCACAGAGAGTCCCATACAGAATAAATCCAAGGAGAAATACGCCAAGACACATATTAATCAAACTGTCAAAAATTAAACACAAAGAAATCATATTAAAAGCAGCAAGGCAAAAACAACAAATAACACACAAGGGAATCCCCATCAGGATAACAGCTGATCTCTCAGCAGAAACTCTACAAGCCAGAAGGGAGTGGCAGGTCATAATTAAAGTGATGAAGGAGAAAAAGCTGCAACCAAGATTACTCTACCCAGCAAGGATCTCATTCAGATTTGATGGAGAAATTAAAACGTTTAGAGACAAGCAAAAGCTGAGAGAGTTCAGCACCACCAAACCAGCTTTACAACAAATGCTAAAGGAACTTCTCTAGGCAAGAAACACAACAGAAGGAAAAGACCTACAATAACGAACCCAAAACAATTAAGAAAATGGGAATAGGAACATACATATCGATAATTACCTTAAATATAAATGGACTAAATGCTCCCACCAAAAGATACAGATTGGCTGAATGGATACAAAAACAAGACCTACATATATGCTGTCTACAAGAGACCCATTTCAGACCTAGAGACACATACAGACTGAAAGTAAGGGGATGGAAAAAGATATTCCATGCAAATGGAAATCAAAAGAAAGCAGGAGTAGCAATTCTCATATCAGACAAAATAGACTTTAAAATAAAGACTACTAGAAGAGACAAAGAAGGACACTACATAATGATCAAGGGATTGATCCAAGAAGAAGATATAACAATTGTAAATATTTATGCACCAAACATAGGAGCACCTCAATACATAAGGTAAATACTAACAGCCATGAAAGGAGAAATCGACAGTAACAGATCATATTAGGGGACTTTAACCCCCACTTTCACCAATGGACAGATCATCCAAAATGAAAATAAATAAGGAAACACAAGCTTTAAATGATACATTAAACAAGATGGACTTAATTGATATTTATAGGACATTCCATCCAAAGACAACAGAATACACATTTTTCTCAAGTGCTCATGGAACATTCTCCAGGATAGATCATATCTTGGGTCACAAATCAAGCCTTGGTAAATATAAGAAAATTGAAATTGTATCAAGTATCTTTTCCGACAACAATGCTATGAGACTAGATATCAATTACAGGAAAACAGCTGTAAAAACTACAAACACATGGAGGCTAAACAACACACTACTTAATAACGAAGTGATCACTGAAGAAATCAAAGCGGAAATTAAAAAATACCTAGAAACAAATGACAATGGAGACACGATGACCCAAAACCTATGGGATGCAGCAAAAGCAGTTCTAAGAGGGAAGTTTATAGCAATACAATCCCACCTTAAGAAACAGGAAACATCTCGAATAAACAACCTAACCTTGCACCTAAAGCAATTAGAGAAAGAAGAACAAAATCATCCCAAAGTTAGCGGAAGGAAAGAAATCATAAAAATCATATCAGAAATAAATGAAAAAGAAATGAAGGAAATGATAGCAAAGATCAATAAAACTAAAAGCTGCTTCTCTGAGAGGATAAACAAAATTGATAAACCATTAGTCAGACTCATCAAGAAAAAAAGGGAGAAGACTCAAATCAATAGAATTAGAAATGAAAAAGGAGAAGTAACAACTGACACTGTAGAAATACAAAAGATCATGAGAGATTACTATAAGCAACTCTATGCCAATAAAATGGACAACCTGGAAGAAATGGACAAATTCTTAGAAATGCACAACCTGCCAAGACTGAATCAGGAAGAAATAGAAAATATGAACAGACCAATCACAAGCACTGAAATTGAAGCTGTGATAAAAAATCTTCCAACAAACAAAAGCCCAGGACCAGATGGCTTCACAGGCGAATTCTATCAAGCATTTAGAGAAGAGCTAACACCTATCCTTCTGAAACTCTTCCAAAATATAGCAGAGGGAGGAACACTCCCAAACTCATTCTACGAGGCCACCATCACCTTGATACCAATACCAGACAAGGATGTCACAAAGAAAGAAAACTACAGGCCAATATCACTGATGAACATAGATGCAAAAATCCTCAACGAAATACTAGCAAACAGAATCCAACAGCACATTAAAAGGATCATACACCATGATCAAGTGGGGTTTATTCCAGGAATGCAAGGATTCTTCAATATACGCAAATCAATCAACGTGATACACCATATTAACAAATTGAAGGAGAAAAACCATATGATCATCTCAATAGATGCAGAGAAAGCTTTCGACAAAATTCAACACCCATTTATGATAAAAACCCTGCAGAAAGTAGGCACAGAGGGAACTTTCCTCAACATAATAGAGGCCATATATGACAAACCCACAGCCAGCATCGTCCTCAATGGTGAAAAACTGAAACCATTTCCACTAAGATCAGGGACAAGACAAGGTTGCCCACTCTCACCACTCTTATTCAACCTAGTTTTGGAAGTTTTAGCCACAGCAATCAGAGAAGAAAAGGAAATAAAAGGAATCCAAATTGGAAAAGAAGAAGTAAAGCTGTCACTGTTTGCAGATGACATGACACTATACATAGAGAATCCTAAAGATGCTACCAGAAAACTACTAGAGTTAATCAATTAATTTGGTAAAGTTGCAGGATACAAAATTAATGCACAGAAATCTCTGGCATTCCTATATACTAATGATGAAAAATCTGAAAGTGAAATCAAGGAAACACTCCCATTTACCATTGCAACAAAAAGAATAAAATATCTAGGAATAAACCTACCTAAGGAGACAAAAGACCTGTATGCAGAAAATTATAAGACACTGATGAAAGAAATTAAAGATGATACAAATAGATGGAGAGATGTACCATGTTCTTGGATTGGAAGAATCAACATTGTGAAAATGACTCTACTACCCAAAGCAATCTACAGATTCAATGCAATCCCTATCAAACTACCACTGGCATTTTTCACAGAACTAGAGCAAAAAATTTCACAATTTGTATGGAAACACAAAAGACCCCGAATAGCCAAAGCAATCTTGAGAACGAAAAATGGAGCTGGAGGAATCAGGCTCCCTGACTTCAGACTATACTACAAAGCTACAGTAATCAACACAGTATGGTACTGGCACAAAAATAGAAAGATAGATCAATGGAACAGGATAGAAAGCCCAGAGTTAAACCCACGGACATATGGTCACCTTAACTTTGATAAAGGAGGCAGGAATGTACAGTGGAGAAAGGACAGTCTCTTCAGTAAGTGGTGCTTGGAAAACTGGATAGGGACATGTAAAAGTATGAGATTAGGTCACTCCCTAACACCATACACAAAAATAAGCTCAAAATGGATTAAAGATCTAAATGTAAGGCCAGACACTATCAAACTCTTAGAGGAAAACATAGGTAGAGCCCTCTATGACATACATCACAGCAAGATCCTTTTTGACCCACCTCCTAGAGAAACGGAAATAAAAACAAATGTCAACATATGGGACCTAATGAAACTTCAAAACTTTTGCACAGCAAAGAAAACCATAAACAAGACCAAAAGAAAACCCTCAGAATGGGAGAAAATATTTACAAATGAAGCAACTGACAAAGGAGTAATCTCCAAAATTTATAAGCAGCTCATGCAGCTCAATAAAAAAAAAAAAAAACCCAATCCAAAAATGGGCAGAAGACCTAAATAGACATTTCTCCACAGAAGATATACAGACTGCCAACAAACACATGAAAGGATGCTCAACATCTTTACTCATTAGAGAAATGCAAATCAAAACTACAATGAGATATCATCTCACACCAGTCAGAATGGCCATCATCAAAAAATATAGAAACAATAAATGCTGGAGAGGGTGTGGAAAAAAGGGAACACTCTTGCACTGCTGGTGGGAATGTAAATTGGTACAGCCACTATGGAGAACGGTATGGAGGTTCCTTAAATAACTACAAATAGAACTACCATATGACCCAGCAATCCCACTACTGGGCATATACCCTGAGAAAACCATAATTCAAAAAGAGACATGTACCAAAATGTTCATAGCAACCCTATTTACAATAGCCCGGAGATGGAAACAACCTAAGTGTCCATCATCGGATGAATGGATAAGGAAGATGTGGCACATATATACAATGGAATATTACTCAGCCATAAAAAGAAATGAAATTGAGCTATTTGTAATGAAGTGGATAGACCTAGAGTCTGTCATACAGAGTGAAGTAAGTCAGAAAGAGAAAGACAAATACTGTACGCTAATACATATATATGGAATTTAAGAAAAAAAATGTCATGAAGAACATAGGGGTAAGACAGGAATAAAGACACAGACCTACTAGAGAACGGACTTGAGGATATGGGGAGGGGGAAGGGTAAGCTGTGACAATGTGAAAGAGCGGCATGGATATATATACACTACCAATCGTAAGGTAGATAGCTAGTGGGAAGCAGCCGCATAGCACAGGGAGATCAGCTCGGTGCTTTGTGACCGCCTGGATGGGTGGGATAGGGAGGGTGGGAGGGAGATGCAAAAGGGAGGGGATATGGAAACATATGTATATGTATAACTGATTAAAATTTTTATAAAGCAAAAAATTAAAAAATAAAAATAAAAAAACATTAAAAAAAGAGTATTGGGCAGAGTTCTCTCCTGTAATAATCTAAATGGGAAAAGAGTTTGAAAAAGAATAGATACATGTATATGCATAACTGAATCACTTTGCTGTACACCTGAAACTAACACAACATTGTTAATCAAATCTACTCCAATATAAAACAAAAATTAAAAAAATACAGTTCAGGGCTTCCCTGGTGGCGCAGTTGTTGAGAGTCCGCCTGCTGATGCAGGGGACGTGGGTTCATGCCCCGGTCCAGGAAGATTCCACATGCCGCGGAGCAGCTGGGTCTGTGAGCCATGGCCGCTGAGCCTGCGCATCCAGAGCCCGTGCTCCACAACTGGAGAGGCCACAGCAGTGAGAGGCCCGCGTACCGCAAAATAACTAACTAACTAACTAACTAAATAAATAAATAAATAAATAAATATAATAATAATAATAATAATAAAATAAATAAAATAAAATAAAACAGGGTTGAAATCTACATGTCCAAAATGAAAATTTGCATGTTACTATTTGTATCAGACTCCCAGTGACACCACTTTAGATCTTCTGAACCTCACCACTTCTAGAAACTTGGCTCAGTCCATCTACCCTTAAGTTTTGCTCAGCAGGGTATCCCTTCCTCCCCTGGAGGACTGTCCTGAGAGGCGGTCATTTATGTGGCCTCTAGGAGAGACCAGTAAGACTGAACCCTCAATCCCATTTATTGTCGAGCAGTCTCTGGCTCGAGAGCACTTCCTCTTGTAAGTTCTACGTCACTCTCCTCTTTTCTCTCTTCTGATCCCTGGGGTTACAGGGCACAGAAGAAGCCCAGGCTGACACACCATCAACATCTGCATCTCCTCTGGTGATACTTGCTGATGCCTTCTACTGTACCTTGATACTTCAGCAAAACCTTAGGAGTCATTCTTGCCTTCTTTTCTTCTTAATCTGCTTGACACAGTAGCTATATCTAGCTGTTGTTCCTTCTAAATAAAACATGTGTCCATCCCTCGCTATTTTTGCCAACACTGACTTGTGTCAGACACTCACTTTTCCTTAGATTATTGAAATAGCTTCCTACCCGGTCTTCCTAAGTCTAGTCTCATATCTTGAATTCTAGGCTCCAAACAACATACGGGGATCCAGCTGAGCCACCTAAAAGCAGGTCTGAACTTGCCGCCCACAGTTCCAAACCCTCTACCTACTAAACCTTCATCATCTCATTAGAGCTTACATTTTGAAGCTAGTCTCTCATGACTTTCTGTCTCGAATTTTTGCTCCAGAACCACAAAACAAGCCATTAAAAAAATGCCCGTCCCTTTATCTAGAATACTTTCCCCTCTTCTTCTGCTAAACTCTCACTTCAGAGGCAAGATCAGGCATAGTTTCCTTCATAAATCATACCCATCCTTTCCCAAGCTGGGATAGATGCCTTTCTTCCATGCAACATAAAATTCCTTATGCATTTATATATTCATCAGGAGAATGACTCTTGGCTTTGTGTTGTTGTATCCCAGTGCCCTTATGGAATATGATATTCACCCACAGCAGGAATGCCCTTGGTATGGGAAGCCTCTACCTCTCCCCAACATTTGAAAGATGTTTTAGACTCTGAAAGAGGGAGACCAGGTAAAGTGTCTGATTCTGAGATGCCTGCTCTGACTGGACTTAGGTATGTTCCCATCCCTCCATCCCTTTCTCCTGAAAATGCACCAGATTAATCTTCCCCAGGGGAAGAAGGTTCCTGTTTTGTACATCTTTATACCTCAATACTTAGTAAAGAACCCAACCATCAGTTAAAAGGTCAATACATATTTACTGAATAGATAATGAATGAATGAATATTACAGGGGTAAAGCTCAGGCACATCTGTGGTCAGACTCAGCTGGGACCAAGTAGTATTCTTAGAAACTTGACACAGAAACGTGATTTTATATAGTCTCATAATAAGCACACAGGATTTTCTGAGGTTGCCAGTTATGTATACTTGCTGAGTGGGCAGCCACATTGCCAGAGTCTGCAAAAAAGGGACCTGATCATGCTAATCAGATAGTTTCTTGAAAGACCTGAAGGGACTGTCCACCACACCCAGCAGCAACTGCTGCAGCTGAGTACCTTCTCTGGAATTAAGGGTCGGTGCAGTGTCTCTCTGACTGGGACTCAGCCCAGCTGTGGTGACTCTGTGCTACTAAGCCACATCCTGTACCTACACTAAATGACTTTCCCGGTGTCTGCTGATGTCTTTCCATCAATCACAGCCACTCTCATGGCACCAAGGAAGTATTTATATAGTAATCATCACTTTTATGATAATTGTCTGTCAATGCTTCCTCCCACTAAGATGATGTGACTTCCTTAATGACAGGATCTCTTTCTATATTTATCTCAATATCCACAGCATAGCAGGAGTTAAAAAACATTGTAAAATCAAGGAAACTGTTTGTAGGATGCAGGAATGGTAAGACAGAGTTGGAGGGATACACTGGAACCAGATGAGCAAGGATGTCCGAGGCTAAGCAGAAACATTCTGGCACTCTGGTGGGTTAAAGATTTAGCAGCCTATCTTAGTTTGTATAATCTTCTCTGCTGTAACCAAGTAACCACGAACTTTCAGTGGCCTAACAACCATTCATTTTTCTTGCTTAGGGGTCTAATGCCGGTCTTCTGATTCAACGGGATTAGGGGGCAAGATTTCTCCATACACTGACTCAGGAACTTCGGATCCTTCTGTCCTGTGACTCCCCATTAGCTAGTGACTTGGAGGCTTCTGCATCCAGCCAGAAGATGAGGGGAGAGAGGAAGTGCAGAAAAGCTGGCCTCCTTCATATGCTTTAGTCAGTAAGTGACATAATTCATTTATCTTCCAATTCTATTGATGAGAATGAGTTCTGGGGCACCACCTATATAAGCTACAGCAAACTTTTTCTGTAAAGAAGTAGATAGTAAATGTTTTAAGCTGTTTTTAAGGCCATACATCTCTGTCATGCCTACTCAGCTTTATGGTTATAGCCTGAAAGCAGCCATAGATAATAGGTAAATGATTGGGTATGGCTCTGTTCCAGTACAACTTTATTTATGGGCACTGAAATTTGAATTTTATTTAATGTAGGGACACAGAACATAAGGGACACAGAACATTAATTTTTTTTCCAACTATTTAAAATTGTAAAAAACCTTCTTTGTTCTTGGGCCTTGTGAGGACAGGTAGGTGGTGGGTGAACTTAGCCTGTGGCTGCAGTTTGCTGAACTTGGACCCAGAGGCAAGGTTCCTGGAAAAGGTCATCTCTTTCAGCAAATGCCTTTAATCCAAGCTGGCTGACGGCTAGTGAGCTTCCCTTAGTCTGTGCCTCTGGCTACTTAACTGTCCATACGTGACCCTTTCTCCCAAATAACCCCTTCCCAGTCTCATGCAGCTCAAAGTCAAGGGTTTCTGGGTGATGTCCAGTCCTTCCTGTTAGATCTGGCTGTGGCTCCTTACAGACTCAAAAACAATCCCCACACTTAATTTGAACAGATGCAGCAGGGAGAGGATAATGGCACTGGAGGTCCCTCAGAAGGCAAGGGGTGGGAATGCACAGAGATGATGTAAAACAGGAAGTTATCCCCGGTGACACCTCTGCCTCAGCCCTGTAGAGAGTTATTTCTTCCATTAAAATTATTCCCTGTCCATGGCGCCTGGACTGCCTCCCTGGTCGTGTCTGATCTGGGCTCTGGGCAGTATGTGTCCCTTAGTGAAGGCAGATCTTTCACACAATGTCTCATGCTGGTAAAACTTTGGGCGCCCTAGAGACATTTTATATTTTCAGGGTGTTTTTGGATCCAGGTTTGTTGTTCCTTGGCAGTATACTTCCATTAAAATTGAGAAAGCACTGCTCTATTTGTATCTGGCCTGGTCTGTGTTAGTAACAACCTGTAATGTTCTTTCCTTGTCTAATTCTCAAGCTGGTTTTATCTTTTTGTTTTCTTCTCCTCTTATATCTTTATCTCTCAACTTAATGACAACTACCTTGAGGTCATCTGAACAGCATGCTTGAAGGAGATAGAGCATCCTCTGAGTTGATCTTTGCTGCATGGCTTAGTTCTTATATTTTGCTGATAGATCTTAATAAGCCTGTACTGCTTTCAGCATTATATATTCTTAATTCTTTTTTTGGAGAGTGGTTACAGAAATAGTCAGCTTTCTAAATTCTAGAAGCCTCAATCATATGTTAGATCCTTAAAGTTCTCTTCATCTAGTAAATGACAATAAATGCAGTTCCTGAACACTGCAGGCCAGTGATCAGACACTTTACTTCAGCTCACATCCATGGATGAGAACTAGCTCCATAATCCGACTCAGATGCAAGAAGGGGAGTGGGTGGGTTGTGGAGAGAATTGAACAAATGTGTTCTTGGCTGTGCAACTATTTCTGTGGGGCAGTTCTCTATTATGGAGGGGGTGAATGAACTGTTTTGTTGCAAAGCCAGTAGAGAATTTAACTGAAAGTAATGAGTAATTCTGAAAGTAAAGGTAAGCACTTGGAAGACTTCCATAAATTAATAACAAAAGTAGAAATTGAAAATATGTCCAAAATGTAGTGCAGTGTATAGAAGATCGAGGTCCCTGAGGTATATGACATTCACAGGCTCATCACTGTTTTGAACATAGGAGATAGTTTTTGCAGAGCCATTATTAATCATGAACACTACCATGGGTGCTATTATTCATAATAATAAAACATGTTATATATTATCAGACCCTCAAATAATACCATTTGAAAAAAGATTCCTATCAATTTCTACCAGATATAATTATATTTGTAGAAGTAAAAGCTATCTATATCCATTTCATTGCAAAACTAAAAATAGCTTCTTTTTCTTGAACGTTTCATTTCCCAAGTATTAAAATAGACTATAAAATATAAATATTGATATCTTTCAATTGTCAAGGAAAGCATACAATGCACAGAGATTTGAATGAAACAGGAATAGAACATTGGGAAGTTTCTACAATGCAGAGAAATGAAAATATATTCAGCTAAAAAACCTTATGCAAAGTGAAAAAGTTAAATTCGAATAGAAATGAACCCAATTTATAGTTTAACAAAAACCTAAAAATGTCTTGTTTGTATTCTGCTCTTAAGTGTCATTGCATCTATTTCTTCTTATTTATTGTAGTATATTATTTTGTTAATTTTGTACTGGGAAAAATAGTTAAAAAAATTAAGTTAGCATGTTTGAACTTCTCATGGAAATCATTATTCTTCTTAGATGACTATTCTCCTAGTTGATTGGAAATGTGGTCAAATAAACATATGTGAAAATGACTAATCATAAGAGTTACCAAAATGGAAGCCCTTCCCATGTCCAGACAATGTGCTAAGTGCATTGCTTCTATACAATGTCATTCAGTCCTCATGTCAACCATTATTATTGTCCTTATTTACAGGTAAAGAAACTGAAATAAAGAGGTTAAGTAATTTTGCCAAGGTTATTTTTATAGGAAGCAGTAGAGCTGAACTTTGACATTTGGTATATCTGACATTATCTTTTCTGCCACAGAAATAAACCAACTTGAGTCAAACCCAGTTTTCATAAAGCCATCTAGTTAACTGGCAATTAAAAGTTTCTCTAGTCTCCATCTGTGTAACTCATCAGAGGCAATCCTTCTGGAGTTGAAGCATATTAACCATGTTTTGTGATCAAATCTGTGTAATAAGAAAAAAATATATTTTTACTTACTTTTAGGGAAAGAATTCCTTTTATTTGTGAAATATGGCAGAACAGAACATTTAATTCCAAAAATATAGGCCTGAGATATAGTGCAGAAGTAAAAAAAAAATGACATAATGAAAGTTAATTGCTCTTCTTACTATGATAGAAAAATTTTAAATTGAGTTTCTAGAGTGTGAGAGGTTAAGGATTCCTAGAATAATAAGATGAGGACATATTCTAGGGAGGGCACACAACTTAGAATAAGGTTGGGATGGAGGTCCAGAGCAGATCTTAAGAAATACCTGAGGTGGGAGTGGTCAAGGAATTTCTAAAACCAAAGATGGATAATATTCAATGTTTCATATGTTTGCCTTGTTATGCTGTTCTCTGAAATACTTGACCCTTTTTCCTAACCTCCACCACCCTAATTTCGTGTTAGCTTTTCTTTGGAAAAATCTAGGAAAAAGGATAACGTTGAGTTTTAATATGAAGAGGAACAAAGGAGAAACAACAATTACAATGAAAACAATAGCTAATAATGATAAGTGCCTTCTAGGTATTTGACACTATTCTAAGAATTATTTTTAAATGTATATTTAATCATGCATCTCTTACAGCAACACTGTGTGGCCAGCATTCTTGACACCATCACCACATAAAAATGAAGGAAGCACTAAGTCACATAGATAATATGGTGCAAAACCATCTAAGGCATGGTTCTAGAGTCACTGTTCTCACCTTCCCACTTGATTGCTCTGAGATTTAGAATCAGAGTGCAAGAGATATCAGGGTGTCACTTCACTTGAGGAATGTAAGTAAACAGAGTGTGAAAAAAGCTATGCTTTTAAACATAAGTACCCTAGTGATCATGGGGAGAACAGAATTTACACATGCATGGGGATCAAGTCATTTTTAGATACATTAAAGGAAATTATGATTTCACAATGGTCACTCCATTCCTGATATTTGAGGAATTGTAAGAAATATAAATATTTACACAAATATACAATTAAGTACCTTAGATGGTAATAAAGCCTAGATTGTTAAAAGACTTTATTATGCACTTACTAGTTCTATTCTAATGTATCTTTAGATACAATTGAATGTCTAGTCATTGGATAACTCATGTGTCTATTCTTTTTTCCCATATGTACTCTTAAAAAACATCTACTCATATAGATTAAAGCTACCTTGCCATTCTCAAATCAAAAGAATCCTGAAATATGTGATCAAATCCATTACATAATTCTAGAGCATAAATCATTTAAATGTATTGGGAAGGAAACTGAATATATCAGATATATCACAACATATAAGAAATAATAAAAATTTCAGTTATAGATATAAGAACTATGCATTTTCTAAATTTTATTTATTATTAAGACCACTAGGATTATCTAGTTTGGATTTGGAGAATCCAGAAATTAAAGAAAACTTATTTCTAAGCATATATATATATATATATATATATATATCTTTTTATTCCCAAATTCTCATACATTTACAAAATTAAAAACAAGAACAAACAAAAAATCTTTGATATAAGGGAGCAAGTCTAGCTGTCTGAGAAAATATAAATATTTTCCAAGTACGTAGTAGATCATCTTTGTACTTTCCCTGTAGAATTTGATTAAAATACAGCTAAAACATTTTCCATAGTATGACTTTATGAAACAAAACTTCCACTATAACCTTAAATGATTTTAAATCTTAAATGATTAAAATACTTGATATAGTTGATATCATCTTTAAAATTTTTTAATATATAGTCCATATAAATCTACATATTTAATATAAATTTCAATAAATGGTGTTGGGAACCTGGATGTCTACATGCAAAATAATGAAATTGAACCATTATCTTACACCATAAACAAAATGCAACTTAAAATGGATTAAAAAATTAATTGTAAGACCTGAAACTGTAAAACTCCTAGAAGGGTTTTACATAAGGAGAAACTCCTTGACATTGGCCCTTGGAAATGATATTTTGGATATGATACCAAAAACTCAAGCAACAAAAACAGCAATAAACAAAAGGAACTACATTAAAAAAAAAAAGCTTCTGCACAGCAAGGGAAACAATTAGCAAAAGGAAAAGGCAACATATATTGGGAGAAAATATGTGTAAACCATATAACTGATAAAGGGTTAATATCTTAAATATATAAGAAAATCATATGACTCAATAGCAAGAAAGACAAATAATCTGATTAAAAAAATGGGCAAAGGACCCAAGTAGATATTTTTCCAAAGAAGGTACACAAATGGTCAACAAGCATGAGGAAACTTGCTCAACATCACTACTCATAAGGAAATGAAAATCAAATCTACAATGAGATACCACCTCACACCTGTTAGGGAGCTTATTACCACAAAAATAAAAGATGACATGTTTGGAGGAGGATTTGAAGAAATGGGAGACCTGTATACTGTTGGTGGGATTGTAATTGGCACAGCCATTATGGAAAATAATATGGAGATTCCTCAAAATACTAAAAATAGAATTACCTTATGATCTGGCAATCCCTTTCCTGGGCATATACTCAAAGGAAGTGAAATGAGTACCTCAAAGAGATATTTGCACCCCAATGCTTATTGAAGTAATAACCAATATATGGAAACAACCTTATGTCTGTCAATGGATGAATGAATAAAGAAATTTTCATAGGTATATATAATTGATTGGAATATTTTTCAGTCTTTAAAAAGAAGGAGATTCTGCCATTTATGGCAACATGCATGAAATTGGAGGACAGTATGGTAAGTGAAATGATCTAGAATCAAAAAGAATAAAACAGCTAGGAACAAACCTACCTAAGGAGGCAAAAGAGCTGTACTCCAAAAGCTACAAGATGCTGATGAAAGAAATTGAAGATGACACAGATGGAAAGATATACTGTATTCTTGATTTGGAATAATCAATATTGTCAAAGAGACCCAAGACAGTATACAGATTCAGTGCAGTCCCTATCATATTACCAATGGCATTTTTCACAAACTAGAACAACAACAACAAAAAAATGTAAAATTTGTATGGAAACACAAAAGACCTCAAATAACTAAAACAATCCTGAGAAAGAAGAATGGAGCTAGAGGAGTCAGGCTCCCTGAATTCAGACTATACTACAAAGCTACAGGAATCAAAACAGTATGGTACTGGCACAAAAACAGAAATACACATCAATGGAACAGGATAGGAAGCCCAGAAAAAAGCCATGCACTTATGGTCAATTTCTATAACAAAGGAGGTCAGACTATATGATGGAGAAAAAGCCTCTTCAATAAGTGGTGCTGGGAAAACTGGAGAGCTACATGTAAAAAAAATTGAAATTAGAAAATTCTCTAACACCATAAACAAAATAAACTTGAAGTAGGTCTGAGTGAAGTAAGTCAGACACAGAAAGACAAATATCATATGACATCACTTATATGTGGAATCTAAAAAAGAGTATGAATGAACTTATTTACAAAACAGATGTAGAAAACAAACTTATGGCTACCAGGGGAAGGGATAACTTGGGAGATTGGGATTGACATATATACAATACTATATATAAAACAGATAACTAATAATAATCTGCTGTATAGCTCAGGGAACTCTGTTCAATACTTTGGCCTATATGGGAAAGAATCTAAAAAAAGAGTGGATATATGTGTATGTAAAACTGATTCACTTTGCTGTACACCTGAAACTCACACAACATTGTAAATCAAATATATTCCAGAAAAAACATTAAAAAAATATCTAAGTGTAAGACTGGATACTTTAAAACTCCTAGAAGAAAATACAGGCAGAACACACTTTGACATAAATTACAGCAATATGTTTTTGAATTTTTTAAATTAGGATTTGGAATTAACATATACACACTACTATATATAAAATAGATATACAACAAGGACCTACTGTATAGCACGGGGACCTATATTCAATATCTTTTAATAACCTATAATGGAAAATAATTTGAAAAAGTTTTTATATATATATATATATATATATATATATATATATATATATATAATATATATTACAATATATATATGTAACTGAATCACTTTTCTGTACACCAGAACTAACACAACATTGTAAATTGAATGTATTTCAATAAAAAATGGTTAAAAACATGAGCTATTCTCAGAAAGAAAAAAAATATTACATGACCTCACTTATATGTGAAATCTAAATAAGTCAAATACACAGAAGTAGAGCATGGAACAGTGGCTATTAGGGGTAGGTAAGTGTTGGAAGTGGGGAGATGTTGGCTAAAGGGTACAAAGCTGCAGTTATGTAGGATGAATAAGTCTAGAGATTTAATGTACAAAATGATGATGATTGTTAATAATACTGTAGATTTTAGGTGCTTCCTTTGAAACATATTATTTTTATTTTAATGAAAATATATATTTAAAGTGTACATATGATGATTTGATAAGCATATATGTAGTAAAATGTTTATTATAGTCAAGCTAACTAACATATCCATCTCCTCACATAGTTACCACATTTTTTATGGTGAGAGCACCTGAAATCTACTGCAAATTTTCAGTGTTCAGTTCAGTATTATTAACTATAGTCATCTGTTATTAAACTTCGTGGTAGATATCAAAATTCTCCTATACTATTGTCCTCATCATGGGAATCAGCAACTCATGGCACAGTTCATCTACCCGAAACCATTACACTCAGCTGGCAGTCATGAAAGGTAGGCAAGTCAGGGCAGGCACATTCAAAACAGAGTTTCTACACCTGTGATAGATTCAACTTCATGTGGCAAGCTCTCATCTCTTCAGTCCCAAATGTACATTGAATACTAAACCACAATTTCAATTCTTCTCCATCATCTAGTCTTTACTTGTAAATAATAATCATGTCTCTAGGAAACCAAGAGCGCATCAATCTCATATCAGCATATTGTGGTGAGACAAGTATCAGAGTGGTTAAAAAACTGGGGAACTTATTTCATTTTAGATCTTATATTATTATGATTTTGAAGATAATAAATGATCAACCATTGGATTCCCATTTCTGAGTAATCAAATTTTTCTTTTAGATTTTATTTTGAAGGTTCATACTGTCTACTTAAAAATGATGGTGGAGGGTTTTTTAAAAAAATAAATGACATTTTACATATTACTTAGGATGATAAAACTCTATGCCTTAATCTTTTATTAATAAAACATTTAAATCAAATATTTATTTAATAGTAGGGCGTTTAGATTGGCACCACAAATTTATAACAGCATGCTATGTATTATATAACTTATTCCTTTTTGAAAAGCCAATAATATTCATTTTAGTGATACTAGTGGCCTGTTGAGATGATCTGTAAACAAACAGTTAAAAAGTAGGAAATGATCTCTGGTGCTTTTGGCCTTTTGTTTCTGAATCATTGCCTTTGACTTGAATACTTCTTACCATTATCATAACATACTCTTTCAGAAATAGTAATTATTTAAAAGACAGTACAAATAAATCTTAATCCAGACTACTTAATAATATATGGAGACATTTGAGAATGCATAATAAAGGGTAAGATGGCTGTTTGGATATAATGCAGCTTTAAAAGTGCACAAAAATGGTATGGAGCCATAGTTATCATTTTTTCTCACTCAATATGTTATAAGATCTATCCATATTGAAACACATAGGTGAATTTCATTATTTTCAGCTGGCCTGTATTTCATCATGTTTACCATCCTTTTAAACATCCATTTCCCTGCTTTCCAATGTTTTACTATTTCTAATAAGGCTCATCAGAGTGTCACTAGATCACATCAGGGTGCCTCTCTAGGGCAGAAAACTGGAGGAGGAATAACTGATTTAGCTGTTCTTGACATCATACTACATTGGTACCTGATCCCTAATCTTGAATGGAAGATCAAACTCAGATAAGACATAAGCCAGTACATGGTAAAAAGTTCCTGCCTGAAGTATACACTGTGTAGTTATTAAGAACACAGGTGAAGTAAATATAGGTTATTATTAAAATAGGCAGGAAATAGGGGCTTCCCTGGTGGCACAGTGGTTAAGAATCCGCCTGCCAATGCAGGGGACACAGGTTTGAGTACTGGTCTGGGAAGATCCCACATGCCCTGGAGCAATTAAACCCGTGTGCCACAACTACTAAGCCTGTGCTCTAGAGACCATGAGCCACAACTACAAGAGAAGCCATGGCAATGAAAAGCCTGCTCACCACAACCAAGAGTAACCCCTGCTCTCCCGCAACTAGAGAAAAGCCTGCTTGCAACTAGAGAAAAGCCTGCTGGTAGCACCCAACTCAGCCAAAAATAAAATAAATAATAAAAAAATAAAATAAAAAAAAATTAAAAAAGACAAAGCAATTTCTTCCATGTTTAAAAAAATAGACAGGAAATAATATAACAAGCTAAAGGTGAAAGGATTTGTTATATAAATAAATATAATTGTCAATTCTATCACTGGAAGAAACCTTGGTAGAAAAATTCAAGCAAACAAAAAAACAAACAAACAACAACAAAATAAACAAAACCCCAAATACCATAATAGGTGAATTGATTTTCTTGTCAGTGTTATGCTGAAATTTCCAGTTATTGCTGGATTTTCTTATATCACCAGTATAAAGTTGATTGCTAAGAAAGAGGTGAGGAACTAGAACATACTATTCTAAAAATTTAATTCTTTTGGTCAATTAAAAAATGCATCAAGCAAGAGATTCACAAATTGTGGGGATATTCACTTTATGTGTGTAAGACAGGAACTAGTACTAATTTTGGTTTTGGCTTCTCAATAGCAGCATCTCAGTGTTAAAATTAATATCAGATGCTAAGACTACAGTCTCTGTAAGAAAATTCTGAATCACCCGGAGTCCTCTACTGTAGAAACAGCCATCTGTAGAGAAGCCTTGTTGTAATAATCAGGTAAACAGAGTATCATCAGGCATTATAAAGGAAAGCAGCAGTTCTCATGGGAGACCCTATGGAGTCTGGGAGGTCACAGTAATTTTTCATATGGCCTGTGAGGTTAACATATTTTTAATAATGATACTGAGATGTTATTTGACTTTTTCACTGTGTTTACATTTGCACTGATGATCCAAGGACAATGGTGGAGAAAACTGCTGATGACTAAAAATAGTAGTACCAAGTTATATTAACAGGTATAGAGTTCTCTACTAACAGTTTAAAAATCCAAATTTCACATGAGTGTACTTGAGACAGTGGCAAAATTATTATTTTTTAAAATTATAATTTATAAGTATATGCCTTTTTACTAATGTGTGTGAAGCAAAGGGGAGTATGCATAAAGTATACTTCTCTGCATGCTGAAGTGTGAAGGTTGCCTCCAGTTGAAGCAATTTGTGATTATTTGATGTGTGAGAGCAACAAGCTGCTTCTTTTCATGGCAGACGATTTTACTTGAAAGAACTAGTATACAAACTACGGTTATGCAATCTTAGGTATCAGGTAGACATTTTCTCAAAAAACAAAATGAGACTGTCACTTAAAGGAAAACAATTAACAGTATTCATTGCCAATGATAAAAATTGAGTTTTAAGGCAAATATTAGATTTTTTGAAAAATCTAAAATGCACCCTTTTGCACTTGACAGCTTTACAATACTTAAAGACACTCTGGTGAGATTGGAGGGGATATTCACAGATAAGATTTTTCAATATTTTATATTGATATGTGTTGACATTTGGGTTACCTGAATAACTCAAGGAACCAATATTTTTCTGGACATAGTACAAAATTGCACATGGGTAGCAGATCCATTCAAAATGCAAGATAAAACAATGGATATTAATTTACAGAATATGAAAAGTTCACTGACTGGATTTTACATTTCACAGTGCAACTAATGTTTAACAATCTATGACTTACTTACAAAGTTTTGGTGCAATATCAAAGATGAGTATTCCCAGTTGCTTGAAAAGGCTACTTAAGTACCCCTATTATTTCCAAGTACATATCTATGTGAAGACTGAATTTCTTCAGCTACTTCAACAGAAGTTACTGGACAGACTGAATGCAGAAACATATATCAAAATCCAGTATCTTCATTAAGCTAGACATTAAAGATATTTGCAAAAAAAAAGTGAAACCACCAATCTTCTCATTATTTTTATTTGTTGACTTGGTAAGTGTATTTATTTTTCATAAAAATATATTGAGGTTATTTATGTACCAAATTTATCTTTTCATTTTATGAGTTAAATAATAAATATATTTAAAACTTTTCTTTTTTCATTTCTAGTATGGTAAATACTGATAAATAATTCCACATAAAAAAGCTCTTTGCAGTCAAAATAATTTTTAAGAGCACAAAGACCAAAATGTTTGAGAATCACTTAGTAGAGTGAATCTAAAAGAAGGTTCATAATAAAAATTTGTTTGAAGAAATAATCATAGTAGGATCAAAAAATATTTTATACAGCACATCCTTGAGCATCTACTATTCCAAGCCCTGGGGAAACAGGAGCAGAAGAGGCCTGTAGAGTCCATGCCTGCAAGGAGCTCAGGTCATAGTAAGGGAGCCATTAAGGAAACTTATGAGCAAATAAAAACGACATTCAAATAGTGGCATC